>NC_080194.1:49012520-49637520 GCF_030028045.1 Hippopotamus amphibius kiboko
CTGCTATCCATCTTTTAATTGCTTTTTCTTTTGTTTTTTTAGTCTGTTCAATTTTAAATTTATTTATTTCTCTTTTTCTTTAATGACATATAGTTATTTTAAAATATTGTATTACTTTCAGGTGTACAGCATAGTGCGCCTATTATTTTTTCCAGATTATATTCCACTCTAGGGTATTATAAGATATTGAATAAAATTCCCTGTGCTATTTAGTAAAACTTTGTTGTTTATCTATTTTATGTATAATAGTTTATGTGTTTTAATAATATATTCCTAATCTATCCCTCCCTCCCTCTCTCCTTTGGTAACCATAAATTTGTATTCTTTGTCTGTGAGTCTGCTTCTGTTTCGTATATACGTTCATTTATGTGTCTCTTCTTTATCCATTCCTCTGTGGATGGACATTTATGATGCTTCCATGTCTTGGCTACTGTACATAGTGCTGCAGTGAACACTGGAGTGCACGTACCTTTTCAAATTATGGTTTTCTCCAGATAGATGCCCAGGAGTGGGTTTGCAAGATCATTTGATAGCTCCATTTTTAGTTTTTTAAGGAAACTCCATACTGTTTCCCATAGTGGCCGCACCAGTTTCCATTCCCACCAACAGTGCAGGACGGTTCCATTTTCTCCACAGCCTCTCCAGCATTTATTATTTATGGACTTTTTGATGATAGTCATTCTGACTTGTGTGAGGTGATACCTCATTGGGGTTTTGATTTGCATTTCTCTAATAATTTAGTGATGTTGAACATCTTTTCATGTGCCTGTTGGCCATTTGTATGTCTTCACTGGAGAAATGTTTATTTAGGCCTTCTGCCCATTTTTTGATTGGGTTATTTGCCTTTTGTTGATGAGCTGTATGAATTGTTTATATATTTTACCCCTTGTCAGTGGCACTGCTTGCAAATATTTTTTCCCCATTCTGTAGCTTGTCTTTCCATTCTGCTGATGGCCTCCTTTGCTGTGCAAAAGGTTTTAAGTTTGATTAGGTGCCATTTGTTTATTTTTGCTTTTATTCCTTTTGCCTTAGGTGACCGATCCAAGAAATTGCTGATTTATATCAGAGAATGTTTCTGCCTATGTCCTCTCCTAGGAGTTCTATGGTGTCATGTTTTATATTTAGGTCTTTAAACCATTTTGTTTATTTTTGTATATAGTGTAAGGGAGTGTTCTAATTTCACTGATTTACATGCAGCTGGTCCAGCTATCCCAATACCACTTGTTAAAGAATCTGTCTTTTCTCCATTGTATATTCTCACCTCCTTTGTCATAGATTAATTAAACATAGGTGCATGGGTTTACTTCTGGGCTGTCTATTCTGTTCCATTGATCCATATGTCTGTTTTTGTGTCAATACTACACTGTTTTGATTACTGTAGTTCTGTAGTATAGTCTGAAGTCTGTGAGAGTTGCCTCCAGCTTTGTTCTTTTTCCTCAGGATTGCTTTGGCAATTCTGGGTCTTTGGGGTCTTTCCATATAAGTTTTAGGATTATCTGTTCTAGTTCTGTGGAAAAGGTCATGAGTATTTTGATAGAGATTGCATTAAATCTGTGTATTACTTTGGGTAGTATGGCCATTTTAACAATATTAATTCCTCCAATCCAAGAGCAGGGGATATCTTTTTGTCTCTTTGATTCATCTTACTTTATATCAATGTTTTACAGCTTTCAGCATATATGTCTTTCACCTCCTCAGAAAAATTTATTCCTAGGTATTTTACTTTTTTTGACACAATTTTAAACAGGATTTTTTTTTTCGCTTTCTCTTTCTGATATTTCATTGTTACTGTAAAGAAATACAACAAATTTCTGTGTATTAATCATGTATCCTGCTACCTTGCTGAATTCATTAATAGTTCTAGTAGTTTTTATGTGGAGACTTTAGGGTTCTCTTTAAGAGTATCATGTGATCTGAAGTAGTGACAGTTTTCAATCTTTCCTTCCAATTCGGAAACCTTTTACTTCTTTTTCTTGTCTGATTGCTGTGGCAATAGAAGTGGTGAAAGTGGGCATCCTTGTCTTGTGCTTGAATTTATCAGGAAGTCTTTCAGCTTTTCACCACTGAGTATTATGTTGGCTGTGGGTTTGTCATAAATGGTTTTCATTATGTTCAGATATGTTCTCTATATTCCCATTTTGGTGAGTTTTTATCATGAATGGATGTTGAACTTTGTCAAATGCTTTTTCTGCAACTACCAAGATGATCATGTGGTTTCTGTCTTTGCTTTTGTTAATGAGGTGTATCACACTGATTGATTCACATATTTTGAACCATCCCTGTGACCGCAGAATGAACCCAATTTTATCATGGTGTATGATCCTTTTCATGTATTGTTGGATTCGTTTTGCTAACATTTTGCTGAGGATTTTTACACCTATATTCATCAAAGATATTGGCCTCTAAATTTCTTTTTTTGTATTGTCTTTGTCTAGTTTTGGTATCAGTATAATGGTGGCCTCATAGATTGAATTTGGAAGTGTTCCCTACTCTTCAATTTTTTGGAACAGTTTTAGAAGGACTGGTATAAGCTCTTCCTTGTATGTTTGATAGAATTTTCCAGTGAAGCCATCCAGTCTGGGACTTTTGTTAGCAGAGAGTTTTTTTTAATTACATATTCTATTGTACTACTAACAATCAGTCTGTTCAAGTTATTCATTTCTTCTTGACTCAGTTTTGGCAGGCTGTATGTTCCTAGAAACTTTTTCATCTCTTCTAGGTTGTCTAATTTGTTAGCATATATCTGTTCACAGTGTTCCCTTATAACTTTTTGTATTTCTGTATCAGTTGTTATTCTCTTTCATTTCTAATTTTATTTATTTGAGTCCTTTCTCTTTTGTTCTTGGTGAGCCTTTCTGGAGGTTTGTTGATTTACCTTTTCAAAAAACCAGCTCTTGGTTTTATTGATCTTTTCTATCATTTTTTGACCTCTTATTTTATTTCCCTTTGAGGGAAAGATTATTTAGTTCCTTCTGTTAACTCTGGGTTTTGTTTATCCTTCTTTTTCTTATTCATTTAGGTGGTAGGTTAGTTGTTTATTTAAGATTTTTCGTATTACTTGAGGAAGGCCTATATCACTATAAATTTCCCTCTTAAAACTATTTTGCTGCATCCCATATATTTTGTAAGGTTGTGTTTTCATTCTCATTTGTCTCAAGGTATTTTCTGATTTATTCTTTGATTTCATTGTTGAGCCACTGTTTTTCTAGTAGCCTGTTGTTTATTCTCCATGTTTTTGCTCTATTCCTGTAGTTGATTTCTAGTTCCATACCACTGTGGTCAGAAAATACACTTTTTTTTTTTTTTTTTGAAAGTAATGACAAGAAACAGTATTTAATGAAAGACTTACTGTAAAAGAATTTAAAAAAAGGAGACAAATACATACAACCCACCCCCATCAGTATGGATAGTAGTTCTGGCTTTGGGTTGTTACCATGTGCTGGCTAAAAGACCTTCAGTAAGTTTCACCTTTTTTTTTTTTTTTTTTACAGCTCTTTATTGGAATATAATTGCTTTACACTCTTGTACCAGCTTATGAGGTACACCAAAGTGAATCAGCTGTATTTATACACATATCCCCATATCCCCTCCCTCCCACAACTCCCCCCAACCCTCCCCTTCCTGGCTTTCTAAGGCATCACCCATCATGGAGTTGATCTCTCTGTTATACAGCAACTTCCCACTAGCTATCTATCTTACAGTTGGTAGTATATATATATATGTCTCTGCTACTCTCTCACTTCTTCCCAGCTTCCCCTTTGCCCCCCACGCCCCCAACCCCGTGTCCTCCAGTCCATTCTCTGCATCTGCATTCTTATTCTTGCCCTGTCACTGGGTTCATCAGTACCATATTTTTTTTTTTTTTTAGATTCCGTACATATGAGTTAGCATACAATATTTGTTTTTCTCTTTCTGGCTTACTTCACTCTGTATGACAGACTCTAGGTCTATCCACCTCATTACATATAGCTCCCTTTCATTCCTTTTTATAGCTGAGTAATATTCCTATACTTGAAATAATATTTATTATCTTAAATTCGTTAAGGCTTGTTCTATGACCTAGTATGTTATCTACCCTAGAGAATATCCTATGTGAGCTTGAAAAGAATTCGGATTGTTTTTGATTTTTGTTTGGGATGTAGTGCCCTGCAGATATCAATTAAGTCCAACTGCTCTACTGTGTTATTTAGGAACTGTCTTGCCTTACTGATTTTCTGTCCGGATGATCTATCCATTGATGTCAGTGAGGTGTTAAAAGTCTCCTACTATTATTGTATTATTGTCAGTTTCTCCCTTTATGTCTGTTAGTATTTGTTTTATATATTTAGGTGCTCCTACAGTACAAGCATAATATCCTCTTCTTATATTGATCCCTTTATCATCATATAATGCTCTTCTTTTTGTTTCTTTATGGCTTTTGTTTTAAAGTCTATTTTATCTGATAAAAGTATTGTTACCTCCAATTTCTTGTTGTTTCCATTTGCATGAATTCTCTTTTTTCATCCCCTCACTTTCAGTCTGTATGTGTTTTTCATCATGTTAGTCTTCTGAAGGCAGCAAATTATAGTTTCTTGGTTTTTCTCCTCCAATCTGCCACTCTATGTCTTTTGATCAGAGCATTTAGTTCAGTGACATATTGACAAGTATGTATTTACTGCCATTTTAACCCTTGTTTTCCAGTTGTTTTTGTAGTTCTTTATTTCTTTCTTTTTTTTTCCCTTTGGCGGGAGCAGGGGGTTGATGATTTTCTTTTGTAGTATGTTTAAGTTCTTTCTTTTTGGTTTTGGTGAATCTATTATGGTTCTGATTTGAGGTTACCATGGAGTTCAAGTATGATGACCCATAACTAGATCTACTTGCTTGCTTTAAACTGATGGTCATTCAAGTTCAAACATATTTTTTAAAAATCTACATTTTTATACTCTCCTCCCCTATATTTTGTGATTTTGATGTCCTATTTTACATTGTCATGCTTATCCTTTTACTGTTAATTGTAGTTATAATTGCTTTCACAATTTTATTATTATTTTTTAGTCTATGTATTGGTTTTTAAAAGTGATCTTCAATCCTTTTATATATTTGCCTTTTCTGTTCTGCTTTTCCTTTCCTACAGATTCCTGCTTCTTATCTATTTAGAGAAGATCCTTTAATATTTCTTTTAGGGTAGGTTCAGTATTGATGAATTCTTTTAGTTTCTGCTTGTCTGAAAAATTCTTTCTCTCTCCTTCTATTCCAACTGATAACCTTACTAGGTACAGCATCCTAGGTTGCAGGTTTTTCCCTTCAGTACTTTGTATAAATCATGCCATCCCTACTAGCCTGTAAAGTTTCTGCAGAGAAATCAGCTGATAGCCTTTTGGGGGTTCCCTCGTAACTAAATCTTCATTTTTCTCTTGCTGCCTTTAGAATCCTCTCTAACTTTTGCCATTTTAACTATGATATGACTCAGTGTGGGTCTGTTTGGGTTCATCTTGTTTGGGACTCTCTGTGCTTACTATACCTGGGTATCTATTTCCATCTTTAGCTTTGAGAAGTCTTCAGCCATATTTTCTTCAAATACATTTTCAACCCCCTCTCTCTTCTCCTTCTGAAACCCCTGTCTGCATAGGTTGGCACGTTTTATATTATCCCACAGATTTCATATGTTGACTTCTTTTTTTTTTTCATTTGTCTTTCTGTCTGCTGTTTTAATTGGGTGATTTCCATTATTCTATCTTCCAGATCACTTATTTGTTCTTTGGTGTCATTTAGTCTGCTATTCATTGCTTCTAAAGTGGTTTTTATCTTGGAAATTGTCTATTTTTGATTGGTTCCTCTCTGTTTCTAGTTCCTTGTTACAGTGATCTGGGTTTCTATCAATAATCTTTCTTTATTCAGTTAGCATTTTTATTACCTCCTTTTCAAATTTGGCATCTAGTAGACTGGTGCATGGTCTGTTTCATTATTTGTTCTTTCAGGAGATTAATTTTGTTCTTTTAATTGGAAGTAGTTCCTCATCCTTTTCATTTTACAAAACTTTCTCTGTCTCTATGAATTTAGCATAAACAGTTATCTACTGTGGTCTTGAAGGGGTGTTTTTATGTGGGAGCATCCCTGTGTAGACTGTAAGTCCAACATTTTTGGTGTGATGGCTGGTTTCAGTTGCCATCACATCATTCTTCAGGGTGTGCTGGCTGTTATCCCCTTGATAAGCAATATGGCTGTGTTGTAGCATCTAGAGCCTGTACAGGACGTGAAGTGGGATCTCTTCCCTGCTCCATGGCTGTCAATGCCCAGTCAGGGGTGAATTCTGCTCCCAAGTTGTTGGAGTAAAGCCCTGATGGTCAGGCTTGATCAGGTTCCAATGCCCATGAGTTCAAGCCCTGTCCAAAAGGAGGTGATTGCTGAAGTAAGGACCACGCGGTCACAGAGGACCTATACACCACCTGTGTAGATATTCACAGTTCCCCTCAGAAGCAGCCCAAGGTTGTATCCCTTCCTCTGCTGTGTTCACCTGAGATCTAGAGCAAGGCTAGGGATGCTTTCACTGGGGGATGAAAGGCTCTGTACTCCTGAGCGTGCTGATGGCAACTGCTACCACCCCACCTGGACCACACCCCAGGCCCTCGGGGCTGTCTCTCTCTCTCAAGGCTGTCTGCCTGAGCTTCAGTGCTTAGTCACTAGGCATTTTTGTGGCACTGCTTAT
The DNA here is from genome assembly GCF_030028045.1 of Hippopotamus amphibius kiboko. NCBI lineage: Eukaryota > Metazoa > Chordata > Mammalia > Artiodactyla > Hippopotamidae > Hippopotamus > Hippopotamus amphibius. The sequence continues at coordinate 49,019,206 of NC_080194.1, forward strand.
TTGCACACTGACAATGGCCTCCATGGCTGCACTCAGATCATACCCCAGCCTCCCAGTCTGTCTCTGCATAGCGAGACCAAGTCTTTGTGCAGATCTCACACCAGTCTGTGGTATGGAGTAAGTGGGGCTGGGTTGCTTGCCCCTTCAGATTGGGAAGCATGCTAAGGCAGCAGCCACTAATGCAAAGCTCTCTCCACCCTGATTATTAGCAAGCCAGCATGCGTGCACTCCTTGTAAGTAGAGTCTAGGCTTTTCCAGCCCTTCTGTCTGTCTTGGTATATTTCCCAGCAGTCAAGGGGGATTGTCTCCTCCATGCAGGATCCCAGGACTGGGGTGCCCAGATTGTGGCTCAACCTCCTCGCTCTCCAGAGCAAGGGTCTACCTGTATGGACCTGCTCTTTCTTACAGATCCCTCCCAGGGGCACAGGTCCTGACCAAATGCCTTTTTTCCTGTCCTACTCGATTATATGCAGCTCTTTCTTACAGCTTTGGTTGTATAGTTCTTCTGCCAGTTTCTAGGTAGTTTTCCATGATAATTGTTCCACATGGAGACGTATTTTTGATGTGTTTTGGGGTGAGGTGTGCACCACATCCTCCACTCCATCATCTTGATTTACATTCTTAATTTGTATTTAATTGACTCAATGTTGTCAGCTGCATTTTTAGATACAGACAAGAAATAAATCCTAACACTATAACTAAGTCATCAACTCGATGAAAATAAAGGTTAGAATTGCTTATATAAAATAAAGTTTAGAATTTTATATTTCACTTACGATTCTAATCCTGCCTGTTCAGTTTCCAAAGGCTGAATTCGTTCCAAGACATGGGAGTACTGGACATTGGCTTTAACCCAGGCAGCTAAAGGAGCAGCTGCGGTACTGGCACGCTTAGCATTCTGAAAAATACATCAGAGATTATCCTGGATCCTAACTTAATTTCAAATAAAAGCAAAGTTAATTCTAGCATATTTTCTTTAAGCATTTCTTTAATAATTTATGCCAAGTAATGAAGTTTTTGGTTTATAGCAAAAATAAAAATAAAGTGAATTACTATTCTGATTAAGTGAAAAATATATAAACTCTATTTTTTCTTAAAAATAGTTTTGAACCACAATCTTTAATATAATGACATTTTATTGACATAAGTAATTATTAGTCACGTTTATCATGAATACGTGTGCTGTCCACAACAAAGTCCAAGCATCAATTCTTCCTTTCAATACACAGGACAGATCTCTATTAGATAAAAGTAATTTTGAAACCATTGCTATTGGTGCCAAAGAAGTACATGACATTTTGAATAAAGGATCTAAAAAAGACCAGAATTGTGGAATTTAAACTGTTCACTGAAATTTGATATAAGTATCCCAACAGAAATAACTGTTGCTATATGACAAATATACTAGAAGAAATAAAAGCATACAGGCAAGTTGGAAGTTATGATTAGTTAGGAACTTACCACTGACAGCAGATCATCATAAAATTCAAAAACCACTTGAGATAATAAACCTACCCCCAACCCCCTAGATTCTACAATAGTTTACCTAATTCTTCTGGTAAATGCTTCCCAGCTACTATACTTACAACTTATTATAACAAACTTTTAGTTTTAGGTAAAGTAAACAATCAGTAATGATAAATCATTACATTCTGATGAGCAGAATATTATATAGTATGGAAAGGGAATTTATAGCATAACTGTTAAAAATTACCTTTGGATCAAAAGATGCTTTATTTTTAAAAAGAAGTTCTTCAACACTCTCTCTTATTTCCTTTGGAATATTTCGTGCATCAAAGGTTGCTATGTCTTCTCTCACACCTCTCTTTGCAAGGAAACTAAAATTAAAGCATGTTACTTCAAGTGAGGCTGAAGTTTCCTATTTTTAATAAAAATATCAGTTTAACAAAGTGGTGTATACAATACTTTTAACCTATCAGTTAACCAAAAAATAGAGTACTTTTAAAGTACTTAAGCTTCTAAAGTACCATTCATCATTTTTTATAGACAAGGAGCTCCAGAAAGATGCACAACAGGTTTTCTAATGTTCTGTGAATACACTGAAGCAATACAGTGAAGGAATTATAATCTTGAACTCTACCCTCATCCCTTTATGTGACCTCCTGGGTACTAATACATTCTAGGATATGCAAGAAAATAATCTGACTCCTTTATAAGAAAGATATTTTAAAGTGCTCCCTCAATCTAAATCTCCTCTTCCACGTCAGATAGAAAAAGAACTCCACTATGAACCTAAGTCCTAAAATGGAATTGAATAGCAGCACAAACCATAATACCATTGTTATACTGTGAAACCTAAAGCTGCATAGTTTCATGCTGAGTTAATAATCAGCGTTTTCTCTTTCAGTTTACATCTCTCTTATATTATTGTTGGGGCTCTTGCCTGCTCTCTGTGTCTGTGTCTCTCTGCCTCTGCCAACAGTTTAAGACTCGTAGAGAATAGTAACTATATTTTCTTCTTCAGTAAATCAGAGTATACACAATGCTCTGTACTGTGTGAGGACCAAATAAATATTTATGTTTATTAAGATGTTCTTAAAGACTTTAAGGCATTCCTCTTCTCCTTTGACACTTTTAACAATCACTTATAGAGACTTGAAATATGATCACACAGACCATCTTAAAAAATCAGGGGAAAGTGTGTAACCAGGTACTCAGATGAAATTTAGTTTGAGAAAAGATATAAGAAATATTTAAAAATATGAAAGAATGTATAACTCATTGATGAAATAACATTTTTCCCAAATTCAGAAACTCACCTCTTCATGCTCACCCAAGATGTATCAAAGATACCCATTAATCTTAAAACTCCTTCAAGAATGTCTCTGATTACATCAGGTGGCATACGCAGTGAACGAATTTCTGAAAGAGATTCTGGCTTAATGTTTCCAACTGCTAGTTTAGCTTCATTGACTAGAGGCTAGAAAACAAAAAGGGTATTTTAACTTTCAAAAAATATATATGAAAAAATCGCTATTTACAAATTATCTAATATTTATTGTCATTTTATTAAAAATGACTTAGTTATTAATATCCTTTCTCTTCAAATAGCAAAATGCTCTAAAACACACGAAGTACAAAATGTTCAAGTTGAGAAAGTAAGAGTTTTTCATCACCATAACTGCAACAGTCTAATTTGGAAAATCTGTTTTGAGACAATTTGCCATTTTCAAGAGGCTCTTTATATTCTAAGACTTGTTTGCTTATTTAATCAAGTCGCAAGATAAAAAACTTAAGAGTTTGTCTTAATTCATTTACAAAATATTTTGTCCTCTACAGTCAAAACAGCATGGTTCACGGAAAGATTATTTTTAACGACCATCAGTTAATTTGTCTGCTTCCCTTAGCAAATTTTCCTTCCTGCTTCTCTTTTATAAATAGTATTAAGTGAAAGCCACATTTATAATACTTTTAGAAAGTAACTTATGCAAATAATATTTAAACTCCTATGTAAAGCTGGTAATCAAAAATGTAAATAGCTCTTACAATGTCTCCTTTTTTCTTAACTTACCTGTACTTCTTTTAACTCATCATCAATTTTGTTTTTCCTTTCTTCAATTTTAATGACTTCTTCTGCTATTTTGTGCTTTAGTCTTTCAAGTTCTGTCTTTTGCTCACTAGCATCCTATAGGAATATTTAAATAGCATTCCAATCAATTTGAATGCACTCAACATTTAAAAGCATGATACCAAAAATGTTATTTTAAAATAGCACTTTCTATTAAATGCTTTTCTAATATTGACATGAGAGTTTCTAAAATGCATAGTAAACTGATGATATAGTTTACTCTATATTTACTATTAGGAAGTATGCTTTATTTAATTTTTTCTGAATGGCAAAGCAATAAATACTTACTAAATAAAAATCAAACATGTCAGAAGTGCATAATTTAGAAAATGATAATAATAATATACATTTAACACTTGCAACCACCCAGAGATAAATACTATTATGCTCATTTCATAAATAAGAAAACTCAAAATAGAAGTCCTCTATAATTCTCATAGTAGAATAGCAATAATTCTTAGAGACAAGCTATAATATATTAGAAGTTTGTGTTTCTATACTTTATTTTAGACAAAAATTAATTGAAATCATGATACAATAATATGACAAATATATGAACTAAAATTAGTAAAGATTCAAGGAACACTAAGTGATGTATTAATAACACATGACCTCTTTGCTCATGAATACAAAAATCAAGGGTCCCCCGTATATAAAGTTGCTTGAACATTATGAATGTTTGTATCTGATTTACTTATATTATCAAAAACCATGGAGAAAATTTATCAAGAAACCTCCCAAGAATCCTAACAATAGCGGTTCTCAACTGTATTATAATCATTCAAGCAGTTTAAAAACTAATGCTTGGCATCCTTTCTAGACTTACTGTGGTAATCACATCACATTATATACATATACAGAATCATTATGTTGTACAGCTGAAACTAATATAGTGCTATGAGTCAGTGATGTCTCAATTAAATCAAAAAAGGAAGAGACCAGAGAGTTCTCTCTCTCCCTGAACCGAAAGAAATAAATTTCTGTTGTTTAAGCCAACAACAGTACTAACGTCTTAAGTCCTCCTGACAAAAAGTATTGATCCTTCAGGTACCTGACACATGAGCTCAACTGAAATTTTCTATGTTCCCCAAGTGTTTCTACCTGTGCAACTCTGCTACCACTCCTCAACAGGGAAAGTTCTTTTCTCCATCTCCATAATATCAAAATCTTCCTTAAAAGCCCAACTCACGTGCTTTGTGTTTTACTACTTTTCCAATTGTAAGTAATATCTCTTCTGAGCACCTACAGCATTTGATATGTTCTTTCCTTATGTCACAAACCTAGAGTTGCTAGCTTTAAAAGTTGCAGTTTGGTATTTAAGCTGTCTCTCCATACCATACTTATGCATAAAATAATGAACAGAAATGTCTCCTATTTATAATTGAGCAAAATTATTAACTTATAATACGAGATGCTGAGTTATTCTTCTGGGTCTCTGCTAGATAAAATACTATTAGCTACAGTCTTAGAAATACCTCTTCCCAGAACAGTCCAGAGAAAAGAGTAGCATAGTACTCAATGTATTATCTTCACAATGTTCACTAGTTTGAAGGTACATAGGCACACAGAGTGCTGAACACTTTCCTTTTGTAAATATACAGTTATCAATGATATTATCCTTTATGGAGCTTTTACTTTTTCCAAATTACTCTTTAAAGGTAAGAAATTTAAAGGTATTCCAATCGCAACAACAGAAGCTAGGAGAATATGGGACAATGCCTTCAATTTCCTAAAGGGAAAAAAAAGTATTTGATAGATATTCTTAACAATAAAAATGACTAGCTGCTTCAGGTAAATATTTATGTCACTTTGGTTCTAATATTCCCTGAGAAAAAATTATGCTAAAGTTTTACAGTATGAAAATTAAATCGATTTTCTGATCTATTACTTTCAGGTCAGGTAGTCCATAAATTTATCTTGTAGACACTGAATGTGTACATAATGATTAATTATCTGGAAACATTATTGCTTTTGAAGATTTTCCATCTGCCAATGAATATACTTTGACATGCCAGGTGAAATCTTTTGTTTATGCCACTCAAATCAATCCAGATAACCTTCTTGAGAAGCTCATAATAAATAAACTTCCCTTCTATGTACAGATTTTCAATGAAGATGACCAGATATAAAAAGAAAGCTTCTTCTGTGAGTAACCAAGAATTATTCTTTAACTGAGAATAAAGCAATCATGTAAGAAAAATAATAATAAAACATACTCAGGATAAAGGAAACTTCATAAAATATCTTCTGAGAGCTAAATGGAGATACTGCAACAATGAAACAACAAAAAAGGACACTACTGCCAAAAGGAAACATCTAGAGATTTTTTTAAATAATATAACAGAAATGAAAAGCACAACAGGAGGATTAAAAAATAAAGCTGAAGAAATTTTGAAGAAAGTAGAGCAAATAGATAGAAAAGAAAAAAAGTGAGAAAATATTAAAAAATTAGATAATCAGACCAGTAAGCCCAAAGTCCAAATAATAACAACTCTAAAAAGCAAGAACAGAGAAATAAAGGAAAAGGAATTATCAATAGAATAATTTAAGGAAATTTCCCAGAACTGAAGGAGATAAATTTTCAGGTAGAAAGAACCCACACTGGACAGTGGATGAAAATAACCTAAAACAAGGCAAATTACCATAACTTTCAGAAAAATGAAAGATCAAAAAAATTTCAAGAGAGAGGAAAAAAAAACAAACAAGTCACCCCAAAAGAGATCAGGAATTAAAATAGCTTGGAGAGTTTCAATCACAACAATGGAAGCTAGGAGAGGATGGAACAATGCCTTCAAAATCCTGAAGAAAATGTATTTCACCTCAGAATACTATTCCCAGCACACAACCAACCAAAGACAGAGCAGAATATTCATGTATGTGAGATCTCAAAATTTATCTTCCTTCTATCCTTTCTCAACAATCTTTTGGGAATAATCTCCACAGAAGCAAGGGAGTAAACCAAGATGATAAACAATGATCTCAGGACAGCAGCTATGACCAGGCAAAGAATGAAACAAGCCAGAACGCTCTAAGAGAGAATGCTGCAGGTGGCTGATGAAAATTATAAAATAGCTGAGGCTTTGTGAGTCGTCATAGAATATTTAGAACACATCTTTAAATATGCAGTTTATGGAGTCATACCACTCTCCTTCCCAAGTATCAGAAGTCTGAAAAAAAGGTTACTCTTCTGAGAAATTAAGTCAAAGAAGCTCTGGATTTGGAATTACCAGGCTAAGGACTACAAAGCTAAAGACTAGAATGAGGTCTCATACTGAAAACAAGGGAATTACATTTCCTTGCTGATTAAGGATGTGGAGCATCCTTTCATGTATTTACCAGCCCCTTTATAAGTCTTTTTTCATGAAGGGCAGGTTCAAACCTTTTGCCTATCTTTAAAGTGAATTGTTGGTTTATTATTGAGTTGTATTTAGTATTGAGTTGTAATCATTTCTATACATGCTGGATACAAGTCTTTTACCAGACACACATTTGTAAATATTTTTTACCGGTGACTTGCCTTTTCATTTTCTTTGGAATTTATTTCAAAGAGCAGAAGCTTTTAATTTTGATGAGATCCAATTCATCATATATTTTCTTCTTCTATTTTGGTATCATATCTAAGAAATCTCTGCCTCACCCACCACCAAAAAGATTTCCTCTCACGTTTTCTTCTAAAGTTTCAGAATTTTATACTGTACAGATAGGTCTGTGATCCATGTTGAATTACTTTTCATATAAGTTATGAGGTAAAGGTCTGAGGGTTTTTTCCCTCTCTTCAAGGATATCCAAATAATCCAGCACCACTTTTTAAAAAGATCATCCTTTCCCCATTTAAACAGTATTTTCGTATAAAATTAATTAACCATGTATGTTTGAGTCTGTTTCAGGATGCCAATAGTGTTCCGATAGTAGCTATGCCTATCATTACACCAATGTTACCCTACCTTGACCACTGTAGCTTTACAGTAAGTCTCTACATCTTAAGCCCTCCAACTTTGTTATTTTTAAGACTTTTTGTGCCATTTACTTCTATTGAGATATATACACTAGTCTAATAAATACTGAAGTTAATTTACATAAAAGTGGGGAAACATATTTAAGACACAATCAAGGAGGTAAAACTAACAGAATTTAATGATTCATTAGACGCACAGACTGAGGGAACAGAAGTCTTACATAATTTATAAATTCTGTCTTGAGTAATTAGCTATATTGCAGTGCCATAAACTGAGGAAAAGAATACAGGAAAGGAAATTATGAATTCAGTTTTGAACCTGTTTTGAATTATAAGGCTTACGGGACTTTCAAGAACACATGTCTAATAGATTATCGGCCATTTGAGTTTGAAGCTCAGAGGAGGGATAGGGCTGAAGGCAAAAAAGATGGATTTGGTGGTAGGCAGTATGTAATCAGTACTAAAAAGCAAGGTAACAAACAGGAGCATATTGATAGGGTGTGCAAATGTAAAAGAATACCCAGGCAAGAAAGCATAGAGAGAAATCTCCCTTGAGAGGGTTCAATAAAAGAAAGGGAATGTAAAAAGAGGACATAATCAAAATATTAAAAGTATCACGAAAGTATAAATAGAATGAATAAAGACTTATTTTGTAAATCTTGAGAATATTAAAAACAGGAAAAGCTCTTGAAGCCTGAAGGAGATAATATTAAGAAAAATAAAAGGAAATACTAACTGAGGGTAAACAAAATCAGCTACAGACATATTTATACCAATTAAAATATTTTTATATTGATAGGGTTTAGATAAATTACTGTACGAACAATTGAGGAGAATACAGTTATGATTTTAAACAATATCAGAAAATAACACACTCTTCCACGAAAGTTCAAGTATACAACACTATCAGTCTACTCAGCATAGACAAGCAATATTTTTTAAATCCACATAAGTAAAAATGTTATTTTTCACACTGATTGACAATCAAGCATAAAGGGCATTCCTATCGTTTGCATTTCTGTGCTTACTCTGAACAGTACCTGCATTGATACTGTGATCTCTTGAAGAGCTGCATCTGCTTCATCTTGCTTAGTTTTAAGTAACACACTCTGTTCTCCAGCTTTTCTGTTCAATTCATCCACGAGAGCTTTAGCTTCATTTAGTTTAGATACACCAGCCTACATTATTAAAATATTGATTAAACGAAAAGGAATTAAATTATTAAAAGAAAAGGAATTTTATATACATACAGTAAACAGTCTATAAGAAAGAATCAAGCAAAAATGTAAACATGTACATATACCACATTTGCAAGTGGGCCTATGTTTTTTCTTATTACTAATTATAATGATTTATTCAACTGTCCACCCATTAAGATATAGTAAAAGACCTCACAGAGCCTTTAGAGAAAAATAGATTTTAAAGCATCACAGTAAAGCTGATCAACATATATTAGATAACTTAAATAGTAGTGTTTTTACTCACTGCATTAGACAGGAAAGAAAATAGAAAACAGAAACAAAAACAAAACTCAGTAAACCTTTCTCATTTTTCAGTCTCACTGTATTGGGCAAAAGGACTCAGGGGCCACTCTTTTTATTTTGGACATGACTTGGTTTTGTCTGTCCATTACCTATTTTATAAGAGACTGCCTTATACATGGTTCTGGTAAGCAATCACTTAAAATGCTTCAGTTATTCTTTGGGTGGTTGTTTGACCCTGGCCTGGCCATTATAACATCCCATTCTACTGCCCAAGGAATGAACAAAAAAAATATTCCCTCTCTTCTTTAATATGATCAGGTTTTTGTCACATAACAAATCAGAAGATTTGGAAAGATACTAATGGTAAAAAAAGGAATGTAAATAGTATTTACTCAGCACCCAGCATAAAGGACAGGCATCATGCTGGTTCTTTACATTTGCATTTTATCTAATGTATTTAACACATTGACCCAATTAAGCTGCAACTCAGTGAGTTTAACTGATTTACCTAAAACACCATAGAGAACTAAATAATGAAATTAACCCTCCAAAGCATGTAGAGTCAGTGGTTTAATATAAATGAAAGTGAATTATTAGAAAGAAGAATAAAGATAACTCTGTCAATTGATGTTCCAGTTTGCTACCCTCACAAGGAGAAGCAAGAACTTTGGAGAGGAAATGCTCTCTGACAGAATCTGAGGCTAACAGTATAATAGCACACCTAAGTTTAAGCTCTACAATTAGAGAAATACAAAAAGAAAACTGTTCAGAATGTACTAAGTCAAGTAACATGGATAAGAAAATATTTATAAAATATAATTATAAATATAAAGTTTAATATAAAGCATAATATTGGACATTATGTTTTAATTAATAATAGGCATTTCTGATTTCTAAAATGCATTCATGTGAAAAAGACATTTAAAGACAGCACCATAAGCTATCAAAAGCACATAAATACCATGTAGTGAAGAAAAGAGATAATTATTCAACCAAAAAAAAACAAAACCATTACTATAATCTAGTGGGCAATATAGATTGGTAAGTGAGACAGTTTTCCAAGACATTTAATACAGTACAATATTTATTTATACTAAATAAGGCAACGTGTCACTGTGATTTACCTAATCCTTGTCCCCTACATATAGACAAAATAATTTAGGATTACCAATATTGTACCTGCAAATGACTTTGTCTTTTTAATAATTCCTCTTTCTTGCTGCCACTAATGGCAGAATACACACGTAAAAAGGTCATATATCGGCTTGGTGTAGCACCATATGCTTTACAAGACTCATGGATTAATAAAAATGATTTTAGAAAATCAGGATCAACTAGAAAGAGAAAAAAAACAAAAATGACAATATAAGTATGATCCATTAAGAACTGGAGAAAATAAACTTAATTATATTTATTCTTACCAGATACTTCTACTCAATGAAATTATAAATATAAGATAACATCTTTGCTTAAAGGTGCACAGGCATTCCTAGGTATCCATTTACAGCTTCCATTTTTCTTATTAATTTGCATTATCTAATTTCAGTGGTCTCTATCCTTCCATTGTTATACATTTCCTCTGACAATTTTTATTATTGCAAGAAAGATAAATCCACAGCTTGTCATAACATATAAATTATTTCAGACTACATAACATGTAATCCAAAAGTAAGCTCACTAAAAGCTACTTGAATGGAAAAGGAATACCAAACCAAACAATACCTATCCACTCTTATTTACACAGGGAGAAACAGGACTTCAAAAGCCAAAAACTTAAGAACAAGCTCCCATTAGATTCAATAGATACATGACCAAACATATTATCTCCCTCTCGTCGCCTCAACCTATTTCCCTCTGTATTCCCTAACCCAGTGCATAAAATCGACTTCTAAAGAATTTTCTAAGCAGAACCCAAGAAATATTCTTGCATCCTTCCTCTTCCTTGCATGCAACAGCCATTACATAACCAAGTCCTCTTTAGATTACCTCCCAATATCTCCCCAAGTCCATTCCTTCCTCTTAGATTAGAAGGCAATAGCCTTCTATACTGGTCTATAGTACCTTTGGTTTCTCTGTACACCAATCTATTTTTCATAACTGAAGAAAGGGGTGGACGCAGAGACTTCTGTTTCTAAAACAAGACTCTGGTTACAACTCTACTAAAAATCTCTCAATTATCCCAAATCACCCACAAGTCAGAATCCAAATTCCTTCTTTAGCATGACATGGAAGGCTCTTTATTACCCGATCCTGACTACCTTTTTCTCTTCATCTAGTACTCTACTATTTCTTATACCTATGTTTTAGCCCTTTAGGGTATTCATAGTTCCATAAAAATGCCTATTTTATTTCTTCAAGCCTTTTCCATGCTAGCAACTCTAACCAGAATGACGTTCCCCGAACTGCCTGTCTGGGCAATGTGCATTTCCTATAGCATCTGCTAGTTAGAGGCTTTACTTTCCAATGTACTTCATATAAACTTCTACCATCACTTATTTGCTATATCAAAGTTTTATGTTTATATATAACATAATTCCTGCTGTCACTAGACTATCCTAAGTCATCTCCAGTATCCAGTCCAGTACCTAAAATAAAACAAATTCAATAAATATTTAATAATTAGATGGTTAGATTAAATAAATGAATAAATATGTTATGGTATAGAAGAAAGATAACCCCATTCAAAGTTAATTTGGAAATGGAGAAAATCATGAGAATATTATAGCTAAGAAAATATTATGTCCATACTCAAAGAATCATAACACATTTTTGCATATGAATTGAGTGCTTTGACATATCTAAGTGATAAGCAAATATGAAAAGTTTAGGCTATTAGCCCAAAACCCTATACAATATAAGTAAGTCCTTTAGATCATTCAGGTCAAAAATATAACTTTTTAATTTCTTAATTTCAAACAACAGATATTGTTAGGTCCTATATGAAATGACATAAACATTAGTTTAAAAATAAAGAGGGAGGGCTGCCTAGGTGGTGCAGTGGTTAAGAATCCACCTGCCAATGCAGAGGTCACGGGTTCGATCCCAGCTCCAGGAAGATCCCACATGCCACAGAGCAACTAAGCCCGTGTGCCAAAAAATAAAATAAAATAAAGAGGGCTTTAGGGGCTTCCTAGGTGGTGCAGTGCTTAAGAATCCACCTGCCAATGCAGGGGACACGGGTTCGAGCCCTGCTCCAGGAAGATCCCATATGCCGTGGAGCAACTAAGCCTGTGCGCCACAACTACTGAGCCTGCGCTTTAGAGCCTGTGAGCCACAACTATTGAGCCCATGTGCTGCAACTACTGAAGCCCACGCACCTAGAGCCTGTGCTCCACAACAAGAGAAGCCACGGCAATGAGGAGCCTGCACACCACAACGAAGAGTAGCCCCCACTCACCACAACTAAACAAAGCCTGAGCACAGCAAAAAAAGACCCAACATGGCCAATAAAATAAATAAATTTATTTTAAAAAAAAGAGGGCTTTAAAGTTTAGTTTGCATTAAAAGAAATCTAACTTTGTTAGTTTAGCATTATTTAAATTCATAATGATCATGAATCTTTAATGGATCTATAACATTAGAAAATGGCAAGTCGTTCATCAATAAAAATCAGATAAAATCAATTTCATCAAAATACTACCTGAACTTTTTTTCTTTTCTTCTTTTCTTTTTTTGTTGCTATATTTTTCTTCACTACCTGTTTCACTGAATAACATTTCAGGTATCTAAAATAAGAAGAGCATTTCTTTAAACCTCAATTCAGTATGAAAAAAGTTTAAGTAAATCCACTATCAGAGTGTAAATAACCTTTAATACCCACACAAACACACAAACAAAACAGGATCAATTGAACTTTTCTTCTAGGATTCTTTCCAGACTAAGAGAAAAATACAATATATCAGTCTTTAGAAGACACTATTTCCTAGTCAAGACTTTGACACATGTCAACCATTGATTGACTGCAAATTAACAGCACACAGGAAAAGCTTCAACAACTCACTTGAAAAATAATTAGACTTTATGAAATGAAGAAAATCACAATTTTGGTTGAATAAGGAAATAATCCCAGACGCCATTTAAAATCACAAAATAATAAAATAAAATGTTTTATTTGGCATCAAACTAATAAAATGCCTTCAAGGCATAAAGGAATAGGAACGAGGCTTAGCTTTCTTAAATAATAACTACAAGTAAAGGAAAATAATTTCATTGATAATTAACATAACTGACATCAACATAATTGATAATTCAAAAAACTATCTACTATCTAAATATAGCTAGGTTTTTGCCACTATCACAAGTAACAAAATAAAGTTTCATGAACAGATATCATCATTATTAAAGAAAATATTATAATCTTAAAAGAAGAACACTATTTTAAAATATACAAAAAAAACTTTAAACTCTATTTCTGGGGAGAAAAAATAAATAAGTAGAACTCTGAAATTTTAAAATTAAACCAAAACCTTCAACTTCTTTCACCTGATACAGTTAACATTCCTAACAAGAGGAAGTACAATAATCTAGGTAATTAGGTCAAAAAATCATTTTCTGAATTTCTCAGATTGAATAAAACATTAAGCCAAAAGATTCCTTAACTAATAGAGAGTTTGACAGTGCCATGGTTCTTGAGCCAAAGAACATCTTTTTTTTCTCAAATATCTTCACTGATTTCTGAGAAAACACTTAAGCAACTGTGAGAATATTTTAAATATACACTTTTAAATCAATGGAAATTTGTTTCTTAGGAAACTCACTTTCTTTAAAATACTCTATTCCTTATATTAGTTAGCTTGATTGTGGTAATCATTTCACAATATATAAATATACTGAAACATGTTGTATACCTTAAATATATACAATTTTTATGTGTCAATTATACCTCAGTAAAGCTGGGAGGGGTGGGAAACAGTCTATCCCTAAACATTAGCAAAGTTTTCCTGATTGGATCCACATTCCCCTTTGCCTCTACTCTCTCTCTGGAGATAAAAATGGCACTTTCTAAAAAGAATTGAAAGAGTATATTAAGCCTATTAATTCCTATTAATACCCTGACTTCTAGATTCCTTGAATTCTTCTCCTTCTGTTTTCTATCATCTTTTTCCCGGCCACTCACCCCAACTTCAAAGGGTCACATCCTGATACCTTTTCATTAACAGTAACTGCCATCATTTCATAATCTCACTTTCAAACATCCCACTCTTCTACTACTATACTCCTGTCTTCCCAGCTCATTCCCAGCAATGTCAATAATCCTCAGAGTCCACCAAGACCTACAATCTAATTATTCAACAACCTTTATATTGTCATTCACCATCTTCCTACCATAACGTCTCAGCTCCCTTGGCCTTCCCTTGCTTTGTTGTACTCGAGCAGCAAAGCAAAGCCCCAATCCTGCAGTCACCACCTATTGCAGGTCTGCACCCACGAATGCACATTAACTGGAGAAAAAACACACAAGTATGCTGACTGGCCTCAAGTGAACTTTATAATCACTAACCTCACGTGAACCCTTAATGCTACCTAGCTATCATACTCCATTTTCCTAAACCTTTCATTCCTTTCCCCTTTCAAACTACTATTTTGCATATCCTCTAATATATCTTCAAGACTTCAAAATCTCATCTCTCAACTTTTCTCTCAACTGAGAATCTTACCTCCTATTTCACTGGGGAAACAGAAACCTCCAGAAGTGTCCAAAACTTCCCAGTACCACATCTGCCCACCTACTTGGACCTGTGCCCCTGCACTTGGCTTCCTTTCCTGCTATTATGGATGACGCTTCCATTCTCTTAATCCTTTCATTTATGCAATAGACCCATATGCTGTCTATTACCCAAGGATGCTGCTCTAGCAATTTTCCCGTCTTTCATGAAACATACATGTTTTGCTTCTTTTTTTGCATTCCCAACAGGGTATGAACATGCTACAGTTGTCCCATCTGAAAAAATTTCTTATAAAAGAAAACATTAGTTTACCCCCTCATTCTCCAATTACTGATCCATTTTTATCTTTCTCTTTATAAAAAAAATTCCTCAAAAGAGGTGACAATAATCACTCTCCACTCTTCTCATTCTTTCTGAAACACATTTCAATATGGTTTTTTCCACTACTAACTGAAACTGCTTTATCAAAGTCACTAATGAACGCCATGCTGCTAAATGCAATGATCAGTTCCTAGGTCTCCTCTACTTCCATGGGTCACAGCCCATCCCTCCTTACTCCTTTGAAATGCTGTCCTCACTTGGCTTCTGGGCTTCACTTGTCTGCACACTCTCATGCTTTCCTTTTCCCCTAGCAGTTCCTTCTCAGTATTCTTTGCTATTTCCTATTCTTCACCTCAACCTCTTAATGCTGACGTGCCCCAGGGTGCAGCCTTTGGATCTCTCCCGTCTTTGCCAACATTCACTCCCTTAGTGATATTTTTTCTCATAGCTTTAAATACTACCTATACTCTGATAATTCCCACAATTGTACCTGCATGTCTGACCTTTTCCCCTGAACTCATATATTTAAATGCTTTCTCAATCTTCCAATTCAGATGTCTAACACCTCATATTTAAGAATTTAAACTGAAAGCCTCATATTCTCCTCTTAAAATGTTCTTCTCATAGTCTCCCCTCAACTGACAGGTATTTCATCCTTCTAGGTGCTCAAGCCAACAGACTTGGAGGTATCCTTAACTCCTCACTTTCCTTTACACCTTATTACAATTCTGTCAGCAAATCCTATTGTTTCTACTGCAAAACAAACCCAGTATTTACCACTTCTCACCTCCTCTACCACTACACATTCTGAGAGCAAGCCACCCTTGTCTCTCACCAGATTACTGCAATAGTTTTATAACTGCTTCCTCCTTGTCTTCTATAGTCTATTTTCAACTCAGCAGCCAGAGTAATCCCATTAAAACACCAGAATAGTTTTGCTCAAAAGCCTCCAAGGGATCCCTTACTTGCTCCCAAGAAAGCTATAATCCTTATAACAGCATCCAAAGCCCCACCCTAACTGTTCTTTTACTCCACTGACCTTGTCTGCAACTACTCTCCCCCGTGATCACCCTGTTACAGATGAACTGGCTCCTTGCTGATCCTCAGAATCACCAGGCATGCTCTCAGCTCAGGTTCTTCACCTAGAAAGCTTTCCCCCCAAATAGTCCCCCAAAGAAAATAAATTCCATGAAGGCAGGGACTTTTGTCTCTCTTTTCTCTGCTATATCCCCAATATATAGAATAGTGGCATACATTAGGCACCCAATAATCACCACTTCTTAATGAATACCTCTTGTTCATGTGGCCTCCACAGACTAGAATAACTTTCCTCTCCTTTATCTACTTACTGAAATCTAACTAAAATATCATCTCAACTGTAAAACCTTATCTATTATCTCAAATTACACTCCTTCCCCTGAATCACGATAGGCATTAAGTGTGCACTTCTACTATACAAAAATAAAGAAATGAATGCTTGGGAATATAAGTAGCATTCAAAGAGACAATATTGAAAGTTATTTATGCAAATGAAACAATATAAAAGGCTTTCACTTGAGAATGGTTCTATGAGTTCACCCTTTAAACTCATCCCCCTCCAAACATATATCATAGCAATGACAGATATTTTAAAAAGCATCTAAATCTTAATTTACACAATTGCTAAAGTTATTGCTGTGATATTTTTTATCATAAGCTAGCCTATGATAGGCTAAGTAATGAAATGCATAAAATTTTAAAGTACAATAAATATCTCTGTGGTCCTTAATTAAGAACATAATCTTCCACCTAAAATTCTAAACTCAACTAAACTATCAAATACAAGAGTATGAAGAAAAGAGAGTTATTTTCAAAACATATGAGAGCTGTTCCCTGACACAATTAAGGTAATATTATAATAAACACCAAAGGGAAGTTGTGACAATCAATAACTTTAAAAAGATATTGTGCTTATTTTTTCACTTCCATATTTAAATATTAAACTTACTTTCTTCATGCTGCTATCTGACCAACCCTCCATCCACAACACCTGGCACTTCTTATGCAAAGCAGGATTACTCTCACAGTTTATTATGAAGTTTAAATTTGCAGAATCCATTATCAAGACAATATGTAAGTTTTGTTGAATTCCTAAAAAAAATAAGAAAATTATAATCACGAATATTATAATAATAATAATTGGGGACTTCCCAAGTGGTTCAGTGGT
This sequence comes from Hippopotamus amphibius kiboko, assembly GCF_030028045.1. Lineage (NCBI taxonomy): Eukaryota > Metazoa > Chordata > Mammalia > Artiodactyla > Hippopotamidae > Hippopotamus > Hippopotamus amphibius. The sequence goes on from NC_080194.1 coordinate 49,036,427, forward strand.
TAAGAATCTGCCTGCCAATGCAGGGTACACAGATTCGAGTGCTGGTCCGGGAAGATCCCACATGCCACGGAGCAACTAAGCTCGTGCACCACAACTACTGAGCCCGCATGCCACAGCTGCTGAAGCCCATGCACCTAGAGTTCGTGCTCCACAAAAAGAGAAGCCACTGCACTGAGAAGCCTGCACACCACCACGAAGAATAGCCCCTGCTTGCCGCAACTAGAGAAAGCCTGCATGCAGCAACAAAGACCCAACGCAGCCAAAAATAAATAAATAAATAAATAAATAAATAAATAAATAAATAAACTTAAAAATAATAATAATAATAGAAGAAACCTATATACATTCTGGTTTTATGAAATTAAAATTTTCTGAAATGGAATGGTAAGAGCTGTTTATCAAAAGAACAAGTTATAAAACAGTATTATAGTATAACTTTTATTTTGGTTAAAAAATACTTATGTGTGTATGTGTATGTTTGCGTATGCTAAGATAAAAGATCCAGAAAGATATGATATTGTTATTACTTTCCAAATGTGATACTGTATTCTATTTGGTAATTTTTCTTTCAAGGATTTTTGTTTCAATATTTACAAGCTTTCTTTTAGGAGAAATATCCTTTCCTTGTTTCAATGTCAATATCATTTTCCCTCCAAAAAAAGGAATTTGGAAACTCTCCTTTATTTTCTATGTTCTGAAATAGTTTAAAATAGCATTGAGATGATCTGTTTCTTAAAACTGTGGTAGAATTTACCTGTAAACTTGAAGGAGAGAGAACGGAGGGTAGCTCTTTAATAACTTTCTCTATTTCTTCAATAATAAATGTTCTTTTACAAAAATAAAGAAGATCAATGTAATAGTGGTGTTTGTGTGGTGTCATCACTGCCTTATTTTTTGCTTATCAATTTCAGATATCTACAATACCCATGAAACTGCTTCTGTAATAATAAAAGTTTCTTTAGTTTCAAAAAAAAAAAAAAACTATAGAGTTCAGCACAACATAAATAGTTCAACAATTCTCTAAGATAGGAGGTACTAAGCACTAATTTTACCACACGAAAACAAAGGCAGCAAAGTAAATACTGCAAAGAACATTACCACACTTTCATCCTTCCCTTTCACTAAAATTCTGCTAACAGGTTTTTATTACAGGTTAGCCTTTAGGCTACTTATTTGCTATTTTCTAAAAGCTCTATAAAAAAGAAAAAAGTAAAAATTACCAAATGGACCCAAGATTTAAAATACCTTTGAAATCTAATGAGAAAATAATGCAAATTAAATGGTATTTATTTCACATGAACCATAGTTTAAATTGATTAATGAATTCTACGGCACTTACTATATGTGAAGTAATTGAAGACCGGTCCAAAAAAACCATCCTGTGAAGCCTGATCTTTAAGAGGCAACAGCAAGGGCTCTAATTCTTCAAGAGTGTAGAGTCCAGGAACTTCACCTACAGAATATTACATTTCTTTGGAGTTTTAGCTGCATTAGACTAATTCAAAACACATTTTACATACACGATGCTTCTTCGACTGTTATATCAATTAATCTGACATTATTCAATTTTTGTTTCCAAAAATAAACAAACCTTATCATCTCTATATTATTCACAAATCTACATCTGTAGCCTTCCTTCAATAAAATTCAAACTCCTAAGCAAGCCATTAAAGACAGTTCATAATCTAGCCATCTATCTGCCTTTCCAAGTCCTTCTCTACCCCATCCCCACAAGACCTTGTATTCTAGCCTCAATGAACTTCCTTGTGTTCCAAAAATTTAATGAAATACTCCCTCTTCCTAGAATACATTATACCCACAGTCTTCCTCCTCCCCTTATCTTTCCCTAAAATTATTGTTTACCACGCTAGACACTACTTTGTCAACTGCTATGCCCATGAGCTTTTCGTGAATACCCACGTGCTAGGTAAAGCCCTCCTTTCTCCTGCGTATAATATCCAAACATCACTGTTTAACATTTATCACATCATTTAATAATGAATGAATTATTCTCCTGCCCAATTAAATTCTGAATTCCCAGAGGGCAAATATTAGATCGTGATCAATATTAACCTTAGGTCATTCTTAGCAAAGCATCTAAAACATAAATATTTGTTAAATGAATGAATGAATAAATGAATGAATGAACTTGTACTAGACATCAGGAGAACTAGCCATGGCCTGCTACTATACAACAGAATGATGAAAGTCAAATCAAAGGTGATTAAGACTATAAGAATTTGATAAAAGGTTTCAATCATATCTTGTTCATCACCATAAATCCAGTTATTTAATAAATATTTGTTAAACGAATATATCTGTAGTTCGCAAGAAACTATAAGATTAAGTGAAAATTAGTTTGCTACATTCACGTAGAGCCCAGTATAGTCTGAATCCTTACTTTTCCTTAGGATCATCTCAGAGGTACCAGACCGCTCCTCAGCCACCAAGCATGTATATATTCAAACACATGCACATATAAATGTGCTCTATGTCTTTCTCTAAATTTCAGCTTTACCAAGATACCGTTGATTCCTTAAATTTAGCAAAGAAAGCTAGTTCTATTTACATACTCTATATGGAATAAGAATTTTAAATATAAAAAAGAGACAAAAAGGCCTATTGAGTACTTTCTCTGAAAGTATTTTTCAAATACTTTTTTCACCAAAAATGTTGGCAAATCTTAACTTTACCAATATCTAACTTTATTTATGATTTTTGCTGTTACATCTTGATAATAAAGACTAATTTATCTTACGATAAAAATAATTACTGGGTTATTGCTTATCTGGATGTTTGCTTTCACAAATTAAAACAAAAACAAAAAAACACGTGTATCTGGCCTACTAGATTAATCTCAGCCAAAATGAACAAGGTCTCCATGTAGTGACAATTTAAGCAATATGCAGGAATATGCACCTTAAAAATCAAAAGAGGTTACTTATAAAAAAGGCCACAAACAGTTCAAGTTTGCTCAAGACCTATCACTTTCACTACACCATTACCCTTCACTTTGACAGAAATTGACCTACCACTTGTCTAACTAGAGTCTTTCTCACTTGGGCACTAAAGTATAGATACCTCACTTTATAAGTAAAATGTTTTCTTCAACAAAAACTGTTAAATTCTGAGAAAAAAGAATATTTTATCCCAGAGTCTACTTAGCAGGACACAAAACAAGTATTTATTAAAACCTGCGTGGAACATGAGCATCGTGTAAATGTGTCCTTGGTTCCCTAGAATGGAACAATTCATATAGCTGAATCTAGCTTTTAACAAGGTTTATTTTGTACTTAAGTACCAAAACACTCTTGGTCCAAGTTTAAAATGAAGCTACCTCATACCAATTCTACTAACAGTGATTATACATTATAAGGAGATTCTAATAAATTTCATAAATTCTTCAGAAAAAGGAAGACATACAGGAAATTGCAGGTATTCTCCCTATGAAATCACCAAAAAAGTCAGGTGGCTCCACAGACAATAAGAGTACCACAATTTGAGAAGTATAAGATCTCATATATCCGAAATATATCTGCTATTATACAACCATACTTAAGGCCATATTATAATTATTCAATTATTCCACTATGATGGACAGTGAAAAAGATTCTATCAAATTTTTATTACAAATTATACTACATATTTCCTTACATACTAGTTCTTTTATTTCTATAGGTTAAATTTCTACAGAAAATATAATTTCTATATCAAAGGATATATACCACATTTTTAAAATAAGTACTGGTTGCTAACTTTCCCAAAACCTTATAACAGATAAAAGTCCCACCAAAAGTGTATAAGAGGGCCAATTAATATTTAATATTAATAATCACAATCTCTTGGTTTTATAAAAACAGGGTTTTTCAGTTCTTCTCAGAGCATATTTTAACCCCATATCACTTCAGTAAAAGCTATGCCAAACGTTCCCTGAAACATAATTTTATATAAGATTGCTTCATTTGAATAATTTTTACATTATTACTTTTATTCTCTTTAAATAAAACCCATTTACTTGCCTGAAGACAAAAGGCTATTGATCATCTCCAAAAACGTAGGATGTACAAACTGGTAATCCTCAAGAAGTAGAACTACTTGTTGTGCTTCAATACCTGCAAGATGTAGCACCTGCACAAAAAGAAAATATATTTTGGTACTCGTTAAATATTTTTGGCACAGGTAAAAACTTTCATTCTGTGTGTAAACTAAGTTATTTTTATTGATTGATATTTGAGTAACCAAAATTTAGCTATATAGTTTGGAAAGTAAATCCAGTTCATAAACAAATACAACTGGGAAGAAATTTAATTATTTTACAGCTAAGACATTAAAAGCTAGAGGACAATTTTTAAATATACCCATATATGTCCTATTTAAATTCCGTCTTTTTGTTTATCTTACCTATCCACATAACAACCCATAAACTGGGGTACTGAGAGCTAAAAACATAATTTTGTAACACTCACGGCAAAAATAACCATCAAAATTAAAATAAAGACTATGTTGTACATCAGAGACTTCAAGGCTTTCACAGGCTTTTAGAATAATAACTAATTGTGATTTGAAACCAAACAAAACAAAAGATTGTGAGTCACTCACATGTTTGAGATCATTTTTGAACTGCTTCAGTTCATATCCCCTGGAAATCTTCGGTGAAAACAGCACTGCTCCATGCATATGACTGACTAAAGAAGTGATGGTCCGACGACCTACACCACTGCGCCCTGCTAACAGAAGCGAACCTCCAGGAAAACTCAGCACTCTGTCGATCCTAGACATATATTCCAGGACTTCTTGGAAAAGTAAAATATCTAAATTCTGGTTATCTCGTCCATAATGAATAAGACCCTTTAAAAAAATCACAAAGCATATGATATAATTAACATAAGTCCCAATTACATAATAAAATGTTAATTATCTAGATTAAGATACTATACTTTTGGTGCACTCAAGAAAAGGGGTTAAGTAAATATGTGTTGTGTCACACTCCATCTTTTATCTACCCAGTAATCCAGCTTCAGGGCACTTTCTAAGGAAAAATTTACATGATGTCAAACAAGCTCACAGGTCCACAATACTCAGTTACTTTTGAACACCATTACTATAACTAGTAAAAAGCGTTGTAAGATAGCAGGTTAATTATAAAGACTTCAAAAGCTCTCAAATTTTTAACACTTGTTACACATCAAATCATTGTGCACAGACTATAAAACAATCCCCAAACTCCTGAAACATAGTGCCTAAATAAACATATTTTGTGAACTCTTGTTCTTATGCACTGCTCGGCAATGAATCAAAAGTCCACACAGAGAGAGTATCCTCTGCCAGGAGCTATGTGACAGAGCGAAGGAACAGAGAAAGGACAGCTAGGCTTCACATGTTTCACAGCTTTCACATAGTCCCAAACTCCGCAATATCCATACCAGGCAAATAACTCAGTTTACCAGACCATGAACAACTTCCTTTGATATAAAATCCATACTAATTTCCATTATAAATATTAACTTTTAAAGCAATCATATATAATACTGTTTCTTCTTATTATAATTAATCTCAAAAACAAACAAACAAACAAACCCTATGGGACAGTGCTGCTAAAAGTTTCAGTGAACCTGTAGCATCAACATCATTTGGGAACCTATCAGAAATCTGGACTCTCTTCTGACTTTTTTCAGATTCAGATTAGTACCTATTGAATCAGACTTCTAAGGATGGGACCTAGCCATCAATATTTTCTGGTTCTCAGAGTGATTCTAATGCTCACTAAAGTTTGAGACCACTGCTCTAGGATGAGCAGTTAATATTATATTAACTGTTAATATAATATTAACAGTTATATTTCCCAATTAATATTAAGTCTTTTTAATAGTTCCAACCTCAGATACCTTTTCCCAGCATGTATCCTAGCAATTTTACACTCATGTGTGTAAGCACATGTGCATCTAGTTAGATCTGCCACATTGGGCTAAATTCCAATAGATACGAACCGATTTTGCCTATTCTAAGATCTTTCACTTCATGCCCTCAAAAAACTTGCAATAATATTTTGAAAATGGCTTTAATCATAACCAAATCCCAACTCAAATTCATGATTCATACTATACCTTTTTAATAACATCCTTAAGATCTGCAGAATTTAGTTTTCCAAGTGGTTTTCCATGTGGAGGCAAAGGTTGTCCTAGGGCTGACCTTGTTCCTGAATTATGTCGGGCTCCCCATGTAACATAGAAATTATCTGTAGAAATGAAAGATATTTTTGTTTTATATGCATTATTTGTAATGGGAGAATCAGTAAATATATGTCACACTGAATTGTTTTTAACTTAATTAATCCAAACAAAAACATCCCTAGAAAGGTAAAGATTAATTACTTTGAACTCACAAATACATAAAACCTCAAAATTATTCTTGAAAAAAAACACAGATTTATTCATATCATCAAGAGCCCTAACATCTAAAATAAAAGAAAAATTAACCAAATTTTAATTAGAAAAGTAAAAATCCCACAAACTTTCCTTAAATTTATCTATAGCCGTGTTCCTGTTACCACACAAGGAAAATCTGTTCATTCTATTGAAGCTTTCCCCTCTCAATTCCTCTGGGAGACTGTTCCATCAGTATCCTCTTTGTCATATGCTGCACTCAGCGACAGCCCTACCTTCCCTAGACCCAAAGCTGCCTTATGTTCCTCTCCTTTCCTTCTCCATTCTATTTCTTACATTATCTTCTACTTGCCAAAACCACTATACTAAACTCTTCTTTGGGAACAACAATGCTGCCCTAATTGCCAAATCCAAATCTTCTTTGTGGTCATTATCCCAACATTATCCCTTACTTAATGCATCTTCTTAATGGAGCTTTTTTCCTTGAATCTATATTACCGTGCTCATCAAGCCACAACCACTACTCCTTTTCAGATTTCTGCTTATCCCTTATATTTTTATTTTTACTGGGATCCAAATTCAATCTGTTATGCTTTAATTCTAAGTACTGCCCTGGAATTATTTAATCTTATTCTGTGGATTAAATTATCAACTATCTATATACCAAAAACCAATTCGCTACTTATCTCTAGGCAAGTCTCCCAGCTCTAGTCTAGTCCCATATTTCCAATTGCTTAATAGACATATAACTCATGCATTCATTCATTAAACACTTATCTGTTACAGACTTGTATTTAAACACTGTACTTTGTTAGAGACAAGTAGTGAATAAGACAAACTTAATCCTACCCTCCTAGAACTGATAAACTTTATGTAGATTTCCAAAAGATACTCAAAAAGCTTATAAACATTCAAACACATGTAAAACGTGAGCTCATTATCTTCACGTCCCATCATTTCTCAGCTGGACTACTGCAGCAGCTTCCAACACTGTATCCCTGCAACAAGCCTCTGCCCCATCAAATACATCCTCACTGCTACTAGAGTAACAAACACAAAAACAAATTCTGATAGTGCCACTGCATTCCAATATTTCACATAGCTTCCCACTCCCTTAAAAGAAAAAAAAATTCTACTAATCAAGGTCCTTTGCAATTTGGTTCCACTGACTGCCAGAATCTCTTATCTCTGTCTGCACCCCACTATATACTCCAGTTTTCTCAAACCTTGGATCCTTTGCATATTCTTTTCCCTATGTCTGGAATGCCCTTCCCCTCTTCTTCACTTAATACAGTCATCCTTTAAGATACAGTCTGATTTTCTACAATTGCTCAAAAAATTTAAAATCTTAGGTGTTAATCTAACAAAATATGCTATAAGACAACGCTAAAAACTATACAACACTGATGAAAGAAAGCAAAAAGTATCTAAATAAATGGATGAATATATTTTGTTCATGGATTAGCAAAACCAACTGAATAAGAGGTCAATTCTTCCCAAACTAATATACAGAACAAACGCAATTCCAACCACAATCTCAGCAATATTATTTATATAGACAAGATTATTCTAAAATTTATATGGAAGGGCAAAGGACTAAAATAGCTAAAACAATTCTGAAAAAGAATAAAAAAGGAATCAATCAATTGAATTTTGACTTATTATCTTATTATACAGCTACAGCAATCAAGATAGGATGGTATTGGCAGAAGGACAGACATACATATCAATGGAACAGAATAGGGAACCCAGAAACAGACTCACACAACTAATTTTTGACAAATGTGCAAAAACAATTCAAGCCAGAAAGGTAGCCTATTCAACAAATGGTGCTGGAACAAGTGGACAACCACAGGCAAAGAAATGAGCCTTGACCTAAGTCTCACCCTTTACACAGAAATTCACTCAAAATGGACCACTGACTTAAAACATAAAACTATAAAACTTTTAGGAAAAAAAGGTAGGATAAAATCTTCAAAATCTAGGACTAGACAGAGTTCTTAAATTTGACACTAAAAAATCCTTGAAAAGAAAAATTAATAAATTGAACTCCATAAAATTAAAATCTTTTTATCTGTGAAAGACTATTAAGAAGATGAAAAGACAAGCTACAGAGTGGAAGAATATATTTGCTAACCACGTATTTGACAAAAGAATAGTATCTAAAATACATAAAAAACTCTAAAAATTCAATATTAAAAAAATCCAATTAGAAAATGGGCAAAAGACACAAAGAGACATTTCACTGAAGAGGACATAGAGAAGACAATCACATGAAAATACATTCAACTTCATTAGCTGACAGCAAATGCAAAATAAAGCCACTATGACATATCAATACACACTTATTGGAATGGCTAAAATAAAAAATAGTGATGTCACCCAACGCTGGCAAAGGGGGTGCAATTGGATCACTTATGTATGGCTGATGGGAATGTAAAATGACACAGCTACTATAGAAAACAGTGTGACAGGTTTGTTTTTTTGTTTTTTGTTTTTTAACTAAGCACCATTCAACCCTGCAACTGCATTCCTGAGCATTTATCTCAGAGAAACGAAAATGTCCACATAAAAATCTGTACATAAATGTCTATAGCAGCTCCCCTCCTAATAACCCCAAACCATAAACAACTCAGGTGCCCTTCAACAAGTAAATGGTGAGAGAAATGGTAGCATATCTAAATACCTACTCAAGAACCTGCATATATCTCCAGAGAATTATTCTGACTGAAAAATAAGACTCTTGAAATGGCAAAATTAAATACAGAAAAGATGGGAGGTTTCCAGGGGATAGAAGAGGAGTTGATCCATTTTAATTGTATCAATGACAATATCCTGGTTGTGATACTGTACTATAATTTTGCCAGATATTACCATTAGAGGAAAACAACTAAAAACATGTGTGCTCTCTCTCACTCTCTTAGTTCTTACAACTGTATGTGAATCTACAATTACCTCAAAATGAAAAATTTATTTTAAAAAATTTCAAAGTAACTTCCTCAAAAAGGAATTGTCTCTACTCTTCTACACCCCTAATATCCAGCATTTATCCCAAATATATTCAGAATAGTTATATTAATTGTAAAACACTTCATGCTCTATTGTATCTACCAGTTTAACCATCTACTTGCATAAATCTTGGTGGTACCCAAACACATTAGCAATATTTATCCTTGTAAACAATGACTTTTATATCTGTATCTGCCATTAGATTACAAGTTTCTTGAGCACAGGAATGTACAGTATCCAGTTTATTTTTAAGTCTCCAAATTTAATTTTTTCTTAATAAATTAATATTCCACTATGTGAAAATCCTGAACTACTGTTTCTAAGAAAACAATTATCATCAGTATATTCTGTTAGGAACATAATTATTGAAATCTAGCAAAAAAGACAGAGCAGCTTCTTATGGTAAAAACACTGAAATTATCCAAAGTTTCGGGGTTTTCTGTTTTATTTTATTGAAGTATAGTTGATTTACAATGTTGTGTTAATTTCCATTCCATGGCAAAGTGATTCAGTAATACATATATAAATTATCCAAAGTTTTAGTTTGTTTAGACATATGAGATCATGCTATCAGTAAGAAAAATAATTTTAAAGTTCTCATAACACTTACACATTTACATAAACTCTGTAACTATATTACCTGCCATATTGTCTAGTACATCTGAGCCCCAATCTCCTTGAAACACTGATGTTAAAATGCTGTCAAATAAATGAAGTTCCTTTGCACCAACAATTTTGTCACGAAATAAGCGCCGCGCCTCGTATGCTACAATTTCTAATACGTAATCTACAGGATGGTTTGAGGACCCTAAAAAAAGGCAAAATTTTCTTTAATTATAATAAAATTCAAATGATTTAAAAATGGCCTGTTTCAACATAATATTAGAAAGAAATAGATAATGAGAATCTACATACCATAATTTTGGCATCAGATAAACAGAAAAAAGGAAAAAAAAGTTAAAATTCACTTTGTAAATGAATTGGTAAGCTTTTTTGATTATTTAAAGGATATGTTAAATGCTATTATCTCTAGTTATTCAATTAAAAATATCAACCCCCAAAAGCATATTAAACACACTTTGGCTACAAAGAATAACGATTACATTTTTTCCCAAATCAAGTTTTAATAGTGACAATCATAGCTTAGAAGAGGAAGCATAATAAAATATTATAATTTTAACATCATGTTTAAATTTAACATTAATATGTAAATTTAATATTAACATTGTTTTACTTATAATTTTTAAAATACTATAATTACAATACTCATTTATCTATTACAAATATAATATACAGCATAAATATACACACAGACACACTGTGACATTCTAAAGAAAGACAAATGATTTGAAATCATAAAAGCAGAACTTACCTCCTTCTAAATCATATCTGAATAAGCCAAGAACCCACTGGGTAAGGATGCAAGGAGTAAAGAAATAGTGGCTATAATCATCAACAGTAAATTTGGCCCGCACCTGAAAAAAAACAGTAAATGATCTGTCTACTTTCTTAAATATATAATCATGCTATAAATTTTTCAATCACCTTAAATTCATAGGAATGTCAATTTCTACCAGTGGGTAGAACTGTATTTCAATATTACTGATTTCCTTAAGTTATCTTGTATACCATATTTCATGGATTTAAAAACATTATCTAAGAGAGGTTGTTCATAAATTTCAACAAACTACCAAAGGTTGCCCATGTTAAAAATAAAATGAAAGGTTAAAAAGCCCTGCTAAAAAAAGGAATTCAAGGAAAGCTAACCTAAGTTTTATAAAATGGTAGTTATAATTCCAAGGTGCTCACAGGTGTACGACAGATCCATTTTATAATGGTGAGACCCACAGAGCTATCTTATGTTCAAGAAGTCATTGAACTTTTAACAAATCAAAGCGCCACAACTCAACATATAACCAATGAGTGAAGAGCCTGTCCCTTCCCCTCTACAGATGGAGCCACTGCTCTTATTCTGGCCTTGACTGCCTAACATTCAAATTAATTTAGAAAAATATGGCTTTATCTTTCCCCACTTCCACTCCAATACTATAAAAAGCATCTTCCACAAACACTTCCATAACTTTCACATGCTAGTCCCTTTACCCAGGAAGACCCTCTTTTATATCCAGCCACTCTGTGCATTCCTCTTCATTTTTCAAAACTTAGACCACATTTCATCTCCTCTTAAAATCTACCACACACAACAAAGTTATTCACTCCCTCTTCCATGTTATCTCTGTAACTGGTGCATATTGTTACTGATAGACTTATTATACTCTATTAATAGTTTATTTATATGATCAGGTCCTTCATTACTGTGCACTTCCAGGGAAAAGTGACTCAGTTATCTTTGTGTCCCTAGAACTAGCACTGGAAAAAGAAGGTACTCAATAAATACCTTCTGCATCCTTAATTCCTATTTTCAAGTACCATCCCACTTTATCAGAGTATTTTAGACATTGCCTCACAGATAAGAGGAAATAAATAAACATCAAAAACTACTCTCGGATTTGAAGCCTGGAAGACAAAAAGTGATAGAAGTCAGGAGAAAGACCTAGTTTTGGAAAGAAGATGAACCCCACTGTAAATATGCTAAATCTGAGCTCAAAGCAGAATGACCATCTACCCACTGATTTAGTCATTCAATATTTATTGGGTGTCTATTAGAAATTGTATCAGAAGTTACAATAATGAATAAGGCACACACAAGCATCTACCCTCACAGAGTTACTCTCTAGTAGATAAGTATAATAAATGACAGAAAAAGAAAGCCTGAGCATCAACACAGATCAGGATTAAAGGTAGCCCTTTGGTAGTGACACCAATAGACATGAAAACTACAATATAAGTGAATATATACCTGTTCATACACTTGTACCATAGATCCTGCTAAGAGAGAAATTTTTGATGATGAGCCCCAAATAGAATGATTCTTCAGATTTTTATGTAGAACTGGTTCCAAATATGCTCCATAAATTGTCTGTAATTGCTCTCTTTCTGGGTAACTAAAAAAAGGCATATAAGAAAGAAGTTGAAATAAATCAATATTCTAAATTATTCTTTTAATGTTAAGTTACAGCAGTGGTTTTCCAACTGTGAGGCCTAGATACCTGCAAGGTTTATGCAAGGGCTAAGACCAGGCTCACAGTCCCTATTCTTACTTCAACTAAATCAGATCCCTAATTATCTGCTGTCAAATACTAAGGATTCTAATAAAGGATTCCAATGAAATTACTTAAAAACATAATCGTTTAAAAGACCACTGATCTTTAGACAGGGCAAAGGAAAATTCTGCTTAAGGAAAAGCATTTTTGAATTAAGTATAGTCTGTACAAAGAGCAGTAATCCACCTTAGAACTACAGAAGTAGAAAACAACAAATAAAATCAACCTGTTTCTCCCAAATCAAAGTGTATTTCAATACAGCATAATTGGTGGCTGCAACATTTCTAAAAAAAAGAATGTTAATAGATGGGGGCAGTTTAGCGTGAAAGCATAAAAACAAGATTTTGTAAGGCAAAATATAACAGAGGACACAGTGTCATACAATTCGAGTCCATATAACAATTATGGACCCCGGAGATGGATGCGTATATGAGGATTAATATTATAAGCCACTAAATGACCTAAATCTACCTTGTTCAGATTTAAACTCTCTTTTTAGTCATCTTCATAAAATTTGATTGTATTTTTGTTTTATATAACCCATAAAACATTTAAATCTAAAACCCACCATTCAGATTCCTGACACTGACATTCAGAGATGATACAAAGCAGTTCTGTTTTAATTCCAATATATAAAAAGCATTGACTAAAGCCTTTATCACCCTAAATTACTGCCTACAGTTTAGGAAGGGTAGGGAAAATATAATATCAGGGCTTAAGTTTGACTATTTTTATATTCTACATTTTGAAGTAATATCATTAATACATACCTTTCACAAAATGCATTATATGTCTCCCCAAATGAAAAAAATTTTTTATAATACAATGATACATACTCTATAGCACAAAGACGAACAATAGAAGTAAATCTGGTAGTAAGCTTATGTCTTCCCAGTCTTCCTCCAGCTGACATAGAAGCCACAATTTGAATATTTTCTAAACCAACCCATTCCAAATTTTCATCATAAAATCCTTGATATGTCAATACCTATTTGAAAATAAATATATTTAAACATTTTATGCTGAAGGTTTTCTAATCTTAAGATATTTTACGTAAAATTCAATTGTTTTCAAATGCAGTCAACATCCTCTAACTCAAAAATTTAAGACTGAAATATATTGGGTTGGCCAAAAGATTTGTTTTTTTCCATAAGATGGCTTTAGTGGTACTTCGTTGTCTTTAACTTCATTTGAAACAATTCTGTTAGACTGTATGCGACAGCTGTCATAACACCACGCATTAAAAAAAAAAAAAAAATTAAAATTGCTGAATTTTTGTGCAGCCATTTTAATACTGAAGGTGGAAGATTAAAAAAAACCATTTTCAACATATTAGCTTTATTATTTCAAGAAAGGTAAAAATACAACTGAAACCCAAAAAACAATTTGTGCATTGTATGGAGAAGGTGCTGTGACTGACTGAATGCGCCAAAAGTGGTTTGCGAAGGTTCATGCTGGAGATTTCTTGCTGGATGATGCTCCACGGTCGGGAAGACAAGCTGAAGTTGACAGCGAACAAATTGAGACATTAATTGAGAACAATCAATGTTACACCACTCGAGAGATAGCTGACATACTCAAAATATCCAAATCAAGCGCCAAAAATCATTTGCACAAGCTTGGTTATATGACTTGCTTTGATGTTTGGGGTTCCACATAAGTTAAGCAAAAACAACCTTCTTGATCATATTTCTGCATGTGATTCTCTACTGAAAGTTAATTAAAACGTTCCATTTTTAAAACAAATTGTGACGGGTGATAAAAAGTGGATTCTGTACAACAATGCGGAATGGAAAAGACCATGGGGCAAGCGAAATAAACCACCACCAACCACTACCAAAGGCCGGTCTTCATCCAAAGAAGGTGATGTTGCGTATATAGTGGGACTGGAACGGAGTCCTCTATTATGAGCTCCTTCCAGAAAACCAAACGATTAATTCCAACAAGTACTGCTCCCAACTATACCAACTAAAAGCAGCGCTTGATGAAAAGCATCCAGAATTAGTCAACAGAAAATGCATAATCTTCTACCAGGATAACATAAGACCGCATGTTTCTTTGATGACCAAGCAAAAACTGTTACAGCTTGGCTGGGAAGTTTTGATTCATCTGCTGTATTCATCAGACATTGCACCTTCAGATTTCCATTTATTTCAGTCTTTACAAAATTCTCTTAATGGAAAAAATTTCAATTTCCTATAAGACTGTAAAAGGTACCTGGAACAGTTCTTTGTTCAAAAAGATAAAAAGTTTTGGGAAGATGGAATCATGAAGTTGCCTGAAAAATGGCAGAATGTAGTAGAACAAAAGGGTGAATATGTTGTTCAATAAAGTTCTTGGTGAAAATGAAAAATGTGTCTTTTATTTTTACTTAAAAAACTGAAGGCATTTTTTAGCTCACCCAATATTTTTACTTAAAAACCAAAGGAACTTTTTGGCCAACCCAATATTTTAAATTAGCATTTCATTAAAAATAATACGGTTCAAGATTCTGTGTTTGATGTAAAAAACAAACTTATGGTTACTAGGGGGATGGGGGATAAACTGGGAGATTGGGATTGACATATACACACTACTGTATATACAATAGATAACTAATAAGGAGCTGCTGTATAGCACAGGGAACTCTACTCAATACTCTGTAATGACCTATATGGGAAAAGAATCTAAAAAAAAGTGGATATATGTATATGTATAACTGATTCACTTTGCTGTACAGCAGAAACTAATCCAACATTGTAAGTCAACTATACTCCAAAAAATTTTTTTAATTTAAAAAGGACTCTGTATTTAATTAATGTTAGCTGAACTCTCCTCATTTTTTAAATGCTTTTTAAATAAATATTAAAATCCAGATGGTAGTATAAATCCACCAGCAATTATCAAAATAAAAGTGAAAGAAATTAGGAAAAATATAAGGAAAATATTTTGGGTTTTTTCTATAAGTATTTTATTATATTCTGCAGTTATATAGAAAAGCAAAATATGAACTTATGTGAGTATATTAAGTTCCAATTTAGAATTTAGAGTTTCTAATGTGATGTAAATCACATAAAGAAATATCTTCCCCACTGACTGAGGAAGTCTAACTCCCTCACAAGAATGCATACCTAAAAGAATGAAGCAAAAACTTCCCCAAGTCCAGCACCAACCCCAGCTTCTACTTTCCTCCTTTTCTTAGGAATAAAGGGTAGGTAAATAGTGTAGGGTAAAGGTTGTTTTTACTCTTTCTGTCATATATCATCTCGATGTAATACTAATTTCTATATGGAGGAAGACCAAAGAAAGTCACCCTGGAATAAGAGTGAGATGCTTCTAGAGTTTAATTTCCACAACACATGCCAGATAAAACTGGTCCGAAGGAGGAAAACAGATTTTCTATCTCTAAAAAAATTTAATGAAATTAAATTGTTTCCAATTATATCAAAACACTTCAAGTGATAAGACCCACCTGTTGTAGGAAAGCTACCAAAGTACTGGTTCCCCATTTATCAAGCTTGGGTAGGTTGATATCTTTTAAGTAGAGAACAAGTCTCTCACAGTCTTTTGGTCTATATACTCGACCAATATTAGTACTGATTACCATGCAAGTCTGGCTCAGTTTCTGCAGGAGATGCCGAGAAGTAGTCTGTGCACTACAGTGAACTGTAGCAATCTGAGTGGACCGGAGTTGGGAAAAGGCATACCTGAGCAGCATCCTGTGAAAGATATAAAACGTCTGACTTTGTAAATGCAACCAACAAAATACTTTTCATATTCAATACAAAATTTGTACTTTCAATTATTTCAGTTTCTAAATTACTTATGACATTGTTTAAGGAAAAAGTGGTAAAAATAGATATGGTTTCCATAGCTATCCATAGTTACTACGGTAGCTTTCTAAGTCTTAAACTGGACAAAAATAAATTCACATTTTAAGACATTCTTTGGACTCTTTCAGAAAAAAAAAAAAGTTCACAGAAATAATCTGAAAAAGTTTTGAAAAACTTTGAAAAAGTTCACATAAAAGGCACTGTTTCCCCACAGTTGAAGGAATGATTTTAAAATATTAAGTTCTCCAAGTTAAAAAAATTTTTCTATGACTTTATAGAATTGTTTAATTATTACTAGAAAGGTGAAAATGATAATCCATGTTTCCTTTATTTCCAGAAAACTACACTCAGGAGGCAACTAAAAATAGATGGGATTTCACTGAATTAAAAGCAATTTTTAAATAGAGTGCTAATTTCAAGATTCACTTTTTTTTGTAACTACAGCATACAGTGGTCTGTGACAGTCTACCAGTTATTCATCTTTTGTTGTGATAGTATGCACAGATTGTTTTTAAGAGCATCTTCTCAGATTTCTCTGATTCCGTTAGAAAACACATAACTTGGCAAAAAAAAGGACACATTTTTCTCTATAGTCATATTATTTTTACGAGTAGTAATAATAAAAAATCCTTCATGAAAATGTAAAGCTACTTTAACAACAACAAAAAAAAAGGTAACAAAAGCTGTTAAATCATTTTAAAACAGGAGAGAAGCATAAATTCATAACAGGCACCCAGATTAACATTTTTCTGCTCTTACCCTTTGCCACATCCTTCTGGTCCAACAAGAATAAATGGCTGTTTAGTATCAGAACTTAACCAAGGTTTGAAATAATCTAGACCTCGTTGCATGTCAGGAGTCTGAATGACTGGAAGAGTTTGACTATTACTGAAATCATCAGCTGTCAAGTTTTCTGGCTTCTTCAGCACGTAAGATGCTAATCCTCCTCTACTCGAGTCATAGCAGGTGTCCATTGGTTTGTAAGGGTCTGGAGGAGATTCTCGTGCCCAGTTAAAAACCTTAAGAGGAAAAAGTTGTGATAGGTTTTCATATACTTCAGAGTATGTGAAATTTTCACTCTTTAAAGTAAATGCCCCAAAGAGAATCATCTTACTTCTAAAAAATAAGAGATCACATACACTAAACTTAATAAATATTCTAAATAATTACAGCAACATTTTACCTCAAATATTACTCTCTCAATGAACATTTAAGCAAATAAATAAAAGTCATCTAGTTCACACATACGTTGTATAAACATATTCAATTTTTAATGGAGTTCTTGTGAACACTAAATTACAAATTACACAATGTAGGACTCCTAGACCCTTCATTTCCAGTACATTTTGGTACTGCCCATTCCACTGTTACCACCACTGCTCTCAACTTGTTCTTCTTTCTAACACTGAAAACTGTTATATGCATAGATACACAGCAAAGAATTAGCCCCTAATGCCACTCTTGAACAGCTTTATCCTAAACTTTGGCAAGAAAATGTCTCTTTAAAAGCAGCATGCAATATGACATTGAGTGCTAACAATGAGAAGCATTTGGTAACAGAGGTAATAGAAAGAAAAACAGAATAGAGAAAGCAATAAATGGTGGCATCAATGAAACAAAATGATAAAAATGCAGAAACATAATGTGGAAGGCAACCCAAAGGAGTATGTGTTCAATTATTTCAACAGAGGTCAACAGGAAGAAATTCCTTAATATGTAGAATCTAGTTTTATAAACAACATGGCTGAAATACACCTCTGCATTTAATAAAGAAAAGATTTATAATGATTACTCCATCTAAGCATTCCTAACTGCTAAAACTCTTCTGGTTAAAAAAAATGATTAAAAATATGTTATTTTAAGATTAAAAATGAATAAAAACATTATATTCATAGAGCTAAGTAGGTTCAAAAATATCTAACAAAAAAGATACAGTCCAAACTTTAGCCTATTAAAAATTATTTTATAAAATTTTAATATCATAAAATACCATAAACTAGTTCAAAGAAGAAAATAAGTATACATGTACCTATGTACTTATACAGATGGTCCCCAACTTTACAATGGCTCAACTTACGATTTTTCAAGTTTACAACAGTGCAAAAGTGATAAGCATTCAGTAAAAACCATACTTTGAAATCTGATCTTTTCCTGGGCTAGCAATAATACAGCACAATACCTTCCTGTGATGCTGGGCAGCGGCAGTGAGTAGCAGCAAACTGCAGTTCTGCAGTTCACCATCAGCCACATAATCACCAGGGTAAACAACCATACTGGTTTTCAATTTCTGTATAGTAGTCAAGAAATTACACGATATTTGGCACTTTGTTATAAAATAGGCTCTGTGTTAGATGATTTTGCCCAACTGTAGGCTAAATGTACATGTTCTGAGCACTTTAAGACGGGCTAGACTAAGTTATGATATTTGATAGGTTAGTGTAGTAAATGCATTTTCAACTTAGGATATTTTCAACTTATGATGGGTTTATCTAGATGTAACCCCATCATAATTTGAGGAAGATCTGTATATAAATGCATTATTATTGTATTAAATGCATAATTTCAAAATTTTAAAGTTCTATACCAGGGGTCAATGAAAATTAACAAAAAATGTTGACTAAACATAGGCTTTAAATTTGTATTACCTCTTTGGTGAATTCCAGACGTGACTTCATGTTCAGATTTCCACCAAGCCCCCTTATGAGATTAATAATAAATTGATCATGATGTCTACATTCATGTAGATGTGACAAACCATTCATCACCGTCCCAACCAAACTTGTTTCTACCACATAGTCATTCTGTTGATTAAAATGCATGTTACAGACAAAAGGAAAATATTAACCAGTAAATTAGAACCATACACAGATTGATGTTTAGTTATCTTTTCAACGATTATCTTTAAATTTATCCCCCTACTCAAGCTGTAGAAAGTTTAAATTGCAACTTATATATATATAAACTTTGAAGATAAAAAGTAATCATAAAAACACAATTGTGTATTTGCAGCTGTAAGTGCTGGAGTCCTCAAATAGATACAGTTCCTCTACTTCATAAACCTGAAGAATATTTAAAAAAAAAAACGTAAATCAATGAACATTGGTCT
The DNA here is from genome assembly GCF_030028045.1 of Hippopotamus amphibius kiboko. Classification (NCBI taxonomy): domain Eukaryota; kingdom Metazoa; phylum Chordata; class Mammalia; order Artiodactyla; family Hippopotamidae; genus Hippopotamus; species Hippopotamus amphibius. The sequence goes on from NC_080194.1 coordinate 49,055,901, forward strand.
AAAAATAATAGTTCCTCCTCTCCTCTTGCTGATAAAAAAAAAAAGCTAGAGGCAAAGGCTAGATTAATGGCTCTTGACAAGAAAGGCTAGTAAAGGTAGGCTTAAAAACAATTTGGAGCTTTCTCTCTACACAAAATTTTAAAATGAAACTTTCGGACTCAGGTGGTGTAGATGATTTTGATCTTGTGGACCTCTGGGGCCCTGTGTAACTGCCAAGGCATCAGAAGGGGAAAGGGTTCTCATTCTTTCTCTAAGTATTTGCTGAGAACCAATTACGCGTTAGGATCTGTATGTGGTACTAGGTATTTTTTTTAAAAGGTGAATTAAACAGAGCACTTGTTTTAATGGAAGTCAAGTATAGTAGAGGAGCCGACTAACACATTGTGGTAGAAACTACAGAGCAGAGGAAAAGAATGTTTTGAAAAAAGATAACTCAGATTGAGGTCTCAAGGTCTCTTTGAAAAAGGTGACATTTAAGCTAACATTTGAAGAATGAGATCCATGTGGCATGCAGAAAGCACAGAATATGCGATGGTAAGCCACTGGCATAGTTAAGGAATTAAAAGAAACTTATGCCTGAGAAGCAAAGGAAGAGCGGTTCAAGTCAGAGAGGTAGGCAAGGGCCAGAGTATGTGGAATTGTGTAGCCCATGGTAAGGAGTGCAAATTTTATTTTCAATGTCTTTAAACTTTAAGAGAATAAAATGACCCAATTTACATTTTTTTAAAAAAATCTCTCTGCCTGCATAATAAATATTTCTCAAAGGATGGAGAAATAGGAGGAAAAATGGGAAAAAGGGAGGAGATAGGTAGAAATCTAGCAGCTTAGGCCATACTAAGAGTTCTAGGCTTTAAAGGCAAGATAAAGGAAACCTACATATTTTCTTCTAGATTGTCTAATTTGCTAAATACAAGAAAGTAAAGCTCTAGTTAGAAATAAAACCAGCACTTAATTAGAGCATTCATTATGGTATATGTCTCAGAATCTGAACATGGTGAACAAAGCACAGAAGAAAGAAGGAACACTCAACACAAAAAAAAAATTTCAAAAAATAACTGGGACCTGACCTCAGCACAAAATCAGTTTATTTTCTAACTGAATCTTTGGCATCCACTCTATGGTATAATAATCTTATCCTGTCATCATTTCTATAGTCACAAACCCCTTTTAGTCAATACATTCTATCTAGTGTTATATGTATCATTCTAACACTGACAGAATGCAAGGAGATGACCTCAAGGTATTTGCATGGGAGAGCCTTATTAAGCTCTGTATGTTTTACATTAATGAAATAATAACACAACTACTGAAAAGGTGCTACAAACACAGGCATCAGGTATTTTATTAAGCTCATATACTCTCATTCACTACTCTGTTATTACCAAACTTTGGTTCTGGGGATACAATAAAGAGTACAACAGGCTTAGTCCTTGCCCTCAAGGTGCTTATAGCTGAATGAAAGCAATTATAATATAGTTGAAAGACACAGTACATTGCTTCAGAAGAACAAAGGGGTAGACAGCTCAGTCAGACTGAAGGCTGGTGGGAGTGGTTCTTCCCTGAAATCTCCAGAGAAACCTATCTCATTTGCGTCATTTCCTCCCAAATCCCTATTCCTCCATCATTTAACCTTACAAAGTCAGAAAAGAAAAAAGTTTAGAAAACTAAAGTGAGATCACCATTTCTCTATATGATTTGTTCAACCCCAAAGTACTGACCTCTAAATCAAGTTCAGATTAACAACCAGGTACTTTTTAAAAAACTCATTGCTATCTATCTCCTCTATTTTTATATGTCTATGTTTTTTATAAAAGCAATGAGGGATGAATTGGGAGACTGGGATTGCCAAATATACATTACTAATAAGAAAAGAAATCAAATTGTACACTTTAAATATATGCAGTTCATTGTATGTCAATTATATCTCAATAAAAGTTATTAAAAAAAGAAAAAATAAAAAAATAAAAGCAATGACATAAAAGAAAAACCAAGAAAATTTGAAAAAATCACATAGGATACATGAATATTGTCTTCTTTGCATGCTAAACATTTATTCATGCTTCAAATTCAAAATTAAATGTGAACTTCTTTTTAACACTCTCCTAGAAGGCAGCAATACTCTCTTCATCCTGTTATACTGTGATTATCTTTTTACATGTCATTTTCCTCCATGATACAAACCCTTCTCAGGAAAAGGGACTGTCCTCTTAATGTTCACCTTGCAAAGTCTCGTCTAGGGCATCTATTAGATGTTCAATAAATTTTTGTTGAGTAAACAAATGTTTTCATAATATTATAAATAACTGACCATTCTGTCTCTACTTTAGTATTAATCTGTCATTATTTTTAGCATGATACATAAGCAGATATGTATTGACAGAGTAAAATTTGACAGCAAGAAGGTTTTGCTAGTAAAACTTAAAGAGGCATTCCAATATTCAAGATTTTTAGGTAGCAGTGCAAGGTATCATGGATGAAAGAATTAGAGTGTTTTAAGACTAGCATAATTAAAAGTTATATCATGAAAACAGTGGGATGGCAATGGAGACATCTACCCCTCACTCCACTCCCATCTTCTGTCAAGCTCTACTAAAAGGCAGTTAAATGTAAGCAACACTCAATCATTACACTTCTTGCCTAAATAACTGTGAAATATCATAATTATCTTACCTGCTTTAGAACCCATTGTAAAGCCTTTTCAAAATAATCCCCAATCCAATTTTCAAGATTATTCCTATATTTAGGAGGCTGATTCCTTAACCAAGATTTTATCAGAGAATTAAGATCCGTCTCTTCATCACTGAAACACATTAACAAACGTAAGAAATTACTTGGGAAGAAATTGTGAATTTACCTTCAAAATAAATTTCTGCTCCAATAAACATCATTATCACATGTACTCTATCTGCTACTACACAAGAGTTCACTTTAGTTACTTCTGTATATGTATGTGTGTATGTATTACATCTACATATATACACTCATACAGGTATATACACATATATGTCATTTTCTATAATATAAAGCAAATTAATTTCACCTATATCATTATAAATATAAATTAAAGAAGAATTACACATCTACAAGTTAGCCAAAAAGTGGTCTAAACCCTTCCTACCCAAAAGTATGGTCTACAGAATCCGAAGTCCCATCCCAGACCTAATGAAGCAAAATCTTCACTTCAACAATATCCCTAGGTGATTCAAATGCACATTAGACTTCAAGTTGCACTGCATCTTAATGTAGATCTTTAAAAATACTTTTTCTTTTTCTCTATACCCAAAAAAGCCAACTATCTAAATTCCCATGCCACTAAAACTCGAAGATCATCCTAAAGTAAAATATATTTTTTTAGCGAATCACTTAATTATACGAGTAACATCCAATGATTGAAATTAAACATAATATTGACATCTTATTCAAAATTAAGTTACATATTTATAAAAATTATACTAAAAATAACTCATAGGTTAATAATTTTAGAAGTAACAAGGGCTCACAATTTTGTCATTTCTCCCATCTTCTACCAGTGTTTCACAGCAACACGAGTAAATACTGAGCCCTTGAATTTCTCCTCCCACATTTCTATCCATTTTAATGAGGAAAAGAAAAAATGAAAGGATCAAAGGTAAATATTTAAATTACATTAGACAGGCCCAAAACAGACAAACCAAAGATGCTGAACTCCTTCAGAATAAAGACTTTGTTGTCAGCAGTACCTCCTCAGTGTCTATGGCAACTACATTTCTTGATTTAAGATAAGTTATCAGTTATCCCAGCAAAATTAATTGAATTCTCTTTCATTATTAAAAGGTCCTCATTTGGCCTATTACATAGCAAGTGCAAATATCTGCTGAAGAAATGAATAAAAGCTAAAATCAAGGTACTAGCTAATCAAAAAGCAACTAAAAATAATATGTATTTGTATTTTTCATGAAATCATATATATTCATTATGCCTCTCACAAACAATATCTGGTTCACCAACAATTTTCAAATCCTCTACAGCAACATGTGGTCTTTTTTTTTGTGATAAATATCAATGGCATTCTACTTACCCCTTATTTCATTTATATTCTAGCTTATATTATATTGCTGTTCTATTTATTTTATCTCCTCTATGTGAACGTATGCTCCATAAAGACAAGCCCTTCATAACTGTTAGCTTTACTCCTTCCTTGCTGTCTCTCCTAAAATGCGTAACTTAATGTCATGTACATAACAGGCATTCAATAAATATTTTAAATTTTAGTGACAAACTTTCCTTTTATCCTATATTTCTCACAAGACTGTAAGGATACATTGAATAAATAAGATAAATTGTGTGAGATACTGCTACAAAAGCTATAAACTCAACGCTATATTATTTTTTAAATAATTAATACCTCAAAATATTAATTAGGAGTTCATAGCTAGTTTAATATAAATGTTTCCTACAATATTATCAAAAAAGTAAGTAATTAATTTTGGAAACAATCTGAATCAAATTGATAATATTACCATGTGTCATATAACATCAAAAATGGTTTCAAATGATTCTAAAACAGTAGAGCACTTTATATAGACTGATAAATATCAAATTCTAAAACAAATTCAAATGGTAAAAGTGAACTTTCTAATTACTCATTTGAGGAAATGAAATTGGCTCCAATGTCCATGTGCTAGTATGTAACTACTATATGTGAAATCTAAAATTAGTTTGTTATTCATTTTTGCTCTTCAAACCTCTTCCAAATACACTGAAGAAGAAAGAAAATATTAAGGAGGTTTCCAATTTATAAAATGAAAGATTGGGCCACAGGACCACTTAAACTTAGGTTAGCTCTAAAATTCTATGAATCTAAGATTCCATGATTAAAATATTGCCACTTAGCTTGAAATTATTAGCCTCTAGCTCATAAGCAGTATTCATTTCTCTAAATTCGATCATAATATTTAAATAAAAGTTGTAGAAAAAAAAGAAAATATATTAAATACTTGCTATTTCATTTAAGAAAACAAAAAATATTTAGTAATTGTGATACAACTACACTGATGAAATAATTCAACTGCAATAAACAGGGACTCTCTAAATGAATTAAAACCTAACAAACAAAAAAAAGTTAACAAAAAATGAGGAAAACAAATACTCATACCTTACTCATACATCACTTATTTCACCTAGCTATGAAACTAAAATAATAATCGAAGAATATTCTAATACAGTGTATGCAAATGCTCCTACCTGAGAAAGATCATTCCCATTCTAGATATTGTGGCTGGTGAGGCACAACTTAAATCATGAGTTTCAAATACAAAGTTAACATTTGGGCCAAACTGAATCCTTTCTCCACTGGGCATAGTGAGTAGTCGATTATCATCCAGAACAGAATTCAGAGATTCTATCCATTCAGGGTCAATATCACCATCACAGATTATCCATGAGCTGACATCTATTTTCAAACAAAAAAAATAGAGATAAAAATAAATGCAATAATAATAATTAAAAATTAAGAATAAAATAATTATCTCTTATTCTTTAGAAGTAAGTTCCATATTATTTTATATTTCTGAAGCAGAATGTAAATAACAAAAAGTTGAACAAGTTGAAATTTTTCATGTGAATTTATACTACAAATTTGTGTAGAACCCATGAGCAATCCTGGCTCACTTGGCCAAAGACTTAGTTATATATTTTGTGATAAGGCTCTATTTATCTATGAACATACAGAACTGGAATCTCAGTAAAAGAAAACGGTTTGCAAGACCTATTTCCACAAGCTTGTGAGATATTCTTTATACTTTTGTCTTCTACCATGTCAATAGAATGTATGAATGCTTGCTTTGTAATAACACTTTTAGAAAATATGAGAAACCTACTCTTTAGTGTCCTACATGAGAAATAAAAAATATACCACTATCAAATTTCTTTGATATATATAAAAAGGTAACCTCAAAGGAGAGAAGCAGCGAACAAGTTATGTACACAAGTCTTTCCAAAATAAACCTTTTTTTAACACATCCTTCCTAAGATGAAAGTGGTTGCAAGTTGTTCTTAGACCTTTGAAACAATTTCAAAGAGGAAAATATCACCCATAAGAGTATGAGAAACAAGTACAGCTGTATCTGGTTTTTACTTAGTGTGATATTATCAACTACTGAAAATCCCCTTCTGATGTCTTAAGACATTCTAAACCTTTCATTCACTGGCTTAGAAAAACAACTATTACTTAAATTATGACCTAACAAAAAGTAGGGAGTCTTCTCAGATTCCGACCAAAAATTCTGTTAAACACCAAGCCAAAAAATTTAGACCAGGAAATCTACTACTTTATGACTTAAATTTTCAAAATTATTGAAAGCACTGTATTCAAACTGATAAGTCTGCACACACACACCAATTTTAATCCCAAATAAAAATTTGTCATCTTTCTTATTTATGAGGCATTATAATATCAATTCAGCAATCAAAGATATTATCTTTATTCAGTAAATTATTCTAGTTGTGAACTATAATTCACTCAGATTACTCTGAGTTTCTATTATAATAAAAGTTGCTACAGAATACAGGTGAAAATGATAGCATGTCTTCGGCCCCTCCAAACTAAAATATCAATATAGATCACTATACAGCAGTTTATGGTCATGTATAAGACTTGAAAATGATAGCATTACAGACAAGTTCTATCATCCTCTAAAAATTATTAAGCAATCAATGAATCACACAACAGGGACCAACCTTGAGGTTCTCGAACTACTTGGCGAGCACTATTTGTCAAAACACCATCAGACCATTCCCTTGTATCCATGTCAATATGGCCTAATAATTGATGTCTAGGCATAGCTTTGGGATTCATGGTATATTGTTTTACCACTTTGCCAATTTTACAAAGTGCTGCTCTTAACATTCTCCAAAGAGTTGATTTTCCAGCACCACTTGGACCAACAATAACAACTCCCATCCTCTGGCATAACTGTTCATATAATTCTAAAGCCTTCTTGACCTAGTAGAAAAGAAACATGTTCATATATGATTTATAGAGTACAATCATACAGAGTTCTGCTCTTATTCTATAACAGTTCTACTTCAAACACATAAGTTAAGCTTTTTATTTCTTCAGTGGAAGAAAAAGCCTTAAATAAAAGAATTACTAAATAAATCAGAACATATTTACAATGTGATCTTTGAATTCATATTTATTTAAAAGAAACAAGTATGCTTTCCAAGTTATTTGACAATACAATATGTTCACTATTGTCTTCACTCACTCATTCATTCAAATAAAATATATTCAATATTTTATTCACTTTGCTAATTCATACATTCATTTATACTCAGTCTCTCTCCAAAAAAAAAAACCCTCCTGAGGAAAAAGTGTTCATTTTGAACATGCATTTGTGCTACATAAAAATACTTACTAGAGTGAAGTTCTCCTAAGAAACTGTCAAAGTTAAACTAAATCATACATAATCAACTATCAAAAATACATATGATGGATCCAATATATGCCAGGTTCCATAACAGGCATGAGGAATAAAATGGTAAAATAGATATGGATCCCACCCTTCATGGAGACTCCTGTTTGGTGGGGGAGACTCAATGCTAATCAAATATGCAATTAAATATTAAATATATATATATAACAAGGGTAAGGAAAAGCACATAGCAAGGGGACCTAATTTGGACTTGAAAATTAGGGAAGGCTTCCATAAGTAAGATTTAAGTTGAAAGATGAAAGATAAGTTGGAAGATAAAGGATGAAGACAATTAATAAAGAATTAACTAGGAGAAAAGATCAATATATTATGAAGTCTTGTTGATAGTTACCTGATTAGATATGATTTCATAATTGGCCTCCTCAAACACTTGCTTTAATGCAGCACTCAGTTCATCATACTCTACTTCTTTAAAGTCAATTCCAGGAAACACATCTTTAATCAGTGCATCAAACCGAGTGCAATCAGCAAATGTAAACTTTGACATTGTATTAAGCCTCAGTGCTTGTACCACAATATGACTTTCATTAACTAGAGAAAAAGTTTCATTTTAAGATTATTAGTTATGAATCTAATGACTATAAAAAGTTTTTAAGTGCCTTGATATGCATTACTAGTAATTACATGATACACCAGAATTTAGTAACATTTAAAGATATATGCTATCATGTGAATTGGCAAGCTTACTTAAGTATCTTTTAGCTGCTGAAAAACAAGTATTACTGAGTTACTAACTCTTTTCCATAGGATTTGAATCCCAGGGTATCCGGACTTTAATAAATAATAAAAATAATTACCATATTTATTTGCATAGTGCTTTACTATTCTGACATAATCCTTATAACAACTGTATAGAGTACGGAAGTATTTCTATTATTATTCCAATTTTACATATGAGAACATTAAGTCTCTAAGGGTTTAAATGACTCATCTGAGAGAGCTCAGCATTAAGTATTATAGCTGGGATTTAAACCCAGATCAACTAATTCCAGATTTAGGTATCTTTCCAAATATATCAGTATATTTGCCTCCCAAAGATTTTTGTCCTAAAACTAACAAACTGAGCAATAATCTTTGATCAGCCTTGCTCAAAACTAATTCATAAACCTATTCCTAAACCAAATGTAAATACTAATACTGCCAGATTCTTATGTTTTCAAGGATATTAGCTACTAATTGATAAGACACCAATATAAAGGCAAGAAAGTATTTTTAGTCTGGTATTTCTCTATAATTGCTAAATATTCCTAGGTTTAAATATATAAAGAGTCTTGGCTGCACTAGAGGTTATTTAAATCACTGAACTCATAAATAAGCCGTCTTTATTTACTACAGATACGGTTTAAACATTTTATAATAATCACTAGAGAGAGACAACTGAAAAACGGTAATCTAACAACAAATAACTATATCTGCCCTGGCATATGCCAACCTAATAAAAAAGCTGAAGTAGTTTCCTTTTTTAAGATGTATATTTTAATCATATAAAGTCTAAATAGTTAATTTCATGTGGTCCTCTTTCTTATACTACCATTTTCATGGTATTTTAACTTAATTTTTAATAGCAACCTAGAAGCTGAATATTCAGCCTTTCATGAAGGCACACATCAATGGGTGGCGTAATCACTTACTTCACATAAATGGGGAAAAAAGTATAAAAAAATATGCATGAATCCATACTGATCTGAATAAGTGATTTAATAAATACATCAATGGGGAAGAAGAGACAAATCTTCTTCACAGAAGAGTTTCAAATAATATATGCAGATACTTGCCCCTCTAAGAGGCAGAGCTTAATCCTTGCCTCCCCACCTTGAAGGTGAGCTAGATTTAGTAACTGGCTTTCAAAGAAGAGAGTAGAGAAAGGAGAAAATAATAACTTTACAGTAGAGAAACCTGGTAAACTTAAGTGATGAAGGTGAACATCACCAGTGATGTCATGTGGTTATTATGTACCCACTAAAATGATGTAACAAGAAGGCCACTCTACCTCTGCGGTATTTTTTTCCAAATGTTCATAACTCAATCAAATCATGAGTAAAATATGAGGAAAAAAAACAAAAACAAAAACAAAAAAACTCAGACTGGGGAAGAGTCTGCATAATATCTAACTAGGACCCTGTCAGGGTCATGAAAACAAAAACAGACTGAGAAACTGTCCACAGAGCAGAGGAGACTAAGGAAACTATGGCAACTTAATGCAATATGGCACCCTAGATTCAATCTTGGAACAGAAAGAGGACATTAATGATAAAACTGGTGAAATCCAAATGAAGTCTGGAGTTCAGTTAATAATAATGTACCAGCCTCAGATTCCCAGTTTTCAAAATGTACCATGGCAAATAAGATGAAACAATGAAAATACTAAATTCACAACTTTACTGTAATAAATCTAAAATTATTCTTATGTTAAAAGGTACTTTTTTTGTAATCTTAAAATATTTCTTTAAAAGGGTAATTCTGTTTGGTACACTATCTTTTTGAAAGAGAAAATCTCCATGTGTTTCTAAAATTTCTGTTACTGTTTTAAGACTAGACAAATTTTCAGACTCTATTCCAGAACTACCTAATCAGGAACTTTGGGGGTAGAGTCCAACAATCTGTGTTTTAACAAGCCTCTAGGTGATTCTAGTGCAGATTAAAGACTGAGAAAAAGTGGACTAGACTATTCCTCTATATACCACAACTGTTTAATATTTAATGCACATTTAGAAGTTATGATGAGACATTAGGTAAAAATTAGGAAAAATCTCAATAAATTATGAACTTTATTAAAAAATAATAAATCAGTGTTGGTTCAATGGTTTTAATAAAAGTACCATACTATGTAAGATGTTAACAGGAGAAACTGGCGGGGCATACTATTCAGAAACCCTCGATACTATATATATAACTCACATAAATCTAAAAGTATACTAAATTAAAACTTATTTTAAAAAATAGAAGATTGTAATTGGAATAATGAATCATACCTTTTTGTTTAACACTAGTTTTCTTCAACTGTCTAAGAAGATTTCCACTTCCTCTAAGAACTGTCTTCAAAGCTCTCAAACCCCAGTCATAATGTTGCTGAGGTGTCAAAAGTTCTCTTATGTAAAAATACAGAAATTATAAAGCATCAAAGAGCTGTAAGAAATTCTTTTTGTAATCACATCAAAAGAAATACAGAATCTAACTACTAACACATAGAAATAAGTCTTAATATTTTCTTAATTTATAAAAAGGAACAAAGTAACACAAAATGATCACTCAAGTAAAATGTTAAAGATGGATGGTTCTCAAGGATCAAGATAAACCTTTCACGAACTGGATTATCTTAATGGAGATACTAAACGATAATTATCTGCTACTTTTATTCCTAAAGTTTTTAATCGATTCATCTTGCTCTCTATCTCTGACACTCTACTTCTCACTATCTCTTAAGTGATGTGGACCAGAATTCTAGGTTGCCCAAAGAAGCTAAAAGTCAATCTCTATTACTAGAAACCAGACATTTAAAGAAACAAAAACAAAAACTGTGAAAGATTCCCTCCAAAGAACAGTAGGCTTTGAGTAGTCAGCTGGTAAATTCGTTTAGTAAGTATCATTTAGCTGAAGTACTCCAATAAAAATATTTTGCAGGAAAAAAGTGAATTGAATTAATAGTATTTATGAAAAACAAGTAGTTTTGAGCCAGATGTTTTTGTTATTCAAACTAAAATCTTTCTTATCAACATCTTAAGTACAGTATAATGACTAATACGAAAATCATTGAATAGGTAAATGGGACAAATGTGAAAAATGGTCGTTAATAATCACTGGAACTACAAAATATCAAAATATTTAAAACAGGAAAACTCACCTGGATAGATTGAAGATAGCTACCAATTTTCTTCCCAACACTTTAGCATCTTTAAAGCCTTCTGAATAGAGAATAACTTCTGCAATAAGTTCATTGTCTGGACGAGACATGGCTACTGGCCTGAAAAGCTGTTTAAGATTATCAGGCAGTTTTTGTCTTCCTCCATAACCTTTTCCAGCAGGATTCATAGTGATAAAAATTCCAGAATTAGAATTCATTTCTACCTGAAATATTAATTTAAAACATAGGCATCAAATATTTGAAACTATAAAATACATTGCAAATAGAAGTTTTATTGTGACATATTTCTACACACACATCTTTATACCTTAGCAAAAAGCAATCACTAGTGTGCTAAACATCTCCTTACTCAACATATAATAAACTCCTTAGGAACTACACTACTTTATAGAGGTTCTTTATAATCAGTTTTTTGAGGCTGAAAGTTTAAGTGATGGTAACTAGTTTGAATGTCTATTCATTCATTCAATATGTTTACTAAGAGCCTTCTTGTGTTAGGCACTTTGCTAAGTACACAGACACAACACAACTCTGAACTAAAGCCAATAATAGTTTATGCCCTTCTGGAGTTTATACTCGATTAAATATTAGAATGAAGTAATTATAGTTAATAAATGCCATGACAGAAAAGAGCAAAATATCATGAGAGTATCTAATAGGATTTTCAACAAAGCACTAAGAATAGAAAAATGGAATTATGATGTGTAAACAATAAATGGGCAATTAGGAAGTAGAAATAGCTAGAGTAAAAAACCTGGCTATAAAGGAAAGAAAAGAAAAAGAGCATGGTTGGAAGGAAGGATGAATTAAGGGAAGGTATGCTTATGTTTTAATTATACTAAATATTATACTACAGTATCATTATATCTAATATAATATTATATATTATTAAGAAGGAAAATATGTGATTATGTTTAAAAGCCACTGAGAAATGGGTAAAGGAAGGACAGGGTTAATTCTGAAGAGAAGGTCCCTAGGAAGCAGATTCCAAAGTATAGATGAAAAAATTAGCTTGAGTTGGGAAAAAGGACAATTTTTCTTTATAAGAGGAGGAAATGACAAAAAATGAACAGGGAAGAAAATAAATTTTGTTGGCTGAGAGGTAAAAACTTAATAGTTTCTCTTTTCTTTGTGAAGAAAGTTTAAATATCATGTAAGTAACCAGCAATTTAGAACTGATCCTAGTTTCTTGGCCTACCCTGAAAAACTTGTATTATAAAAGTGTTATCATGGAGAAGAAGATATTTCACAGTTCTTTCAACTTTCAGTGTATTCACCATTATTCACTGTATACAAAAATCTATATTATATACATATCAGTTTACATTCTAATGACATGAATGTATATCTTCTATAGGGAGAAGTGAACAACAGAAGAATAGTTAACTACTTATTGTTTTAAGATTCATATAGAATAGTGATTAAAAACATGAATTTCAGAATTAGACAGACATGAGTTCAATACCCAGCTCCACTACTTAACGTTTAACTTATCAAGCCCTAGTTTCCTTGTCCATAAAGTGGAAAAAAGATAATAGTACTTAACTCAAAGGACTGTTGTGAGTATTAAATGAAACAATACATAAAAACACTAAGTACAGTGCCAACACAGAGCAAGTGCTTGATAAATATTAGCAAATGTTTTTATAAGTGGATTACTCAATACTGAAAGTTTGAAGATGAATGGTGGAAATGAGACCAAAAAAGGGTCAGAAACTCAGAGACAATTCACAGGTAAAAAGGTTTAACACGCTGGTCATAAATTAGAAACGGGGTGCCAGGAGAAATAAAGACAGACTATTTGCCTGAGTATGAGTAACACAAAGTCTTATAAAATATTTTAATTCTTTAAATTCCCAATATATGCTATACCTCTTTGCCAAGCAGTTCACATACAGTTCTATGATTCTTCAAAGCATCTTGAATTGTCTGGATTTGCATAGATACTGCTGACAGTACAGATTCTTCCAGTCTATTGAATTCATCAAAACAACCCCAGGCCCCGCACTTTACCAAACCAACAAATATTCGTCCCATTGACTTCACATCGATGCCCTTAAAAATAACAATAAAAATTATATTCATCAAAAATAATTAAAATCTCTAAAAATAATTTAATACTTTATGTCATTTAGTGAGAAGGCAATCATTTCACCCATGCCTCTTTGATTCCTTTTTAAGTCGACATTAAATAGCTACTCTTTCAAAACCTAGGGTGGCTTCAAGGAGTAAACAAAATAACTCATGGGAAAGTGTTCTGAAAAGTACACAGAACTAAACAAATACAAGATTTTGTTTTAGTTATTCTTTAAGCCGAAAAATGGTAATTTAAAACAAATTTAAGATTTTTCCTCTTTTTCCTCTTCTGCTGACTATTCTCCTTACAAAAAGTGTTGTTCTACACTCAAAGTAAATCTTCATTCTGTATTTAAAATTATTCCTTTGTAATAGTTCTCTTTAGAAAAGTTTTTGGATTATACTATGTGCAACCTCTCTCTATTTTACTTTTCAAATAAAACAAATTCCATTTTCAAGGGATTTAAAAGTAGAGTGATTTTAAAATAGAGCATTTCATATATAAGTATGTGAAAACTATTCTAAACGTCTAAGACACTATTATATAGTTTGATAATTATTTACTCTACCTCATCGCAATTAAAAACTAAAACTTGTCTTCCAAGAAGTCCACCTAAAGCCTTTACTGATTCAGTTTTCCCAGTTCCAGCTGGTCCATAAGGATTTCCTCCAAGTCCCATCTTCATGGCTTGAGTGAGAGTTAAGTAGCACTTGTCTGTTAGTGGAGTATAAACCAGCTTGGGAGCATTACCCTACACAAGGGAAATATAAATTTCAAATATTCATGTTTTATTCAACATATACAAACACTATATAGTGTGAGATTCCAGTAAAAAAGTTAAAAAGGCAGTTAACAGTTAAAAGTTGTTTACACAGAAAAAATATCCAAAATATTTTTTTAGTAAAAGAAGCTTTCTAAAACACAAACTGGAATTAAACTTAGTTATTTCTCAAGCATGTATTTTATTCTATCCTCAATTGATACACTGTTAGGTTTTCCAAATAGTCTCTGAAGTTCTTGATAATGTTACAAAGATATACCTGTAAGGCAGACAAATCCAGAAACTGTATACAATTATACACTTTCCAATATAATTCAATACAATTATATACAATAATCATCCTATTTTGTATTTTAAAATTCATGTAAATTACTTCCTTGAATCTTACAATCTTCACAAATCAGAACTACTTTGGAGACCTCAAAGTTTAATTTGAAAAATTCCTTATGAAATTAATAATCTTAACCTATCAAATAACTCTCAAACTTTCTACTAAATTTTAGGGGAAACAGATTCCAATTCAAGCTGCATTTTATAGAGTTTTTCCTTAATTTAGGTGCGCAGATATAGGTTTCAAAATATATTTCCTTTTTGAAAGAGCCAGCTGGCAACTCTCCTGACATATGCTTATTAACATAAATGTCCAATATATCCTGATGTTTGATTCACTATGATGGAAAAAGGCAGAGAGGATACAGCTGGATTTTTTGAGAACAAGGTTACATGAGCTAGGTTATTTGCTTGAAAATTCTTTTACCTTACAAACTGAAAATATTTAACAAACATACTTTAACATATTAAAAACCACACTAATTTTGACCTTGTAAAAGGAGACACAAACCAAATCGTTTCCATAGAGGTTTTCTAATATTCAATTCTCTTTGGATTAAAGATACATTTCAATCTATATAAGTAAATACTACTCTAAGAAAAGGTACATTTAGAGAATTCAAAACAATACTGCCATTATTTTAACTTTTTTGTAAACAGAATTTTTTCCAATGTAACATTTTTTAATTACGATGAAATAGAAGACAATAATACAAAAAAATTATGAAAAGTTATAACTAAAATAAAAATAACTCTTTCATCCAATAGCAAATTTCCTTTAAAGTA
Source organism: Hippopotamus amphibius kiboko (assembly GCF_030028045.1). Taxonomy (NCBI): domain Eukaryota; kingdom Metazoa; phylum Chordata; class Mammalia; order Artiodactyla; family Hippopotamidae; genus Hippopotamus; species Hippopotamus amphibius. Next base: position 49,071,212 of record NC_080194.1, read on the forward strand.
AATAATTTCTAACTGGAAAAATTAAACATTTCTGTCATGAGTCATACCTGATACTCATAAGTATACTGAAGTTCAGAATCCACCATTTGAACATAACATGTGTGATCACTTTTCATATAAAATCTAACTTGTTTTTTCCAAGCCCAGTCTTCAGTTGTGTGAACTTGAACTTGGTTTAACTGCTTCACCACATCAATATTATGAATAATATCAAGAATAAGTGCTTTAAGTTTAAGCTCCAGAATGCCAGATTCTGTATACAATTAAAATAATTGGAGAAACTGTTAGCTTGTGATTTATGTACGTTATGATTTTATATATATGTATGATTCCTTAATAAACGAATTTAAATGTTAATTTCATGATACATTTGAACAGTACAGTAATACATAACATGCAAGTCAAAAGAATGTCCAATCCACCAATAAGAATTGTGTGTGTGGCTTTGATGTCTTCATTTGTATGATGAGAACTATCATAAAACTGTATGGGGTGCTGCAATGATGAGAAATGAATAAAGAGCAGCATACAGCACATATCATTTACAATCTGCATTGTTATGTAATTTAACTTTTCTCTGTTGCTGCTATATTTAGTCCCTCTTCATTAATTTTAATTACCAGAGAGTATTTCACTGAAAGTTACATCATGTTTTATTTCTCCATTCTGCTGTGTTAATTCCTTTTATCTATGTATTTTTATGAACACATATACACCATAAAGCAATGCATGAGTGATACCAACAACAACAGAAAAAGAATTGTGTGTGTGAAAACTAAGGTATCAAAATTCAATGAAAGGGGTTCTGGTTCCTTATGCAAGGGAGTAACCACATCAACCTGTCTCTCCCTCTGAATGAAGGTATAAAACATGGACAACATACATGGAATTGCTATTTACAACTCGGAAAAAATAAGACTATCAGGCAACTTGGGGAAGGGCAGAATTAGAAGTGCCACCAAACCAGTGGTAAATTTACATTTTTCCCCCCTCTCTTATACCCATGGGCCTGGACTCAATGTTGCCAGAAATCCATATTGGTGCAGACAGAGAGAGCTCCAGGAGAAAGTCTCTAACTCAGGCTTGAAAAGCAGAAAAGGTAATTCCTGGTAGCCACAGCACTGGCAGCTGAGACCCAAAAATGCCTAAAACTCTAAAGAAAGGGAGCTGTCCTCTGAAATCAGAGGAGCTATGATCCCAAGAGAGTGGGACAAACTCAAACTGCTCGTTTTTTCTCTCTTTTCTCCCACCAACGGGTCCAAGACATGGCTGCAGTCACAGAAAGTGTGAGGGAGAGCAGAGTACATGAAACTGCAGCTTTCTGGCCATAGGACCAAAAGAGGAGCCTAAGGAAACCACAAAATCATTGCAAAGATCATGGAAAGGGAGGAGACTGGAAAAACGACCCTATAAACTTCTTTATGCCTGAAGCTGGGCAGATCTCATCCTAAACATTAAATCAAAGACTCTGATAACTGGCCACTAGGTGGCAAACATGTGGGAAAGGTCTAAACATCTGAAGATGTGAAGAGTACAGAAAAGACAGAACAGACATTGGAACAACGCACAGAAAGCTGGCTGAAACTTGTGGCCTGAACCCAACAAGATCACTTGCTAACAGAAAAATATCAACATTATCCAGCAAATTTAAATAAGACTCAGACGCTTATATCACAATATTCAAAATGTTCAGGATACAATCCAAAATCATTCAACATGAAAAGTACCAAAAAAATCAACTCACATCAGAAAAGACAATAAAGGTGAAATGAAGACGCTCTCAGGTGAAGGAAATCTATAAAGTTCATAGTCAGCAAACATGCTCTAAAAGAAACACTAAAGGAAATTCTTCAAACAAAGAAAATGACAACAGAAGGAAACTTGGAGCATCAGAACGAAGGATGGGCAACAGAAATGGTAAGCATCTACATAAATACAATAGACTACTCTCAGGTCCTTTAAAATACATTTGACGGTTAAAGAAAAAAGTTATAATTTCATGGAGTTTTCCCTGTATATAGATATCTATATATGTTGAAAACAACATAAAAAGAGGAGGATAAAGAAATCCATATGATAGTAAGGTTTCTACATTCCATTTAAAATCGTAAATTATTGATTCTAAGTAAAATATAAAGGTTAAGTATGTATATTATAATCCCTAACGTAACCTCCAAAACAGACACATAGATTGATTGATAACTAGACAGACAAAAGTGCAATAGATAAATTAAGATCGAATACTAAAAAAATGTTCAAATAACCCAAAAGTAGGCAGAAAATGGAACATTTTTCCATACCAGTACTCCCTGGATCCTCAGAACTTGTATCAATGTTAGTATAGTGCTCTAACTTATCCACCAGTTGTGTTTCAATCTGATGAAGACTATGATCTTTGATAGCATTTTCTACATCTTCAGTGAATTTAATCTGTTCTGCCAAGCATAATATCTAATGAATAAAGAGAAAAATTATTTTTTAAAAGTGAATTTACTTAGAAATATTTTATAAATTTAAGGAAAGATACCTTTTTCCAAATTTCCAATTACATATTGGATCCCTCTACCTGAATGTCTTACTGGCACCTCAAATATTAACAGAGAAATACATTTGTTGAAAAAGCATTGTGTAATGCAGCCCAAGCTTACTTCTCAGAACTCATCTCTTATTATTCCCTATTTTTGGGTCTTAGAACCCACTAAGCTCATTATAACCTAAGTGCCTTTGTACTTTCTTCCCACAAGTCTCCTCATAAATGTCTTTTTTTTTTTTTGGCTGTGTTGTGTCTTTGTTGGTGCATGCGGGCTTTCTCTAGTTGTGGTGAGCGGGGGCTACTCTTCTTTGCGGTGCATGGGCTTCTCAGTGCAGTGGCTTCTCTTGCTGTGGAGCACAGGCTCTAGGCACATGGGCTCAGTAGTTGTGGCACACGGGCTTAGTTGCTCCACAGCATGTGAGATCTTCCACGCCCAGGGATCAAACAGTATTCCCTGCCCTGGCAGGCAGATTCTTAACCACTGCACCACCAGGGAAGTCCATGGCTTCTTTTTAAGCAGTAAGATGGAAAGATATGAGTATGATGCATTCTATTTAATAAAAAGAGTAATCTTGTAGCATTCCAAAATAATCTCCCAATACAATACTGAAGTCTACAACTTCAAAAAACCAATTTTATCTTAAATTAAGATCTGTCAATCTTTCAATCTAATACTGATAAACAGAAACTAATACAGATCAACTTCATGTTTACATGAAACATGAAATATTAATGCTGTTTGAGACAATTTCTGTAATATTATCAATGTTTGATAGTTCTTAGATGAACAAGGAAAACCAATATCCTCCTTTAAATTAAAGACATGACCCATCATCATATAAAAACACTAAACCCACTGACCAATTACTACTGAACAGATTGTTTTCTTCTTTTATATAACTTTTAGCATCCAGAAAATATCATCAAATGCCTCTATTCATCAGATTAATTCACTACTTATATATAATTTTAAAAAAATATAGCAGGTTAAGCTGCACATCAATATCTCAATTTTTAACAGTCTGCTATACAATTTCTCTGAGAGGCTAACAGAAATGATACTCAAGATACAGTCTTTAATTCTCACATCACATTACCATTAAGATACCTAGACAGACACATTTTAATTGCCTAAAACGTAATGGTCACTAAGGGTGCTCTGCAAACATTATATAATTTAACCTATAATGAGTTGCCATGGAGGTATTTTTATACCCTCTTAACTAAGTATAAAAATGAATCACTCAAAGTGTAACTGGTAAAGGTAGTATCTGGACCAAGGTCTGTCAGATTCTTTCTACATTATCATGCTGCCTCCTTCCCAAACCAGAAAGTCTTTCTCTACATTATTTCAGGTCCTTACAAAGATGTCTTCAGAAAACTGAATTAATAGCACACAGTAACCTGTACCAGACATTCATGTAACCAGTTATACTATTCAATCCCCTTACATAAATGCTCTTGAGATAAATTTTTCTTAACATTGACTGCTAATAAGCTAGAATTCTTTGTTTTGACAGATAATGAACTATTTACATTTCTAGTAGTTCACATTTTTACTTGACGGCTCAGAGCCTAGAACCAAGTTTCAGGGTCAAATCCAGCAACATTCTTTAGTCTGTAGCTCCCAGTATATCTCCTGATACAACTATCATTTCCTCAATCTAGTTATTATGCAATTCTTACTTTTGTATATTTTTTAATATTGCATCTTTTATTCTAAGTCAATTTAAATCCTACCTGGAAGTTGACAGAGTACTAGGAACATTTCCAGAGGTAATAAAGCACTTTAACTTTGACTTTGCAATGGCATTATTATTCATCAATAATTACTTTTATTTTTCTCTAAGAACTTAAGATTTTTTAATTTTTTTAAAGTTTTTTTTTTAATGTAGGTCATTTTTAGTCTTTATTGAATTTGTTACAATATTGTTTCCGTTTTATGTTTTGGCTTCTTGACCTCCAGGCATGTGCGATCCCAGCTCCCTGACCAGGGATCAAACCTGCATCCCCTGCATTGGAAGGCAAAGTCTTAACCACTTGACTGCCAGGGAAGTCCCAACAAGATCTTTTTAAACATATTTTAGTTTGACTTAAACAGCTAAAAGATGCAAATGATATGAATGATAAAATGGCTAACAATCTAAAATGTTCCAACTTTCCTATTTAGCTTCTCATACTTTAAAAGAACCAACATAAAAGCCTGTTCCAATAGCTACTAAACGTTTTAACCTGAAAAGAAAAAACCGGTAGGTTTTCCTGTGAGAAATCATAATGCATCTTAATGCCTGCCTTTCAGAGTCCCTAAGAACTAAAGTTTCTGATATCCTACCTCTTTAGTATTAGTCTCAACCAGCAATAAAACTAATCCCAAACAAGGCAGGATATTTAACCCAAGTCTTAGTGCTACACTTTAATAAGGCCCAGAACAAGTTTTGTAAGACACATATCCAGCATCCAGAGTTTCAGGAAAGAGTTCGTATGAACACTGACCCACAGCAATCTCTATACCAACCATACAACCTAGCTCTCTTCTTCCCTGCCAAAGTTCTAGTTCAGTGCTGTGACTATGTTTCAGACCCACACTAACACTCTGCTAAACACCTGTCAGCTCCAACCTCCTAGATGAGTCCATGGGAAAGGTGGGAGACAATGTTGTAGATCCTATGCCTCTCCATCGATGATGGACTAATCATCTGGAACCAGGAGACTACTACATGACTGATTCTGCCTCCCAGTTCCACTTCCCACTGGCCTGGGTAGCTTAGATCTCAGCAGGCCTTCTGCTTGAAAGCATCTGAATTATGTCAAACTAATGGAGCTAGAATTTTACTGTCATGCAGTTCCTCCCTCACATTTTACAGCTGAGGGACTGAGACTCAGAAGTTAAGCCATTTGTCAATGTTAACTATTAGATAAAGAAAAAACAAAGATCCCAGTTGTCTAAGCCTCCTGACATCTAGGTCAGGGATCTTCCAATGACACCATGCTTACCTCTAGACATAAACCCTCTTACCTGTGAAGGGAAAAAGGATGGGTCAACTGCACCTTGAGAACTTCGTCCAGTAGTAACACATTCCATCAACAACTCTTTCAAAGTTTGTTTCATTTCCAAGGCTAAATCATTTAACCAAGTCTGAAAAGAAGATTAGAAAATATATTATTTCTTATTACAAAAGTCATAAAACAAAAACACAACCTATTGACTCTATTCTTTCATTTCAGGAGCAAGATTATAATTTCTTATTGACTCTCACACTCCCAAAATGTGTTATGTGGCATGTAACTTTTTAAATTAATAAATGATTTAAATAAATTGAAGAAAACTATTTTTTCACCTCCGGGGTAAATGGTAAGTGTGAAAACTCAAAAATTTGTAGTTAGTTATAACTATCACCATCTATACAAACCAAAAAAATATGAACATTTAAAAAGTAACCCATTCATTTCATCATTATGACAAATCAAACTAGATAGTTGGGCCAATAAGAGTCACAGCAACTAGCTAAGTCCCCTGGCCCACACTACCCTGATGACCTCATATTCAGAAAGCTGTAACCATAGGAAGGAATCACTTCATTCAGGTGAACCATGTTATTTAAGGAGTTAAGCTCCCACTGCAAACAAAACTAATTCTGTTTCAAGGTCAAAACAATACATTTTCCACTCATTTGATTATAGATAAAATAATAAAAGTTAACTAGAGTTAAAATAATGATGATTAAAAAAATAATGAATATTTAAGAATCACCACATAACTTTAAAAAACTGTATCATTTGCAATAAAATTTAAGGGCAAAAACTACAATCTTAATAGTTTTTCATCATTACCTACTTTAAGTTTTAGTGTTTTACTATTTATCTTTAAAGCACTTTCCAGTATTAAAAACAGCACAAACTTTCACCCAGTTCAAAAGCCACTGCAGCTAAAGAATAAGAAGCTCTCAGTGCAAGGCAGCAGACAGCTACTCCGCTATTCATCACAAGAGCTCCCAGAGCTCTGCACTACCCCAGCTGCTAAAAGCTCTTTCTCTCTCTGTTCATCCAGTCCTAATAAAATCACAGGAAAGGAAAACAACAGCAAAAACAATAAAACTCTTCACCAAACATGGGAGCTACTTAACAAACCTTCTATGCCTTCAATCAACTGTTTATTTACTCAATAGCCAATAAAATGTTGAGGCCTAACCAGGAATGGACATTTTACTAAACTGTATAGATATATACATGATAAGGCATGGCCTGACTTGCAGTTGGAAGATAACTTTAGAACTTAAAAATTACAATTCAATGTGGTACATCCTATTGCTGTTGGCTTTAGCTGAATAACTGTAATAGGCTTTTAACAGTTCACTTCTAGTCCTACAGAACCAATTAATCAATAGTTGTATTATAAATGCACTAGTTTCAAGTTTACTTGTTCACTTAAATCATCTTATACAACTCAGATTTTAAAGAAAAAAAAAAGAACAAAGACTTATTGAGTACCTTTGTCCCAAACACTATGGTGTACCTACAGCCAATTATCTCATTTAATTTTCAAAAGAAAGTCTTTGCAACAGCTAGTAGGACTCCCATTTTACAGTTAAGTAAACCAAGACTTTAAGTTATACAGCTAATAAGCTGTGGAGCTACAATTAATATTCAAGTCTTTTTGACTCCAAAGCAAAAGTTCTTTTCAAAATTACATGCTGCCTTCCAAAGACTAAAAACCCATACTCCCTTTAATATCAAATCATTCTGAACCTAACAAAACAAATTATTTTTTAAGATATAAGTTTCCTAAAAGGCCTAAATTAACCGACTTACTCTACAAATTGACCAAATTACTTTTGATACAAAATTCATACTGTTATTTACACTTTCACATTTGAAAAAGAATTACTTACCTCTACATTATTTGACAGAAGAACTTTGTGTTTAAAAGGTACAACTTCTCCCTCTAAAGATTTCATTGCAGTTATATGTTTTGATTCCTCATCAAAGCACACACTGTTAATGCCTATATTACAAAAGCAACAATTTAAATGCAAAAGGTTTATTAAAGGCATAATTATTAGATGTTATATATGATTACCACATAATACATAATGTATACCTCATACTATATATTAGAATTATATTAATTCAATTATATAATGTAATAGAACAGCTTTCATAACTAAAAACTGGAAACAACCAGAATGCTCATCAGGCGGACGGCGAAATTGTGATATATTTGAACTGACTATTTTCAGCAATAAAAAGGGTTAAAATATGCTCATAGGTATCTTGAAAACATTATGATCAGTGAAAAAAGCCAAGCACAAATGAGTGCATAAGAATACATAGTGATGATTCCACTTACATTATATGAGGCAAAAAGATAAGAGGAAAGGGGGAAAGCAAATAAGACTTCCCTTCCCCAAAATTTGCACTCATCTTTTATAGTATGTAAAAAACACATTATCTAATTTTGATCTTCAGAAAAACCCTATAAGTTATTATTTACAATTTAAAGAAAGAAAGTAGATTTCAGAGAGGTAAATTAATAACTAATACATAGTAGAGGTAGAGCTTGAAAGCAAGCTTTCTGATTCCAAGAGCTCTTTCTACTATCTCCACAGGCCAAATCACAGTTATAGATGTAAGCACTCTAAAGCTTCAGGTATACAGTGGTTAGTAAATACTTCTGTAAAGCACCAGAGAGTAAATGTCTTAGGTTTTTACAGGTCATAAGGTCTTGGTGTCAATTACTCAACTCTGCTTGTAGCACAAAAGCAGCTATAGACAATAATGCACATGCCTGTATTCCTTCCAACAAAACCTTATTTAAAAAAAAAAAAAAATGCAGACAGCGAGTCAGATTTGGCCTGTGGGCCTAGGCCTGTAGTTTGCTAATCCCTGACTACAAGTGAAGGTGATGAAAATGTTTTACTTCTTAAAGTTAATTTGAAAAATATAGCTCTTTTCCAATAAATAATATTTCAAGAAAATAATAATCATCACTGTTTTTGTAGCAAACCAACTCCAAATGCAATTACCCAACTAAAACGATTCAACAACATCAAAGCATATAGCACTATTACTCTATGCTTCTTACCAGGTAACCTCACCTATTCCTATAGCCTAATTATCATCTATACACAGATAACTTCCAATTTCACATCTCCATTCCAGGTATCTCTCCTAACAATAATTGCCTACTGAGTGTCTCCACTGGGACATCACTCAGGAGACCTTAAACTCAATAATGAAGGGACATGTTCTCCTTCACTTCCAGACCTCTAAACATCCTACTCCCTCTGCCTTCCCATTTTTCCTCTAGCTAAGACCTATACATTCTTCAGATCTCACCTGAGATGTCACCTTTACATACCCAAAACTGAGCTAAATGTCTTCAGAGATGCAACTATATCACCACATACTTATGTTGACCATAGAAACTGACATATATTTATCAACTTATTAGCTTGTCTCACCCACTAAACTATGAGTTCTTTAATTGTGTGATCTGTATTTTATTCAACAGTCTGTCTAAGAGCCTAACATTATGCCTGGCAGATAGCTGAAACTCACTAAATATCTATTGAATAAATGTTAACTCTTACCAGCAAACAGCTTCTTAAGGTGAGACTGAATCACTGATGGGTTAGTAGACTGGCCCAGTATTTCTAATAAGTCATCATCACCAATAAAGTAAAATCTTGGGAATGCTGAGCGTTTTTCCTAAAAAAAAAATAAAACAAAAAGAATCATCATTTCTTTTCAAATAATTAAGATATTAAACTACTTTATAATTTATTATACAAAGATATTTAAAAAAAAAAAACATGCCTCCAAGAATTCATTTAATGATTTCTGACATCTTTGAAGCTGATCAAGTATCGTCAGTAGAGAATTTCTGATTCCTGCATGAGTAGTTAACATTGTGACTCTGTTATCTTTCTTGATGTCTGTCATTATTGATCTGCAGAAGAAAAAAAATTATTTCCACATCTATCTTAGCAGTTTTTGGCTGAAAGAGGGATATAGAGACTTTTTTTGCCTGCTTAAAACAAACTAGTAACATCAATATACAAGCAATACATTATTATACTTCTAATAAATAATCCTCAAAGTTAATAATATCCCATTACCTTTTTTAACCTCCATTATTGCACATTCTAATATTTCACTCACTTACTAAACAAATAATAAGCCTTACCTCATAGAGACAATGGTCCAGTGACAGACAAGGATATTAAATAATTTCTCCAAATATTCAAATAAAATTATGATAAATGCTAAGAAAGAAAAGATCAAAGGATTGTTAAAGTGGCTAATGGAGAAACCCCTGACCTATGACTTATTTGAGGAAGTAATTTAAGCTGAGATTTGAACGATAAAGAAAAAAATGACAATGAGTAGGAGGGAAACAGTTTCTAGCAAAGACCTTGAAAAAGAACTTGGTATGTTAGAGAAACTAAAGGCTAGAGTCACTAAAGCAAAAAAAAAAAAAAGAGAGAGAGCAGCAGAAGAAATGGACAAGGAGCAAATCCTTGGCCCTGCTTTATCCTCAGAGCAATAGAAAACCATTTTAAAGTTTTACTTAATGGAATAAAGGAAAGAAGTAATGCAACTTCATTTTTTAAAGATTACTCCAGCTGCTATGTGAAAAACTTACTGGAGAAGACAAGAATAAGTCAAAAGATTAGCCAGTAGTACAAGTGAGTGACAACAAAAATACTTTAGAATAAAATCAAAGAAGTAGAGATATAAAAGATGATAAAATCTATAAGGAGGTTAGAATCAACAAAATTTGGTAACAATGGATTTGGAAATGGAGGAAGAGGTCAAAGATATCCATTATGTTTCTGCTTTGAGCAATTAGGTAGTACCATTTATTGGGAAAGAAACCACAGAGAAAAGATTTCTGGGAAAGGAATTGGGGTAAACTCATGAATTTAGTCTTGACATGTTGAGGATATTCAATACATTTAGAGCTCAGAAGAGAAATATAGGCTCAATAAATAAGTTGAGGAGACCTCAGCAAATATGCAAAAATTGATTCTGAGAGTGCTTAAGGAGAGAATACAGAGTGAGAAAACCTAAGGCTGAACGCTGGGGAATGTCTACATCTAAATATTTAGAGAGGGCTGAGGACTAGGAATCAGGAGTAGAACCAGAGAGACAGGCAGAAAACCAAAGAGGACAGTATCAAAGAAGCCAAAGGAACGGACTTTCTAAGAAAGAAGAAATTTTCACCTGTATTAGATACTAGTCAGAGATAAAGTAAAATGAGAAATAAAAAATGCCCATCAGATTTCACTGGGAAAGTAACTGGTAACCTTAGGAAATATTAGGTATATACTAGTAATATTATTATTACTATTATACCATAGAAATATTATTAATATAGGTAGAGTGGTAAAGACAGAAACCAGATCAAAATGATTCAAGTAAATGACTGAATGAGAGAAAACAGTTTCTCAGAAGGATCCAGTAGGAAAAAAGTTGAAGACACAGATGATACTAATAATGTAAAAGTAATTAGCTTGTATTAAGCACCTCACAACATGAATAAACACTGTCACATGTGTCTCTGTCTTGTGTAGCTGTACTGACCTAAAATCTTCATCAACTCTGTTGAAGCGTGTCTGCTCTTTTGGCAATGCTCCACGGCCAAAAATGGGTTCCAAATATACCCACTTTCTCTGAATATGGTTTAAATTCTGTAGGTACTCATCTAACTCTGCAAGTTTTCTTTCCCAAATTGACACTTTATCTTCAAATCCTTTATAATAAGGAGAATCCTTTAAGGACTGAAGAAGGCATCTATTATCTCCAACTTGATTTACTATGTCTTTCCAGTCTTTAATCAGCTTGATAGTTTGACTTTGGCTGTCTTCATAATCAACCAATGTAAATACTGCTCCAACTCCCCAAAGATCAAGTTCACGTAAAGCTTCTCTGATTGTAACTTCACCTTCTGCCCGACTATTTAAATCCTATTTAACACAAAATATCCATATTTATTATTTCGACATTATCATATAAATTAAGTTATATCTATAAGAAGACATATTTTTATTTGGCTTTTCACCATAAAGCAAAAAAAAATAATTTACGTGGATATATCTACATGCAATCCAAGAGAATTACCAGCAAATGTATTAAGGAACATTAAATATCTAGTTCACATGGTCAAAATATACACAAAGTTCTGCCTTATGCTTTTTACTTCTAAAAAAAAGAAAAAATTTAAGCAACAATTGCAAACCACAAAAATATTTAAAATTTTGCAGAACTCCACAATTTTATTGTAACTTAACTGCAAGTTCCAACACATCTAAAATGATTAACAGTCATCTAGAATTACCTCCTACAGCAGTCATGCTTTATAACCTTATGATTATCTACACACGCTCCAAAATTATCAGCAAAGATGAAAGCATATACATTAGATAGAAAATAAAACAATTTGACATCAAAAGTGCCTTTATTTTTACATTGGATGGGCAGAACACAAAATAGAAAGTCTGCTATTTATGATATAATTGTGCAAGTCTTACTTTCACCTGACACCTGTGCTAAAACTGATTAGCAAATTGGTTCCTCATTTAGTTCTCTGGATTTTTGTATCCCTTAGCTTCTATTTATAATATACTCTATGATTTTTAAATGTATTTTATGTAAAACGCTTTGTTTGTTTTTTTGATTAAAGCTGACCTCCTTCTTAAAATAAGACATTTTATTTCAGATTTTTTCTCTCTCAAAGAAGGGGTTTACGTTGTTTCTATAGCTCCATCTATAGATTCAGATGTATTACTAATGAAAGAATAATGGAATAACGAAACACTGTCACTATTTTAAGGGAAGAAAGAAATTTAACTTGCTGTTTTACTTAAATAAAATATAAAGCAAAAATGTATGTCAACAAAGGCCAGATCTATGAGATATTTATAACAGTGATTCTTACTTTAAGGTCTGAAGCTTTGGCAACAATTGTATCAGCTACTCTAAGCAAATCACCAAACAGTAATTTCTCTAGACTAGTCCCCCTAGGAAGGCCAAGTAGACGAAAAAGGTCAAGCCAGTGATCTGGAGAAAGATGCTCCCCTCTCACATATTTCAAGACAGGAACTGCAATCTGTTAAAAAAAGAAGAAAAAAAGACATATGCACATATATACATTAGCAAAATGTAAATTATTATTTAATTTTATTATATCTATAAAATTTTTAATTACTGTATTATCTTATTTAACAATCTTAAAATCAAATTCTTAAAAAGAACTATACAAAACTTTTTATTAAACACTGCTGTGGATACATGTAAATTCCCCTTTTTAAAATATGGCCTAAAATATTTCTATTTTTATAAATTTAGGAAATGACCTATACCCTAAATATGCTAAATGACCTATATCCTAATTGCTAAGTTATAAATACTCCAATATATCATTTTAACCATAAATTTCTTAGTATAACGTCTTTCAAATTGAAACAGAAATATAACTTCTGTGGTTTACTCTACACTTTCTATTCTTTTCATGCAATGGAATCACTAAAAATATATAAACAAAAATTACAGTTCAGTCACTACATAATAAGAGGATACATGAAAGTTCCAAACATCATTTTTAAATAGCAGAATAAATAAAACTATCTTACTTTATATTTGTCAACCTCTGACTGTAATTTCACCGTCATTACTGAATGTTCTTCAACCTTTCTTAATCTGTCATGCCAATTCATCAAAAATTCCTCAAAAAGATACGTCTTAGTCCTGTAAAATACCAGAAACATATCTTAAAATTTAAGTCCCCAAAAATACCACAAAACTATCAGAATGTAAATATTGTTTATTGGGACTTCCTAGGTGGTGCAGTGGTTAAGAATCCGCCTGCCAATGCAGGGGACACGGGTTTGATCCCTGCTCCAGGAAGATCCCACGTGCCACCGAGCAACTAAGCCCGTGCACCACAACTACTGAGCCTGTGCTCTAGAACCCGTGAGCCACAACTACTGAGCCCATGCTCTAGAACCTGTGAGCCACAACTACTGAGCCCACGTGCCACAGCTACTGAAGCCCACTCGCCTAGAGCCCATGCTCTGCAACAAGAGAAGCCCCCACAATGAGGAGTCTGTGCACCACAATGAAGAGTAGCCCCCGCTTGCTGCAACTAGAGAAAGCCTGTGTGCAGCAACAAAAACCCAATGCAACCAATAAATAAATAAATAAATATATTAAAAAAATATATTGTTTATGAATCAAACCGAAAAGTAATCCAATCTTCATTGGCCATTTCTTGAAATCCTTGCTGAAACTCTTCATAAAGGGCCCAAGTTTCTGCACAGCTCTCAATGTCCTTAGAGATGCTATACGCCAAAGAGAAGTTGGGCTCTTCTAGGCCAAAATGATGGCAATCATCACTATAGAAACAAGCAGCAAAACATCATTAGATTTTTAAAAAAGAAAAACTTTTAAATATCAGTAAGTTTAACTAATTAATAATTTAACTGCATTCCCTGTGTGCATGTGTGTTTGTGTGCATGTATCTGATAGTGGAGGTAGACAGTGGGAGCCTATGTCTACTTTACATGAGAATTTAACTACTTAGGAATGGGTTCTTCTAAACTCATTAATATGCATTTTTTTCCAAAGGAGTCAAAGTAAAATTGGTAATACATAACAATATGTTTTATGTACATAATATATGTCATATACATATTCAGAACTGCACAAATTTATGGATTAATCTGAGAACAGATTAAAAAATATCCATTAATATTCTTCTCAGTTGAAAGAATTCGCTTCTAGAATGTAAGATATTCTTCATCTAATTAGTGTAATGTCATTTAATAAGCATGGTACTAAATATACTAAACCCTCCACTCACCTATGAAGGCAACTAATTTATGGATTCATTTGCCTAAACGGACCAAACCTAACACAATTATTAAACTTAATATCTTGTATTATTATAACATAAAACAACAAATATCTTTCTTTGAAGTCACATTTTCCTAGGTTCATTTTTTTTCCAGAAGCTCTAAAAGTAATTTTCCATTAATTTTCTATATTCTATTTTTTAAATACAGTGAAATCACATAAAGCAAGTATTCCAACTCCCTAATTTAGCTTCTAAGTAAATTTAATTTTCTAATATTATTATTTAATTTGCTATTATTACTTCTATTATTTCTATTTCTAGGCCTAACCAGAAATTTGCTTTTCTCTTAAAATCATAATATAATTCAACAGCTCCTAAGAAAACAGCAGCATGAGCATTTAATACTGGTATTTTTAAAACTGCTGAAGTTTATAAGGAAAGACATTAAGATAATAGATATAAGGTCTTCCCTGGTGGCACAGCGGTTGAGAATCCACCTACAAATGCAGGGGACACAAGTTCAATCCCTGGGCGGGGAAGATCCCACATGCCGCGGAACAACTAGGCTCTTGTGCCACAACTACTAAGCCTGCGCTCTAGAGCCCATGAGCCACAACTACTGAGCCCATGTGCCTAGAGCCCGTGCTCCACAAAAAGAGAAGCCACTACAATGAGAAACACGCACACCACAGCGAAGAGCAGCCCCCACTCGCCACAACTAGAGAAAGCCCATGCGCAGCAAAGATCCAATGCAGCCAAAAATAAAACAAATAAATGAATAAACAAATCTTTTTTAAAAACTGATATAAGAACATTACTAGCTTAATGTATAAATATAAAACTTTTTTTCAAAAATGAGCACTATCAGTTTTAAAGAATAAACATACACCAGCTTTTTCCTTATGGCTTCAAGATCATCAAACTCAATTTTTTTCTCTTTTATAGACGTTGCACTTTTATCAAGAGTATTTTGCTGGCCAGTTTCAATAACATCATCACCAGGCTTAAGTTGGTCCCAACGAGCTTTAAATTTTTCCAGTTCTTGATAATAGTTATGAAGACGTGATTTCACATTTCCTTTCATCACTTCAATCTATAAGCCAACAGAATTTACATAATTTAATTCAAAGTAAAATCTTACTTTATATTCACATATTTATTTCCAACATTTCTATTTAAAGGTCAAAAAATATCAATATCAGCTTTTCAAAGATTATTCTTAATTATTAATTGCAAGTACAATGAAATAACTCAAAAATAAATTAGACCATAAATTTACAATAACAAGAGATACACTGCAAACATCATCATTACAAAATCATTCATGTGATTAACAGCATCCACAACTACCAACAAAATTAATGTGATAAAAAAAGTTTGATCAATGACCTCCAGTTGTTCTACCTGATTATACAACTGCTTAATAAAGGAGGGCATTTCCCAGTCTCCCATGCAGTTAACAGCCATAAGAATAAGTTCTGGTCAATAGGATATGAGTGTAATAGATGTGTACAACTTCCAGACTGTACCTTTAAAAGACACCATACACAGCAGGTAAACAAATGTACTCATAAGAAAGACTAAAAATAATGCCACATACATTGCTGGTATGGTAGGAAGCGAAGATAAACTATGTGACATAATCTTCATTTATACAAAGTGTTTTACTATATGGAAGTACTGAGGGAGGTCAATTTCATCAGCAATATATTGGATTGACCAAAAAGTTCCTTGGGGTTTTTCCGTAAGATGTTACAGTTGGCCAAAAACCCTTTGGGTTTTTCGATAACATCCTTAAGGTGTTACGGAAAAACCCGAAGGAACCTTTTGGCCAAGCCAAATTCTTATAAACCTGAGCTATAATGGAATAAAGATAAGCAAGAAATGTTAATGTGAAAAAAACTGTTTCTATTTTAACAAAATGACTAAAAGGTTCTTACCTGATCTTTAATCATAAGTTGGTGACTTTCCATCATCAACTCAAATTTATCCCACTTAGCTTTCAGATTACTAATCGTTTCTAAACCTCCACCTGCCACAGTCCGTAAAAGTCTGTTTTTATCTTCAGCTTCTTCAAATAAGGGCAAAATCTAAAGGTTAAAAAGCGATATGTGAAAAACAACATACTTTGTCAAATTTATTAAGATTTCATTTATTTAAAATTGTTTCATGATTAGCTTTTTTAAAATAAATTTATTTATTTATTTATTAGCTGCAATGGGTCTTCGTTGCTGCACACAGACTTTCTCTAGTTGAGGATAGCAGGGGCTATTCCTCGTTGTGGTACATGGGCTTCCCATTGCAATGACCTCTCTTGTTGTGGAGCACAGGCTCTAGGCGTGCGGGCTTCAGTAGTTGTGGAATGTAGGTTCAACAGTTGTGTCATGTGGGCTCTAGAGCACAGGCTCAGTAGCTGTAGCACATGGCATGCTGCTCCACGGCATGTGGGATCCTCCTGGGCCAGGGCTCGAACCAGTGTGCCCTGCATTGGCAGGCGGGTTCTCAACCACTATGCCACCAGGGAAGCCCCCCATGATTTGCTTTTTAAATCAAGATTTTTGCTTTTATATAATTTGTTATTCCTGGATTTAAAGTTTCTAATATTTATTATTATAAGCAAACTCAACTAAGGCACTCAAACATCAGAAGTTAAAGAGGATAAAAAAAAGTGGTAACATGAAACTGAATTAAATTGTGAATATAGAAAGACAATACTATAGCTGTTTAAAGTAAAGTTCTTATTATAAAAGTTCCATTCATAAGAAAATGCTAAAGAGGCTTCTAAAATTAGTGATTATCTAAAAGCAGAAGTTAACTAAATTATCCTACTTAACAGAGAAAGCAAAGTCATGAAAAAAGGGAAAACTGAAGAATCAGAATCAAGCTCCTATATTCAGCTTCTACCTGAAATGCCCTGAGTTGTGTATAATGAGCAGTCTGTTAAACAGTCTAGGTGTAGGTCAGTAAGTGTAAACTGCTCAAATTGCCTCTAGGCCTTTTAAAGCACCGTAAAACAACAGTGTCCTATAATTTATACCTGTACTTTTACTACCCAACAAAGCAATAAAATCCATTGAAAGATATTTAAAAATCACTGTGCATACATAATAGGCCACAAAAAATTTCAAATATATCTTAATGATTAGTCTGCAATTCCTGGGCGGGATCAGATTCACCTGAGAAACAGAAAAACAATGGACCAAGAATCCATGCTGTACTAGGAAAATCAGTGAGAGAAAAAATAGAGTAGGATTCTACTTTCCTATACATGAACAGAACTTAGCCTGTGAAGACACTACAACAGTTTCCAAGTCTAGCTGCATGCATCCCTACTTCTTCAAATCCACACACCAACAGAGAGACATATCAAAACACAATTCTGTAACACCTTGCTGCTTAAAACCCAGCAACGACTCCTCAGTGTCCACAGAATCAAACCTAAGATCTATAATGTGGCTCACATGACCTAGATTCTGCCTAGCTCTTTACACTGTCTCGTGCCACTTGCTGCCTCACATGCTGTTCCCAACATACATCTATTTCTCTTAGTTTCTGTGATGACACACTTCATGTCTTTCATCCCACTTCATTATCAATCTCCTCTGCTGCCTCTATCTATGCTTGAACTCTAAATTTCAGAATGCTCAAATCTGATCCTATAACCTCTACAGTTTGTTATCAATCAGATGATCAAGTTCAATCCTATGGCTTTAAACATCATGAATATTTAGATGACTTCCAAATTTATATCTCTAGTCTTCACCTTTACTTCAAATTCCATATTCCTCATTCTACCCGACATCTCATTCCCTACCACTTCCAATCTCCAAACAACTCCCCTCTCTAGTCATCCTCATCTCAGTAAGTGTTACCATTAGCTTCTCAGCTGCTTAAGCCAAAAACCTAGGAGACATATTTATTTCTTTTCCTCTAACCCCTATCTACTTCTAATGCATCTGAAGACCTTGGTTCTAACTCTAAAATGCATCATCAGTTTCTCCAGTTCTCTCCATCTCCTCTGCTACTCCATGGTACAAACTTCTGTCATCTCTTGTGTAGCAACTGCAATATCCTACTAATTGGACGCTGCTACTATTGTCTCCCTCCAATCCATTCCTTACAGAGCAGCCAGAGTAATCACTTCAAAATGTAAACCACATTGTATCCCTTCCCTGCTTAAATCCCTGTAAGGACTTTCAATACTTTTAGGAAAAAAACCCAAACTCCTTATGATTTTCTAAAAGTACCTTCATAATTTGGCCCTTGCCTACCTCTCCAATTTTACCTCAAACCGTTTTTTCCTTGAATAACATGGCTTTCTTGATAACTAAGTTTCTTGACAATATTTACACCTATCTCTTCCTTAAGCATACCAAGCTCCTTCTCTACCTTAAGATCTTTGTATTTGCTGCTATATCTGCCCCCTAAATCTCGGAATGGTTGTCTCTTTACCTTTTTCAGGTCTCAGTGCAGATAGATGTCATCCATCTGGTAAGGTCTCCATGATCGCCCACCCAATGAAACATCCCCAAGTTTATCATGCACTGCTCTAGCTCCTCTTGCTCCTCTCTCTCTGTCTCTATCTCTGTCTCTCTCTCTCTCACATACACACATACACATGAATGCAAATTTCATAAGAACAGAGCATGTTCAAAGCTGCAACCACAATTCCTAGCACAATGCCTGGAATATATCAGGCAATCTATAAGTATCTGTCAAATAAATAAATGAATGAATGTCTCTGTGATTTAGCTAACGGCCACAGCTCATAATGCTATTCCTTCTTTAGTTATCGCCTTCTGCTAAACAAGCATATTATTTTATTTGCCTTTACATCCTCTTTACACCTTTAAGCCGACCATATAAAAGTTTATAATTCCTTCCACCATGAAGGTATATTATTTCATTCACCTCTAATCTATCTTATATAATTTTAAGCCTATCACATAATAGGAACACATAAAAGTTTGTATTCTATTTTGAATTATTTCTTCTCCTTCTAAATATAACTACGATCATCTATAATATGTTCTATAAAATTTTTGGCTTGCTTATTCTAGGCTCTAGACTTAGAGATACTGTTTTTATGAATCTTTAACCACTTTTTTTTATCTTTGTCTCTAATTATGAGCTCCTCCATCATATGTGAGAAAGAGAGAGAAGAGTGTGCATGTGTGTGTGTGTGTGTGTGTGTGTGTGTGTGTGTGTGTGTGTGTGTATTCCTAATTCAGCTTTAACTTCTTACTTTAGCACCTTAAAAGTACAACCCTGGAAGTAACAGCATGAGTTATTTAAGTTTAGTCTCATTCTAATAAGCCACATCATAAAAGAAACCACAAATACTTCTGAAAACAATAATAAGCATAACTGTTACTGTTTAATTACACCAATATAACATCAACAGTCCAATCATGAACTGATCAACTGGACTAGATTTTATAAACTTCCTTATAATATTTCAATATATGATATTTCTAAATAGTCACATACAATTATCTAATTTAATCATCTCCAGTACAATAAAAGAACAATTAAATTACTTTGTGATTCTCACCTCTGGCTTCCGTTCTTGTAGCTTACTATACTGTAAATTTGCATTACCTATCTCTTCCACAGACTGAGGCATAACTGTTAAGACTGCCATAGCCTCAATAACGAATGTATCAATTTCATGTAAATGAGCTGAAATAGGTAACATTGAAATACAACAAATATTATTATCACCAAAAATATTTAATTACACAATTTCTAAATCAAGGAATGTTAGAAGTAATCACTATATGAAATACATTAAATCCTAAGGCATCATTTGCTTTCATAAAACAAAATTTAAAACGTAGAATAAGCAAAGAAATTTCTTCTCATGAAACTATAATTGTTTTACACATTTAAAAATTTTCATAAGAAAGTTAAAATGTACTCACTCTTCCTAAATTTTATTCAAAACTGGTAACTTTTTCAGTCTTTTAAATAATATGCTAAAACACCACAGCTTAAAGGAAAAAAGAAACGCTGATATTTTGGAAAATAGTACAGGCATACCTTTTATTGTTTTTCACTTTATTATGCTGTGCAGATATTGCATTTTTTACAAATTGAAGGTTTGTGGCAACTCTGCATATGGAGGAAGTTTATCAGTGCCTTTTTTCCAACAGCATTTGCTTCTTCATGTCTTTATGTCACATCTAGGTAATTCTCCCAATATTTCAAACTTTTCCATTATTAATTATATTTGTTATGGTGATCTGTGATCAGTGATCTTCGATGTTACTATTGTAATTGTTTTGGGGAGCAATGAACTACACCCACATAAGACAGTGAACTTAACTGACAAATGTATATATTTTGAGTGTTTCACCTTCCTATTACCTGAGACACAAAAATATGGAAATGGGGCCAATTAATAAGCCTACAATGGCCTCTCAGTGTTCAAGTGAAAGAAAGAGTGACATCTCTCACTTTAAATCAAGAACGAGAAATGATTAAGCTTAGTGAGGAAGGCATGTCTAACGATAAGATAGGCCAAAAACTAGGCCTCTTGCACCAGCTGGTCAAGGAAAAGTTCTTGAGGAAAATTAAATGTGCTGTACCCCAGTGAACACACAAATGATAAGAAAGTAAAACATGATTGTTGATATGGAGAAAGTTTTAGTGGTCTGGATAGTTTTAGTGATCTGGTTAGAAGAGCAAACCAACCACAATAGCCCCTTAACTAAAGCCTAATTCAGAGCAAGGCCCCAACTCTCTTCAATTCTATAAAGGTTGAGAGGGGTGAGGAAGCTGCAGAAGAAAAGTCTGAAACCAATAGAGGTTGGTTCATAAGATTTAAAGAAAGAAGCCATATCCATAACATAAAAAGTACCAGATGAAGCAGCATGTGCTGATGTAGGAGCTGCAGCAAGTTATCCAGATGAGCTAGCTAAGATAGTTAATGGAAGTTGCTCCACTAAACAACAGATTTTCAATGTAGATGAAGCTGCCTTCTATTAGAAAATACCATAGAGGACTTTCACATCTAGAGAGGAGAAGTCAATGCCTGAATTCAAAGCTTCAAAGGAGAGAAAACCATAATCCAAAAAGAAACACACACTACAATGTTCACTGCAGCACTATTTACAATAGCCGGGGCATGGAAGCAACCTAAATGCCCATCAACAGATGAATGGACAAAGAAGATGTGGCACATATATACCATGGAATATTACTCAGCCACAAAGAGGAATGAAATGGAGTTATTTGTAGTGAGGTGGATGGACCTAGAGTCTGTCATACAGAGCAAAGTAAGCCAGAAAGAGAAAAACAAATACCATATGCTAACTCATATATATGGAATCTAAAAATATGGTACCGATGAACCAAGTGACAGGGCAAGAATAAAGATGTAGATGTAGAGAACGGACTTGAGGACATGGGGTGGGAGGTGAAGGGGAAGCTGGGACGAAGTGAGAGAATAGCACTGACATATATACACTACCAAATTTAAAATAGATAGCTAGTGGGAAGCTGCTGCATAACACAGGGAGATCAACTCGATGATTGGTGATGACTTAGAGGGGTGGGATAGGGAGGGTGGGAATGAGCCATGGGAGGGAGGGGATATGGGGATATATGTATAAATACAACTGATTCACTCTGTTGTACAGCAGAAACTGGCACAACAGTGTAAAGCAATTATACTCAAAGAGCTTGCAGGGAAAAAAAGCTTCAAAGGCCAGGCTGACTCTCTTGTTAGAGGCTACTGCAGCTGGTAACTTTAAGTTACCAGCTTAAAGTGGCATTTGCTCATTTGCCACTCCAAAACTCCTAGCACTCTTAAGAATTATGTTAAATCTATTCTGCCTGTGCTCCAGAAATGAAACAACAAAGCGTGATGACAGCACATCAGCTTACAACATGGTGTACTGAATATTTTAAGCTCACTGCTAAGAGCTACTGCTCAGAAAAAAGATTCCTTTCAAAATATAACTGCTCACTGACAATGTACCTGGTCACCCAAGAGCTCTGATGGAGATGCACAATAAGATTCATGTTGTTTTCATGCCTGCTAACACAACATCCCTTCTGTAGCTCATGGATCAATAAACAATTTCAACATTCAAGTCTTATTATTTAAGAAATACATTTCATAAGACTATAGCTACTACAGACAGTGATTTCTCTGATGGATCTGAGCAAAGTGAATTGAAAATCTTCTGGAAAGGATTCACCATTCTAGATGCCACTGAGAACATTTGTGATTCATGGGGAGAGGTCAAAATATCAATGTTAGTTTGGAAAAAGTTGATTCCAACCCTCATGGATGACTTTGAGGGACTGAAGACTTCAGTGGAGGAAGTAACTAAAGATGTGATAAAACAGTAAGAGAACTAGAATTAGAGGTGGAGCTTAAAGATGTGAATGAATTCCTACAATCTCATGATAAAACTTTCACAGATGAGGAGTTGCTTCTTATGAATAAGCAAAGAAAGTGGTTATTTGTAATTTTGAGAATCTAGTCCTGGTGAAGATGCTGTGAAGATTGTTGAAATGACAACAAAGGATTTAGAATAGTATATAAACTTACTTAATGAAGCAGCAACAGGGTTTGAGGAGATTGACTCCAATTTTGAAAGAAGTACTACCGTGGGTAAAATGTTATCAAACAGCACTATGTGCTACAGGCAAATTGTTCATAAAAGGAAGAGTCAATCGATGCATCACACTTCATTGTTCTCTTATTTTAAGAAATTGCCACAGCCATCCAACCTTCAGCAACCACCACCCTGATCAGTTAGCAGCCATCAACATCAAAGCAAGGCCCTCCACCAGCCAAAAGATTATGACTCACTGAAGGCTCAGATGATGGTTAGCACTTTTTAGCAATAAAGCATTTTTTAGCTAAGGTATGAATATTGTTTATTTAGACATAATGCTTATTGCACACTTTACAGACTACAGTATATGTAAACATAACTTTTAAATGCATTGGGAAACCAAAAAATTCACATGACTTTTTAATCACAATATTCTTCTTTACTGCAGTGGTCTGGAACTAAACCCGCAATATCTATGAGTTATGCCTGCAGTCATTTGAAGAGTGAAGGAGAGATACATTATACCAGAATTACCTCCTTTCTTAGTAACATATGCAATGAACTGATACTAGCTTACACTGTAAATAATAAAAAATGCTTTCAATTTTTAGACCTCTCAGGAGTTGAACATGGAGTTTATTAAAATTATCCATTTAAGCACATTTTATTTCATACTACTTTCTAGATTATTTTTTATTCTAATCATCATTGAGGTTCATATTTCATAAGTATAAAAATTTAAAAGTGTCTTTACCCTGAATGGACTTCTTCAAAGAAAGAACGAGCATGTCAAATAACTTCTGGATGAGATCATCAATCACAGTCTTCACAGGGTTACAATTAATATTTAAACAATCTACCTTGACAGTACTGAAAAATTCCAAAGGACATATTTTGAGATAAAAAAAGACTAATTACAGGAAAAGAGTCTCACTATGATTTTGTGTAATATATTTTACAATATCACCCAAAAGTATTATTGTGATCTTTAAGCACATTTAGATTTCATTTAGCAAAAATGTCTTACACATACTAATATGAAGCTTTTCACTAAACAATGATTTTGTTATAATATTACAGTTTTAGTAATTCAACATATCAGTTTAAAAAAAGTAGCACACTGTGAATTACTAAAGTATCAACATGAATATATTTAAATTTTTACATGCTTTACTTATCACAGTAATATACTTATTTAAAGATTATAAAATTAATTACTATCCTGTAGTCAAAGCACAGGCAATAATGATAGGGGAAATAAAACAAATGTAGAAAGTGAGTATAGATTATGAAGACACTAAAGCAATAAAATATACCATTTTATACCTATCTAATTCACAAAAATGCAATGAAATGTTAATTCATATCTTCAATCATGTGGGCAAATAGAGAACTCTCAGAACTGCTGGTCAGAGTATGAAATAATACAACTTTTGCAAAGGGCAATTTACCAATATATATCAAATAATTTTAAAATAGGTATATTCTTTTATCTTAGTAACTTCACTTTTAGAATCTATCCTAAGGAGATTTTCAGGGCAGACTCCAAGATTTACATACAGGTATCTTCTTCAAAGTATTAATTATAGTAGTGAAAAATTAGAAGTAAACTAAATACAGGAATGGCTAAATAAATTATTATATATCCATACAATTCAAAATCATATTTTTGAGGATCAGGTAATGACATGGTGAAATATTAATGATTAGCATTAAATAAAAACAGCAGGATACAGTATGATCCAAATTTTGTAAGCAGATGTACTAATATGCCCAAAACATCAAATACTAATACCAATTGTCATTGCAAGTTTTTATAGTTTAAAAAATTTATAAAACAAATGTACTGGGGCTTCCTAGGTGGCGCAGTGGTTAAGAATCTGCCTGCCAATGCAGAGGACACGGGTTTGAGCCCTGCTCCAGGAAGATCCCACATGCCACGGAGCAACTAAGTCCGTGCGCCACAACTAAAAAAAACAAAAAAAAAAACAAAAAAAAAACAAATGTACTATATTAATAATCAGAAAAAAGGCATATATTTCTAAGAACACTAATTCTTTGCATGGTACTCTGAATGCAAATTACAGTGTTCTAAACAAACAGAAGTTGAACCAGACTCATTCATCTGAGTAAAACCTCATATTTATCTTAAGTAATATAAAGTTAAAAAAAAGTCTGGAAATTTTGGTCAAAAAAATTATTTAGAAAGACCTTTTTTAAAACATAGAACCAGGTGATATTCTTTTATTTTTTTATTTTTTTATTTTTTTTTTTTTGGGGGGGGTACACCAAGTTCAATCATCTGTTTTTATACACATATGCCTGTATTCCTTCCCTCCCTCAACTCGCCCCCATCCTCCCTCGAGTCCCCCCCACCCTCCCCGTCCCAGTCCTCTAAGGCATCTTCCATCCTCGAGTTGGACTCCCTTTGTTATACAACATCTTCCCACTGGCTATCTATTTTACAGTTAGTAGTATATATATGTCTGTGCTACTCTCTTGCTTCGTCTCAGCTTCCCAGGTGATATTCTTAAAAAGCAAGTTATGTGTTAAATACAGTTTCATTGTAAAAATACAATTTTCTCTTCAAGTTTTAATTATTTATTCTCAATCACCTACTAACGGTAAAGGTTTAAACTCCAGTTCTTAACCACCAAAATATGAGCCAATTTGTCTTATACACAGTTATATGATTTTTGAAATTCTGACACAAAAATGTCAAAATTTCTAATATTTCATACATGAAAATAGATGATTTTGGTAAACCTAAAAAAAAATTTATACCATATTTTACTAATGAATTAACATATAAAGTGATATGATTATAGCAGAGTTGTACTCACTGAATCATATGGACAAGACTAATGTTCACCTTTCAATTGAAAATATTGATAACATGCAGTTGAGGTTTCATTCAGCCACAGATAGAATGGGATAGACATAGAATGCCTACCCAAAAAGTATATCCTTACTACAGTATCTGAAATACATCATTAGAATATGGCTTTTCTAATCTTACAGCATATTTCCCAAAAGTACCCATAAAATAAATATCTGTGTGTATATGTATGTGTACATTTGCTTAGATGAATACATGTTAACTTACCAGCAAGAAACAGAAAAATGAAATATGGCATGTAGGACAGGCATTCTTTCTGTTTTGTTTCATTTGGGTAGGGAAGTATAAATAGAAACGCTGTCTACAGAAAAGGATAGGAGTAGCAGCAGTAGAGGTCTTGAGCAGTCAGGTGACAGCATAAAGTCAAACGAGAATGGACTCAAAGAGAGTATCCAACAGAGAATAGAAACCTCATGTTCAAACATTACAAAAACACTATCTTTTCCTTACTTCATACTAACATTAATGGCACTATCATTATCCCAGTCGTCCAAGCTCAAACCTTCAAGTCATCTGTCTCTTCTCTATTCCTCATTCCTCACCTTCCTTCCTCTCTTAATACTAGATAATATTTCCACCTCCACATTTTGAATACCAACAACTTGATTCAGTTAATTATTACTGGTCTTCTAGATGAAGACAGAGTAACCTCTCTTCTTCCAGGATCTCTTGATTCCACCATACAACTCACCATTTCCAGATTAATATTCCTAATGTATAGCTTTGGTACTAACACACTTCTGTTTAGAAACCTTCAACAACTAATCATTCTAACACGAATAACATCCAAATTCCCTGTTTTAGAACATAAGACTCTCTCAAATCTGTACTTTACTCCTTCCAGAAATATCTCCTCTAGTCCCCAATAAAACATTAACTCTAACCAAATTCTCAATTAACCAACTTCTGTTTTCAGTATATAAATCCCTCTCCTGAGAGACTCTGCTTTAACCTCCAATTCTCATTTCTACCCATTAAAATCCTGGTTCAAATATTTCTATCTTAATGAAGCTTTCCCTGATTTTACCACAAATGGATGGGATGTCATCATCCTGTAAATCTCCACAGCCTTTAGTTCAGTTTCTAATGTGCAGTATAGACTATTCTATCTAGTACTAATAACAATAACAACCAGCATTTATTGAGAACTTACACTGTACCAATAACTTATATGCAAATTACTCATTTAAACTTCAAAACATTGTGAGATAAATAATATAGTTGTAATTAAAGCTGAGGAAATTTAAGTTCAGAGGGTCTAAATGATTGTCAAAGTAATGTAGCTACTAAGAGCCATCTAACTCCAGAGCCCACTCTCTTAACCCCTGCATGTACTTGACTTAATCATCAAACATACTTGTCTTGTTGTACTACCAGAGAGCAAGCAACTTCATCTCAGGAACTCTGTCCTCATCTTTCTACCCTAGGACAAGGTTCTGCATATTGTAAATGAACACCAAATATTTATTGAAAGAATGAACAAATGAATTAATAAAAGTGATACTATACTTTATAGGCAATATATACACAATTAAACAAGGACCTTCCTTCAGAGGGCTTATTGCATAGAATGGTTCCAGTGATACGAATTTCAGAAAGCGAGGGGGATATTCTAGGTTATGAAATGCCCCTCAGAAGGTCTCCTCCACATTTAGGGCAATACCTAGATGCAGCACTATTTTGTGTGCCTCCCAGGGCATTCTGAAAGGAGGCAGAGCAATACAAAATTGGAGTCAAATGTCCTTCAGCATGCTCTCAGTAGTAGATTCTTATTATTCTTAGACTGTGCCTGTGCACATCAAACATAGATACTCAAACCAGATCCAGAGAGAAGCCTCTTCCCTCAATCTATTCTATCCAACTAGGTTGCAGCCTGCAGAACCTTTAGAAGAGGTTCTCTTAGTCTCGGCAATTCCCTACTCAGATGATTCTCAAGCATCATAGCTGAGCTCTAGAGGAGGTAAGACAACGACTTGATTTCAGTACCACTAAGTGAAGAGTACCCATACTATCCCATGGCAAAAACTGCTATGATACATAAGTACTACTTTAACTTCTGTATTATACCTGGGAAGTCGTTCTACTTCTTTGCCTTTTATTTTCAGTGCTTTAAAATTTTTCTCCCAATCATGTACCGTAGAAAGATGCTTTTCCACTAGAGCTCCCATATCAACTTGCCCAATTACAATCCATTCCTATTTAAATGGAAAACATATTTAAAAAATAGAACAAATAAGTTAACATTTAAAAGATGGGTCCAACTATTAAAAACAATAAAAAGGGGAAAATGTGAGGTTTCAAGTAAATTTCAATTTAAGTATGTAAATATAATCATTACCACATAGCCTAAAGAATGAACAGGAAAAAAACAATATATAAAAATATTGTGATCATAAAACATTTTTAAGGAAACTGCAAAAAACTTTTATGCAGATTCTCTCCTCAAGTGTGATGCATACAAAGAGAATCACTTCTGCGAAGCCAAGAGTTACTACAGGGTACAAATCTGAAAGTATCCAGATTCAATCAGTTCTAGAAAAATAAAATGCAGAAAAACCATTGCAGTGGCAGTTAAGAAACTTTCTGAATTCTCAGTCATATTCCTCAGGATCAATAAAATGAGCAATAAATGCAATTAGGATTTCTCTATGGAGAGTTAGTATGATGCACCTAAACAAAAGTAAGAAATTAAATCATCTCAATTTCATTAACGTTGAGGGCTTCCCTCCATGGATTGCTCTCAATCCAAAGAATGAAGAAAAGGATATATTTTCCTGGAAGGAATTAAAAATGACACAACAGAATCACGTCAAATTCCAAGTTGACCCAGCATTCAAAATAAGAAGAGAAAAAAAAGAAAAGAAAAGAAAGGAAAGGAAAAGAAAAGAAAAGGAAGAAAAACTAGTTTCTCAATCTTCAAATAGTCAAAGAGAAAAAAAATTTAGGGTAACTTTTTTCTCATCTATAGCATAAATCTAGATTGTATAAGAATCCTCAACTTTGGCTCTCTGCTTTGCATATTTTTACTTTATGTCACACAAGATAAACTGTTGATTTGTACATTTAATACTAATTCAATCAATCAGATGAATATTACAACAGAAGGACAGAAAATTACATGTTCCATACCTTATGTTGATGTAAAACAGCTGACAATCTCCTAAACAGATCTTCTGCTTTGCTGAAAATAGTCAGAAATCCACTTGCATTTCTATCAATCATAATAGAAAAAATAGATTCATCTCCTGCCTCACCAACTCCCTTAAACTGATTAGGAATGCCGATGAATCTCTTCATTTCTCTATAATATTTAGCCCGAATTTCTTCAAAAGGAGGCCTGAATTGTAACCGTCCTTGTCTGAAAGCAAATAAATAACCTTAAAATATAAATTATTGGAAAATTATAGATTGAAAATTAAATTGGGTTTTAAAAATCTTACTTGTATATTAAATCAATATTTATTTCTGGCAGATTCTCATTAAGTGCTTCTAAGCCCATCTGATACTGATGTTCCAGAGCTTTGTACAGTTGATGATTCCAGTGCTGTTTCCACGCATGCATGTCACTTGCTTGGAATCCCTAATATGTTATATTCACATTTTTTATTTAATAATTAGGTGGTAGAATAGGTTTTCATTTAATGTTTTCATATCACATTTGATAAAATTATAAGCAAAAAAAAATCTTCATCTTAAATATCTTAAAATATGTAACTACTTAAGTGCTACTTGTATATATATAAGTCAAATATGAAAACCTCTAATCTTCATGCTTATGCATTATACACAAAAAGGTCAGTAAAATTTTAAAAATCAAGTTAACAGTAAATGCATTTTATGAATGGACTTTATTTTATGATCCTACAGAAACAACAACAACAGCAGGAACAATATTTTGTAAATTTCTCAGTCCTTTTTCAAAAATTCCCATCAAGTATAACCCTTCTATTCCCTTCCCACACCCTAAATAATCCATTGCACATTTAAAAACATGATGAATTTAAAACATGAGAACGCTCAGAAGAGTGTACATACTTTTCTGCTTCCACATAACCATAAACATATAAATTCTAATACTTTAATTTTTTTGTCTTAAAATTCTAAGAACTGAAAAATATATGTAAATGTTTAAGATACCTACCTCATATTCCACTAAGATCCCATTACCAGTCTACTAGGTAGACTCTGTGCTAACTACTTTTATACAGATCATCTCATATCAAAATGTATGTGGAGCTGACATTTTACTCAAAAAAAAAAAAAAAAAAGGAAAAAATTCTGAAACAGTTATTTCAATCATCAGGCTTCTGCCTAAACTTAACTTTGTCACAACAGATGTAATAATCAGCCAGAAGAAAACTGACAAATGATAGATAGTTAAGCACCAAGTCAGAAAAAGCTATTTACAAAGTCTAATTGAGGGATTTGGCATTCCATAAAACGAACAGAAACTTATGTTTTTAAACGTAAATGCATTGCTAATTCATGGTCTTTATATATAATTTAGTCAAATTCTGAGTTTATGAGGAATTCATTAGTAAAGATTTACAGATAACCTTTATGAACTTTTCGTCAATTCATATATTCACATTCGGCAAAGGTCATATTTCAAAGTGTAGACACAAAGTAAAATACATTTTACCTGCGCTTCTACACTTGCTAAGCCAGTTCTTAATTCTTGTAATCCATCTTTCCACCGCTGCTGCTGCCGAAGCAAATCAATGTTCATAAGAACTACCACCTGTTAAAAATTAGAACATAATTTCAGCAGAAAAACTTGACAGGCACCTCCTTACCCAAGTGATCAAGGTTAACTCAACCTATAATATGACATATCAATACCTGATCAATGTACTGGCAAAGGCAAAATATCATTTCTGTGGTATTCCTATCAAAACTGTATAATCTCAATCTAAAATGAGAAAGCATCAAATAAAACCAAACCAAGAGACATTACAAAACAACTGACCAGTAGTCGTCAAGAGTATCAAGGTCATGAAAAACAAGGTAAGACTAAGGAGCAAGAGACCACAGAGACTCAACATTTAAATACAAGGTGGGATCCTGGATTGGACCCTCGAAAAGAAAAAGGACATCAGTGGAAAGAGTTGTAAAATTCAAAAAATTAAAATTTATTTCCTAGTTTTGATAAATGTACTACTGTTACATAACTTGTTGACAATAGGGGAAGCTGAGTGAAGGGCAAGTGTGAACTCTTTATACTATTTTTGCAACTTTAAGTCTCAAATTATTTCCAAATAGGAAGTTATTTAAAATTATATCCTAATTACTTTTTAAATAATACTATTCACAGCTTATTAAATTTTTATAAATATACCTTTTCACAAAATGTAGTGTGCCATTTTCTCAGTTTTCTATTTTCAGTGGCAAGTCGTTCGGCAGCATTTTGGAGTTTTTGGATGTAGCCTTCTAATTCTTTAGGATTATCCCAAGTAATCTGTGACTTTCCCCCACTTCCTGCTTTTGAATTCTAAGGTACAACAAACGACATTTAGTATTTAAACACATTTCTTTTTTTGAAAAGATTCAGTATTCTACGTCATTAGTCTAATTATCCCTAACACTGACCTGCAATAAAAGAGCACACAATAGCTTTTCCATTTTATAAATAATAAAGCATTCTGGCCAGGACTGAGTAGCCCCATTCCTTCCAAGTTCTCCCTCTTACAACTAAAAAACCCTGGACACAACACAATGAACAAGCATAGGAAGACTAAAAGATAGAAATAGGAGGTGGACAGCCTAGAAACCTTGGGAATTGAGGAATGAAACACCTGGGTTTACTTGGTGCCTCCCATATATCCCGGACAGGATGCTGGAGAAGCCTCCAACCTGGAAACACCCCCAGAGACAGACAAAAAAAGCTCCAGAAGAAGCCTGCTCTAGCCACAGGACCAGTAAACAGTGGCCTAATGACAGAAAACCTCTTTAGCAATACCCACCCTACTCCAACCCAACACCAATAGAAACCCACACTCTTCTGCAGTTTCACTGGGACCAGCAAGAGAGCTGATCTTCCATCCCCTGCTTATGTCAGTGGGGCTTACCAGGGAGCCAAGCCTCTGCCCCCATAACGCTGCAACAGAGCAGTATGAGTCAGCCCTCCACATCCTCCCAACCATGTCAACTGAGCTTAGCAGGGAACTAGGCTTACACTCTGCTTGGAGGCAACAAGACACTTCCAGTTGGTGTCTCACTTTCATGGGAAGGTGTCAGCAGGGCAAAAGGGGGCACTAAACTTTAACTCTACTCATCTAAAAAGCAGTGTAAGTCAGTGTTCCACTTTTGTCAGGATGGTATCTGCAGAGCCCAGCAGAAATTTTAATATATACACTCACCCTGTCCTCAAGCTATACCTCATTGTTTCAGAGAGAAACAATGTGTCACTTAGAAAGGAATGAAAATTCGAATGGCAGTGGATTTCTCAGCTGAAACCATGAGGGCCAGGAGGAAGTGGAACAACATTTTTAAAGTGCTAAAAGAAAACAACTGTTAACCATGAACTTTATATCTGGTGAAAATATCTTTCAGGAGTAAGGGAAAATAAAAACATTCTCAGACAAATGAAAACCTAGAGAATTTGTCACTAGCAAACCTATTAAAGTATGGTTAAAGGAAGTTTTCTCGATGAGGAAATGATTTTTTTTAAAGCATGGAACTTCAGAAAGGAAAAAAGAACACTGGGATGTTGAAAATGTAAATAAATAAACCATCCTTCTTCTCATGAGTTTCTTAAATCATATTTGATGACTGAAGCAAACCCCATCTGATGCAGTGTTTTATATATGTAGAAGATACTAAATACTTAAGACAAATCTATAAAAGTGCAAGGAGTAAAGAGATCTAACTACAAGTAAGGTTTCTATACGTCACTTGAACTGGTAAATGGTAAGGCATATCAAGTCTCTAGCATACAGTGACCCCCAATAAACAGCTGACGAATGAATGAAACTAAACAATTACAATAAATTCAATAGAATACCCTGTGCATCAGTTTGATTGTATTGTTATATTGCTAGAGTATAAAAATAAATAGAGTCCCTGCTCTCTAATATAGTAAGTGACCAAGGGAGTATTTAGAATTTTAATGTCTATTCTCCTCCTATCTCAGTTTTTGCCTCTACTGTGTCTCATTTAACATATGGTAAGTATAATTATTTACCTCTCACAACCCAATTTCTCAAAATAAGCCTCCTCTTTAGAAATATCAACAGATGTAATTTTGAATATATTTATTAGAGAAGAAAGGGTTCTAAACACTTTGATTTAAAACATTATTAGGTGAAAAAGGTTAAAAATAATAAAGTATTATCTCATTTTCAAAAAGTACACTTGTAAATGTGCACAGAAAAAAAAAAGGTTGAAAAGGATATATACACCAGACTGTTAAGAATGGCCATCTCTTGGTAGCACAATCATAAAACATTTTTTTTCTTTTTATCTATATTTTTGAAATTTTCCATCATAAATTCATATTGAGCTTTGGCAATAAGAAAAAAAATTTTAATAACATCTATAATATGAATTATATAACTTCTAGTAAATTTTAAGCCTGAGAGCTAATGTGCAGAAAAAAACGTTAACCTAGCAGGTCTGACTGCTAACCCTTAAAAGATCTGCTTAAAAGATTCACCCTCAGCTGGCATCTGAGAACTTGGATTTTGGAAGAATTCCCAGCACTCTAATTTTTAAGAGTAGTTCACTGTACCGAAACAATATGGTTTATGCTGAACACCTGACTGTCTTCTGGGAATCTGGAATTTTGGTACATATTAAGGCAGAAGATACCTCCATGACCAGTCGCCAATAAAAGCTTGGGCAATGAGTCATTAATGATCTTTCCTATTAAGGCAATATTTCACATGTGCTACTTCTTGCTGGAGGAATTAAGCATGGCATGGGTGATTCCACTGGGAAAGGACTCTTGAAAGCTTGCACCTGATTTCCCCAGGACCTCACCCCATGTACCTTTCCCTTCGCTGATTTTGCTTTGCATCCTCTCACTGTAATAAATCATAAATAAATCAGCTGTGAGTACAATTATACCCTGAGTCCTATGAGTCCTCCTAGCAAATCACAGAACCTAGGAGTGGTCTTGAGAACCATGATACAACTAGCTATCCACTTTAAATAAAAGAAGAATTAAAGGGTATATTCCTCTTCTACATACCTTTTAAAATATCTCATGTCTGTGAAGACTAAAAATGTTTATTTCAAAAAGTAAGCAGTCACATACTAACAGTTTAAAAACTAGTGTGGGTTTTCCTAATTTCATATGTGTGGCTATTTCAATAAGCATAGATAAAGAGCAAATAAAACAAATTATAAAATCAGGAGATGATGGAAAAGCACTAAAGTCTTGTGTATAAGGATCTCACACTTCAGTGAATAAGTAAATGTAACAGCATACAAGTTTGTGTACAGTAAGTCCCCTACATACAAACGAGTTCCACTCCAAGAGCACATTCGTAAGTCCAATTTGTTCATAAATCTAATGGTTAGCCCAGGTACCCAACTAACACAATCGGGTTTATAGGACTGTACTATAATAGGTTTATAATACTTTCACACAAATAATACAAAAAAAACAAACACACAAAAAATAAAGAAAACATTTTTAATCTTACATTACAGTACCTTGAAAAGTACAGTAGTACAGTACAACAGCTGGCATACAGAGGCTGGCACTGAGTGAACAAGCAAGAAGAGTTACTGACTAGAAGAGGGAGAGGAGGTGGGAGATGGCAGAGCTAAAGGACTGTCAGCAATCGGAGACAGAGGAATTTCACTCACGCCTGATGTATGGAACACATGTTCGCATCTTTGAAAGTTTGCAACTTGAAGGTTCGTATGTAGGGAACTTACTGTATTATATATAAATTTATATATATATATAAATTCAATTGATCAAAATCAGCACCAAAATATGTGAAACATTATAACTTTAAATTTACAGCTGTAAAAAATGTTACTTGTTAAGACTGAAGGAAGTCATTGGGGAGCAAAATAAAGCCTTAAATCAATGGCTATGTTAAGCTGAAGGGTATACTAAAAAACTAAGAAATAAGAAACACTTCCCATGTAACATCTAATTATAATAACATAAAAAGCCCATTTACCTTAATTATCTGTTCAAATGCTAAGGCAGATTGTAACATCATTGGTCTCTGACTTTGAATCATTTGTTGATCGATAGAATTATAAAAATGTGCCACCTACAAAGTAAAATCCCAATTAGCAATAATTAATAATAAATAGCACACAATTTTAAATTTTTCTTCATTTTTAATTATTTGAATGGAAATAGTAACTCTTCTCAATTATAAAATTTAGCAAAAAATGAGTTTTTCATCTCCAATAGAGCATTTATTTACATACAAAAGCCACAAGTATAAGTATGTGCTGAGTTCCTATAATTTGCCAAGTCATGTTCTGGTGGCTGATTAAACAAAGACCATAAAACCTAGTTCCTGAAATCAAGAGGTTCACAGTCTCACAGGGAACACAGAGGAAACCAGCAAAGCATGTTAAAGTGCTAAAAAACTGAACTCTTTATTCCTGCAACTCTAGAAACCTGTTCCTTCCTTTGTCAGTATATAACACAATGATTTATCCATTCCTAAGTCCAAAAAAATCTTTGCGTTGTCCTTAACTCTTCTCCCACATTCCACACCAGTAGAAAGTCCATTGACTATACCTTCAAAACACATATTGAATTCAACCACTTCACCCAGCTCCATCAATCCCACCCCAATTCAAGCATCCTCATCTCCTGGCAAGACCAGTGCAACAGTATCCTATCTGGTCTCTCTGTTTCGAATTGTGGCCCTATGGTCTATTCAAAGCATTCAAAGTAACCAGAACAGTACTTTTTTAAACATATATCATATCATATCCTAAGCCTACTCAAAACTTTCAAATGTCTCCCCAAAATATTTGAGAGTAAAATGCAAAATCCTAAAATTTTTACCTAAAACTTTCCAATGGTTTCCCAACACACTTAAGAATGAAATCCAAATCTAAAATCCTTACCTTGGCACATTATACACAAACTGGCCTTTAGCCCTGCACAAACTCCTCCCTAATTGCACTGTAGCCAAACTGGCCTCCTTGCTGTTTCCCTAAGAAACTCTACATGTCATTCATTCCCTCTGCCTGCAACAATCTTCCTCCATATATCTGCATGGTTCTTTCACTCATTTTATGCCATGTCTCTTCTCAAATATTACCTTTTCATTAAAGCCTCCCCTGACCATTCTGTATAAAATAATTTATCACAGTCCTATTACTATGTTTTCTTTTTCTTCAAATATGTGCTTATCACTACCTAACATTGTATTATTCATTCGTTTGCTATCTCCCATAAGTGTCACTCAGTAAATGTTTGTTGAATTAATCAATGAATCAAAAAAGAGATACCTACAAGGTATCGTGGTAGACAAAAGAGGACACTGCCAACTCTGTTAGGGAAAAAGGAGAGGTTTGGGCAAGAAGATCAAGTGGACACCGTGGAGTAAGTTTAATTAAGGACTTGAAGGAGACTGTCTTAATTTTTGTATCCCCAGCATGTCAGAAACTCTTGGCACAGAGTAGATGCTTAAAAAATATTTCTTAACTAATTTTATAGCAAGTCACTTTTTGCCTCTAGTATGCATAAAAATATACTTTATTTGGTGGGGAATACCCACTCTGCTTGTTCTGTACCATAATAGTAGCCCCAGAAAAAGCCCAGTTAGGAAAACTAGAAGCAAAATAATGCATAAACTTACAGCAATCTGGCCATATTGTTTTCTATCCAACATCCTCCTTTACACTCCCCACTCTAGCTAAATGTGTACTCATAAGTAAAGGCATACACAATAGATTCTCTCAGTTGTCCTTCCAGGGGTAAATACAAATACTATACAACCATTCATTCATCTTTTAAGATTTTATTTTGTTAGACTAAATAAGATAGAGAAGTCAGCAAGCCTCTCTATCTGAAATGATCACTCTACCTTGTGATCTTGAGAAAACATATGTATACTCTTTCAAACACATCAAACATCATTCCTCTGCAAAGATACTATCTGATACTATCTCTGCCCTACCCAGGAAAATAATTGAAAATTCCCACCTCTATGCTTTCACAGGACCTTCTGAACATCTATCTATAATACAGTACTCATTAAACATTCTATCTACTTGTTCACATATCTGTCATCACTATA
The DNA here is from genome assembly GCF_030028045.1 of Hippopotamus amphibius kiboko. NCBI lineage: Eukaryota > Metazoa > Chordata > Mammalia > Artiodactyla > Hippopotamidae > Hippopotamus > Hippopotamus amphibius. Next base: position 49,108,305 of record NC_080194.1, read on the forward strand.
TAAATTGTAATTGAATAAATATGGGCTTTGAAGTCAGGGAGATTTGGTATCAAATCCCAACTTCATTACTTCCTAGCTTTGTAGCACTGGGAAAACTATGTCACAAATCTGATCCCCAATTAGATCAGTGAAAAATGGGAGGGAGCGAGTCACTGGTAATTGAAATAACATAAATACAATATCTACCAGAAGGCCTGACAGTTAATGAGAATTCAATGGTTAGGTTGCTTTCTCCCACTAGACCAGTGGTTCTCAACCACAGCTGATTTGCACCGAAGAGGACATTTGGCAATGTCTAGAGATTTTTTTGATTGTCAGGACTAGGTAGATGTTACTGGCCAGGGATGATGCTAAATATCCAAGAATACACAGGACATCTCCCACAAGAAAGAAGTGGTCCAAAATGTCAAAAGTACCAAGGCTGAGAAACTCTATACCAGAGTATGATAATAAAACATTCATTTTTACATCCTCACTACACTGTGCCTGGTATAAGTGCTCAATGAATCTTTGTTGGATGAAAGAATAAATGAGAAACCAAACGCACGCAAGATACTGTTCCTGCCCTCTAAGATCTATTAATCAAATGAGAGAAAAAATACAAAACTCCAATACTACATAAAAGTGTCCTAGAAGTGATTTGCACACTGCACATAAAATAAGGAACACTCAGTTAAAAGAAGACGCAACAAATAAAGTGACTTTTGAGTTGGGAATTAAAAGATAACTTGGAATTCTTCAAACAGAGGGAACAGGTATCAGTGTATAAAGACAAGTTCAGAGAAGAGCCAGGTTTCGCATTACTGAAGCACAGCGTGCACCGTGAAGGTGAAGAGTACAGGGAGTGAAGGCCACAATCAGTAATGTCAGCTAGGTCATGATTAAGAAGGGTCTTGTATCCATGCTAAGGAGAGAGACAATGAGGTAATAACAGTTGGTTTTCAACAGGTAAATGATTTGATGGTAGTGTGCTTCAAGCAGACCAAGGAAATGACCAAAAACAGAGACCAGTCCATCAGCTTGGTAATTTTCTAAGATTCTGCCCCTAGAAGGCAGACAAAGGATCCTCAATTAGACAGCCCTTTAGGATCCATGCTAGTAACATGAAAGAAAGAAAAGAAGAGAGAATAATATTGTATTTTTCCAAATTCTTTCAGAATGAAAATCAGTAATAAAATTCCCAGATAGGGGATTACAAGCAAGTTTTGTAATGCAGTCATTTAGCAAACTGTAACTTCACAAGACTTAATGGTGCTATTCTATTAGCCTAACAAAATCAAAAGTGGAAAACAAAACCCTTAAAATACCCTAATGTAATGAACTCAGAAGAGCCATCTTTTCAAAAATATCTTTTCATACTTGTTTCAGAATAACTGCTTGCTTGCAGAATTTCTGTGCAATGTTTGCAACTTGCTGTATTTTGGCAGGAATAACAAAGCCAAGTGCAGAAAGCTGACGAACTTCTCTCAGGAGAATCACCAACCGATCTGAATAATGCACTTTTAATGATCCATCATTAGGATCCAACTCCATAATTCGACTGCTAGCCTCAACACTACAAAACAAGATAAATAACTTTTTAAATGTCATGTTCTCATTCTTTTGACTGATGAAAAACATAATAGATTTTATGTTTCTATAAACATGAAATTAACTCGAAGTAAAAAAAAGTTTTTAATTACAGTTTTCAAGTTTTATTTTCACATAGTTTTTCACAATTTAGATCTTGATAGCAAACTGCAATATCCAAAATATATCATCATATCAATATTTCAATCACACAGCTTTTGAGTCAGAAAAATCAATCTCTTAACCTTCAGCTAAGACTCAAAATAGACATCAAATCCATCATAAAGAGAAAAGATTTTCATTCATTTTCTAAAAGGTATCTTAGATTTTTAATCAGCCTACTTGGTTCTTTAATACTTTCATTAAAGGATCAATAAAAAAGAACATCAAAATACTAGGAGTAGAGATACTCAAATGTTTCATTCCTCTACTCTTTGTTTCACTATGTAAGGACTGTCTTTTCTTTGTGTTTCTTCTAAAAGTCACAATAGCAGATTTTACATTGGGGAACTCAAGTCTCCAAGGATTGTGAAAATGCTGAGCTAAATTAAAGTATTATATTTTCAAGACCCTTCTTTTCAGGATCAGGTTTATATAATGCTCTTTCTTTCAAAGCACTTTCACAATTAGGAGAACTTGCAGGTCTGAGAAAATAAGTTACTAAAAGGCAAAGAACAAATCTATTCAATCTACTTAACACATAAAAGAAAGCATAACAGAAAGCAGATACTTTAAAATGGCCTAAAATAATAATTTAGCCCGAATTGTCCTATAAGAACATAAAGCCTGTCAGAAAATTGTAACAGTGACACTTTTTGCCTTTATTTGAAACTAATATTCAAAATTAGTTTCTACATACCAGTATATCCTGAAATATGTTCCAAAACACACTTGATTCTATGCAACAATGACGAGTTTTACCCAAAAAAAAGTGACAGTTGGGAGTTACATCACCAAATGAGAAAAAAATATGCTGAACAAAGTTAAACGGGCTTTTCTGGTCCTTTTAGTGCACTATCTTACACAGTAGATCTCCACCAGTGCTGTAGTGATAAACATGAAAATTCTCCAAAATTAAATGACTAAAGAACTCTTCACTTTTTTTCAGGGAGAGGGGGTGGATCATCTCTCATAGTTTAGGTTCAGGGTAGCAAAGGAAAGAATTAAATGGCATAAAGTTATAATCATTATGTCTTAGCACCTTCGGTTCTTTCATTCTTTTTCCAAAACCAAAATGCAAGATAAAAGAAAAAAATTATTCGTTCAGTTTAGGAAGCCCACCACTTTTGGCCTAATTATTCATTGCAGCAGTATAGGGAAAACAAACAGAATTTCATACTATGGCCAAAGTGACTTTTAAAAAGTAACAAGTTTCTGAAAACTAAAACATGGCAAGTTTCTAAAAATACAGAAAATAAAGTGCTGGGTAAATTCAACCTGAACAAAGAAAGAAACAATGGTTTTTCTAGGCCATCCATTTTAAATACACACTACAATAATTAGGTTAACCAATTAAATTACATTCAATATAGATTAATAAATATTTACCAAATCCTTATTATGTTGGACAACATGAAGAAATATTCTTCATCTTAAGGAGCTTAAAAATAAAAAATTTTAGTTTACAACGTATTATATATATGGGGGGGTATATAATATTAACGTAAAAAGGTAGGAAAACATATGTATACCAGTAACAAAAAACCATGGCAGCATGAAAGCCAAATTTCAAAATAAGTATCCGCAGTGCTGGGGAATAGATATAAGAAGCAAAAGGAAGGGAGTTAAAGCTTTCCAACTTAATGACTTAAAAGTTGATCATCAAAAACTAACCGAAAAAAACACAAAAAAACAAATTTTAAAAGCAGCAGGTTTGGAGAAATGAAAGAGGAGTAAAGATGATTAATTCCATCTTGTCATTTGGATTAATAACATAAGAAAAAGATCCTTGTGTATATTTCACTGTTTAATACACTTACCACAAACCAGATTTGGAATCAGACAAACCAGATTGAATATCCCTGGACCAATCATCAAATTGTTCTTGTTCGTATAGTTTAAACTGGTCTAAGAGATCTTCAGCACTTCGATGGAAAGATCGAAATCCTGACAAGTCAGATAAAAGAGCCTCTGCAATCTTGATAGTATCATCCACCTTAAAAAGCCAAATTACAAGAATATTTATTATTTAAATTCTAAAAAAAACAGCATAAAAGCAGCTCTCTTCTCTGGTCTGTGATTCAGAAATTATTTTTCCATTCATCTGTAAACAGTAAAATAGAAGATTCACCAGTGGATTTAAGAATATCAACCCCTACTTTGCTTCTGAATTATACCAATCAGAATAGCAGTATACAGAGGACAACACATACAAGGCATAATAAGAAGGGTATGATAAGGGAAATTCAGGTGAAACTCCAAGAATTCAGCAATACTCCTAAATACGTTATGCAATAATTTGAGCTCTTTATTAACTGCTCTGGTTAAAAGCTCAAGCAACAATCAGGCCAATTTGGATGCCAATTGAAGAGAAATGCCTTTTCTTCACAACTATACAAAGAACACTGTAGCATCTTAGAAAGCTGACTGACAAAATTAGGCAGAATATTACAGGAAAAGACATCAAAATATAAACTTGAATAAGTAGAACTCCCGAATATGCTAGCCTTTATAATACTCTATATTTGCTTGCTCTTAATCATATATTACAACCAATTAATATCTATTATATGAGTCGAATGCAAGATAGTGTACCAATACTAATTAGTAAGTACATAAGATTCTTAGATCAACCTTGTTAATATTAAAATAATAGTCCTTTAATTCTATAAATTGCTGCCACTGCCTTAGGCAATACCAAAATCACTTTTCACCATTCCTTTAACTTCCTTTCAAGCTAGGATAATTTACCTACATAAACATACTTACAGATAGACTTTGCACCCACCAAGATTCTATAAAGATACACTTCAAAGAATTAAAAAATTCTTTGAAAATTATACACTTTTCATATTTTTCACTTTTTCAGAATTCCACACTTTCACATGAAAATTAATGAAAACGCAAAGGAAAACAGAATGTTTTCTTACTTAATGCTTTCACTACAGTTCTAGAGTGCCTTCATCATTAATTTAGCACATTTTACAATTCATATTCTTCAACTTTTATTAAAACTAATACCTTCAGTTCCAACTGACGAACCCAAACTATATTATTGACAACTTCTGAAAGGTTTTTGCCAGAAAGTGGTCCAGATGCGTCACCAGGAATTCCACGGCATCGGTTTTCAAAATCTGATCGAAAATCTATAAAATTTAAATCAAATAAATGATTACACACATTCAGCAAAGATTTCCTAAATGTCTTCCATGTACCAAACACTAAGTCAAATATTGTAAATAGAAAAATAGTAACAGTTAGTCCCTTACCATCAGGGACCTTGCCACGTATCAAGTGAGAGAAAGAAAATAACCAGTTAATTCAAAAAAATCCATTAATGGACTTCTCTGGTGATGCAGTGGTTAAGAATGTGCCTGCGAATGCGGTCTGGAACACAGGTTCGATCCCTGGTCTGGGAAGATCCCACATGCTGCAGAGCAACTAAGCCTGTGCACCACAACTACTGAGCCCACGCACCACAACTGCTGAAGCCCATGTGCCTAGAGCCTGTACTCCACAACAAGAGAAGCCACCACAACGAGAAGCCCACACACCGCAATGAACAGTATCCCCGCTCTCCACAACTAGAGAAAGCCCGTGCACAGCAGCAAAGACCCAACACAACCAGAAGAAAAAAAAAATCTATCATTTATTGCAGGAATAGTAAATTACTCTTCAACATACAGATGTCATAAAATATAATGTCAATCCTAAATAGTATGCAGCAAAGGAAAAAGTAATCTACAAAAATATTTTTTCAAGCAAACACTATAATCTCTGATAAACTTTTACCTTTAACTGAGTCCATAAGTCTTGCCAATAAAGTTTCTCTTTCTAGCATCAGTTCTTTGCTTATGGTTGGACGTTTCACCAACTCTTTATATTTCAGAAATGCTTGAAGGAGCTAATACAAAACAAATTAAGTATACGTTCATCCCAAGTGAATCGGCTAGGTTAAAAACATGAGTATCTCCTCAAATAGCTTAAGGGAAATATTAAAAGTTAAATATTTCAACATTTTACCTGCTGTGGACTATCCTGGATTTCTGAAATATAATTTTTTAATTTTCCTGCTATTTTTTGTTCCGCAGGTGCAATAATTTTTTCATATTGAGACACTGCAGCTTTCCATAAAGGCTAGACAAATTAACAATATTGTTAGACTTTAATGTTTTTAAAATCTGCCTTTAAAAAGAACAACACTAACAGGAAGTTACATAGACAAACATATATATTCAACCTCAGTATACGGATTATATTGCACAGGATTCAGGCCAGTAAAAGGTTCAAATACTCGAGCCAGGTACATGATTTTCTCATCGCTGGCAGGTGAAAAATAGAGAAGTTTCTCATGAATTGTTCTAACAGCCAGGACCTAAAACATAAAATATTAAAACAAAAAATTTATTTAAATCATTAAATCAGCACAGTCTAAAATCTAAAGATACTGAGCAAGAATTTCTTTAACCTATGTTCTCTGAAAAGAACAATAAATCTTGATAATTACCACGCATCAATAATCAGTGATGCTCAAAGACATACTGTAAAATCACACTACTATCAATCAGTGTGCTCAAATCTAGTTAAGGTATATAAAATCTAAATATTTTTACACTATATTTAAAGCTCATTTAAGTAAAGTTTTAGTGTCTCTCCTCCTTACTACAGTAAAAACTTCTGATTTTCATTATTCTGCATTAAATTGCACTTCTAATAATGAAACAATATGTTAACAACTCCATTATGTATAATTTACAAACAGATGGAAAACAATTTATTTCATTTTGTATTTAAAATTTCTACCAACCATCAAAAGGTAACCAAAAAGGCTAAGTAAAAATGCTATAATCTTCCATTCGAGTTGAAAATATCAGTACAAACTCATGATTTATATTTCTTCATAAAAATAAAAATACCAATTTAACAATGCTGTCTACTGAGAAAGTCTAAAAGCATTGATAATTAAGTAATATTTACCACTTCCTCAACCAGACTGTTGTTGCCAAATACCATTTTCCACTAATAACAACCAGGATCTTTGGAGAAATAACTAATTCCAGGTATGAAACAGAAAATGTAGAAGATGAACTGGTACATTTTGAGGAATGTAAGGAAGTTATCAAAGAAATACTGGATTCATGTCAAAATGACACAGAGCCAACTGAAAGGGGTATTCGCTGCCCAAAGATGGGACAATTTGAGTATATTAATAACTATAATAATCACTACAATGAGTTGAAGCTCATAAAATATAAAAAATCATAGGCCCATAATGATACTATTAAAGAACATTTTATTGATTGCCTATGGAACTTACTAACTCATTGTTCATTGTTCTAAAAAAGTGATACGTAAAAAGAAAAAATAATTGTCTACACTACCATTCCTATACAAACTATATTTCAGGGTAACTAAAAAACTGATGAGGAAAAGTTCTTCCATCATCACTAATAAATGCAGAAAGAACAACAGAATTGGAAAATCATCATTTTCCAACTCCTCACAAGCAATTATTAAGAAAAAGTTGACAAAGGGCATTATAACAGGTGGATCAGGCTAATCATACATGAACCCACAGATCAAACCTAACTCATGAAAAGTGGGACAACCAGACACTACTTGCCTCCTCTCATGTACAGGAACTATACAGGACTGCCTGCGAAGCAACCTGGTTCAAGTAAACTAACATTTAGTAACTAAAAATATATCTGAGACAATCAGGAAACCTGGATATTGTTTAGATATATGATGATAGTAAGAAATTATTGTCATTTTGTTGGATGTGATATTGGTATTATGATTATGTTTTAAGGGTGAAAGTATAAGATTTCTTGGATTAGCTTTAAAAATTCTGCAGCAAAAAAACAGAAGGCAGGGGAGACAAAGATGGAACAAGAACTGAACAATGTCAGTGGCTGTTGAAACTGAGTGATGGATACACTGACATTCACTATACTATGTTACTTTTGTGTGTGTTTGAAATTTCTCATAATGAAAAGGTTAAAAACAGCAACGGAATTCCTTGTAGGTCCAGTGGTTAGGACTCAGCGCTTTCACTGCCTGGGCCTAAGCTCAGTCCCTGGTATGGGAACTAAGATCGCCCAAGCTATGCTGAGTGGCCAAAAGATAGAAAAAATAAAAAAATAAAAAATAAAACAACTACAACAAAAAATCTCCAAGAACAATGGTTCCCTTAAGCTCAAAGGAAAAAAAATCACTTTGCAATCTTCAAATATTCTCGTGTTGCCTGCCCCTTCAAGCTAAATATCTAAATTCTACACAGAAACTCATAACTTATATAAATTAAGCAACTGTTTCAAATATTTCCACTAAGTACTCCCTGAAAAGCTGTCTCTGCTTACAAAAATTTCAATAGCCAAGAGAAAGTCTGAGAGCTTCCATACATACATAGACAAGTAGGTTGATTATCTTTTTTACAATAAAGAAGAACAAAATAAAAGTTTACAACTTACAAACTGAATAGCCACACACCAAAGAAAAACAAAAGAAGTGGAAACTAGAACTTAGTACCCACTGGGTAACTAGTACTGTACGACGCAACTGCATAAATCATCTCATATTAACTCTTACTCTCCTAAAAGTTTAAATAATTTCTATCAGATGTGTAGTTCTTATTAAATATAAAATGCATTCTCAAACAAGTGAGGACCTACTTCACACTTTAAAACAAAGATCCAAATAATCAAAGATACCTCTTCAAGGCGTTTGCCAAGTTTGTCAAGTGTTTCAGGGAAATACTTTTCATTTTTCCACGGATGAGGTACATAGCGCTGCCACACCTGACCTGTTAGATGACTACAGGCAATCACCCACTGTTCACAGATTGAAATACCAGCTTTCATATTTTCCTTCACAAGATAATAAGGATCTCCCCATAGGTTCAAAGTTCCCAACTTTTTCTGAACAAATCTTCCAAATGAACCACCTAATGAAACAGAAAACAAACTTTTTAATGAACATATCTTTCTATCAAATAATTTGTAAAAATTTAATTTTTACAAAATTAAAATAATATACAAATTAGCAAGCCAAGGATCTATGTAATACCACATCCACACCTTTAGACAAGCACTGTTAATAACAAATATTTTTTAAAAACACACATGCACACACGTCTTTGTATTTTTGCATCTTTCAATACATCATGTATATCTTTGAAGTGTAAAAATATATATACATTTTTTTAAAGGCTGTAGAGTCCACAGTATGGCTACAGCATTACATAACCAGTTCTTAATTGCTATTTGTTTCTACTCTCATTTTACAAACAATGCTGTAAGAAATATCCTTCCCAATACACATTTATGTACCTGTCTAATATTTTCTTAGGATAATAGTGAGAAAGGGATATTCTGGGTCAAAAAGTATATGTATTTTTAATATCGACAGATAAGCCAATATATATTAAACTTTCCAGTTTGTTACAAAATAAAGTCTAAATTAATGCATGCATAGGGACTAAAAGTCTATGTTAATTTAGTTACAGTAGTAGTCAAAGAATTTGACACTATGATTTAAATTAACCAACCATGTACAAATATCTATTTAAATAATCCTATATGATTTGCTCTAACAGTTACTTTCAGCAACTATTATTATATTAAGGAGCATTTTATGTAAGAACTAAAAGGGAAAAACAGAAAACAAAATAAGGCAGGCTTCCAAAATTTCAAAAGTTTATTTTTTTACTAGTACCTATAACATCTAAGAGATGTAACATTCGTGACTCAGGATAATGATCATGCTCTGTTTGTCTCCACACATCATCTACAACATCCCGAGTTGTCTCCACCAAGTCGACCACTTCCAATAAGGACAGACCATCCAAGTTATAAAACTCCTAAAACCAAAATGCATTCATTTTTAAACAAAATCATATTTGTACCTAGGGTAATATAGTCAAAATGTTCTCAGCCTTTTTCAAATGCTACAACTCTAATATCTGCCACATTATTTTCTCCTCTTCTTCTATGAGATAATATATTACTTCTTTATGCAAATACCCTATAAGTTCCTTCACAAACATAAATTTCATGAAAGTCAGAGGGAAAAAATAAGAACTGCATAAACTCTATAAATTTATTTCTACCCTTGACCTAATTTCCTTCACATTTGGAATTATTTGTTCTGTTTACCCAATAGAAGTGGCCTTAACACCATATGTACACCACCCATTTCATCTCATATATATTTATTCATTCATTTCCTGGGTTGCACAATGTTACCAATAATACAAACATAGTACATGGTATATTATTCTACATTTCATCACTGCTATGAGAAAAGTTTTAAACCATTTCAAACACTTCATTCAAATGATAGTAATGAAATAATATTGGGAATGAAAAATTACTAATAAAAATTACTAATTATTATAAATAATTATTTATTTTGAAAAGAATAGGCTTTGTAAAAAAACTTAAAATGGTCACTTATTTGATCTCTCCATAGATACATCAAGGACTAATCAATCCAATATGCATGAAACTAAGACTTCTTATAGTTCAGATTCCTCCAAAATGCTAACTTGAATAAAGTGAACAATTTTTCCAAAGAACATATTACCTCCACATGGATAAACCTCTGTTAGTATTAGATTTCTGTTTTTTTCCTATCTGCCTGCAAGAAAGTAATTATATTTTTGACAAAAATATTTTCTAGAGACTAGAATTTAACTTTTTTAAAATTTTGGACTTCTAAGTTGCACTCATGTTAAATACACATCTTAAGTAAACACTGCTACATCTGAAGGATATATTTTGCCCAAAACCATCAAGTAATGACTTTAAAACAGAGATAAATCTAGTAAAAATTGAATACTAAAGTACTTCTATCAAAACCTAATATGTAACTATGTAGGAATCACATACTCTTGCAATTGTTTCAAATAATTCTTTAAAATAACCGGCTCTTTCTTTACTAATCTGTTTACTTCCACGATGAGCCTGCTGTATCCAAAACTGGAACTCATCAGTTGGTGTAAGAATACCTGAAACGTGAAAAGGAAAAATGAGAAATATCAACTGTTATCGTGGTGATCATTTTGAAATATAAAGAAATATTGAAACACTATGTTGTGCACCAGGAATAACACAGTTTTAAAGTCAATTACACTTCAAAATCTCACAAACAAAAAAACTCATAGAAAAAGAGATCAGATTGCTGGATACCAGAGGTGGGGGGTGGGGAGAGGGGGAATTGGATGAAGGTGCTCAAAAGGTACAAACTACTAGTTATAAGATAAATAAGTACTAGAGATATTAATGTACAGCATGATAAGTACAATCAACACTGTTTTATGTTATATATGAAAGTTTTTAAGAGAATAAATCCTAAGATTTCTCATTATAAGGAAAAAAATTTTTGTTTCTATCTCTTTAATTTGTATCTCTTTGACATAATGGATGTGCACTAAACTTACTGTGATAATCATTTCATGATGTATGTAAGCCAAACCATTAAACTGTGCACTTTAAACCTATACAGTGCTATATGTCAATTATCTCAATAAAACTAGAAGAAAGAAAAGAAAAGAAAAGAAAAGAAAAGAAAAGAAAAGAAAAGAAAGAAGGAAGGAAGGAAGGAAGGAAGGAAGGAAGGAAGGAAGGAAGGAAAGAAAGAAAGAAAGAAAGGAAGGAAGGAATGGGGAGCGGTGGGGAAGGGGGGAGGGGGAGGGGTGGGGAAGGGGGAGGGGGAGGGGTGGGGAAGGGGGAAGAGGGAAGGTGGAAATGGGAAGAGAAAGGGAAAGGAGGGGTCATTTGAAAATGAAAAGCCAGAAAGTCACTGGTTTCATCTGCTGATTTCTATATTCTTAAGGATGTACAGAAAATAAGTTTTACAATTTCTATGCACAAAAACAAACTATAAAAACAACCCAAAACAGTTAACAAAACAAATGTCAGGGAGATACACATCTATCAATAATTACTTTAAATTGGCTGAATGGATACAAAAACAAAACCCATATATATGCTGCCTGCTAGAGACCTGCTTCAGATCTAAAGTCACACTCAGATTGAAAGCAGATGGGAAAAGGTATTTCATGCAAATGGAAATTAAAAAGCAATACTTATGTTAGACAAAAAAAAAAAAAGGCTTTAAAAACTGTCACAAAAGATAAAGAAGGACATTACATATTGATCAAGGGATCAGTCTAAGAAGATATAACATGACATAAATATATATCCACCCAACACAGGAGCACCTAATACATAAAGCAAATATTAATAGACATAAAAGGAGAAACTAACAGTAAGAAATTCACAGTAAGGAACGTCAACATCCCACTTACATCAATGGACAGATCATCCAGAAAGAAAATCAGTAAGAAAGCAATGTCCTTAAACAACACATTAGACCAAATAAACTTAATAAATATATACAGAACATTCCATCCACAAGCAGCAGAATATATATTTATTTCAAATGCACATGGTACATTCTCCAGAACAGATCACATGCTAGGCCACAAAAATAAGATGCAACAAATTTTTAAAAAACTGAAATCATATCAAGCATCTTTTCTGACCACAATGCTCTGAGACTAGAAATCAACCAGAAGGAAAAAACTGCAAAGATGACAGATATGCAGAGAGTAAACAACATGCTACAATCAATGGATCACAGAAGAAAATCAAAAAATACCTGAAGAAAAATGAAAATAAAAACACAAGAATCTAAAATCTACATGATGCAGCAAAAGCAGTTCTAAAAGGGAAGTTGATAGCAATACAAGCCTACTTCACAAAACAAGAAAAATCTCAAATAAACAACCTAAACTTACACCTAAAGGAACTAGAAAAAAGAAGAACAAGTAAAATCAAAAGTTAGCAGAAGGGAAGAAATCATAAAGGTCAGAGCAGAAACAAATTAGACAATCTTTAAAGCCTTTTTTTTTATCTGACTAAAAAAACAATAGAAAAGATCAACGAAACTAAGAGCTGGTTCTTTGAAAAAATAAACATCATCGATAAACTTTGCCACACTCATCAAGAAAAAAAGAGAGAGGGCCCAAATCGATAAAATTAGAAATGAAAAAAGAAGTTGCATCTGACACCACAGAAACATAATGGATCATAAGATATTATTAAGAACAATTATAGACCAATAAAATGGAAAACCTAGAAGAAAAGGACAAATCCCTAGAAATGTACAGTTTCCCAAGACTGAACAAGGAAGAAATAGGAAATATGAGTAGACCAATTACCAGTAATGAAATCAAAATCAGTAAAAAACAAGTCCCAAAAAAACAAAAGTCCAGAACTAGGTGGCTTCACATCACATGGTTTGGTGAATTCTACCAAATATGCAGAGAAAAGTTAACATCTATCATTCTCAAATTATTCCAAAAAGCAGCAAAGGAAGGTATGCTTCCATACTCACTTTCCAAGGCTAGCATCTCCCTAAAATCAAAACCAGACAAAGATACCACACACATACAAAACAGAAAATTACAGGCCAATGTCACTGACGGATATAGATGCAAAATTCCTCAAAAAAATATTAGCAAACTGAATTCAACAATACATTTAAAGGATCATATACCACAATCAAGTGTGACTGATCCCAGGGATGCATGGATGATTCGAATCCAAAAACCAATCAATGTGATATACCACATTAATTAACTGAAGAATAAAAATCATATGATCATCTCAATAGATATAGAAAAACTTCTGACAAAAGTCAGCATCCATTTATAATTAAAAATTCTCAACAACAAAGTGAGTATAGAGAGAGCATACCTCAACATAATCAAGGAAATATATGATAAGCCCACAGCTAACGTCATACCCAATGGTGAAAAGCTGAAAGCATCTCCTCTAACATCAGGAACAAGACAAGGATGGCCACTCTCACCACTTTTATTCAACATAGTATTTGAAGTCCTAGCCACAGCAAACAGACAAGAAAAAAGAAATAAAAGGAATCCAAATTGGAAAGGACGAAGCAAAACTGTCACTGTTTGCAGATGATATGATACTATACATAGAAAATCCTCAAGATACCACACAAAAAAAAAATACTAGAGCTCATCAATGAATTTGGTAAAATTTCAGGATACAAAATTAATATACAGAACAACAAACTATCAGGAAGAGAAATTAACAATCCCATTTATAATCACATCAAAAAGAATAAAACACCTAGGAATACACCTTTCAAAGGAGGTAAAAAGCTGGTATGTAGAAAAGCATAAGACATTGATAAAACAATTGAAGACGACACAAATGGAAAGATATACCATATTCATGGGTTGGAAGAATTAATAATGTTATAATGAGCATACTACCCAAGGCAATCTACAGATTCAATGCAATCTCTATCAAAATACCAATGGCATTTTTCACAGAACTAGAAAAAATTGATCCTAAAGTTTGTCTGGAAACACAAAAGACCCCAAATAACCAAAACAATCTTGAGAAAGAACAACAAAGCTGGAGTTATCATGCTCCCTGATTTCAAACTATACTGCAAAGTTACAGTCATCTGTGTGGTACTGGCACAAAAACAGATATATAGATCAATGGAAAGAACAGTGAACCCAGCAATGAACTCAACTTATGCCAATTGATCTATGACAAAGGAGGCAAGAATATACAATGGGAAAGAGAGGCTCTTCAGTAAATAGTGTTGGAAAAACTGGAGCTACATGCCAAAGAATCAAACTGGACTTTTCTCTCCCATCATGCACAAAAATAAATTCGAAATGGATTAAAGATTTAAATGTAAGACCTGAAACCATAACTTCTAAAAGAAAACACAGGGAGTACACTCTTTGTCACTGGTCTTAGTAATATTTTCTTGGATTTGTCTTCTCTGGCAAGGGAAACAAAAGCAAAAATAAACAAATGGGACTACCTAAAAATAAAAAGCTTTTACACAGTGAAGGAAACTACCAACAAGATGAAAAGGCTACCTACTGAATGGGAGAAGATATTTACAAATAATATATTTGATAAGGGGTTAATATCCATAATACATAAAGAATTCATACAACTCCATATCAAAAACAACCCACCCAATTAAAAAACAGGCAGAGGATCTGAATAAACACTTTTCCAGAGAACACATACAGATGGCCAACAGGCACATGAAAAGTGCTCAACATCACTAATTAGCAGCAAAATGCAAATCAAAACCACAATTTTAGATACCACCTCACACTGTCAGAATGACTGTTATCAAAAAGAAAAAAAACAACAAGTGTTGGTGAGGGTGTGCAAACCTCGTGCACTGTTGGTAGGAAGGTAAAGTAGAGCAGCCATTATGCAAAACAGTGTGGCGATTATGCAAAAAATTAAAAATAGAACTACCATAAAATCCAGCAATTACACTTCTGGGCATTTATCTGAAAAAAACAAAAACACTAATTAAAAAAATACATGCACTCCTACATTCACTGCAGCATTATGTACAGTAGCCAAGATACAGAAGCAACCTAAGTGCCCATCAACAGATGAATGGATAAAGATGAGGTGTTTATATATACACATATATATATATATATAAGTATGTGGTGTGTGTGTATATATATACACACAGATACATACATATATATATGTATGTGTACATAATATTACTCAGCCACAAAAAGGAATGAAATCTTGCCATTTGTGACAGCATGGATGACCTAGATGGCATTATGCAAAGTTAAATAAGTCAGGCAGAGAAAGACAAATGCTGTATGATCTCATTTACATGTGGAATCTATGAAACAAAACAAATGAACAAATATAACAGAACAAAAGCAGAGTTATAGAGAGTCGGCACCATCAGGAGTGAATCCCAGCTTGTTTCCAGAATGAGGTACAAGCTATAGGGCCACCATGGGCTTGCCAGTGCCCACCCACCATGCCCAGCTTCAACTACAAGTTCCTGGAGAAGTGCAAGCAACAGCTACTGTGCCTGCTGCACAGAATTATTTAAACAAACAAAAAAAAGAGTTACAGATACAGAAAACAAACAGGTGGTTACCAGAGGGAAGCCCGGTGGGGGAAGAAAGAAATGGGTGAGGGAGATTAAGATTTATTTTGTAACTGCCAGTTACAAAACAAAGGATTCGCTGGTATGAAATGTACACCGTGGGGAATATAGTCAAGAACTATGCAATATCTTTCTATGGTGACATAGTGTAACTAAACTCATCATGGTGATCATTTTGAAATGTACAGAAATACCAAATCACTACGTTGTGTAACAGGAACTAACATAGTGTTGTAGGTCGATTATATGTCAAAAACAAACAAACAAAAAGAAATCAGACTTGTAGTTACCGGAGGTGGGGGTTGGGAGGAGGGAGAATTGGATGAAGGTGGTCAAAAGGTACAACTTCCAAAAAATAAATAAGTAGTCGGGATGTAATGTACAACATGATAAACATAATTAGCACTGCTTTATGTTATACATGAAAATTGTTAAGAGAGTAAATCCTAAGAGTTCTCATCACAAGAAAAAAAATTTTTTTCTATTCCTTTAATTTTGTATCCATATGAGGTGATGGATGGTCACTAAACTTATTGTGATAATCATTGCTTGATGTATTTAAGTCAAATCATCATGCTATACACCTTAAATTTATACAGTGCTGGATGTCAATTATATCTCAATAAAACTGGAAGGAAAAAATAAGCAAATTAAAATAGTTTTACTTCTCCCAATGAAATGGACAATCTCTAGTTGCTTAATCACATGCTGGAAGTAAATTCACTATTCGTTCTGGCTGTATGAGATTCAAAAATCATCTATTATTCAAGCAAAGTATAAAACTACACCTAATATTTTACACAAATGATTTGTGTATGTCATACATTTCATCTTAACTGTTCTTATGAAATAATTTATCTATAACCACAAAATTATAGTAAGCGTCAGAAAAATAATACATTTTAAAATGAAAGTCACTGGCTTATTATCTTCGCAAATGCACAATTAATGTCAATCCTCATTATTCACAGATTCTGGATTTATAAAGTCACCTACTCATTAACATTTATATGTATCCGAAGTCAATACTCTCAGTGCTTTCATGGTCATTTGCAGACATGTGCAGAGCTGTGAAATATTTGAGTTGCCTAACACATATGTTCCCAGCTAAGGCTAAACAGAGCAACACTGCTTTCTTATTTTCTGTCTCCTACTGTAAACAAATGTCTTTTTTGTAGTCTATGTAGTGCCATGTTTTTCACATTTTTGTGCTTTTTGTTGGTGATTTTGCTGTTTAAAATGGCCCTCAATCATGGTTCTGAAGTGCCGTCTAGTGTTCCTAGCACAAGAACACTGTGATATGCCTTACAGAGAAAATACTTGAGTTAGATAAGCTTCATTCAGGCAAGAGTTTGCTGTTGCCCTTAAGTTCAATGATAATTCATCAACAATATGTATTAAATAAAGTGTTTAAACCAAAACACACCCAAAACAAGGTTATGTGTTGAGCAGATGGTGAAAATGTTATGACCAGGGGCTCAAAGGACCCTAGGAACAATGGTTCAGTACTCCCTAATGGAGTGTTCACAGTGACTTTATAGAACAGAACTACTGCAAATAATGAGAATTGACTATATTTTCTATTTGCATGAACGGTACATTATTAAAGATTACGTTTTCCTCTTCTCCAAACCCATATGTAAATCTATTCATTTAAAAGCAGCTCAAGCTCAGAGAAGATTCAAAGTGTGGAAAGAAATCTTTGAAGAAGTATATTAATTTACTAATGTACTAATAAGGCAATAGTTTTGACTTTCTTTGATAAAATTATGGCTAAATACCTCGGGTGTCATCTTCCTTAAATTTCAATTTTGATAAGTTAGTATCTGATCTTTGTAGAACTATACCCAACCCAGCTTCTAGTTCACTCAAAAGATTCTGAAGTTTGGGATCAAAGTTTCTGCTCCATTCCTGATCCTAAATAAAAACAGACAAGAGCACACAATAATCAAAATATTGTCAATCAAACTGGCTTCCTAAACACTGTCAAAAGAACTACCTCCATCTCATAAAGGGAAAGAAAAAGGTCCTTGCAACCATTAAAACTTTATAAAGATCATTTACTATAGCAATTTAAGAGCTGATATAGATTGCATTTTACATCTTTCTCCAATTTTTCTATTTGTCAACAAAGCTTACATTAAAATTTTTAAAAATTACGGAGGAAAAATATTTTAATTTAAAAACTAAAATACTAATGATATTACCAGTAAATAAAATAATAAATATTTATGTTTGTGTGCATGAAAGCATTTATCCAAATGCTCAGGCTAAAAAAAACAACCACCATACAAGCTACTTTAATTTACTCACCTTTAACAACATTGGTGCAAATACTTGCCGTACTGCTTGGTAAAGGGAATTTATAGGTGATTCTAACATAGATGAAACAAGAATGTTATTATGTAGATTCTGATCAGTAATTACTTCGGGTCGCAGCTTGAAAAACACCAGCACCTTATCTTTTGTGTCGGCAAAATCAATCTAAAGTGATAAACAAATAATTTTTAATGTTATTTTCATAAAGTTAATATTTGAAAATATTTCTTAAAATGTTGTATCACTGTAATTTTACCCCTTGGAAAAAGTATACTTTAGAAATAATTATAGTATATTACAACCAATCTGTCTTTGCTCCTTAAGAAAATCTGGGTTTAGGCTTCCCTCGTGGCACAGTGGTTAAGACTCTGCCCTCTCAATGCAGTGGACCTGGGTTAGATCCCTGGTCAGGGAACTAGATCCCACATGCATGCCGCAACTAAGGAGACCATATGCTGCAACTAAGACCCCATGTAACCAAGTAAATAAACACTTTAAAATAAATAAATAAACTTAAAGAAAAAGAAAACCTGGGCTTTAAAAATGTATCCCCACTTTTATGTGATTACATCATAAAGCTACTTTGAAAAGTGATTTATAAACAGAAAGCACTATATAAATATTGTTGACATCCACTCCAGCCAGATTCAGTAATGCTACACATTAAAGCTGTGTGCCCCAGGTACACACTGGTGAATAGTATACTTCTCCACTCTACTCAATAAACTCTATAACAAGGATGTTAATTACCCTCATCCCTGAAACTAAGTTCAATATAAACTCAAAACTACCAAAACAAACTTAGGTTGTCTATCTCCTAAAATCATCTTTACCTGAACCAACATTTTTTCCTTTAAGTATTTGAGATCAAACTTTTTTACTAAATTGTCATATAACTAGATTATTTAAAATTAAAACTGTCTGGGACTTCTCTGGTGGCCCAGTGGTTAAGAATCTGCCTGCCACTGCAGGGGACACAGGTTCAATCCCTGGGCGGGGAAGATCCCACATGCCACAGAGCAACTAAGCCCATGCGCCAAAACTGCTCTGCAACAAGAGAAGCCACCACACTGAGAAGCCTGCCCACCACAACGAAGATTAGCCCCCACTTGCCACAACTAGAGAAAAGCCTGCACACAGCAACAAAGACCCAAAAAATCAATCAATCAATCTCTTAATAATAATAAAGTTAGAACTGTCTGAGCTAAATTGAAATTCACTAAAGCAACCATGTTCAAAATAGGTCAGTTCATAGCAACTAATTCATTAGCTGAAAAGTATACTGCCCAAAAGAACTTTTTACATTATACACATTTTCACAAAATTGTTCTCATCTCTTCTTCCAGTAAGAGAAGTCTATGCATTAAAAAGCTTTCAAACAAGTTCACTGCTGTATATGAAAGAACACACTAAAGATGAGTGAGCTTTTGTGCTACTTTTCTTTTATCCTGATCATTGTATTTTTTTAGCCACTAGGAAGGAACTGGCATTTACTCAGTGTTGCTGCTTTTCTCAAACTCTCATCTTCACACAGAGTTCTATTGCTAGTATGATCATTTATTCCAATTACAAGCGAGAATAACAAGCTGTAGATAAGTAGATTTGAAAAATTTTTTTCCTTAGTAATTAAATAAGGTATACCCTTAAACTTTCCTCCTTCCATCTATCTGAAGAAACACTATTCAGAAAATACATATTTTAACATCATACTTTGAAAACAGTAACTACAGTCACTTGCCAAAGCGCCCTGGAGCATCAGTCAGGACCATGAGCTTTGCCCTAACCGAAGTCAGAGTTAAAGCAAAGGAGAAGTTGGCTACAGCTGCTCATCATTCCCTGAGTAAAGAAAAGCTGAGACTCAGCACTCCTGGCCGCATATCCTCCAAGTTTTCCTATCATTGGCAACTGCTATTTCCTCTTAACTGACTATAATTTGATAATTATTAAGATGTAAAGTTCTTTTTTGAGGTTGCAAAATACCTCTACCACCTACTGGGATCAATCAGGGATCAGCATACTACAACCTTCTCCCTGTTTTGTACAGCCCACAAGCTAAAAATTATTTCTGCATTTTTTGAAAAATCAAAAGAACAATATTTCATGATATGAAATTCAAGTATCAGTGTCCACAAATAAAGCTGAATGCACCCACACTCACTCATTCACATACTGTCTTTGGCTGCTTTCTCACCACAATGGCAGAGCTGGAGTTGCAACAGAGATCTTACCAGCTGCAAAGCCCAAAATATTTATTATCTGGCTCATTATAAAAAAATTTGCCCACTTCTATCCTACAGCATAAACCAGATCACATCTCTTGCTTAAGATTACCAATGACTTCCTATTTCAACCTAAATGGTGTACAAGGTCCTAAATGATTAGCCCATACTATAACTTTCCATACTCTTTGGTCATTCATTAAACTTCAGCAATGACTCTGGATTTTTTTTTTCCAGCCCCTTGAAACCAAGATGACACCCAGCTCAAGGCCTTGGTACTTAGCATTTCTTGTGCTTAGAAAACTCTTGCCATAAATCTGCCTACAACTCATTTAAATCTCACTTCAAAGGTCACTAATCCAAACAGGTATTCCCTTCCTATTTTAATGCAGTTCCCCACCCCACTCCCATCACTACTTTAATATTACTCTATTTTTTATTAACACTTATCAATACCCAAAATTATGTTGCATTATCTACCTGTGTGCATGCGTTTAGCCTACTTTTGTCCATCTGAATGTTACTCCTTGAAGAGAAACCCTGACATGTTTATGACTTTATCCCCAGCACCCAGGACAATGTCAGACCCATAACAGGTACTCAATATTTGTTAATTTCTTCAATCATCCTCCCTCTCAGATATCTAAAGTACAACTTAAGATATAATAAAACATTTTCAAATATGACTAAAAATCTGTAGTGTGATGTATAATTAAAAATAAACACTGTTGGGCTCTATTAGCTTAACTAAAAAGTTATAGCTTCCATTTTAGTTGTTGCTGTTATTTTGGGTTTTTTTTTTTCTGGCAGCGCTGCTTGTGGGATCTTAGTTCCCTGACCAGGGATAGAACCTCAGGCCCTCAGCAGTGAAAGCACAGGGTCCTAACCACCTGACCATCAGGGAATTCCCAAGCTCCCATTTTCATTACCTAAATCAAGACACATTTTCACAAACCTAAACTCCTCTTCATCCTGTTTTCCCATTACACTCTATCTAAACTTTCACTGGCATTTACAACAGTGTACCCTGATTTTATAAATTGTTGCGTATATGTCATGCTAAGCCACTGGATTGAGGCTCTAGAAGGCAGACATGGGGTCCTATTCTGAATTATACTAACCTATTAGAGAAATGGAGTAGTTAATACTTGGGCTGTAACCTTTGTGCCTTACTTCCTCAGCCACAAAATGGAAATAAAAATAGTTTCTATCTTATAGTGTTGTTGTGACTATTAAATAAGCCAAAACACATAAAGTGCTTAGAACAGTACCTGACACAGTGTAAAGGGAAAATAAATGTTAGCGATGATTATCTATGCTTTTTACATCTTTGTAAACTCACCAAACCTAGCAAAGTGCCTTGTTCAAAATACACTGATTGAATAGAACTGAGTCAAATCCAAGACTAAAAATTCATAATAGGGTGAATGATTCAGTCATCATATAAAAATGTATTCAATGCTTGCTGTGTGTCAAATACTCTGTTAGACCTAGGGATACGGGTGAACACAAGAAGGAAAGGTTAAAAAATATGACTACAATTTGTTAATTTTCCTCCATTTACTGAGCAGGGGCTCAGTGTGAGGCAGGATAATGTGTGAGGCAAATTTTTTTCTGTGTATTACTCTGAGTGTGTGTTTGTGTGTGTGTGTGTATGTGTATCTCCTGGTTGCAAATGCAACCATTTCTTAACCCTGCCAGTATCAAAGGCAGCAGTAAATAATAATAAATCAATACAGCACATGTTGAACAAAAAGAATTTAAACTTTCTATCTTATCATTTCATAAAAGATTTGAATTTCTAACTATTCTTTCCCTCGAGTAAATTTAAATTCGGTATATAATCCAAAACAGATACACTAGAATTTGCCTCAAAGAACCTCAAAAGGGAGGAGAAAGAAAAAAATGTTTAAATAATGTAAATGTTTTATTTTTAGTTATAACCTATTTGTAGTATTAAAAAAAAAAAACTATAAAGACTAAAATTGTTCTCTTCAGGTGTGTGGACAGGGAATCTCCTTTGGTCAGCTGGGATGCAAGTCTGGAAACTACACGCTGAAGCCCAGCGCAGCTCATCAGGCGGGGACAGCCTTAGGCCCTCTGGGAGGATCCAACCAGGGAGGCAGAAAGGGACCCGACATCCTTCTGGCTGAGCCCGGGGACGTAAAGGGAGGTCAGGGCAGGGATGCAAGGAAGCATACCACGTTGGAAAAGGAAACTCCGACGTCGGATCGCTGCACTCTGAGGAGCATCTGGTTCCCGTCGTCCAAAAAGTTGTTGATTTCAGGACTGTTGTACAGCAGAGGCTGGTCCCAGGATTCCGACACCAGTCCAAAGTAATTCTGAGTAGTAGCGAAGATGAAAAGCTTCCGAACGTCTCCGGTTCCGCCCGCCATCATTCTGGAGAAGGGGAAAGGGGAGGGAGGGCGGCAAAAAGGGAAGGAGGGAAAAAAAAAGCCGGGGGAGAAGGGAAAGGAAGACGAGAACTCGGCTCAAATCCGGAGCTCGCCTGCTGGCGTACCGAGCTTCGCGGTTGCCACGGCCAGGCGCTATGGCGACGGAGCACTACAGCGGCGCGCGGTGGGCGTTACCATCTCGGGCACGCGCACGCAAAGCTCTCAGAGAGCATCGATCATCTCGGAGCTCCTTAGCTGCTCGCCGCGGTCATCGATTGTAAGGGATTCGGGCAAGTTTGTGTTGCAAAACCTGCCTTTAATGCTTTCGGCTGCCGTCTTATAACATAATTAGAAGAGATACCTCTAGTCTTCAAGTGCAGCAGTATGGCAAGGAGTTAGGACGGCTGGGGTTCTAGTGCTCCCGCTTCCCCTTCACTCTTCAGCAAACCACTCTGTCAGTGTCAAGTTCCACATCTGTAAAATGGGGAAATACTATCGAGGTTGTAATGAGGACTTTAAGAGATTACTATTTAAACATTGATTTTTAAAGAGGCTGATAAAGAATAGGAGTTCAATACAACGTTAGTTTACTTCATCTTACTCCGCTCATTTCTGTGTTAATTTCTCACCATTATTTTAATTTTGTTATCCTATTATTAATTTCAGAAAAATGTAACCACAAATTTTTTCATCACAAGCGTTATCAGAAGACACAGCCATATTGTAAAATAACCAAAACGGGCAATGATGCTTCTTAATTTGTTTTATAACAATCATCACCAAATACGGAAGAACTACAAAAGTGAAATCAGGCTTCATCATTTTCTACCCCATGGCATCACTACAGACTACTAAATTGCTGATCATTTATCCCAATATTCATCAAAGACTCTCTGAATTCAATAATTATCTCCTAAAAATATTTATCACATGCTTCTATGTGCCAAGTAGAACTACGCCCTGGAGACCATAAGTCTTTGCCCTCATAGGATTTTTGATCATCATCTCAGCCCTGATTTGAGCCATTATCCTAGGGAAAATAAACATATACCAATTTTTTATTTACACTCAGTAATCATAACTATATTCTTTTAGAATTAGAAAAAGGGTCTTTTTATCTGTGGAGCATCTTGAGTTTGGGGAATGGAAACTAAAGAAAGCTGAAGTACTTCAAATCATAAAGGGAAATGAATTCATATTCTTAGGTAATAATCCAAAAGGTGGGAGAGGAGTCATTGAGGTAGAATACTGGTTACTGGATGGGAAAAAAATCAAATAGGAACCCAGGGTGACTGGGTGGCCAAAAAGGATTTTGAAAGCAAAAATGGCTAATACGGATACAGAGATTCTTGCTCTGCAGTGGGCATTTTGATCTTTCCCGGGGTCTTAAAGGAAGTCTCCATTACTCACAAATGCTTAATCTGGGTGAGTTATTTTGGTGGAAATTCATGAAATGGCTGTATTCACATCCATGACAATGTGGATGAAAGCAAATAAGAAGGCAATGCATGTAGGGAGATAAGTCTAGAAAGCAGTTGAGATCATGAGAATGTCATCTTCCCAGAAATTTTTAGAAATCTTGGATGGGCTTTGGACTTCCACAAGATATGAAATTTGAGTGTTTCAATCAATTTTAACCCAAATGTCAAAAAAACATTTTAACCTAGATGTGCAGTTGACATGTAAAGCTCATGAGGGTAGGGATTTTGTGTATCTTGTTCACTGCTATATACCCAGACTTAGGCCTAGAGTGGAAAACAAGTCAGACAAAGTCCCTGTACTCATGAAGCTTCAATAAAGAAGAAAGAATCTCAGAGATGGTAAGTTATAGAACAAAGATTCATACCCAGGTCCAATTCTAAATCAATTTCTAGACACTATATCACAGTGGTAGACAGCAGGGTAGCCACTAACATCAAATCTCCCCTTTCACAGCTAAGAAGTGGTTACCATCCAGGTACGGGCAGTAACTAATTCTCACCAATGAAATGTGATCAGAAGTAAAGTGTGCCACTTCCAAGACAAGATTTTAAGCAAGTAAGTATACCTTTACCCTTTGCCAGGTGGATGCAATTAACAAAGCAACAAGACATGGCAGAACCATGAAAGAATCGGAACCAGGGCTCCTGAATCAGTGTGGGGTAAAAACAGCAATTGTTAAACAAGAAATAACCTTTATTGTGTTTGAACCGTTTTACATTTATACATGCGGAGGTCTATTTTCTAACATCAATTAGAACCAACAGAGTAATTGATATCAACAGTAGGGTGCTGTTTAAAACAAAGTTAATGTGGAGCATTGGTTTAGAAGTTGGCTAGCAGGTGGTGTGCAAACAGATAATATGAGCCAGAGGACAGGGGACAAAACCTTTCTGAACCAAGGATTCCTAAGTTTGTTTTCGATATTTGCATTTATCAAACCTCTTGGTGTCAGGACTTCTTTATACTTTAAAAAAGCATTGAAGCCTCCAGAAAATTTTTGTTTCTATGCATTATTTCTATCAACATTAACTATAATAGTCGTTCAAAGTGAGACAAATATTAAAATATTTATCCATTTAAAAATAAGCCCATAACTTAAATAATGTTTTAATGAAAATAATTATAATTCCCAAAACAAAAAATAAATTTGGTCAAAGGAGTGGTATTGTTTTACATTTTTGCAAATCTCTTTAATGCCTTAGCACTAGGCAGCTAGATCCTCTACTTCTGCATTCCATCTCTTGCAATATGTTGTTTTGGTTGAAGTATATGGAGAAAACACAGATATGTAGTTAGAAAACAGAAGGAACATTATAGTCTTTTCAGATAACTGGATATTCTTCTTTTGAACATTCTTCTAAACCAAACTCCACAAATGGTAGTTTCTTAAAAGATAGTTGCAATTTGAAATCTGGAACCATATCAATCACCATTTCATACTCTCCTACATTAAAATCCATTGGTATCTTGCACTCTGAATGGATATTTTACCTATGCATAATTTTGTAACATCATGCATTAGTCATTTGGAAAATATTTGAGCTATGCAGATCTTCCAAATGTTAATACATTTCATTATACAATATTTAAAAATCACATTCATTAATAAACCACTGATATCATAAGAAAAAGTCTTTATGTATGGAGAGATGGTCAAGCTTACAGTAGAGAATTTAAGTTTTCCAAAATTCTAATTTTTGCATCAAAGCCTGAATTTCATCATTGGCAGCAAATACTGTCAGTTTTTTCCTTGAAATGATAGGCTTATTTCATTCATTTTTGAGAAGAAAAATGTCTGCCAAATACCCATCCTAATAATCATAGTTCGTCATTCCTTCAAGTAAAAATTGTCTTCAGTGAAGAAAGCTGCTGGTTTCGATCACAACTCAAACAATCACACAAATTCTTTTTTTTTAAGGCAAACTGTACTTTAATATGCAGGAGAAGTGCTCTATGGTATTTCAGCAGTCGAAATATTAAAAGGACTTGTACTCAAGATTTGAGATCTGATAAAATTATTTACTCATTGAGGACATTCTTAAGTGAAACTGGAATCTCTGCCTGTGAGTACATGGAGGTAAAGAAAGGATGACTACTAGAACATTTCGGTGCCTTGATTTGTGCTAAGGTGTCAGCAGTTTAGCCACTGTATTAGTTTTCCATTTCTGCATCACAAATTGCTACAAACTTAGTGGCCTAAGACAACACCCATTTATTAGCTTGAAGTCCTGTCCATTAGTAATCTGGGAACTGCATCTCTGGTCCTCTGCTAAGGGTATCACAAGGCTTAATTCAACATGTTGGCCTGTCTGAGTTTTCATCTGGGGTTTAGGATCCTCTTCCAAGCTCATATAGCTTAGAATTAGATTCCTTGCAGCTGCAAGACCAAGGTCTCCATTTCTTTGCTGGCTGTAAGCTGGAGGCACCTCAGCAACTACAGGCCACCACAGTCTTTACCTCCCTCTTCAAAGCCAACAATGCAGAACTTTCTCACACCTCAGATCTCTCCTGTGCTTCAAATCTCTGACAACAGGAAGGGCCCCATTCCTTTTAAGGGTTTACTCAATTAGATCATGCCCAATGGATAATCCCCTTTATTAACTCAAAGTTAACTGATTAGTAAACTAAAGCATGAAAGTGATAGCCCACCATATTCACAGGATTTGTCCACATTCAAGGTAAGAAGATTATACAAGGTGTGCCCACCAAGGAGCAGAAATCTTGGAGCTGTTTTAGAATTCTGCCCACCATTATTTTTATACCATCAAATGTCAAGCACAGCGAGAACGGCACAAAATGTCTTACTTTTATTGTGGAAATAGTTTGACTTCACAGACCCCTGAAAATAGCTCGTGTTTCCCCAGAGGACCACTGTTCTAGATGATCTCTAAGTTATCTGCATCTATTTTATGAAAGTGAATAGAGGAAAAAGCTTTTTCTGTTTTATCCATTATGTTTGACAAATACTGGGCAAATTATATTAAAAACATAATGCTGGTTAAAAAATATTGCCCTACATATTAAATACACTCCTTATACTTTTATTCAATTTAAAGAAAAAATACCATAGGATGGTTATAATATCATTTTACATATTAAAGTAATAATAATCTAGTTACTCTCCTTGCACACTGTTGGGGCAGTTGTACATGAAAGAATGTAATTTCAGAACCTCTTCTTCAGAATTAGAGAAGCTGAAACTTACTCTACAGCATGGTATATGCAGATTTCAATCACCAGTACAATGAAATATACATTCTAATATGACATTTGATGTTCAACTCAAATATTTAAATATATTTACCTCTATACATTTTTATGTGTCCCTATGGAATAATAGGGGTTCTGTTTCTTCAAATTCTGTTCCTAAGTCAGAAAATAGTCACTAACCATTACACCTGAGTCTAATAGGGAGCCAGTGTTTCCTGTAGTCAATTGTACTGAAAATA
This sequence comes from Hippopotamus amphibius kiboko, assembly GCF_030028045.1. Taxonomy (NCBI): domain Eukaryota; kingdom Metazoa; phylum Chordata; class Mammalia; order Artiodactyla; family Hippopotamidae; genus Hippopotamus; species Hippopotamus amphibius. The sequence goes on from NC_080194.1 coordinate 49,135,905, forward strand.
TAGGGGGACAGGAAGGAATCATGCAAGTAAAGGAGTTAGTATTTATTGGTTCATACATATAGCTGAAGATGATTCTTTCATCTGCACTTCTGTTTACCTCCATTTGCCCAATTAATCCTGGATACAGTTGAGGAGGTGGGGGAATAGGCCAGAAATGTGATAATGTGGGGATGATTTTCCACAATCTCCACTAACAAAGGGAATCAGAAACAGACACTGGAGGAGAACAAAATCAAAATGTGGAATTCCTTGCAGATATAAGAAAATACAGTTACTGTGATTAAATAATTTAAATATTTCGAGTCATCTATCAGATGTTTAATAGTATTTATTTGATTGCTGGTGCTTCATTACATATTAAAAATTAAATATCAAAGTTAATTTTAAACCTTTTGGTAAAAACTGTTTCTACTTCTTGAGCTTTGTTTTAAATTACCTTACGTAAGAGTTCTCTTGAATAGTCACAATTATTTTAATTGAAAATATATCTTACTGGTATTGAGGGAAAAGAAACCTTGTGGCTCTTAAAGTTTATACACATCAATTCCATTCACATTTTGTTGGTCAAGCAAGACACACAGTCATATCTTACTGCAAGTAGGCAGGAAAGTAGTGCTATTGTACCTCGTGCACAAAAGGTAAGAGAGCTATAAAATATCTGAGAACAGTTCTAATGACTACCATACCTTCTAAAGTATTTCAAATGAAGAAAACAAATATTGCTTGGACTAAGCAAAATAAACTTTGCTCTTTCTTTTTCTTCTGCCATAGTAACCAATAATGTTCTAGATAGTGACATTTGATAGATAAGTCAAATCTAGATAGATTTGTTCTAATGACAAAGAACAGGGTCCCCAGCTGACCCATGACACATAGTGTGAGCAAGCAAACAAATTTTGTTGTCTTAAACAACTGAACAATTGACTTCTTTGTTCCTCTGCCCTAATCTAGCCCATCCAGACTCCTGCAGATAGGGTATGCACTCACCCACCCCACTGTCTCACACCCAGACCATTTCACTAACTTACATAGCCTACGTGGCCCTGTAGTCATGTGATTTTGTAAAGCTGTTTTACAGAATGCTGTCTTCATGAAGTCTGTTGCACCTGTACATAATTATGTGATAATCACTGTCTAATAAATATAGTGCTTTTAATCTTCCCTTTCAGTGTTATTGAAGTATACTAGTGAAACTACGATTTTAAGGTTCTTAGTATAAAAAAAGTTTCAAAACATTAATGTAGTAGGTAATCTTTTCCTCTATAATCGTTGTAGGAAGGAGGATCCCTTCCATGGCGAAAGAGTGGGCTCTTGTCTAACACTTGGAAATGAATTGTCCAAGGAGACGCATACTGACAAAGCAAAAGACTTTATTGGGAAAGGGCACCCACGTGGAGAGCAGTAGGGTAAGGGAACCCAGGAGAGATGCTCTGCCACGTTGCTTGCAGTCTCAGGTTTTATGGTAACAGGGTTAGCTTTCCAGGTTGTCTCTGACCAATCATCTTGCTTGCTGCCCTTGTTTGGGCTGAATCAGGGTCTTTCCTGGTGAGGTGCAGATCTCTCAATAAAGATGGATTCCAGTGTGAAGGTTTCTAGGAGGTTTGCAGGATGCATGGGCTGGCATCTCCTCCCTCCCCTTTTTGCCCCTCCCAGATTCTCCTGGTTTGTTTTCAGTGGCAGCACTGCGTTCTTTATCAAAACTTCCTGTTGTGAAACAACTCAGGCAAGTTATTCTTTTAGATGCTTTGATGCTGCTTTCTTTACTGTGTGCATGATCTAGTTTAAAATGAAACATTCTTGCTTAGATTTGCAAGTGCATTATTATGCCAAATAGTATTCTTTTAAAAATACATAACCAATAATGTAAAGTGCTGAAAAGAAAGCTTTATACCATGGTAACAATTTTTTATTAGAATTTTTTTAATTGGAGTATAATTGCTTTCCAATGTTGAGTTAGTTTCTGTTGCACAACGAAGTGAATCAGCTATATGTATACATATATCCCCTCCCTCTTGGACCTCCCTCCCACACCCTGCATCCCACCCATCTAGGTCATCACAAAGCACCGAGCTGAGCTCCCTGTGCTATACGGCAGATTACCACTAGCTATCTATTTGGTACTGTGTATACGTCAATCCTAATCTCCCAGTTCATCCCACCCTCCCCTTTCCCTGTTGTGTCCACTTGCCCATTCTCTCTGTCTGCATCTCTATTCCTGCCCTGCAAAAAGGTTCAACTGTACCATTTTTCTGGAATCCACATATATGAGTTAATATACAATATCTGTTTTTCTCTTTCTGACATACATCACTGTATGAGAGACTCTAGGTCCATCCACATCTCTACAAATGACCCAACTTCATTCCTTTTTATGGCTGAGTAATATTCCATTGTATATATGTACAACATCTTCTTTATCCATTCTTCTGTAAAAGGACATTTAGGTTGTCTTCATGTCCTGGCTATTGTAAATAGCACTGCAATGAATATTGGGATACATGTGTCTTTTTGAATTATGGTTTTCTCAGGGATAAGCCCATTAGTGGGATTGCTGGGTCATTTTAGTTTTTTAATGAATGTCCATAGTGTTCTCCATAGTGGCTATATCAATTTACATTCCCACCAACAGTACAAGAGGGCTCCATTTTCTCCACACCCTCTCCAACATTTATTGTTTGTAGATTTTTTGATGTTGGACATTCTGACTAGAGTGAGGTGATACTTCATAGTAGTTTTGATTTGCATCTCTTTAATAACTAGTGATGTTGTGCATCTTCTCATGTGCCTCTTAGCCATCTGTATGTCTTCTTTGGAGAAATGTCTATTTACGTTTTTGGCCCATTTTTTATTGGGCTTTTTGTTTTGTTTGTTTTTTGTTTTTTGATATTGAGTTGCCTGAGCTGTTTGTATATTTTGGAGATTAATCATTTGTCAGTTTCTTCAATTACACATATTTTCTCCCATTCTGAGGGTTGTCTTTTCATCTTGTTTATGGTTTCCTATGCTGTGCAAAAGCTTCTAAGTTTAATTAGATCCCATTTGTTTATTTTTCTTTTTATTTTCATTACTGAAAGAGGTGGATCAAGAAAGATCTTGCTGTGATTTATGTCAGAGTGTTTTTCCTACGTTTTTCTCTAAGAGTTTTACAGAATCCAGCCTAACATTTAGGTCTTTAATTCATTTTGATTTTATTTTTGTGTGTGGTGTTAGGGAGTGTTCTAATTTTATTCATTTACACGTAGCTGTCCAGTTTTCCCAGAACCACTTATTGAAGAATTTGCCTTTTCTCAATTGTATATTCTTGACTTTTTATCACAGATTAGGTGACCATAGGTGTGTGGGTTTATCTCTGGGCTTTCTAACCTGCACCATCGATCTAGATTTCTGTTTTTATGCCAGTACCATACTCTCTTGATTACTGTAGCTTTGTAGTATAGTCTGAAGTCAGGGAGCCTGATTCCTCCAGCTCTGTTTTTCTTTCTCAAGATTGCTTTCGCTATTTGAGGTCTTTTGTATTTCTCTACAAATCATAAAATTTTTCGTTCTAATTCTGTGAAAAATGCCATTGGTAATTTGATAGGTATTGCATTGAATCTGTAGATTGCTTTGGTTAGTAGAGTCATTTTCATGATATTGATTCTTCCAATCTAAGAACATGGTATATCTCTCCATTTTTTTGTGTCATCTTTGATTTTTTTCATCAGTGTTTTATAGTTTTCTGAGTGCAGGTCTTTTGCCTCCTTAGGTATTTTATTCTTTTTATCGCAATGGCAAATGGGATTGTTTCCTTAATTTCTCCTTTTGATCTTTCATTGTTAGTGTATAGGAATGCAAGAGATTTCTGTGCATTAATTTTGTGTCCTGCAACTTTACCAAATTCATTGTTGAGCTCTGGTGGCATCTTTAGGATTTTCTATGCATAGTTATCATGTTGTCTGCAAACAGTGACAGTGTTACTTCTTATTTTACAATTTGGATTCCTTTTATTTCTTTTTCTTCCCTGATTGCCATGGCTAGGACTGCCAAAACTATGTTGAATAATAGTTGTTAGGGTGGACATCCTTGTCTTGTTCCTGTTCTTAGAGGAAATGCTTTCAGTTTTTCACCATTGTGAATGCTCTTGGCTATGGGTGTGTCATATTTGGCCTTTATTGTGTTGAGATATGTTTCCTCTATGGCCACTTCCTGGAGAGGTTTTATCATAAATGGATATTGAATTTTGTCAAAAGCTTTTTCTTCATCTATTGAGATGATCATATGGTTTTTATTCTTTAATTTGTTAATATGGTGTATCACATTGATTAATTTGTGTATATTGAAGAATCTTTGCTTCCCTGGGATAAATCCCACTTGATCATGTTGTATGATCCTTTTAAGGTGTTGTTGGATTCTGTTTGCTAGTATTTTGTTGAGGATTTTTGCATGTATGTTCATCAATGATATTGGTCAGTAATTTTCCTTTTTTTGTGATATCGTCTGGTTTTGGTATCAGAGTGATGGTGGCCCCGTAGAATGAGCTTAGGAGTGTTCCTTCCTCTGCAGTTTTTTTTCAAAGAGTTTCAAAAAAGTAGGCGTTAGCTATTCTCTAAATGTTTGATAGAATTCACCTGTGAAGCCATCTGGTCCTGGACTTTTGTTTGTGGAACATTTTTAATTACAGTTTCAATTTCATTACTTGTGATTGGTCAGTGTATATCTTCTGTTTCTTCCTGGTTCAGTCTTGGAAGGTTGTACCTTTCTAAGAATTTGTCCATTTCTTCCAGGTTGTCCATTTTATTGACATACAGTTGCTTGTAGTAGTCTCTTATGTATGATCCTTTGTATTTCTGCAGTGTCCATTGTAATTTCTCCTTTTTCATTTCTAATTTTATTGATTTGAATCCTCTCCCTTTTTTCTCTTGATGAGTCTGGCTAAAGCTTTGTCAATTTTGTTTATCTTCTCAAAGAAACAACTTTTAGTTTTATTGATTTTTGCTATTATTTCCTTCATCTCTATTTCATTTATTTCTGCTCTGAATTTTATGATTTCTATCCTCCTACTAACTTTGGGTTTTGTTTGCTCTTCTTCCTCTAGTTGCTTTAGGTATAAGGATAGGTGTTTACTTGAGATTTTTCTTGTTTCTTGAGGTAAGACTGTATTGTTATAAAGTTCCCTCTTAGAACTGCTTTTGCTGTGTCACATAGGTTTTGGATCGTTGTGATTTCATTGTTATTTGTCTCCCTGTTTTCTTAGAGTCTTTTTTTTTTGGGGGGGGGGGACCCAATGTGGCTTAAGGGATCTCAATTCCCTGAGGCAGGGATGGAACCCAGGCCCATGGCAGTGAAAGTGCCAAGTCCTAATCACTGGACTGCTACGGAATTTCCATAGTCTTCTTTCTCTGGGCTTATACATATGGAAGTATTTTACAAAATTTTGACCTATAAGGTTGTTTTGAAAAAAATCAATGTTAATGTATGGAAAGGAGAATATTTGTATACATCTAGGACCACAATAATAAGTGGCATCCCACAAATCACTTAATTTCTGTATTGTTTGTTTTTCTGGCAAGTTGAAATGCCCTATTTTAAAGAGGTTTTTAGAAAAAAATAAACTATGTTCAGGACATATGAATTTACACATTTTAGGACCCTATTTTTGGCTGCTTTGATATAGATACAACAATTTTAAAATATCTTCTTCATGGCTTCATTCTATAACCCCCCAAAGCTAAGGGATGAATATACAACCAAAATGTCAAAGAGATCAAAGCTATGGCTCAGTTTCAGTCCTTTTGCCTACTGCCCTATTTGGCATAAACATATGTTCTCTGTCTTTTTGGATGGATATTATTTAGTTGTTTTTTCTATAGCCTTCATGTAACCGTAAAATAAGATGAGGGATAAAGGATATTTTGTGTCTTACCTAAAGTCACTGAGCATCTTTGGATCTGAAACCAGAACATGTGTTTCTATTTAAGGTAAATGCTTCATCCCTCCCTTTCCTTCTAATATACTTTTATTAAAAGAATTCTAGTACACAACAAAGAACCACAGTACTCTGTGATAGTTTGTTTCTCCATTCTAAGTGCCTTCTTGATGAAAAATAATGTATATGTGTGTGTTGGTGAACAGCAGAAAGGATTAAAACCACATAACTAGGCAATTCCATACTGCTCACAGACAGTGATGCTATCAATATGCCTCTTCTGTTACAGTAATTGGAGTAATGGAATGCTCCATTTTGAGAATGGAGGTATAGTGGTGGCATTAGGTACTGATCAGGCAAGGCATGAAGAAAATGATCTATGTGATTTCCAGGGAAATCACATTCCCTTTAATATCATTAACAAGCATAGGTTATTGACCCTATTCTTTGTTCATAATGTTCTCTTAAAATGTAAATAGGCTGCATGTATTTCTTCCTCCAAACTGTAAGCTTCATGAATGCAAGAGTCATGCCTGCCTTTTATATCCCTAAATCCAGCAGTTCTTGGTTTAAGTGATCACTAAATATTGTTTGAGTAACAGACTGAATGGGTGGATATCATATATAGACTCAGACTTCTATGTTTTCTTCAGAGAATTCTATAGATGCATTCAGCTGAATCTTCAGGTGTGATGTAGGTCTTCTTCCTTATGTCTGGAAGTGGCTTTTTATGGTCAAGTTACCTGTGAACTCAGAGACAATTATCTGCTCCCAACTCTCACGCAATAAACAATAGTGGAGAAAGGATAACCACAATAAATATTCCTATTTAGAAAAGAACAGAAGATGTGCAATAGTCCCTGGTCTGTAACAATGCTGGTATCCTGCTAGGCAGGTATTATGAGGGTTTCTTAGTCTTCAAATAGGCCTTCATTCTGCTCCCTGTAAGGATATCCCTTGAACATTGTCCTTTGAGGTCTTTGTCTATCACCTTTAGATTTTTATCCCATTTCCTTTGTCCTATTTGGGAAAAGGGATGTTTAGCTTTTGTAGCTCACTTCTTGAAGAAATAAGCTTGGTTATGTCTAAAGGGTTTTGTTATTGTCCTTTGTTTTGTTTTGTGGGATTGGGGCACCTTTTGTATCAGCTTTACTGAGGAATGACATTCATACAATAAAAGGCATACATTTTTAGTTGTACAGTTCAATGAGTTTTGACAATATACACACCACCACCTTAATCAACACATAGAATATTACTATTGTCTAAAAAGTTCCCTTGTGCCTCTCTGCAGTCAAGTTTTCCCCCTCCATCACCACCCCAACTCAATCCCCAAGCATCACTGATAGCTGTCCCACATATAATTTTGACTGTTCTAGATTTCATAAAATATCAGCTCATGTTCAAATTTCCAATTGTCTCATATATGCCAAAATATTGTTTATGTCCTTTGAATAAAGATTAAAGTAAGAACCACATATAAAAAGTAATTCATCTCTCTTTATAATATCTTTTTTTTTTTGATAGGTAAGAAGTGGATTTATTAGAGAGAAACACATTCTATAGACAGAGTGTGGGACATCTCAAAGTTGAGAAAGGCCTATAATATCTTTTAAAACTTCCTTCTCTCTCCCTCTTTCTAATAATTTGTTGTGAATCTCAGTCATTTTTCTTGTAGATCCGACACTCTAGATTTTGCTGATTGCACTGAGTTTTAACAGGTTTCTCTGTCCTCTACTTACAGATGCTATTTCTTTTTAGAGATTTGATCTTATACAGATTTGTGGGGGGGAGAGGAGGTTGTTTTGTTTTGTTTTGTTTCATGCATTTTTAATTGGGTTGAAGGATTACAGAATTAAGGAACAACATTCTTTGGATTCTAAGGAACAGAGAGTTTAAATGCATAAGCAAAACAGTGAGATTTATTGGCTCATGTATCTGAAAATTACAAGGCATGTAATGGACTCAGGACTTAGATCATAAAATTACCTCTTGGTTTTTCTTCCTGCTTGATTCTCATCTCTTCTGAGTTTTGGCTTCTTTCACCACCACCTCCCAAGTTCAAGTCCATAGTAAATAAAGTTGCTCTTGTGGCTTCAATTTCATGTCTTTGGCACGGATTGGCCTGGCTGATCACGTGTCCATTCTGAACCAATTAGTGGCCCTAAGGAAATATGACAGTCTGACCAGATGAGGGTGCAGGGTGAAGGTAGTCTCACCAGAACCACATTGAGTGTTAATAATTTAAAGACTTTTAATCCTCTACCATCACAGTGAGTTTACAGACGTGAACTTATTTTACATACATATTGACTAAAATGACTTTCTACTATATAATTTTGACATGCAATAACCTTTATTTATAAATAATATTTTCACCGACCTGGAGGTGGAATGATTGATTACAAATGCTTTGGGCTGTAAGGTTTGTAAGGGGAAGTCCCTTAGAATTGTCCTTCAAATTCCTATTTACTAGGTCAGCGATCACCTACTGTCTCTGCGAGGTGAACTCTGTGAAATAGAAATGGTAGGGCTAAGTTTTAATAAGAGAAAAAGTGATAAGCAGAGGTCAGGGATGACGGAGAAGTGGAGGTGGGTGAGTGGGAGGCTGATCGATGGCCCGTACAGAAACATGCATTTAAGGGGCAGGGAACAATTAACGTGAAGTTACCACACGTAAGAGATCAGAAGTGAAACCTGGTTTAGTTTACCAGGTTATTTTTAACGCCAACTGCAGACCAGTAGTGGTTTCATAAGACATTTTGGGGGAGTGACCTTCAGCATCAGGGCAGGGTGGAAGTTTCGTGAGAAAGGTCGGGATCGCCTGGACAACCAAAGCCGGTCAATCAGTCAATAAAACCCATTTTCGCCATTCGCGGCGTAACCCGGTCGAAAGGTAGCAGGCCCCCCACCAGAGCCACGCCCCTCCCGGCGTCCGTCTCTGCGCTTGCGTCACTTCCGGCCCCGGGCGATTCGCATCCGGGTCGCAGTGAGCCGCTTGCTCTCTAAGTGTGAGACTGGTGGAGGTGCTGTGCTATCCGCGTTCTCTCTTCCCCGTGTGATCGAGCCGCAGTGCCTGCTGGCGAGGAGTACCCACTGCCTCGAGCAGAGGGGGGCGAGGAGGGGACCTGGGAGCGGGCAGCGGCCGGGCTGGGCCGCTCTGGGGCGGGCTGGCGACTCTGCTCCTTCGCTTGCTGCTGTCTCTGGGAGCCGGGTGCCAGCACTGAGGAGTCTCCAGCCGACAGCGACCCCCTCCCCCGGCTCACCTGCCCGCCCTGCCGGGGAGGGCGGAAGATGCCGGTGAAGAAGAAGAGAAAATCTCCTGGGGTGGCAGCGGCAGTAGCAGAAGACGGAGGCCTCAAAAAGTGTAAAATTTCCAGGTACCACCTTCCCCTACTCTTCAGTCTTTCCTGCTCTGTTTCAGGGCTAGAGGAGAAGGAGGCGGGCTGGGTCTCCGGGGCTCGGGTTGGGAGAGGTGAACCCCCTCTGATAAACCGAGGTGGGAGGCGCGGAACCGCGCGAGTCTGCGCCGGGCTCCACCTCGTGTTCGGCTCTTGTGCTCTGGCGCCCGCGAAGGTACTCCGAGAGTCGCCTCACGTTGGAGTTTACGTGCCATGAAGGGTGGGGAAACAGGCATGCGTACGCAGATGGCCCTCCTTCCCCTTACCCCAACTCCCTTAATCCCTTTCCTCGCCTTCCTTCCATACCTAGAAGCGAGTACAGATCCGTGCAAGGGTCACTTCTAGAATTTCTTCGTAGAGTGTGAAGAAAGGAGCAGAGCACGAGGAATTTTGACCGGACAACTGCCATAGGAATGATAGAAAGAAAAGCTCGTTATGCTGTAATTGGCCTCCAGAGTTAGTATTTGGAGTGACCTAACCTGGACCATGCCAGCAGGAGCCCCATTTTTCTGGAAGTATAGTGCCTCCACCTGCGCCAAGTCCCTATGTGCAGAGTGGGAAAGGCCCTGCATGCGTTTTGTTTTTTAGCCATCAGGATGTTGTTAGCTCTCAGTATAAATATTAATAATTTGAGAGCTATTGTACTCTGTATCCTCTTGGAGAGAAAGAAATCAAGGCAGAGCTGTACTTATATAGCTCTTGATCCCGTTGTAGCCTGTCATTAAGGCATTACAGCAACATTGTATGCTGCAAAAAAAAAATCATTGCAATTTATGTGTGAGAAGTGGTTTTTTTAAATCCCTTTATCGAGTGTCTTGACTGTATTAGTGGTTGGCACTTAATGTAACAACTTCAGATGTACCATTTAAAGTAGCCAGCATTATGAAGAGGAGATGATGATAGAACTCTCCTTAAAAGAGAGATCTGCTTAAAATGTGAGGGTAGGTAACTTCTTTAGTCTGCACCATCCTTTTTGTAATTGGTTGAATTTTTTTCCTCGTTACCGTGTTTGGGAAGAGCCCAAGGGTATTTCTTGGACTATTACTGTGAAAGTTACTGCTGTTTTCTTATACCTCTTGATAACTCATACTAGAATTTGACATAGTTACTCCACTAGGTCATATGTTTATGAAACATGCAAATTAGTTTTTTATTACATTAACTTGTAGTCATCTTAATTGTGTAATGTATCAAAATTATTGAAATTAAGTACATTAAAACAGCTGAGCAGTCAGTAGTCTTAGAACTCAGGTGATACTTTGCTCTATCAACTTAAAATTTTAAATATGGTACCCTTATTTTGCATTATTCAGTTGCAGAAGTTACAGCATTACTATGTCATTGTGGTAGTGTAAATGAGCTCCCTGAGAAAAGTTTCTCTGTTCATTAATCCTCGAGGCCATTTATGAACTTCCTAACTTTTAATGATTTTATGGAAAAGGTAAATGGACTTGGATTAAATAGCTTTGGCCCAATTATTTGAACTGGTATTATCTGTTAGGGTTTTTTATTTTTATTTTTTTTAAATCTGTGGAATCTAATTATAGCCTGAAGTCTTCTATTATCTTTTGTCTTGGAAATATTGATCTACTGATAGATGATAGACAACTCTCAGTATATAATATTATTCTGAAATATTGATTCACTGAGTATCAGAATATACTTTGTAAGATTTGTTTTCAAATTATATACGTATATAATTTCCATACAAATCAGCAGAAGAATCACTGTAAAGATTTATACTTTGCTAACTCCCAGTCCTGCATTGAGACCGTTAGGTTGAACTTCTGTGTGGTCCTTTGAAATCTGGGGGAAATAATTTTAGTTATATTTTTGGAATTTGATAGTGAGCAAAGTAGCATTTGGGTTTTGTTAGCCAGAAATTTTTATGTATAGATTAATGTTTCAAATTGCAAATATTTAACAATTCCAATTTTTCCCTATAACACCAGCTGTAAAAAAAAAAAATAGTTTGTTTGGTTTGAATTGAAGTAGTTCATATTAAACTTAGCTTTACACTAAAAGTTGAGACTTTATAAAATTCTTAGGCATTTGTGTGTTTTCTAAGCTATTGCAGATCCCAACCCCCTGCTAGACTAATAAGTGGAGAGGAACATTTTTCAAGCAAGAAGTGCCTGGCTTGGTTTTATGAGTATGCAGGTAATGAAATTAATATAAGAAGATATCAGTCACATGCTTTAAAACGTTTTTTTTTGGTTCATTCATTTAACAAATTATTCATTGCAGGCCTGCTATGTGTTAGTCCTGTGTGCTGAGATCAGGGTCAAGACTGAGGATTATGGTTAGGCTAAGAATTTGGTGCCCGTTCAGGCTGATATTTCTTTAAATATATAATTCAGTATATGTTTAGTGGGGGGGGGGGTGAAACTCATTTACTATTAGTAAAATTTGTAAACAATTCACTTATTGGTTTATATCCCTTGGCTGCAGTAGTGTTGGTATTCTAAGTGTGTAATAAAACATTTTATACTTTATATGGTTCTTTTTTTTCTTCTCAATTTTCTTTTGAAATTTTTCTGAACCATAAATTGACATTTTATGAAACTTTTGGGAGACATAGTAAAAGATGTAAAACTCAGATATATCATTGTGTGACAGATTTACCTTTTAATATAATTGCTATTTATTTAGCCATTCACTTCTACTGGACATGCAATAATAAACAGACTGATATTAGTACAGTGTATTATATGCTATATTAGGAAGATGCACTGTGAGAGTTCATAGGAGCAATGTATAATCCAGCCTTAGAAGTGTCAGGGAAAGCTTCTTGAATAAGCTAGTTTAAACTACACTAAATCCTGTAAGTGGTGAATGAAAAACTCTAGGCCTAGGGTGAGACTGTAGTTTGGAGGTAAAAGTCAAAGCCTGGGATGAGGCGGAAGAGTTAAGTAGATATACGAAAAAGAACATTTGCTTCTCATTTATTGTTAACTTCATCATAAACATATATGAAAAACAATTTTTTCCCCTTAGAATGATTTAGTTCTTTTGAAGTTACTGATTTTAAAGCTTTTTTTCCCCCTCCCCTAATCAAGTTAAGGTCTCAAGGGTACTTTGAACTTAAGGTTTAGGTTGAGGCTAACTGTATGGAAAATAAGACTATTTTGGGGGACAGTAACTTCACTGTTGGGATTCACTGAGCAATCCCAAAAGTATAATTTAAAAATTGTTTAGTAACAGAACAGATTCTTTCTAGACCAGAAAAACTGCTATTACTGGCATCCCAAGGCAACCACTAACCCAAATTAAATAGAGGGAATTCATTTTCTTTTGACCTCCATTTAAAATGTTGACCCAGTATTCAAAATGCCAGTTTTACTGGCATGCATGATAATGATACAAAAACAAAAGGTCAGTCATCTTATTTTGCCTGTAAAGGGTACTAGATACCATAAAATTAATGCCAATTTTTTTCTTTCATGCTTGCTTGTTTTACTTCTCATAGGGACTTTCCTGGGTAGCATAAGAATTAATTTAAACATTTATTTCCTATACCAGCATTTTTTAATTGCCAGCAAAATAATTGCTATCTCTATTCCAGAAATTGTGCTAATTATGTAGTGTTCTCCTATGACTATTCTGTTAAGTAGGTGGTGTTACCCTTCTTTTATAGATGACAAAACTGAGGTTTAAATTAATTTGCCCGAGATCGTACAATGCCAAGAACCTGGATTCAAACTCAGGTTATTCTGACCGTGGAGCCTGTGCTTTAACTACTACTGTCTTGTTTTAAAATATGTACATGACAGCTAGTTTTCCTTTTACAAAGAAACTATTAGTAAGTGTACTTGAGATTAACTTATCTTCTGTCATTCATTGAATGATGCATATTTATTGAGCATTTGTATATTGGGCACTATGCTAAGTGCTGGGAATATAATGGTGAACAAGTCAGACAAGATCCCTGCCCTTGGGGGACTTGGCTTCTAGTGGGAAAGATAGACAGTAAATAGTAAATAGGTAAGATAATTACAGATTGTGGAGGATTATAAAAGTAATAAATATGATGTGATGCAGGGATAGAAAGTGAAAAGTTGGGATGGACTTTCAAATAAGGTGACTAGGGAGGGCCTCTCTAGAGATTACTTTGGTCAGAGACCTAATTGATAAGGAGGTGTCAGTTGTTTGCCAAATAAACAGTAAATGGAATGTCCCTGTTTAAAATGGAGACAATAATTATACCTACTGAGATAGTATATGTAAAGAAAGCACTTAGCACTGTACCTAGAATATAGTCAGAAGCCAATAAATGTCCGCTGTTATTGAAAGAGTAATAGTATTGCAGCATCAGATTTACTGGTTGTATATTTTTACTGTACTGTTCCAAAATTAACAGCATAGCTCCTAGGTAGTTTATGTTGAAGGTGCTGTGTCATTCATTGAGCAGATTTTTTTTTTTTTCCTGAGCATCTGCTATGGCTGGCATTGTTTTAGACCCTGCAGATATAGCCGGGAACATTTCTTTATAGTTATTAAAACATCAGAAAATTTATTTTTTTTAGTTTTAAAAATGTATTACCACAAATCTTGTTAATACAGTATTATACGTCATGTGTGATAAGCCTGATAGTTTTTCCCTTTCATAAGGTCTTTCATCTTGAGTGATATTTACATTAGCACAGGTTCAGTAATATATTGGGGTTGTTACTGAACAAAAGCATAGAAAGTGAGAAGGCACTTTTAAAGTCTTATAAAGAATCAAAAAGAAGCGGGATAGAATTGCATAGTCCTAATAAAGTAACCAGCTGGTAGAGTGAACTAAATCATTTTCATAGCTTCTTTAATTGAGGGGAAGCCTATTTTGTGCCGGAAAGAGTTAGTTAAATTCCACTCCAGAGGTTTTACCCTGGGAGTAGTTTTATTGGAAGAGTTTGTTTCGAGAATCTGGGGAAAAGAACATTAGTATAGACCTTGTTTTAGATTTAGATTGTTGCTATTAATATTTGCATTGCTTTGTGGAAATCACTTGACATTTACAGAAGGGTCTTATATGTATCTTATGTATCTCTATATAATATAATTTAACTTGATTCTTATCAAATTTTAATCACTAATTTCCCATTTTTTAGGGAGGCTATATTTTATGACAGTAACTGATATTTCTTGACATGACTCTTCATCTTTCTCTTCCAATTACTAATGATGGCAGCTTTGAGGGCAAGTCTGGTTTCTTACTGTGTTAGAAAAGTTTAAAATATATTTCCATCATGCTTTAAGAAAAAAACTTTGTTTTCGTCCGTTAAATTTTTTATCTGATTTTTACTTTCATCCAAACCATGTATAAAGATGCATATTTGGTATTTTTTTTAACACCTTAATTGTGTATATGTTCTTTTAAAATTATATAATTAACACATTCTCATAAAAAAAAGCTCCAAATATATATTAGGAAGTGAAAGTTTCCTATAATTACCTTCACCTTTTAACACCTCACTGCGTAAATAAGTGCAGTACTTATTTAAACGAAAAAATTTTTAAAAAGGATTTGGCTTCAAACCATATTGTTAACGTCATCTTAGAGCCTGGACCTCATCTGAGACAGTAAGAGTTTAACTGGTCATATACTGGATAATTACATTCTTCTATTAAGAAAAACCATAGAACACTGGCTTCATGTTGTACTTGTGAACTAATGATGATGATATAAAATGCCACCCAAGCAGCCTTGGTCTAGTCTATGACTTACAAAGCTGGAGTATTTTTATTCCTTAAGAAAGAAAAACAAGTTTCTTTTAGCTACTTTAACAATAATATTTGAAGACTGTTTTCTTTCAGAAGCCACGTGTGGTAAACATGTTTCTGTCATATTTTATATCATTTTGTTTTACCTTCCTTATTATATTAGTTTCAGGTACACAACATGATATATGTAGTATCGCAAAATAATCATCACCTGTCACTACACATAGTTACAAATTTTGTTTTCTTGTGATGAGAACTTTTATAATTTACTCTTAGCTACTTTCACATACGTAAAACAGTATTATTAACTATAGTCATCCTGCTCTCTGTTACATCCCTAGGACTTGCTAAGTTTGAAAGTTTGTACCTTTTGACCACCTTCACCCATTTTGCCAACCCCTGCCTCTGGCAACCACCAGACTGTTCTCTGTATTTGAGTTTGGGGGATTTTTGGTAGATTCCTTATACAAGTGAGCTCATATGGTGTTTGCCTTTCTCTGTCTGACTTGTTTCACTTAGCAAAATGCCCTCGAGGTCCATTCATGTTGTCACAAATTTGTTTTAGTCTTATTAAGTCAAAAAAGAGACCTAGAAATGATATAATTACCATATGGGAATCTGATAATGTAGAAAATATGAGAATTGGTGTACTGACTTATATTTTGTGTTACTAAGGGGAAAAAAATAAGAAAAATGTCCTTAATTTTTGGACTAATGACAGACATAGCTAATTGAGGGATTAAGCATTTATTTCTACATTAAGATGACATAATGCTAATGCTTTACCATCTATTTTAGAACCAGGTAAATAAGGAAAATATCTTATTCTGGAATATGAATGTAGTCATTTCCTTACATCATTATTTTCATAACATATCTTAAAAGTATTAAATTTTATTTGGGTATATTTCAGAATATTCATGAATGACCTGTTTTAGTAAGAAACAGATACTCTCCTCTGTTTACTGTCTTGAATTGTGGGTTGGTACATTCTAGTAGAATAAGAAGCTCAAACCTTCTTGTGCTTCTTTATTAATGCATTGCCAAACATTTTCTTCAGAGGAGGTTCTCAGTAAATGTATTTTTAATGGATAGGTTCAAGTTATTGTACAAACTAGTGATGGATATTAATGTTGCTTTGTTTTCTTTTTCCTTAATTATATTTTATAATGTGTTCAAAGAGTATTTCAAAATTAAAAAATTTTTAATCTGGTAATAACTTTTTACTTTATCATAGGTATGTCAAAATTCAAATTCAGTTATTCACAAAAAATGTTATAGTGTATTCATAGATGCCTTTAACACAGTGGCTTATGTTTTATGTTGATATTAAATTAAACAATAAAATATGTAAATTATTTTTGTCTTTGAAGGTCCTGATGAAGTTGTAGGGCCAGAAGGAATGGAAAAATTTTGTGAAGACATTGGTGTTGAACCTGAAAATGTATGTTTTATTTCTAAATAGAATGGAATACAAGTGGGGTATAGCATATTCATAAATTTCTAAAAACTGGAACACTTTAATCTTATAAGAAGATTTTGTTTCTTCTTGAATATTGTAGATTTTTTTCATTTAGGTTTTTTTTAATTGAGTTTAAATTGGGCACATGTTCTCTTTCTTGTTATAAATGTCATTTGTAATAGAATAAGAGAGATTCTACCTTCAGAAACTGTTAGAACTTTTTGCTTTTAAGAA
The DNA here is from genome assembly GCF_030028045.1 of Hippopotamus amphibius kiboko. Classification (NCBI taxonomy): domain Eukaryota; kingdom Metazoa; phylum Chordata; class Mammalia; order Artiodactyla; family Hippopotamidae; genus Hippopotamus; species Hippopotamus amphibius. The sequence continues at coordinate 49,152,613 of NC_080194.1, forward strand.
ATTGGCCCATCTAAATTTCTTCAGTTAGTAATTCCAGAGATTATACTCTTTAATAGTTGAAGGTTGGAAATAATTGTATAAAAAAATGCTCTCCATGATAAATGTAGACATGATTATCTCTTTGCTGACTTTTCCCCTATCCTTTATGTTCTGTTCTTTCCAGATTATTATGTTAGTTTTAGCGTGGAAATTGGAGGCTGAAAGCATGGGATTTTTTACCAAGGAAGAATGGTTAAAGGGGATGACTTCATTACAGTAAGAAATTTTTTTAAAAAACAAATTTGATGGCCTATTTGAAGATCTTAATTGATGTTTTCTGATTCGTAATTTTCAGGAGTAAGATTTCACCTTAAATTAATCAAATTGGTTTGATCTATAATAATCAGTTTAGGATTGACAAAAATTTATATTATGGTCTTTGGCAAAATGAACAGTTACTCCAGTTTTCATATTCTCTAAGAAAGAACCCAAGAACAGTTCTGTTAAAACTCATTGACTCTCTTGATGGGTGAATTAGAGATTCATGATCAAAGTTATTTAATCACAGAATGTTTGAGTAATAAGGGGTTTTCTTCTCAGAATATAGAATTCTGCTATGTGAAGAGTTTGTTCTTGGGCAGTCCTAAGCTCTGGGGTTTTATGCTTGACTTAAAAAAGAAATTTGATATTAAAAAAAGAATTTACATATGTGTATAACTGGGTCACTTTGCTGTACAGCAGAAATTGGCACAACATTGTAAATCAACTTCACTTTAATAAAAAATATTGAAAAAAAAAGAGATTTGAAGAGCGTTACATGACACTTTATTATTTCTTTTTTTTTGCCAAATGAATCTCATAAATACAAAAGTATAAATATTGTTTGGCTCCTGTGTAACCGTTAGCCATTTTATAGTTGTATACTTCAGCTTAGGATGCTGCCTTTGAACACTTTTTAAGTTATAAAGTTATAGACTTGCTTCTTTATAAAAATAATTTGATTTTGGCTTTCCAGAGTAAAATGTGCTTAGTTTCAGTCAATTAGTAATTGTGTGTATATCTGTCTGTATACGTATATATATTTGTTTAATGTAAAAACCTTTGCTCATATGAACAAATCATAATTTCTAGAATAGAACATAAAATCAGTCCTCTCACTTCTATTACTTATAGGTGAGATGAGAAGTCTGAGACTCAAAGAGGTGAAGATTTTTGCCAACGTTTACATAGTTCCTTAGTGGCAGAGCTAGGACCTAGAATTTAGATTTCCTGATTACCAGTCTACCATACTGTACTTCCTATTGTGTCGTTCCTTTGTTAGCATTCTTTATAAAATAGGCCATTAACTTTTAAAATTATAGTATTTATAACCAAGACTGAATTCTGCCATTCATCTAGGTGTCATAACATGCCAAATTAAAATAATGTTGATTCTGAAATTCTTTGAGCTGTTTCTCACCATTTTAATAGCTTTTTAGAGAAAGATTAAAATATGCAAGATTATGCAAAGAATATAGACTAATTTCATGTAACAGTCTGTTTTATTAAAATTTATATCAGTTGTTGCATAGCCTGTTAATTGTAAGACATTTTATTTGGCATTACACTGCTTTATGTACTATTCCTCTACTTTTTTGTTTACTGCTTTTTTAAATATCTCAGCTAACAAGTGTTTCTGTATTTTTAACCCAAAAGTTTCTGATTATTTATATTTTTGAATTACTTGATATAATATAAAGAGCCTCCATATGACAGAAATATGTAAACACAAAATGTTTCTAGTATTTACTCTTGAATAATTAGCATATGGCCTTGGGTATACGCTAGGGAAATTGATGAACCCATGAACATGCTGTTTATTAGCATATCTTTCCAATAGGAAGTTCACAGGCTTTACAAAATAAAAGCAATATTTAGCACTTAAAATTGACCTAGAGGTTTTTGTTTCACTCATGTATTATCCCCTGCCCATCTACCTAGAACTCTATAGTGTAGAGCCATGAAGCTACTAAAAGTAGGCAAGCACTCTTGACTGGGAAAACAGTTGTCCATTCCTGTCTGCCCCGCCCCAGCCCCCAATGATCTAGATTGCTATGTGAAGTACAAAGTAACTTCTCTTAATTGGCTAAGGCTTTTTACTCCCTGAATGTAAAGAACTTGCTATTGATAAAATAGTTTAAAATATAAACCAAGAGAGACAAAAGAATCTACAAAACTAGTTTTTTTGTTTAATTAATTAATTTATTTATTTATTTACGTATTGGCTGCATTGGGTCTTTGTTGCTTTGCACAGGCTTTCTTTTGTTACAGCAGGCAGGGGCCACTCTTTGTGGTGCACTGGCTTCTCATTGCAGTGACTTCTCTTGTTGCAGAGCACGGGCTCTAGGTGCACGGGCTTCAGTAGTTGCAGCACGCGGGCTCAGTACTTCTGGCTTGCACGCGCTAGAGCACAGGCTCAGTAGTTGTGACGCATGGGCTTAGTTGCTCTGAGGCATGTGGGCTCTTTCCGGACCAGGAATTGAACACGTGTCCCCTGCATTGGCAGGAGGATTCTTAACCACTGCGCCACCAGGGAAGTCCCTATAAAACTAGTTTTTTTTAAAAATGTATAGTCATCTAGTATATTTGGTTTTATATAATAATCATAAAATGTAAATTTTCACAGGTTTGATTCCTTTCATAGATTTTTCATAATTTTAGGATTTTATTTAACGGACATAGTTACTTGGTGGTTCCTAAATCATCTTATTGTAGTTACAGTTGTTTCAAATTAATTAATTTTAACCCCTAGAAAACTTGAAGTAGAGCTCTGCTAAAGAATAGAAACAGTCTGGTAGTTGAAACATATTATGATCAAGAATAGTGGCGTATCATAATCATGGTTAATTACAGTCTGTAATTGTATAATACTTAACAATTTTCAGAGTACTTCTTTTTTGACATTTATTTATTTAAAGCTGTTACTCATACACACTTTCCATAACTGAATTGTCTTTCTCTTTTGTGTGAAAGAATTTATGAGTATGAATTTGTATATAATTGGACTAGAATGGCCCTTTTTTAAGTTTCAGGGATGTAATTGCCATATCCTTTCCAGATATTTTTCTCTATTTTGTTTTCATCATTTTTAAATAATAGTCAAATATCCCTTCGAGTCAGATTTAACTTAGTAGATATTTAAAAACCTGTTTTATCTAAAGTACTATACCGCTTACTGGTGATCACAGTGAGGCATTGAACACAGCTTCTGCCCCTTAGTTACATGCTGGTAGGGCGGGGGGAGGCATTATGATACTGTAACCATAAATCCAGGTGGGGTGGGACAGGTGCTACAGTAAAAGTACCAAATACTATGAAAGCACAGTTGCTGAGGTGGTTAATTGCACCTGAGTCGACAAGAAAGTCTTTACTGTAAATGTGGCATTTGAACTGGACCTTGAAGAATGATTAGGATATTGATGGTTGAGGATATAGGAAAATGTTATTTCAAGAGGAAATTGTGAGCAGAACCTTGAGAAAACATATGTCTAGTTTGCTAGAATCAAAAGGTACATAAAGAAAATTGACAGAGTAGTTTTAAACTCCAGATGATTGGGATAATGGCTACATTATGCAGGACTTTGACTAATATGTTGAGAGAGTTTAAACCATATGTTTTAGCTTGGGAAGCCATCAGAGGTTCTTGAGCACAGGAATCATCAAAGATTGTGGAGATATTGGGGATAATTTTCAACAGAGGAGGGTTTTGGTTTTGGGAGTTTTTGTTTTTTAATGTTTTCAGGTCATAGACTTTTGAGAACCTTAAGAAAATTGTGGACCTTATCCCCATTAAGATGCACAAAATACTGTATGTGGATCTTCTTCCTTGCATCTATAGAGGCAAGATTCCAAGAATGCTTGAAAATTTTATCCTGGCATACCTTACTGGAGCTGATAACTTTTCTCATATCTACTAGCTAAAAGTTTGTTGTTGGGGCATCTACCATGTTGTTAAAGAAAATTGTGGGCATAGATCTTTGAGAGGAATGTACTTGATTATGATAATGAAAAAAAGAGGCAAAAGGATAGCATCTGATAAGAATGGTAGTAACTAAGCTGTCTGCCAGTAGACTACAAGTTGTACACCTTCTGGTCTCCATGTTGAGCCCTGTACTTTGAAGATTAAAGGCTTGACTGGCTTCACTTTCTTTAGGAGAGAGGAATGGGGGAACATTTATACAATTTTTTTGGTGGGAGTGGAAGAGTTGAGTAGATTGGATGCTGTGGTGTGTGTGGTGTATGACTATCATTCACTTAGTGTTTTGGTCCCAAGTACTAATTGCCATTGGCATTCTTCCCCTTTGCTCTCCTGCGGAGTCATCATTACAATTGCAAAATGCCCCCTCTCTGCATTTCCAAATACCCCCAAAGGTGGATTAATTGTATTATTTGGTCAATAGACCTGATTCAGAGGAAGTTCTAGTCTTTGGCCATACCACCCTCAACAGGCCCAATATCATCAGAGAAAGTTCTGAATCCATAACTTTGTGAATAAAATTCTTCCCATTTTACATCAGTGTGTCACAGCATTCTTATTGACTTAATGATTAAGAAAGAGAACCTCAGAGTTAATATATAAATGAAAATTTCTTCTCATTTTAAAGGTCTTAAATGAAGCAGAAATTCAAAGGCCTCTCTTTTTAATCAAATGTTTAACAATACTCAGGAAATTAATTCCCAAGCCTTTGTTGAAATTTAAACCTATTTCCACTGATTCTGACAGCAGTGGCCTTAGAGATTGCTATCATTTTGTGCCAGTGTTCCCTAAAATCTGTGTGGTTTTATTTGATATTTAAAAAAGGTGTTATTCTTACTTTACATGCTATACTAGTTAAGTATGCATTTCTTTTTAGTTCAGGGGAAATATTCTTTCTAAACTTCCCAAGTTAAGAATATCAACATTATTAACTCTTGTGATTCTATTTTGGGACTAGATTAAATATAAGAATTGTGTTGTGTTAGTAACTGCTTGGGCATGTTTACTGGTTTTGCTAGGTCCGGTCACGATCTTTATAATGTTGATTTTAAATGTGGAAGTTTGTGCTCTTATTTTTTTCACTCTTCTCCAAGAAGAAAACATTAATCGTCAGTTGTTCTATTAAATTCTTTCTCTACTGAAGATATAGATAAACCATTATAATGATAAAAAAGTTTGGTGAAAGCCACCAATGTGAAGATTAATTTTAAGCCATTTGCCTTTTAAGGAGCCTATCAAGCTCGGAACTGCGATACACATTTAATACATGATTCCCATTTAATCTTATGGTTGTCTCTTATTGTTTTTGTGGTTTTAAAATGAGAAACAGATTGGAAGAGGTTAAATAACTTGCCTAGAGCCACGTGGCTGGAAGTGGAGAAATTGGAATTTTAACTGGTCTCTATTTGATTTGAAACTTCATTCTTTGTCTTAAGCTTGTTGAGATCACATCCTAAGTAATATTGTTGCTTTGTGTACCTATGGAATGTAAAATATTTGGGAAAGACTGTAATCTGTTGAGAGACTTGTCAGTCACTACTTATGCACTTTACAATTTTGTTTGAACTACAATTTTCCACTAACCTTTTCCCCAGGTGTGAATTTTGAAACTTTTTGTAATTAAATTAATATATCATCTACTTTGTGGTTTATTTTTTAACAAATAATTTTGTTAAATAATACTTTTACTTAACAAACAATTTTGGAATGCTTCTATATGCCAGGCCCCATATCAATGCCATGAGAATGATTTTCAAACTCTGGTGGTAGTGAGAGAAATAATTTTTGAAAGAGGGAGGTATCCTTTAACTTGTTTGCCCTCCTGAATCGCAAGTCTGTTAAGATTCTGCATGAGATTTTGTGTGAAAATGTGAGTCACATCACTAAAAAAAAATGTGAAAAGCACTGCTTCAAGAATCTACAAAGATTTAGAAAATGAGGTCCCTACTTAAGATAGATCTTAATGGAGAAGGGAGTACATGTAACTAGTTACTGTAGTATTAGTACCTTCTGAACATTCTCAGTTGATAACTCTGGAGATTTTGAAGACTTCATGTCCCATTTTTCAAACAGCATTATAGTAGCATATAATCTGAGAATTTGTTTCTTTTGTCTATTCTGGTAGAAGTTGACTGCATTTTCAACTTTCATTAAAACTTTTCCATATAATGAAGAATTTTTGCACTAACAGAAGCCATTTATTGAAATAGTAATTTCTAATAAATGGTAAGAGTAAATTTTTCTTGTTTCTGAATGAAGCATTTTGTGCACTCATTCATATGCAGGGAACTAGGCCCCAGACAAATTAGATGATTAATGTATCCAAATTTTGATTTCCATTTCTGGCAGTTATGGCATCCTAAATGTGCAAACAAACCATTTCTCTTGTTAAAGACTTAAATGTTGGATAAAATATAAAAACATCTTTAAAAAGAACACACCTGGACTTGACTATAAATTTAGGAAAATAATCAGAGGCCGGAAATTATAAGAGATGGTGATTCTGTAGGGATCTATGGAACTGGCATGTACCCTGAGGATACCTACCTACTCTTAGTCACCTAGGGTCTGGCTGTTAATCTGTCGTGTGTATTGGGAACTGGAGACAAATTGCAGTGGAATCATGTCAGAACCTCCCACATTTAATCATTGGTGCCAAACCTACCCAATAGATGGAGACTTAATTGCTTGGGCTTGGTTCATAAGACTCTTTAAGGCTACTACAAATTATTATAATCTCATAAAATAACTGCATTTAATGTGTTTTAAAAGGAAAAAGAGGAATGGTCTCAAATGATCAGATTTCAGATAATTAAATTTCTATAAGTGAAATATATAAAAGATTAAAAACTCAATAGGTGAGCTGTAAAGGAGAGAGATGTAAGTAAGATTGGAATCAGTGACCTACAGTATCTGAGGAAAATAGGAAAGAGGCTAAGAGCTATAGTAGATAATTTTTTTTCCCCTTTTTTTACTGTTAAGTTTTGAGAGTTTTCTTCATATTCTACATTTAAGTCCTTCATTGAATATGTGGGTTGCAAATATTTTCTCCCCCTCTGTAGCTTGTGTTTTCATTCTCTTACAGGGACTTTTCCAGAGCAAAAGTTTTAAATTTGGATGATGTCCAGTTTATCAGTTTTTCCTTTATATGTGTTTTTGGTGTCAAGTCTAAGAATTCTTTGCCTAGCTCTAGATCCTGAGAATTTTTTCTAGAAGGTTTATATTTTTACATTTTACTTCTAAATCAGTAATGCATTTTGAGTTGATTTCTCTGAAAGGTATGAGACTTAGATTTTGGTTTAATTCTTTATCTGTGGATGTCCACTTGCACCAGTACCATTTGTTGAAAAAGCTCTTTCTCCTTTTGAACTGCTTTTACACTTTTATCAAAAATCATTTGGGCATATTTGTATGGTCTGTTTCTGGGTTCTCTATTCTGTTCTGTTGATCTTCTTCCACTGCCACATTGTCTGGATTACTGTAACTACATATGAAGTCTTGAAGTCAGGTAGACTGATTCATCTTTTTTCAAATTTTTTTTAGCTACTACAGTTTTGCTTTTCCAAAAATTTTAGAATAATCTTCTATATTTACAGAAAGTCTTACTGAGATTCTTGTTAAACTGCATGTGAATTTGGGGAGAATTGACATCTTTACTATTTTGACTCTTCGAATTCGTAAAAGATAGATGTGACTCCATTTATTTAGATGTATGTTTTCTTTCATCATTCTTGTATAAGACATACGTCCTATACATGTTTTGTAAGAATTAAACCTAAATATTTCATCTTTATTTTGACCACTGTAAATAGTATTGTATGTTTAATTTTAGCATCCACATGCTCATTATTAATATATAGAAATATAATTGATTTTTGTATGTCCTGTATCCTGTAACCTACTGAACTCACTTATTCTAAGATATTTTTGTGCGTGTGTTCCTTGGGTTTTCCACATAGACAATCATGTCATATGTTTATGACATGAAATAGGGACAGTTTTATTTCTTATTTGATCTATATGTCCTTTATTTCCTTTCCTTGACATATTGCATTGGCTAGAACTACTGTGTTGAATAAGTGTGGTGAGAGTGGACATCCTCTTTTGGCTCCCCATGTTAGAGGTAAAAACGTCAGTCTTTCATTGTAAAGTACGTTTACTGGTAACTTGTTTGTAGGTGCTCTTTATCAAGTTCAGGGAGTTCTCTTTATTTCTGTTTTTTTGTGAGTTTTAACATGAAGAGATATTAAATATTTTAAATAATTTTTCTACAATAAATCATATAATCATAATTTTTCTTTTTCTTTAAACACAAGGCTTTTATAAATTTATTTATTTATTTATTGGCTGCATTAGGTCTTGTTGCTGCTCCCGGGCTTTCTCTTGTTGCAGCAGGTGGGGGCTACTCTTTGTTGTGGTGCAAGGCTTCTCATTGTGGTGACTTCTCTTGTTGTGGGGCATGGGCTCTAGGCGCGTGGGCTTCAGTAGTTGTGGCTCATGGGCTCAGTAGTTGTAGTTTGTGGGCTCTAGAGGGCAAGCTCAGTAGCTGTGACACACACATTTAGTTGCTCCCCAGCATATGGAATCTTCCTGGACCAGGGATCAAACCCATGTCCCTGGCATTAATTAGCAGGTGGATTCTTACCACTGCGCCACCAGGGAAGTCCAGTTTTTTTTTTTTTAACCTGTAATTTGATTTTTGAGTACTGAATCAATCTTGCATACCTGGAATAAATCCCACTTGATCATGGTATATAATTATTTTTATATACCACTTGATTCTATTTGCTAATATTTTATTAAGGAATTAAGGACTCTTGAGGGATATTGATCTGTAATTTTATTTTCTTTCTTTTTCTCATCTATTTATAGAGATACAACTGATATATGACATTATATTAGTTTCAGGTGTACAACAGTGATTCAATATTTGTATATATTGCAAAGTGATCACTGCAGAAGTCTGGTTAACATCCACCAGTATACATAGCTATAAAATTTTTTTTCCTTGTGATTATTATGTTTTTTTAATACTGTCTTTGTCTGATTTTGGTGTCAAGATGATACTGGCTTTATAAAATGAATTGGGAAGTTTTTCCTTATACTTTATTTTTTGTAGGAGGCTGTAGAATTGGTCTTCAGAGATTGGTGGAATTCTCCAGTAAAACCACCTGAGTCTGTAAATTTCTTTTATAGATGTTTTTAACTTTTGAATTCAATTTATTTAATAATTTAATAGTTATATACTCAAATATTTAATATTGTGAGTGTTGTATTTTTTTGTTTCTAAGGAAGTGGTCCATTTCATCTTAAGTTGTCAAATTTATTTATAAATCCTTTTGATATCTGCAGGTCTGTAATAATATCCTTTGTTTCATTCCTGATATTGGTAATTTTTGTCTTCTCTTTTTTCTTTGTCATTCTTACTAGAGATTTTTCAATTTTATTGATCTTTTCCAAATAATTTTCTTTGGAATATAGAGTAATCTTCTATATTTACAAAAAATCTTACTGAGGTTCTTGTTAAATTGCATGTGAAAGAATCACATCTTTGTTTCATTGGTTTTTTCTCTTTTTCTGTTTTCAATTTCATTGATTTCTCCTCTGAATTATTTATTTTCTCCTACTTGCTTTAGGTTTAACTTTAGGTTTATTCTGTTCTTATTAGAACAGATCCAGGGAAGAATCTAGAACAGAATTCTAGAGCACAATCTAGGAAAGATTCCAAAAGTAGGAGCTTAGATTATTGATTGAGACTTTTTCTCTTTTCTAATCTTTGTGTTTAATGCTATAAATTTCCCTGTCAGCACTGCTTTGTGTCTCACAAAATTTGATATGTTTTTTATTTTCATTCAGTTCAGTATTTTTTGGTTTCCACTGGGACTTGCTCTCACCCATGGATTATTTAGGAGCTGGCTGTTTACTTTCTAAGTGTTATTTCTAGTTTGGTTTCATTGTGATCAGAGACATTTTCTGTGTGGTTTCGATTCTTTTGTATCTGTCAGTTCTTTTGTATTATGTTTGTTTTATGGCTCAGGATTGAAAAGAGTAAGTGTTTTGTTGCCATTGAATAGAATTTTCTATTAATGTCAATTAGATCGTATTGATTGATGGTGGTGTTGAATTCTATGCTGTTCTGTGTAGTTCTATCCATTGCTGAGAGGGGTTGAAATCTGTAACTATAATTGTGAATTACAATTTCCCCTTTCAGTTCTGTAAGTTTTTGCCTTACATATTTTGCAGCTCTGTTGTCTGGTGCACACATTTAGGATTGCTATGTTTTCTTGGTGGATTGACCTTTTGTCATTATGTAATGTTCCTCTCGATTCTGATAATTTTCTTTGCCCTGAAGTCTACATTAGCTGATATTACTGTAACCACCCCTCATTTCTTTTGATTGTTTCTACAGTATATCATTCCATTCTTTTACTTTCAATCTGCCTATATTGTTATATTTTAAGTCAGTTTCTTCTAAACAGCACGCTGTTAGGTGTTTTTTGTTTTTTGTTTTTTGATTCACGGTCAATCTCTGTCTTATAATTGGTATATTTAGCCTACTTATATTTAATGTAGTTATTGATATATTATGGTTTAAGTCTGCTCTATATTTTACAATTCAAAAATTTCCATTGGGTTCTTTTTATATATTTCTTTCCTTAGACTTTCTATTTCTTTGCTGATAGTTTCTTTCATTTGTTTTAATTTGTTCATGATTGTTTATTGAAGCATTTTTATAATAGCTGCTTTAAAATCTGTGTCAAGGAATTCTAAACATTTCTGTCGTTTCAGTGTTTGCATCTATTGATTGTCTTTTTGCTTTCTGTTTGAGGTCTTGGTTCTTGCGATGGCAAGCTATTTTTTGTTTGTTTTCTGTTGCAACCTGGAAGATTTGAGTATTATGTTATGAAACTCTGGATCTTATTTAAGCCTTCTGTTTTAGCTAGCTTCTTCTAATACCACTTCAGCAGCAGAAGTGGGGGCCACTGCCTCATTACTTCCAGGCTTTAGAAATCGAAATTCCTCACTCTGTGTCCGTTGACATCCAAGGAGAGGGAAGTCTTCATTACTGTTAGCAGACATGAGAGTTTTAGCTCCTCACTAGGCCTCCCCTCATATCAGGGCAGAGGAGGATTGGCTGCTTTTTACTACCTAGTGGGAGTGGAAACTCATATTCCCCATGTTGACACTGCAGAATTTGAGAGGGCAACCTCCTTATATCCTGGTGAGGGCGGACCACTCAGGTCCCTATTCAGTCTTTGCTGGCATTGCTGGGGGTTGAGCCAGCTTTTTCTTTGGTGTTTGGGAAAGAGTGTTTCTTTCTAATGTTTCCTGTCTTGCTAGGCTGCCTACTTTTGACTAGCAGGTGAGCGAGCTTTTTTTTTTTGTCTTGTCTGCCCTCACTGGCATTTCCGTTTTGCTGACTCTTTCAGCTCCAAGTCTGGGGTAGATAAGGCAAAAAGAAAACCCAGGGAACACACTACTGTATTGTTTCTCACATTCTTTCGGAGTCTTCTTATGTTTGTTTTATATGTAATGTCCAGGGCTTTTAGTTGAATTAGCAGCAGAGATAGGGAAAAGAACATTTACTTCATCTTCCTAGAAGCTGAAGTTATTTCTTGTATCTATTTTTTTTTAAAGCAAACCTTCTGCCCTCCTTCCCCATCCAATGGTAGAGCTCTTTTCTCTGCATCATTTTAGAACCAGACTCTTTGAAAGCAATTGTCTATGCATATTTTCTCCACTTTCTCTCTCCTCATTCTCTTTTAAACCTGTTCTAGCAAGACTTTTATCCCTGTCACTCCTCTGAAACCATTCTTGTTAAGGCATCATTTACAAGTGAGTAATCAAACCAATAATACTTATAAAACTGTGGCTGAAGCTAAAATTGTACTTAGAGGGGAGTCTGTAGTGTAAAATGTTATACTAAAAGAGAAAAAAAAAGCCTGAAACCAATGAACTGGTATTTAAGAAGTTAAAAGAAGGATTTACCCAAAGAAAAAAGAAAGGAGATAAAATATGTCCAGACCTTAGCAAAATAGAAAAAAGATACAATTGAGAGAATTAAAAAATTCTGGCAAGGTGATCAAGAAAGAGAAAAGGCAAAAATATATAATCGTCATATTAGAAAATATTATAAATATTTAATTAGCATATTGAAATAAAATTATGTATGAAATAAATGATCAGAAAAGTGTATAAGTGACCAAAACCTATTCAAAAAGATATAGAAAATCTGAATGGTCTAATAGCCATTTAAGATTCTGATTTAGTAGTTAAAAGGTTTTCTTTCCCTCAATGAAAAGGCCCAGGTGGTTTTTCAGCTACTGTGTTTGGACAAATCCTAATTCCCATGTTCAGTAAACTTTTTCAGAAAATAGTACTATTTCTCATTTTGTTTTTTTGAGGCTTATACTATAAGCTTGTTATAAAACTAGCAAAGAGACTGTAAAAGAATAAAATTTACAAGCCAGTCTCACTTATGAACATAGCAAAATATCTAGCAATGTATAAAACATGTAACGTGACCAAGTTTGGCTTATTTTAAGAATGCAAGCGTTAAGCAACACTAGAAATTTATTCAAATATTTACACCTTAATAAAATTATAAGTTACTACACATCACATTGTTGGCTTAGAATAATGAAAGTCTTGGTTGCCTCTGAGAATGCTAGGTGTATACATCATGAGTACTAAAATTTAGTTTTGAGTGGAATACTGTTGGTCACAGTAGATGGTACAGCTAAGTTGATTGAAGGGAGTCAGATGGTCTCAGAGAGGGCAAAGTATGAGTTAGGTTTTGTGTAATATTTTGTCAAAATGTTAGAAGGAACAGCATATCAAGTAGATAAAATATGTGCTAAAGCATAGCTGTGGCATTTGGGAATGGTAAGTGAACTACAACTAGAGCGCAGTTATGTTTTAAGGATATTGGGCCCTGGCATGAGATGAGACTGCAGATTTGTGCAATTGTGAAAGGCCTTGTCTGCCTTGCTTCTTGCTAAGTAGTGGAATGTATCAACCCAGGGAGAGTCAGAAAGCCAGTAAATATTTTTGAATATTCCATTTCTTTAGGTCCTTATACTTAATGTCTTATCTTTAGAAATAACATGTGTTACTTGTTTGCATTCTTTTGTATATGTACCTTATGTGAAGTTTAGATGCTATCACTGATTTACTTTGATTTTTTGTTTACTAAAATGTAGGAATCTGAGTTTATGACTGAATCACTAGTGTATTTTCCTCTGGGTTGTATACTAAACTTTTAAAAGCAATCATGGCTAATCTTTCACCAATCTGGTGCCTTAGAACTTTCCAGTGAAATTTGTATCAGAGGCCTGATTAATTTTATTTGTTCTGTGATCTTAACTTTATGGTAAAAGCACATTTTAGTATGTCAAATATTTGTGATTTTATTAGAGTTTTTGATTGAGTTGTGATTTTATTTTTGTTTTAAAGAAAAGTTACTGGAGTGAACTTTCATTGATTCCAGGTTTTTTTTTTTTCCCTTTTTCCTTTTTGTATTGCATTGGTAGATGCAAGGCAACAGTTTGTTATTCTAAAATGAGTCAGAGAATTTTAAACCTAAATTAACTTAATAAATGTGCTCACTTTTTTCTTTAGTTCATTCCTTCTAACCCCCCAAAAATGCTTTTATTTTCTTAATTATGTAATATGTTTTTTTTTTTAATTTAAGGTGTGACTGCACAGAAAAGTTACAGAACAAATTTGACTTTTTGCGCTCACAGTTGAATGATATTTCTTCCTTTAAGAATATCTACAGATATGCCTTTGATTTTGCGAGGGTAGGTGGAATTGCCATGTTTGCAATTTTAATATTTTTTTAATCTTGAAACCACACTTAGGAAAACTTTTTTACCTTTATTTTAGGATAAAGATCAGAGAAGCCTTGATATTGATACTGCTAAGTCTATGTTAGCTCTTCTCCTTGGGAGGACATGGCCACTGTTTTCAGTATTTTACCAGTACCTGGAGGTATGTATGTGTTTTTATTTTTAAAATAACATTTTAAAACTTAAGCTGATTGAAAATATACCTTTAATTGAAGAGAAACAAGTAGATTTTTAATACTGTGCTTTTTAAAAAATCTGTTTCAGTGGTTGGAAATTTAAAATATGTGTATGTATCTGCTGTCATTTTTAGACATGAATTCATGTTCATTAATATATTCTGTGCATAAGTTATTTTTATTCCCTGCCTTGCAACCCACCCCCCCCCCCCCCACATCCCAAAAAAGATAAAAAAGAAACCTTCAAGAAATATATTTTAGCACAGATGTCCTTCATGTAAAATTAGTTTCTTGGGGTTTTTGCAGGAGAGAATTTATGTTAGTGCACACATCTCCGGCTTCTAAATCAGATTTCTATCTGTTATCCAGGGTATTAGGCTGAAAAAAAATCAATATGAGAACCAGTTTTACTATTAAAACTTAGGCTCAATCTAAAAAATTAGAATAAACTTTTATGTCCACAAATATGAGAATGTACTTAAATATAGTGATTACTAAGAGATGTATGCTGAATTTATGAAGAAAGTATTCTTTTAGAAGGAGCACCTTCTGTACATGGTAGTTTGAAGAAGATATCGTCTTTTGTTTCATTTGCTTTCTTTGGTTTTTTTTTGTGCTTTTTCCATTTTATTTATTTATTTAGATATACTTCTCACCATTTCTTGAATACAGATGCTTTTGCTTTGAAAATAAGTTCTCATAAAGCCAGTTGTTTATCATAGCAACTTCCCCAGATGAGTTTTGTTTAAAACTTGTGATAAGAGACAGTGGTATAAGAAGGTCTTATGTGAATGGGTTCTGTGCACACTTAATCTTTAAGTTATCAGCCTTCCTCATATTAGTAGTTTTGGGGCAAAGATAAATAACCCAATGTAAAAATATTCCTCTCTAGAAGGGAGCTGAGGGGAGTAAATATTTTCAAATGCTTGTTATATGGAGGGTGTTTGACATACTTTATCTTTTTTAAACCTTTATAACACCATTTTGAATTATGTTTTATCTCCACTTAGCCAATGAACAACTTTCCCAAGGTTACTCAATTATGTAGCAGAAGTGAGATTTGAACCCAAGTCTGTATCCTTTCCATTGCCTCCAAAGAGGCCAACTTCAAATATGCTAAACAGTAAATCTTATGTAAAGAAATCATTTAATGAGAAGCAGTAGGAGGGAATTTACTGTGTGTAAGAAACATTGTATAGCTTGATCTCTTTGGTGATTACACAAGCATATCCATTGGTAAAAATTTATTGAGTTTTATCTTATTAGTGCCCTTGGTGCTCGTGTTATTATTCCTCAAGAATGAAAGAAGGGGACTTCACTGGTGGTCCAGCGGTTAAGACTCCATCCTTCCACCTAGATCCCTGGTGGGGGAACTAAGATCCTGCATGCCTTGTGGCGTGGCCAACAACAACAACAAAAGAAAGAATGAAAGGAAGAAAAATAAAAGGAAAAATAAATTGATGAAGTTAACATCTAAGTGACCCTGAGGATTCTCATAGAAACGCAAATAATTAAAAGAGTAATAAGTGTTTTAGGAAAGACTAAATCACACAAAAAAGTTATAACTATATTTATTGAAGTCAAGTCCTAGTAAGTAATGATTGTTCTGTAATCTGAAATTTATATCATTTTCTACAGCAATCAAAGTATCGCGTTATGAACAAAGATCAGTGGTACAATGTGTTAGAATTCAGCAGAACAGTCCATGCCGATCTTAGTAACTATGATGAAGATGGTGCTTGTAAGTATAATATAATATTTTCCTTTGAAAATAAAATTCATAAAACTATTAAATGAGAACATGAATTTGTGTAGTATTACCATGAAGGATTCCTAACAGAACTTCTTATTTAATGGTGTGGGAAGTGTGGGGGAGGCAGGTGTAGAAGGTAGAGAACTTAGAGTGAGCAACATTATAAAAATCCTTGCTGGTAAATGAAATATTTTTGATTACTTGGTAGCAGAGCACTGTAGCTAAATTTAGAATATAATTTCCGCAGTTAGAAGCTAAAATTCTGCTTCATTCCTGCCTTTCCTGGTATTTGCCTATGTAAGAAAAGTGCAGTCATGATTTTAAAAATAGGAAAGTAAAACATCAGCTTCAATAGCAGAAGGTTTGAAGTTAATATCATAATAGCCATTCACAATATGGCAAATAATGTGAAAGTAACTTCCCTCAGAAATTATTAAGTAAACAGTTAATGAAATATTTACAGTTTTTTAATCTTTCAAATTAAAATGTCTGTCCACCTTCAGTGGAAAATCCAGAATGCCATAAAATAGATCTTTGAAGTAATGGTGAATTATTTAGATAAGCCAAACGAATTCTCATGATAAATTAAATTTTTATTTCCCACCACTAGTTTGGTTGCATATGTCGTTTTAATGTTGTAAAAGATTACATAGGAAAGATACATTCCTATAAATGTAAACTGAGATTATGGACTTATTTTTGTGACGCTGAAGAAACAAAGTAATGAAGAAGGGATAACTTTATTTCTCCCTGTATATGTTGTCTTCCCCCTACTAAATGTTATAAAATTTAATATTTTTAGAAATAATACCTTACAGCAGTAAACTGGCAGCCCAAAGACTATGGCCTGCAAATGTATATTTTCTTGTGCATTTGAGTCAGCATTATAACTGAGAGATTTTGTATAAAAATACAGCTTCTGGATTTGCTTGAAAAATTAGAAAATCTGACAAAACTGTTCCTGTGTTCTTTTATAGGAATTAGGCTGGAACCAAGTAGTGGCTTATGCTGGACTTGCTTTCCGGTGTGCTGGTCCACAGTATACCAAAAACTAGGTTGCTTTTCAGTTGTCATTTATTATTATGTTGGTCTGCTATTTTTCTTACAGTAGAGAAATATGTCTATCAAAAGTGAAAGAAAAAATGAGACCACCAGAAGGTTGTGTGCTTTAAGAATAGGGCAAGCATATTTATTTGTGGCAATGAGTTTTCCTACATTTATAAAAAAATAAACAGTGTGCTCCTTTAAACTACCTATCTGACTTGTAAGTAAATGGATTTGAACCCCCTGCATTATAAAAATATCTTTTTTACAGTAGTTCATAAATCAGGTATTTATTCGGTATTTGCGTTGTATTCAGATTTATACTGGATCCTGTTACTGGAACAGTATAAGTCTCTAAAATGGCCACACCTTCAGTAAACTTAAACACTTCTTGGTGAGGTAACAGAAATACTACATTAAACACTTTACTTTTCAGATTGTTTAATAATTAAATGGCAGAAATCTGTGGCCAATTAGAAAAAGGGAGAGGTTAATATTGACTTAGTATTGGAGAGTTCATGAAACACTTAAATCTTGAGAATGAGATTTCTATGAATATCTATTGTGGAAAGTCCCTTATGTCCAAAAAAAAAAAAAAAAAAAGGATAAGAAAGCACCCATTAACCATTAAGTAGAAGAGGGAAGCTTGAAGGAAAATAACTGAAGAAGGGAAGTGTCAGTTCTCTATCTTCACCACGGAGTTTTTGGGGAGTTTGTTTTATAGTTGGAGAGATGAGTTCACTGAACTCTAATAAAAATTGCTTCTTTTATTTCTAGGGCCTGTTCTTCTTGATGAATTTGTTGAGTGGCAGAAAGTTCGTCAAACATCATAGCAAGAACTATTGTGAAGAAAATGCAAACCTTTTGATCCCTACATGTGTACAAGCTAATGAGGAAAAAAGAAAAAAACCAAAGGGGTGCATTTTCATTCATGTGAAAGACTTCTCATAGTACTTTTTTTTTCCTTTTTTTTTTAAAGGAAGTTTTCTTGTTACATGTTATGGGAATTGAGCCACACCTCTTCTGAGACTGAATATTGAAGTTTTTGTTTTGAGTTATGTTTATAACATTTATTTCAGAACAATAAAGATTCAGATTTGTGACAAAGGCCTTAAAGTGAAGACGTCCCTTGAGTGTCAGAGTGGTATTTATTTTTGTAAATTTTAATTCTTGAATTTTAGAGGTCTGTCATACTAGGAATTTGTGGAATTTTAAAGATTTTAAATAATATTTGGCAGTGTAGTCTGCTGATGGTATAGCTCATTATATGCATCTCTGCACAGTTAGAAAGAATATTTATTGGCCTTGACTTCTGAGGTAATGATTTTCTGATGCAGCTAATAAAATACATTTCTGGATATTGGAAGTGCTCCAACTTTCAGCTGTGGTTTTCTGTGAAAGCTGCCAACATATTATGCACAGACTTTATCTGAAAACTTTAGAATTAGAAAGATTTTGTCTAGTTATTGTTTTCTAACCATTAACTAGTATTGTCAGTAAGCATAAATCAGCATTGCATGTATATTCCTAATGTGGATTTTAAGTTTTCTGTATTCTATCAGTTTAAAAATTCCATTTATATTTAAAGTACAAGGTTCATATATTAATGGTCTCAAAATCAGACAACCTTATGAGAGAAATTGACCAGTATTGAAGTTGTATCATCAACATTGTTGTTGTTAGTGGCATGTATATGATCTTTTTAACTGTCATTTTGTGATTTGGGGAGTTTTCTTGACGACCCTGCTCTGCCCCACTCCAGCCTGGTCTCTTTCTCCTTTTTTTGGTCATAAGAGAACCTTAGCTCTGATATGGATTTAGTTAAAATATATATTGGAAAAAATAGAATAAGGACTCATGGGAGAACTCTGGGTGTAATTGTGCACAACTCAAGGGTGCCATTTACATTGGTACAGTTACATTGCTAATTATCACAATTTTCTGACTTGGCAATAAAACATCTTGAGGACAGGACAGCCTTTTTTCTAATTCACACTAAAGGCATCTTTTGGACTAGCAGCATGGCTGTTTGTGCATTCCTTTTCAAACCATCCAATATCCCAGTAATATGAAAACCTTGTTCACATTTACAGTCAAGTCACAACCTCAGTAACATTCCTAGTTTCATTGTATGAGTAAAGTTACTTTTCCATAATAAGAACATTTCTGTTGAGATTTAAGGTAAAGGTTGATTTTTGATGGATAGTTTATTTAATGAGTGATTACAGTAGTGATTACTTCAGGGAGAATAGCATTTTAAAGTTTTTTTTGTTTGTTTTTTTGCTTTTTGGTTAATGGGCTAAGAGAAAATGATTGCTGTTTTCCTTCTTTTAATGAAATCACTTTGTACAGCTTTGTAAAACACTGATATAATAATGGAAAATATTTTTTCCCTTAAATATCTGTTAAAGATAATTTTCTTGGACTACTCCTGCCAAGTATTAGAATCACTGAATTATTGGAACTGAGCATATTGACAGTGTTATGACATTATGAATGGTGTTTTAATATTAAATTTATTATAAGAACTGTCAGTCCTTGAACAACATGGGTTTAAACTGTGTGGGTCTGCTTACAGGCAGATTTTTTTCAATAAATATGCAGTCGACCCTCTGTATCCATGGATTCTGCATCCATGGATGCAGAACCTGTGGATATGGAGACCAACAATGGGACTTGAGCATCTGCAGGTTTTGGTAAATTCGGGGCTTCTGGAACCAGTCCCCTTCAGATACTGAGGGACAACTGTAAAGCATTTAGATTTTTAGGCATTTGAATCTTTATAATTTGACTCTTCAAGGATTAACTTCTGAACTTGAAGAATATTGCCCATTTTTATTTAATTCCAAAACATATAACTTAAATGAAATTTTACACGTTGTCAGTTTTTGGCCTGAACAAAATACTATTGTCTTTGTCATCTTCAGTGTTTGAGTGAAATAAGGAACACTCCAAACTTATAGATGACCTTTAAAGAAATAAAATATATGAAACTATTTACTTTGCTTACTTATCCAGATACTGTTAAGACTTTGAATCTGAAAATTGAAATGAAACTTACTTTTTTCTCAAGTCAACAGCCCAATTATACCCAGGCCATGCTTGCTTTACTGTCTTGCTCCTTCTAGTTCTCTTACCTTCTCAGAGTCATAACATTCACTTATTTCGGAAGCAAAATTACTCTGCCTCATTCATCTCAGGATGCGGGCTTGTCCCTTCATGTCTTTTCTTTTTTAATTTATATTTGAACATCATTTAATTTATTGGGAAACTAATGATCAAGAGGTTAAGTGGTCGTATAAGCAAAGAAGATGGTATTAAGGAGCCTGCAGCATGAAAAAGAAATTTTCTGTTGGGGATCTTCTTTTAACTGCTTAGCTTTAAGTGCCTTCCCAGAAACTCTGTTGTTAAAATTTTCAATATTACTTCATTTATATGGGATGAAATACTCCATGGTGCTTTATAATTGGAAACGACTTACTTCTTACAGAATAGCATACAGATGTTATACTACTGGAAAAAAGTAGAGCCAGGTGTTGATTCTTAACTGTGAGAGCATGGAGAGGTTGTCCCCCAACCCCTCAGAGCCAATAATTTTTAGCAAGGCATGTCTTTAGGAAATTGCCAGAGATTCAGGTAACTTACTTGAATAGGAGATAAAAATGGTGTATTGTGTACTGATCTGACTCTGTTGCAATGTTTGTCTTTTATTGTTTAACGATTTCTTTCGAATGCTTCCAGTAAAATTCTTGACATAATCCATTTTTGACAGTAATAGTATTTTTATGTGTGATGTATACTTTTTGCTGATTTGAGTTTTACTTTGTTTGAAGTACTCTAGGTTAGTGTTTCTTAAATGGGAATTTGAGGGCCTTCTATGGGAATGTTAGATTGACCCTGGAGAGTACCTCTCTTAAATACAAATAAATGCCTTTTCATCTAGTGAGCCAAAAATTTATCTTTAAAAATATTGATACCATCACTGTGTGGGGAGGTAAGAAGGAGAGTAGAATTTTAAAACAGAGTTTTTAAAGCATACAAGTTAATGTAAAGTATTAATGAAACATTTTACTTTAAACAGAGTATTTCTTCATCAAAACATGTTCTTTCTCCCTAAATGCTTATGGGAAGTTATGAAAGCATTTATTGAAATATATTACATACTCAGCTTGAGAAGCAAGTAAGAATACTGATTTTTTTTCTTTCACTGCTTTCTTGAAGTGTACTTAAAACTGTTGTGATAATTCATAATCTGATAAAGTTTTGTTCAGGCTTTCAAGGCTCCTGTAGCCTAAAGTTTTGTAGCACATCTCTCGTGCTTATCAAATGTCTAAAGCATCAAGTAAATCGGGGACATTTTAATACATAATTTAAACGCATTTCTATGTTAAACTAAGAGAAAAGGCAAAATAATCTCCTAATTATACTTCTAAAGAATTCTTAAAGAGGAATTCTCTCTTCTTGAGGTAGTATTACTTCTTGAGTGATACTGGGAATCATTGCAAGGAAAAATTTCAAAGAAGGGTTTACTTACTCTTCAGGAGAAAAGAGAAATAACAGCAAAATATCTTTGATTTCCTCAGGAAAGGCCTATCTGGATTATTAAATATTCTGGATCATATAATTTTTTAATGAATTTAGTTTTATTACTTTCATAAATATTTGTTAACAGCCAGACAAATTGCCTATAAGTAGTACTGTGGAAGCCCGAAACCAAATTTATATAGATTATAGATTATATAAAGATAAATTCCTGCCCCCAGCCTTAGATGAATTATCTCTAACTCACTATTTAATTGTAGAGACTTTTCTAGTGAACTTTTACTTCACTGGAGCAAATCTTTAGATCTTTTAAAGCACAATTTATTTACCTTTTCTCAAGTATCGGTCTGAATAAAACATTATAAATTTGCTATATCCACTTTACAGTCTTTTGTATTCTATACAGATTGTGCTTCCTTTTGCTCCTTTCCTAGATCAGTTGTTATTGGTTTGACCATTCTTTTTATTTTGTGTGCTTTGTCTGTAATTTATTAAATCTTTTATAATATGGCTTATTTTTGCATGGGTTCTGGTTTATCATGTGTTAAATATTCTTTAAAATATATCCAGTAAAAAGGTTAGACTTTAACATGAGTATGAATTCTTACCTGACAATGCCAATTTCATTGGAGCTTTGTTTTATTTATTTTATGGATCTATGGTCCATAAATATAAGAGTTATATTGAGATTTTCTTAGTTTTTCCCAAAATTATATCATTTTGAAAAAATTTTATCCTTTGCAATTTTGGTTTTCTCAGCTTTAAAGTAATAATGAAAATTGTACCACACATGATGGATTGTTTTAAGTATAAACTAAAACTGTGGATAATATGAAATATTCAAACACAGTACTTAAAGTTATTTTTAATGCTAACAAAAATAAGCAAAGTGGGTATGTATAAAACCAACTTTACCCCAAACCCAATGGTTAGTGTGTGTGTGTAAGTAAATTGAGTGTTACTGAGTATTACACATAATTTATTTTTCCATGTAGAAAATAGCTTGTGGATAAAAGTCCTTCACGTATTGTGGTGAAAAGAAAGTGTGCTTCCATATGGTTGCTGCCAGTTGCATTTGAACCATGAAAGATGAAAGACTAAATTATTTAAACTACTTGTCATTAGGGACTTAGTATTATTGTTATCAAACTTAGCAAAATTATTTTTTGTGAGTATTGGATTATGTGCAGTTAGTTTACCTTTAGTACTTTCCCTGTTTATTATGCAAATCAAATGGCTTATAGCAAGTTTATACACCGTTATTTTTAATCTACAGATGCAGAAACCTTACCTGTTTTTGGATTTATATCATTCCTTGAAACTACTTTGAATATTGAGAGAGTTTATAGAAGTAACATCAGAGGAACGTGAGTTGGTGTCCTCTTTGTCTCATCCTTGTCACTTTTAGACACATCATTTGACTTCTGTCATCTTCAGTTTTATTGTCTGTAAAATAGTGATAATAATACTTACCAGTATTGTTATGAAGTTCAAACAGGGCCCTATCCACAGCACTAAGTACATGTTGAATGAATACACCTTGTTGTTTGTTTATTTATTTATTTATTTATTTAATTTTTTTTGTTTTTATGTGGACCATCTTTTAAAGTCTTTATTGAATTTGCCACCACAATGCTTCTGTTCTGTGTTTTGTTTTGACTGCAAGGCACATGGGATCCCAGCTCCCCTACCGGGGACTGAACTGGAACCCCCACCGCCCATACTGGAAGGTGAAGTCCGAACCACCAGAGTGCCAGGGAAGTCCCATATAACCTTGATGTTTAAATAAAAAGCAGTTAGTCTGAATAGTTTTTTTTTCTAACATTTTTCCATCCTGTATAAAGTGGAATAGCTGGGATTTTGTTTTATTATACCACTTATTATTTTTTTTCCTTTTTTTTAAAAATTTTATTTATTTATTTATTTATTATTTTTGGGGGGGTACACCAAGTTCAATCATCTGTTTTTATACACATATGCCCGTATTCCCTCCCTCCCTTGACTCCCCCCTCCACCCTCCCTCGAGTCCCCCCCACCCTCCCTGTCCCAGTCCTCTAAGGCATCTTCCATCCTCAAGTTGAACTCCCTTTGTTACACAACAATTTCCCACTGGCTATCTATTTTACAGTTGGTAGTATATTATACCACTTATTATAATCTGACTTATTCATACACCTCTTGGACTAAATATTTCAATAAATCCCAAGCATCTAGTATGTTCCGAGAAGTGTTCTAGGCACAGAATAGACAGTTATTTCTGACCCTTGTGGGATTTTCATTTTAATTGATAAAATATGTTAGAAATTGATAAAATATCATATGGTGGCATGTTATTAAGTGCAAATGTCAAGGAAGAGGTATACATTGATAAAGTGATATTGAGCAGAAATCTGAAGTAAACGATTAAGCCATGTGGATAATCAGAAGAAGAGCATTCCAGGCAGAAGGACTTTAAATCTGCTGTTCTGAGCTGGTAGTCTGCTTGGTGTTTTTAAGAAAAGGCAGGGAAATCCTTGCAACTATAGTGAGCAAGATGAGAGTATTAGCCTGGATTAGAAAATGAGGTTAGACAGGTTGGATTGTGCCTGATTGTAGTTAATCACGTAGGGCATTGTAGGCCTTTCCAAAGACTTAGACTTTCATTGAGTGAAGTGGGAAGTGGTTAGGGATCTGATCAAAGCGAGGATGGAAGCCTGTAGAAATAGGAGGGTAATACAGTAATCCAGATGTGAAGTGGTGTAGTTTGAATGAGACTGAGGGCAGTGGAAATAATAAGTGGTCAGATTCTGAAAATATTTTAATAATAGAGTCAAGAGTATATGCTGATGGATTAGATGTGGGTTATGAGAAAGAAGAACCAACAATGATGCCAAGATTTTTAGCTTGAACTCTGAATGAAGGAACCATTTACTAAGATGAAGAAGACTCAGATGAGCAGGTTTGAGGACAGCAAATTGAGGGTTTTAATTTTGGATATGTTATATCCAGATATTTAAGAAACAAGATTGATAATATATAAACATATGACAGATTTAAAAGGGGGAATGCTGTTTTATTCTTGTAATGAGGCTTTTTGTTTTGGGATGGTAATACAGTTTTACATTTTAATATATCTGAAATGCTAGTTTATTTTTTTCTGGTAGTTGGAAATTGCTATTCTGATTCAATTTGTGAGTTTTAGCACTAGAGGGCAGGCTTGCCTCTAGATTGTAAAGAGCTGTGAATGGATTAATTTAGCCAAATGTATTACTGTATCTATACTCACTCCCAGTTAACGAATGGGTTCGTTTCTCAAGTGACAAATGTGCTATCATATTTCTTCCGTTGCTGGGAAAGCAAAAAATTAGACTAGTGGTTGATCTTAGTATATCTAGAATTGACAGTTGATATTTGCATATGAAGTCCAAGGAAAGGCAAATGTAGCTTACTGCAATTACATTAAGATCTTATATAGAGGGTCCACACATACATGGACATAAGAGAATTTGAAGCCAGTCAGAAGAAATGTTGGTCACGAAAACATTTATTCAGGAAATATATTGAGCTGTTAACTTTGTGTTATCAATTGTGATAGAGTTCAGGCTAGAAAGATAAGTAAAATATAGTCCCTGTCTAAATAAGTTTTGGTGTAGCATGTTATAGCACTTACTATCTTGTGCTGTATCTATTTAAATGTCTTTTTCCTTCAATAATAGGAATCATGACTCATTTATTTTTGGTACTTCCAAGTGCCCATCACAGTGCCTGGTCTTAGGTTAGTTCATAGTGTGTGGATAAATGAATGAAAACAGACAGGAAAAAAAAATAAGAACAGAGTCAGGACCGTTGCCAAAAGGCCCTATTTTCTTTTCATACTTTTTCCCTTGCAGGAAAGCCCTCCTATTAACAAACACAAAAAAGGTTATGGAGATTATTCCAACTCTCCATCTTTGCTCCCACTCCTCTTGCTAATGGTCTTCATCTCCACCCATGATCAAGAGCAGTGAGTAGAAATAACCTATGGCATTCATAGAGAATGGAAGTCTAGCCTTTTGATGGTCACCTAAGTGGAGAAGAAGGATAAATGTGGAAGATGAACAACTCCTGTCTGGCTCTTGTCAATTCAAGAAGTTTGAGGTGAAACAGCTTTCTGGAATGAGAGCACTCTTCTCCTTTTCCCACTGTTCACCCAGAAAGTTTTCCCACACAGAATCTTGCTCCCCGGTCCTTTTAGGGTCCCTACCTCTACATGCTAGTTCAATTTTCTTGTAACATGAGAATAATAGTTCCTACCTCGTAAGATTGTTTTGAGGAAGAAATAATGTATGCAGTAAACATGAGATACACTGGTGTCTGAAAAACAAATCAGACTTGGTAGGATGGATTTGTGTTCATTAAGTGTTAGTCATTATATAGTAGAATTAAATGGCAAAAGAAAGTTGATCTGCTAAATCAGATACATTTAAAAATGCAAATCTTTTGACAAATCAGTCTCTAATGTCAATGATGTAAGCTGATTTGTTTTATTTGCTCCATTAATGTGGGGCATTATGGTGAAATGGTTCTTCAAAAGGATATTAAATGTGACTAAATGAGATGATCAATTTAGACTGTACTTGACACAAAGTAATAAACACTCAGCAACATTAGCTGCTGTAGCTGTCTTTAAAAGTGGACCAATTTGGCCTCATAGGAAAGACTTTTTTTTAATGTTTATTTATTTATTTATTTTATTGGCTGCGTTGGGTCTTTTTTTTATCATTATTGGCTGTGTTGGGTCTTTTTTTTTTTTTTTTTTGCTGTGCCTGGGCTTTCTTTTTAGTTGCAGTGAGTGGGAGCTACTCTTCGTTGTGGTGTGTGGGCTCCTTATTGCCGTGGCTTCTCTTATTGCGGAGCACAGGCTCTAGGTACGTGGGCTTCAGTAGTTGCAGCACATGGGCTCAGTAGTTGTGGCTCACAGGCTGTAAAGCACAGGCTTAATAGTTGTGGCGCACGGGCTTAGTTGCTCTGCAGCATGTGGGATCTTCCTGGAGCAGGGATCGAACCCATGTCCCCTGCATTGGCAGGTGGATTCTCAACCACTGCACCACCTAGGAAGCCCTGCATTGGGTCTTCATTGTTGCATACTGGCTTTCTCTAGTTGCTGCGAGTGGGGGCTACTCTTCATTGTGGTGTGTAGGCTCCTCATTGTAGTGGCTTCTCTTGTTGTGGAGCACGGGCCCTAGGCGCGTGGGCTTCAATAGTTGCAGCACATGGGCTCAGTAGTTGTGGCTCACGGGCTGTAGAGCACAAGCTCAATAGTTGTGGCACATGGGCTTAGTTGCTCTGTGGCATGTGGAATCTTCCCAAGGCAGGGCTTGAACCTGTGTGCCCTGCATTGGCAGGCAGATTCCTTACCACTGCACCACCAAGGACTTTTTTTTTTAAAGATAAATAATTTAAAATTATAAAGCCAAAATACTATGTATGATTACATTATTTGATTCTCTTAAATCATTGTTTCAGAAATTTAAGTAGCAGGATTCTTTTCCAAAAGAAGTACTTAGAAGCACAATATTTAAAACAGAGCAAATTGACATGCTCTGGTTGAAGTTGGAAACTCTTAAGTGTTTTCCTCTCACCACCCCCACTGCCACTATCACCTCTGAGAAACCTCAAAGGAACCCCTAGCTCTGACTAGCATATTTTGAAATCCACTGCTTCCACATTTGCACTTTGGCCTGTCAAACGTGAATAAAGTAGTAGAATGAGAAAGCTTAGACTCTTCAGAAATTTCCATTTAATTCTCTACATAAAAGCCAAAATGTGGCTGATGTTGTTTCTGTATGGAATAAGATGAGATATGTTTCAGCATCACTGGAAATGTTTATACTAGTACTATAAAGTTTATGATACTTCTGTCTTAGGTTTATTATCTAGAGTTGGTCTAAAAGGAAGTGATGTGTAAGAACTGCCAAGAGAGATTTGGAATAGATTTAAGAATGAATGAATGAGTGTCTAGCTGAGGCTTCACTATGGTCCCTTACTTTTATATATAAAAAAAGAGTATAGTTACCCTTGAAGATTATAATCTTTAAAGGAGAAAGAGCTCTGTGTATAGGGATGGTGTTCATCATAAGTGTTCCTTGCTCTGTGTCCACTACATAATAAGGGCTTAATAGATGTTTATTAAATTAATGAAAACATTTACATGGCTCTCTCCTTTCAGGTAACTGAAAGTTACTTGAAAGACAGGCCATGTTTTATTTATCTTTTTGTGCCCAGTGGTAGCACATAGCCAATAAATTATAGAGTTTTTTTTACTGAATAAATGAATGAATGAATGTATACATATGTACATAAAAATTTACATACCTACATTCCCGTTAGACTAAGTTTCTTGAGGAGGGAAGAAACCATGTCTTCAGCTCTTAGCATAGTGCCTCACTCAGTAGGTTGTCAAAAATGTTTGTAGAACTGAATAGAACTGAATTTTAAATCGTACCAGAGTAGGTTCACGTAACTTGACACAGTGCCTTCTAAATAGACACTAAAATTATTTCATAATTGAAAACAGAGATCCCGCTAAGCATTTTCTGAGTGAGGGCCTGTTGAATAACATGAGCAACAAGCTGTAGGAGTTCAGAGGAGAGAGAATTCTTTGAACTGAAATGGTCAAGACAGCTTCTCAGGGTCAGTGAGACTTGATGAAGGTGAGTAGTACTTTGGTATTTTCAGAACATGAATTAGATAGCTGGAGAGGAAAGAGGCTGGGAACAGGGAGACTGTTAAGGAAGGCACAATGTGGAAGGAACCCTGGGCTTGGAGAGCACAGATCTGTATTCTGAATTCTGTTTTGCTGCTTATTGGCCATAGGGCCTTGAGATTACTGTAGTTTCCTATTCCTCTTCTGTGAAGTGGAGGTAAGGTTGTTGTTCATACTGATATTGTACTTCAAAGTGTTTGTAAAATGCTAAGTAAAACATAATGCTATGCTTTGAATGCAGTGGGTTCCAAATAAATGTTTGTTGAATGACAAAGAAAAAATGACATTGATTAATGAAAAGAATGGAAGCCCTGGAATGTCAGCTCCTGCAATCTGTCAGTAAACCTGTTGAGTCTTACGGGAAGAAAAGTAAATATGCAAAGCCACCAAATCTCATGATCAGAAGAAAGACTTTTTGGATCAGTTGGAAACTCCTATGAGACGCTAAAGTTATGTCAGAGGTGAATAAGTCATGAGCTTTTCATGCTGACGTTATTTCTAAGATTGCTGCCTTATAGAAGGAGGCAAACCACAAGATAAACGATGCAGAATAGCTTTTTGAAATAAAGCTTCCTGAAGGATGAATGCTTCGTTTGCTTTAACTGCTTGCATCTTTACTAATGAGTCATTTTTTCCCCTTAATTGTTAATTTGTTTTAAATTGGTCATAAGATGGTTACATTGAGTAGTCTAATGTTACACAATAATTGAAAGACGTTAACAGGCCACCAGCTGAATGAGGGAAAATATGATTCTTTTTGAGCTTAAAATGTGTGAATTGGTAATAGTTACCTTGGTCTATTATGTTGTAAGATTGGATTTACTGGAACTTTTCCCTTATGTTCAAAAGTCACAGCACCTTTCTTTGCCTCTGAAATACCCTGTATCTCTTCTGCCTCCTGTAGTCACTGAGGGTTTCACTCCTTATTCCAAGTATGATTATTTTAAGAAACATCCTTTCCATCCTGCCTGTCTTTGAACCACTATCAATTTTGTATATACTTTTATTAGAGTGTTGATAACACTGTATTATAACGTATAATTTACGTATTTGTTTTCTTAACTAAACTGTGATCTGGAGAGCAGGGATTGTGTATTTTTGCTTTTTATTGTTCCAGTGTTCAGAACTAGCCACAGTATAGGGAAATCACTCAGTAAATGGAACAAATGAATAAATAAACAGATAAATGAATGGTTTTGCTTACTTTAAGATGTCTATCTTTTGTCTATGTTTTTTCACTGATGGCAGAAATTCCAGTACAGCCCAATTTTTAATGTTGATCTCCTATTAAAGTTACTAAACAAATGTAAATCAAAACAAGAAATGCTTACTAAAACAATTATGACATTTTTGCCTCCAAAACTGGCACAGATTTTTTAATTGATAATATTGTGGATAAGGGTACAGGGAAACAGGAATTTTAATATTTTGCTGAAGGAAACATAAATTGGCAGATCCTTTCTAGAAGGCATTTGGCAAATATATTCAAAAGCTTTAATAATGTTCATATTCTCTCACTCAGCCATTCTATGCCTAGGAATTTGTCCTACACAATAAATTAGAAATTTGCAAAACAATTTTATATCATATTTTATAGATAGAAAAGAGAAAATAACCTAAATGCTTAACCATAGGAAATTGCTTATGTAAATTATAATATATTTATACAATGAAGTACACCATCTTGAAAAATGCATGCTGTATTATCAAAGGGAGGAAAACAGGTTTAAAGCAGTATGTACGATTGGTTACTCCAGTGTATGTGTAAATGTACAGAGAAAAGACTGTAAAGTTTTACACCAAAATCAGAAAAATAGTAGCTTCTTGGTGATAGAATTACCAGGAGTTTTAATCTTTACTTCATTCTCTGTATTGGGTCCCTGGGCCTGAGCCCCACCCCAGCTGGGGCCTCCTCTAGCATGCAGGTCCGGGCAGACCTGAGTACCACCCCCCACAAGGCCTCTGTGGGCTGTACGGGTCCCGGCCCTGAGCCCCACCTCCGCAAAAGCCTCCTGGCAGCCCAAGTGCTGCCCCTAATAGTGCCTCCTCTGGCTACATGGGTCCAGGTGAGCTGAACATCACCTCCCTCCAAGGGATCCTTTGGCTGTGCTGACCCCTGTGGGCATGCCTGTAAAGGCCTGAATCCCAGCTGGTCTGTGCTGGCACATGTGCTCTGGGCCAGCTTCAAGAACAGATGCTGGTAAGAGAAAAACACGCAGAGGTGGGCCTGACACAGCAGGTCTGGAGACCTGCCTAGAGGTCATGGCGGCCTACTAGGGAGGTGAGGATAGGCTGTAGCTCAATGTGGGGGCAAGGACACCAATAGAGGAGGCACCAGGGGATTTTTTATTTTTAGTTTTTAAAATTTTTAAATTTATTTTTGCTTTTATTTTTATTCTTATTTTATTATTTTTTATTTATTTAAAAATCTTTTTTGCTGTTGTAGTTCTGTTGTTTCATTTTCTATTTTTCTAATATTTTTATTTTTCTAATTTTATTTTTTATTCTTTGTTATTTTTCTGCTCTTTTCTGTTTGTTGTTTTTTTTTTTTTTTCTTTTTCCTTTGCCATGCCACACAGCTTGTGGGGTCTTGATTCCCAGGCCGGAGGTTGGGCCTGAGCTCCTGCGATGGGAGTGCTGAGTTCAAGCTGCTGGACTAACAGAGAATTTCAGATTCCAGGGAATATTAACCAGTATGAGGTCTCCCAGAGGTCCTCATCTCAACACCAAGACCCAGCTTCACCCAACTGCCTGCAAACTCCAGTGCAGAATGCCTCAGGCCAAACAACCAGCAAGACAGGAACACAGCCCCACCCATCCAAAAAAAAAAAAAAAATAGTAAGATGACAAAAAATATGATACAGACAAAGCAACAAGGTAAAAACCTACAAGACCAAATAAATGAAGAAGAAATAGGCAACCTACCTGAAAAAGAATTCAGAGTAATGATAGTAAAATGTTCAAGAATCTCAGAAATAGAATGGAGCCATGGATCAAGAAAATAACAGGAAATGTTTAACAAAGACCTAGAAGAACTAAAGAACTAACAGTGATGAACAACACAGTAACTGAAACGAAAAATACACTAGAAGAAATCAATAGCAGAATAACTGAGGCAGAAGAATGAATAAGTGAGCTGGAAGATAAAATGGTGGGAATAACTGCTGAGGAGCAGAATAAAGAAAAAAGAGACCCAGTCCCAGAGACCACTGGGACAACATTAAATGCACCAACATTAGAATTACAGGGGTCTTAGAAGAAGAAGAGAAAAAGAAGGGGTCTGAGAAAATATTTGAAGAGATTATAGTCTAAAACTTCCCTAACATGGGAAAGGAAATAGCCACCCAATTCCAGGAAGTGCAGAGAGTCCCATACCAGATAAACCCAAGGAGAAACCACTGAGACACATATTAACCAAACTAACAAAAATTAAATTCAAAGAAAAAATATTAAAAGCAGCAAGGGAAAAGCAAAGAATAACATACAGGAGAATTCCTATAAGGTTAACAGATGATTTTTCAGCAGAAACTCTGCAGGTCAGAAGGGAGTGGTGGGGTATATTTAAAGTAATGAAAGGGGAAAACCTACAACCAAGATTTCTCTACCCAGCAAGGATCTCATTCAGATTTGATGGAGAAATCAAAAGCTTTACAGACAAGCAAAAGGTAAGAGAATTTAGCACCACCAAACCAGTTTTACAAACAAATGGTAAAGGAACTTCTCTAAGTGGGAAACATAAGAGAAGAAAAAGACCTACAATAACAAACATAAACAATAAAGAAAATGGTAATAGGAACATACATGTTGATAATTACTTTAAATGTAAATGGATTAAATGCTCCAACCAAAAGACACAGACTGGCTAAATGGATACAAAAACAAGACCCATATATATGCTGTCTACAGGAGACCCACTTCAGACCTAGGGAAACATATAGAGTGAAAGTGAAGGGATGAATAAAGATATTCCATGCAAATTGATATCAAAAGAAAGCTGGAGTAGCAATACTCATATCAGATAAAATAGACTTTAAAATAAAGACTGTTACAAGAGACAAGGAAGGACACTACATAATGATCAAGGGATCAACCCAAGAAGAAGATATAGCAATTATAAATACACACCCAATATACAAGCACCTCAATACATAAGGCACATGCTAACAACCATAAAAGGGGAAATTGACATTAACACAATAATAGTGGCAGACTTTAACACCCCACTTACACCAACGGACAGATTATCCAGACAGAAGATAAATAAGGGAGGACAAGTTTTAAATGACACAATAGACAAAATAGACAATATTTATAGTACATTCCATCCAAAAGAAGCATTATACACTTTCTTCTCAGGTGCACACAGAATATTCTCCAAGATAGATCATATCTTTGGTCACAAATTAAGCCTCGCTAAATTTAAGAAAATTGAAATCATATCAAGCATCTTTTCTGACCACAATGCTATGAGATGAGAAATCAATTATAGCAAAAAAAAAAAAAAAACCTAAAAAACACACATGGAGGCTAAACAATATGGTACTAAGTAACCAAGAGATCACTGAAGAAATCAAAGAGGAAATCAAAAAATACACAGAAACAAAGGACAAAGAAAACACAATGAATCAAAACCTATGGGGTGCATCAAAAGCAGTTCTAAGAGGGAAGTTTAGAGCAATACAATCCCACCTCAAAAGGAAAAAAAAAAAGAAAAATCTCAAACAATGTAAGCTCACACCTAAAGCAACTAGAGAAAGAAAAACAAATGAAACCCAAAGTTAATAGAAGGAAAGAAATCATAAAAATCAGAGTGGAAATAGAAAATATAAACAGACAAATCACAAGTAATGAAATTGAAACTACAATTAAAAATCTTCCAACAAACAAAAGTCCAGGACCAGATGACTTCACAGGTGAATTCTATCAAACATTTAGAGAAGAGCTAACACCCATCCTCAAACTCATCCAAAAAATTGCAGAGGAAGGAACACTCCCAAGCTCCTTCTATGAAGCTCCCATCACTCTGATACCAAAACCAAAGATATCACAAAAAAGAAAATTACAGACCAATATCACCTGATGAACATAAATGCAAAAATCCTCAACAAAATACTAGCAAACAGAATCCAAAAACACATTAAAAGAATCATACACCATGATCAAGTGGGATTTATCTGAGGGATGCAAGGATTCTTCAATACACAAATCAATCAGTGTGATACACAATATTAACAAATTAAAGAATAAAAACCATATGATCATATCAAGATACAGATAAAGCCTTTGACAAAATTCAACACAAAGTGAGCTTAGAGGGAAACTACCTCAACATAATGAAGGCAATATACTCCAAACCCACAGCAAACATCATGCTAAAAGGTGAAACACTGAAAGCACTTCCTCTAAGGTAAGTAAGAAGACAAGGATGTGCACTCTCACCACTATTACTCAAAATAGTTTTAGAATTCTTAGACATGGCAATCACAGAAGAAAAAGAAATAAAAGGAATACAAACTGGAAAAGAAGTAAAACCGTCACTGTTTGCAGATGACATGATACTATACATAGAAAATCCAAAAGATGCCTACTAGAGTTAATCAATGAATTTAGTAAAGTAGCAGGATACAAAATTAATGCACAGAAACCTCTTGCATTCCTATGCATTAACAACAAAAAATCAGAAAGGGAAATTTAGGGAACACTTCCATTTATCATTGCAACAAAAAGAATAAAGTACCTAGGAATAAACCTACCTAAGGAGGTAAAAGACCTGTACTCACAAAACTATAAGACACTGATGAAAGAAATGAAAAATGACACAAACAGATGAAGAGATACACCATGCTCTTGGATTGGAAGAATCACTGTGAAAATGACTATACTACCCAAAGCAACCTACAGATTCAATGCAATA
Organism: Hippopotamus amphibius kiboko; assembly: GCF_030028045.1. Lineage (NCBI taxonomy): Eukaryota > Metazoa > Chordata > Mammalia > Artiodactyla > Hippopotamidae > Hippopotamus > Hippopotamus amphibius. The sequence continues at coordinate 49,186,611 of NC_080194.1, forward strand.
TCTATCAAATTACCAATGGAATTTTGCAAGAATTAGAACAAAAAAATTTACAATTTATATGGAAACACAAAAGACCCTGAATAGTCAAAGCAATCTTGAGAAAGAAAGAGCTGAAGGAATCAGTCTCCTTGACTTTAGACTATACTATAAAGGTACAGTAATTAAGACAGTATGGTACTGGCACAAAAACAGAAATATAGATCAATGGAACAGGATAGAAAGTCCAGAGGTAAACACATGTACATATGGCCACCTAATCTATGACAAAGGAGGCAAGAATATAGAATGAAGAAAAGACAGTCTCTTCAATAAGTGGTGCTGGGAAAATGAATGAAATTAGAATAATCTCTAACACCATACACAAAAATAAACTCAAAATGGATTAAAGACCTAAATGTAAGACCAGACACTATAAAACTCTTAGAGGAAAACACAGGAAGAGGAAAATGCACAAACAGATCTTGTGATCTCTTTGACATAGATCACAGCAAGATCTTTTTTGACTCACCTCCTAGAGTAGTGAAAATAAAAACAAAAAGAAACAAATGGGACCTGATTAAACTTAAAAGCTTTTGCACAGCAAAGAAAACCATAAATGAGATGAAAAGCCAACCCTCATAATGGGAAAAAATATTTGCAAATGAAGCAACTGACAAGGGAGTAATCTGCAAAATATACAGACAGCTCCTGCAGCTCAATATAAAAAAAAGCCAACCCAATCAAAAAATGGGCAGAAGACCTAAACAGACAATTCTCCAAAGAAGACATACAGATGGCCAAGAGGCATATTAAAAGATGTTCAACATCACTAATTATTAAAGGAATGCCAATCATAACTACAATGAGGTATCACCTCACACCAGTTAGAATGATCATCATCGAACAATCTACAAAAAATAAATGCTGGAGAGGATGTGGAAAAAAGGAAACCCTCTTGCACTGTTTGTGGGAATCTAAACTGATACAGCCACTATAGAGAACAGTATGAAGTTTCCTTAAAAAACTAAAAATAAAACTACCATATGACCAAGCAATCCCATTCCTGGGCGTACATCTGGAGAAAACCATAATTCAAAAAGATACATGCACACCAATGTTCATTGCAGCACTATTTACAATAGCCAGGACATGGAAGCAACCTAAATGTCCATTAACAGATGAATGGACAAAGAAGATGTGATACATATATACAATGGAGTATTACTCAGTCATAAAAAGGAAGAAAATGGGGTTATTGGTAGAGACATGGATGGACCTAGAGACTGTCATACAGAGTGAAGTAAGTCAGAAAGAGAAAAACAAATATTGTATATTAATGCATATATGTGGACTCTGGGAAAATGGTACAGATGAACCTATTTTGAGGGCAGGCATAGAGACGCAGACATAAAGAATAGACATGTGGACATGGTGGGGGATGAACTGGGAGATTGGGGCTGACATATATATACTACTGTGTGTAAAACAGATCGCTAGTGGGAACCTGCTGTATAGCACAGGGAGCTCAGCTCAGTGCTCTGTGATGACCTAAATGGGTGGGATGGGAGGGAGGTCCAAGAGGCAGGGGATATATGTATTCATATAATTGATTCATTTTGTTGTACAGTAGAAACTAACATAAGATTGTAAAGCAACCATACCGCAAAAAAAAAAAAACCCAAAAAACAAAAAAACCCCAATTGTCACTCTGAAGAACTGGGAGCAAAAACAGGGTGTTGGGAGCAAAAACAGGGTTTTGGGAGCAAAAGCAGGGTACTGTGTATGCCCCCTGCACTCAACACCACCAAAGGGGTGGACAAATCACCTAAGCCATACCTCCAGCCCTACCCCTGGACCCGCCCCTACCCTCACCCCATATAGGCAACCAGCTTGTCCCACCTTGTGAGTAAGGGAAACTGTTACTTGTTTTTACTGCCCCCCTTGCTGCAGCAGGGGCCCCAATAAAGCTTTGCTTGAATTTCTTGTCTGCCCTCTTATCAATTTCTATTGATTGGGGAAGGCCAAGAACCCTGCTCAGTATCATCTTTCCTCTCCAGATTCTCTCAAAATCTAGTGTGCTCTCATAGAATACAGTGACCTGATCCTAGCATTCAAAGAACCTCAGAAACTGAACTTGACCTTGAAAGTCAGTGCTGAAGACAATGCAGGATTTGCCTGTGTACCCCTCTGGCTTATTCAGACTCTGCTTGAATATTTTCTGTAGTTTGTTCTTACTACCACAAAAGGAATCCCATTGTGTCTGAAACAACTGTCATTTCAAGTATTTCCTGAGACCCTAACTATATTACTCTGTGGCTTCTGTGGATTGATTCTGGTTTTGTCCTAGGTACTGAAATTCCTCTTTTCCACATGACAGACTTCCAGATATTTGAAGACAATAATACCCATCATGAGTCTCTTATTTTCCAGGTTAAAAATTCTAGTTTCATGTAATATTTGTCTTTATCTGACTTACTTCACTTAGTATGACATTCTCTAGGTCCAACCATGTCACTGCAAATGGTAATATTTCAATTCTCTTTTATGGCCAAGTAATATTCTATTGTCATATATATATATATATATATTATACCATATATATATATCTCACAGCTTTTTAAATGTTGATGGGCAGTTGGGTTGTTTCCATGTCTTGACTATTGTAAACAGTGCTGCTATGAACATTCGTATGCATATATCTTTTCAAATTACAGTTTTCATCTTTTCTGAAGATGTCTAGGAGTGGGATTTCTGGATCACATGGTAGCTCTACTTTTAGTTTTTTGAAGGAATCTCCATATTGTTTTCCACAGTGGCTGCACCACTTACATTCCCACAAACAGTATAGGAGGTTTCCCATTTCTCTGCACCCTCTCATTTATTATTTACTATTTGCAGACTTTTTGATGATAGCCATCTGACTGGTGTAAAGTGATACCTCATTGTGGTTTTGATTTGCCTTTCTCTAATAATTAGTGATGTTGAGCATCTTTTCACGTGCCTGTTGGCCATCTGTATGTCTTCTTTGGGAAAATGTTTATTTGGGTCTTCTGCCCATTTTTTGATTGTGTTGATTTTTTCCTTTTTTTTTTTTTTTTTTTTTGATATTGAGCTGCATGAGCTGTTTGCATATTTTGGAAATTAAGCCCTTGTTGGTTGTGTCCTTTGCACATGTTTTCTGCCATTCTGTAGGTTATCTTTTCATTTTGTTTATGGTTTCCTTTGCTGTGAAAATACTTATGTTTGATTAGGTCCCATTTATTTATTTTTGCTTTTATTTATTTTGCCTTAGGAGACTGATCTAAGAAATTATTGCTGTGATTTATGTCTGGGAATGTTTTGCTTATGTTCTTTTCTAGGAGTTTTATGGTGTCATGTCTTGTACTTAGGCCTTTAAACCATTTTGAGTTTATTTTTGTATATGGTGTGATGGAGTGGTCTAATTTCATTAATTAACCTGTAGCTGTCCAGCTTTCCCAACACCACTTGCTGAAGAAATTGTCTTTTCTCTATTGTATTTTCTTGTCTCCTTTGTTGTAGATTAATTGATATCACTTATATGTGGAATCTAAAAAATAATACAAATAAATCTATATACAAAAAAAACCAGACTCACAGACATAGAAAACAAACTTACCAAAAGGGAAAGAAAGGGAGGAGGGATAAATTAGGAGTATGGGATTAACAGTTACAAACTATTTAATACTATACATAAAATAGATAAGCAACAAGGACTCACTGTATAGCACAGGGAACTATATTCAATACCCTGTAATAACCTATAATGCAAAATAATCTGAAAATATATACGTATACAAGTAACTGGGTCACTTTGCTATATACACGAAACTAACATATTGTAAATCAACTTTACCTCAGTAAAAAAATTCTAGTTTCTTTAATGTTTCTCATATAACGGTTTTTGTTATGAGGAATTAAACTGGCCTTTATTCCTGATACAGCCTATTTGTACATTTGCACTTCAGTGACTTTGCACATGCCATTCTTCTGCCTGCATTACCCTTCATCCCTTTATCTATGCACTGAATTACTCATTCTTTAAGGCCCAACTTAAACCCTGTCTTCTTCCAGCCAAAATTTTAACTGTGTCCTCTGTGCTTCATAGATGCTTTACTATATTTTACACACTGTTTATTACAGTGATTTCTATACTGTATTCTATTTTTTACATATCTGTGTGTTCTGTGATAGCTGGGACCTTTATTGACTTGTCCACAGTGCCTGGTATATTAGGGACATACATAAATAAGTGATTGAGTGAATGAATGAACATATTTTCTAGCATATAATTTGGCTTCTGGTATACAGTAGCTGCTCAAGAAGTATTTATTGAAGAATAAATGAATTTATGGATGAGCAAATTAATATACATTGCTTCAATGATCTTTGAGTTCCCTTAAAATAGTGAACCTAAAAACAAACAAAACTCCAGCTTGATACAACCAGCTCAGGGTGTAGAGGACTGGTTACTCCCCTCATTCTTGAAACTATCTTCTTTTTATTTCAGATTTACATTCACATTAACAGAGAGGAGAGAAACTAAACTACAGTTTAAGCAATTGTAATTTCTCTCTGTACTCAATGTGACATTCTCCATCAGTCATCCCTGCCTTCCTCCAGTCTCGTACCCTGAACCTAACTAAAGAAGTCCCCCGCAATCTCCACCGTCTGCAGTTTATACTGAGCTTTTGCCCTCTGGCACTGCTCTTAGCTGTCTGAGACATTCTTGCTTTTGTTTTTCACTTTCGTGCTTCCTCCTGTCTTTCATGCTTGTCTACGTAAAACATGCTTGCCTCCTTGTCTTCATTATAACTGACCTGCTTATAGTGTGGTAACTTCATTTTCAAGATTCTAACATTTATGAAACACCTTTCCTTAACATAAATACGTTTATCATCTGTAAGATTTAAAGAAAAGTGATTGTTTAGAAATCCTGTTATGTTTTAAAGTGATGTAAGCTTCCTAAAAAATAAAATCTATGATTTAATGCAGTACAGATTTATGTGTAGTTTGCCCAGAACTAGTTAGAATGTTATTTCCTTCCAATTTATTAAAATACAAATGGCTTCAATACCTTCCATATGTTGTCTATCTAAGCAAATGTCTATGGATACAGGTGGCAGTAACTGAATGGTTCAAGATAGAGGAGAAACAGGAATATAGACTGTAGTTTTCTGTGTGGAAGTGATGGAAAAAGGCAAAGTGAAGTGACACTAGCTATTGTCATAAGCGCCATGAGGTGTCTATCGTGTCTTTGATTAGAAAAAGGCATGAAGAGCGTGTTTACTTCCGCCGGCCTGGTCCGTATGGAGTTCGTCGACGATGTAACGGCCCTGGGTGACACTGGGACAGGCCTTAGAGGGTGAGAATGTGGGTCCCAGGGGCGGAACTTCCCTCACGGCTGGGCGCTTTTGCCTCTTTAAGTCCGGATCAGCGAGGCGGAAGGACGTCCTGGCGGGGACCTGCCCTGGCTTGTCTGACTTCTACCCGCAGCTGCTGCCTAGTGTGGACTTGGGGAAACCGTCCTCGCGTGTGCACCGGTGCCGCTCAGAGCCCAAGCGGTACAGAACCAGTGCAAGAGTGGCTGAGACCTTGGTGCGGATCCCGCAGGGGAAACGAAGATCTTGCCAGCTGTTCCTGGAGTGCAAGCCAGGTCCTGGAATCCTGACTCGAGCACTGCTTGAAAGTGGTGCCAGAGTGATTGCCCTTGAAAGTGACTGGACTTTTTATTCCACAATTGAAGTCCCTAGGAAAAAAGTTGGGTGGAAGACTAGAAGTGATCTACTGTGACTTCTTTAAACTGGATCCTAGAAGTCGTGGAATGCTAACACCTCCCGTTATGACTGAAGATATGCTTTCTCAGTATTTGGGAATAGAAGCACGGCCTTGGTCAGAAGGTGGTTTTTGTCATTCAGTAAAATGCTCCTTTAAAAGTAATTGGGATCTTACCAACTAAAAATGAGAGAAATACACTTTGGAAACTTTTACATGACCTATATTCCTGTACTTCTGTGTATTAATATGGGTGAGTAGGACTAAATATGTTTATTACTGAAAAGGAATGCCAGAAACTAACGGCAAATCCCCCCAATCCAGGCTTGTATCAAGCATTAAGTGTGCTCTGTCAAATAGCTTGTGGGATTAGGCTCCTTCATATGGAAACTTGCTGATCATTTGACACATATACCTCAGATGGGCAGCTGGAAAAGCAAAAGCACAGGGAATCATTAGAAAAAAACCCGTGTTTTATTCAACTGACTCATAGAAATTTATTTACAGGAAGCTTAACACCTTTTAACTATGATGTATTTTCTCACATTAAGGCAGTGTTTTACGAAATGCAATGCCAAGCTAATAGACTCTTTACATTCATTGAGTCCAATTGATGGAATGCATATTTTGAAGCAAATTAAAAAAAATAAAGATGTGAAAGTTATAAATACGTACCCTGAAGATTTTCAGCACCTTTTTGAAACCACAGAGTGTTCCATATAGATGATACCCATAAGTGGCTATATGATGACTTCATGGAAGATGTAGTCATGTAGAGAAATGGACTGCTAAGACATTAACTGGATCTGTTTATTTATTTGGAAATTATGACACAAATGAAAAAGAACTGAGTTTGAAAAGCTCACATCCTTTCAACAGAAGATAACTGTTGTTTTGCACAACTAGGCAGATCATTTCTTCTGCCATTTGAGACCATTAGTGTATTGGATAAAACAGTGGCTGCTATTTTATTCAAATTGAATAAAATGAAAACCAGTTAGAAAAAGAAAAAGGCATGAAGAGCAGTCAGTAGGGCTAAGGAAAAACAGGAAGTTGTTCAGACTTCTCATACATGGATATAGACAGAATGGGAAAAAAAAACCAGGAAGTACTTCAGAAGTATAAACGAAACACCTCATTGTATTACTTCATCGAGAAATTGTATACTCTCCACAACCCAATAAACAGAGAGTAAAATGGAAAAAATGACAACTAGGAAGAGAAAACCAGCATGAGCCAGATTCTAGCCATGACACAGCCTTCAACTACTTAACATGTGAATTTAGAAAATTTTTCAACCACTAAAAATTAGAAATGGTCAAGAAAAAAACCAATAATATCTAAAAGTAAATGAGAGTTCAGTGGAAATCAATATCTCATTCAGTAACTACTTCTTTTGAAATATAAAACTCTATGGGACTTCCCTGGTGGCACAGTGGTTAAGAATCTGCCTGCCAATGCAGGGGACACAGGTTTGATCCCTGGTCCAGGAAGATCCCACATGCTGTGGAGCAACCAAGCCCAAGAGCAACAGCTACTGAGCCTGTGTGCCGCAACTACTGAAGCTGGCACATGCCTAGAGCTCGTTCTCCACAAGAGAAGCCACCACACTGAGAAGCCCTCACACCATGTAGAAGAGTAGCCCCGGCTCGCAGCAACTAGAGAAAGCCTGTGCATAGCAACAAAGACCCAACACAGCCAATAAAAATAAATACATAAATTTATTAAAAAAAAAAAAAACAGAAAAAAAACTATGCACTTTTGGGAGAATGGTCTGTCCATGTTTTCAAGGTGAATGAGATAAATATGTCAGGGGAATTTGTACATCCACTTTGTGGAGTTGGTCTCATCCTTCCAAAAGTCAAGCTGGAGAACACCAGTTCACTATAAAGTAGAAAATTTGTCCATTAATAACTGAGAGTTTACTGTTCTTTTTGCCTTCTCGTAACCCTGATTTATTAGCAGTAGAAAGAGCTCTGGACTAGAAACCAAATGATTTGCATAGATGATTTCCAGGGTCTGTCATAGACTCTAGTAAAATAACATATGGCAAAGCATAGAATCTAAAATGCTATTCAGTAATTTCAAGTGGTATGAACAACATCAGTACTGCAATGATTATGTGAAATTCATGTAACTAATAGTAAATTTATAGATTTCCAAAATTATTGATTTTTAGACATGATTGGAAACTAGTCCAATAAATGTCACCTTAAATTTTCTACAACTGTGATTAACATATTACTGACTTTAACTTTTAAAGCCACTTTGTGGTTTGAGCCTATTCAGTCAATGAAGAGACAACTTGCTTCATATATGTGGGGAAACCAATTTTTCAGGCATGCACTCTTGCTACGGTTAGAGGGGAAACTTGTAATTACTAAAAAGGGTGGACTCTGCATTTAAGTCATTAATTTTTACACAGTAAATCTGGGAGAAGATCAGAGATGTTTGGAATTTTAATATTATCCGGAAAAGTCACCACAGAACCCAGTTGCAAAAAAAATCTAAGTTTTCTGAACTGCTGGGAAGTTTAAGTAATAATAGAAGCTGTAATTCTTAACCCCACTTGGCTTGTTACTGATAGAACTAGTCTATTACCATAAATGCAAGATTACAGTAGATACATTTTTCCATTAGGTCACCAGTTTACTCTGTTTGGCCTTGTTTATTAAATTCTTAAGTGGCTTTCTTCTAATATTGCCCTTTGTGTTTCCTCTGTTCCATGTTAATTGACTCTTCATTCTCTTGGACTGAGGTATAAGCTTATAACTTGGTTTCTCATTAATATTAATAATTAAAAAATGTATACATAAGGCAAATATATGTAAAGTTTGTATTGAACAGTCAATGGGAATTTCCTGATTTTAACTCTTGAAATTCACATTTCAACTAATTAAATATACTATCCACAGGAAATAAAGGATATTTTCCTAGAGCAAACTTCTTTCATGCATAAAAATTGGAAGTATTGAACATGACCAAATGAAATCAATCTTTGATTTAAAGCTCCTTGTTTAGAAGAGTGGTGGACTGTTAGGAACTTTGAAGCTATAGTGGAAACAATTCCTGTGTCACTAGTTCTTAGAAGGATTAAAGGAACTGATACATGTAAGTGTTTGGAATAGTCTGATACATGGTTAAGTGCTCAATAAATGTTTGTTATTTTCTTTGGATTATTACTTTAAATAAACCCAAGGGATATTCAGTATAGAAATATGTTGTCTACCTAACAGAAGTTCTTCTTCTTTCTTCATTGGAATTTAATTTACCCTTTATTTGTCTCTGTCTTGTTCTTCTTGCTCTGCCTGCTAATCTTTACTCGTTTTTAATTGTTGAAAAACTAAAGATGTGGTTTGGTGACCTCAAAATGACTACTGGATTCCCTCAGCCAGCATTTTGTCTCCCTGTTTAGCAGCCTAAACAAAATAGTTTGCTGTGCTTTTGCTAATACTGTTTTCCTCTTCTCTCTAACAATCCAACTTCTATCCGTCCTTCAGAGTCCAATCCTTGCTTTTTCTTGGATCAATCCAGAGCACATTAGGATTCATTGAACTAATCCAATGTTCATAGTCTCTACCATACATTTATTGTTTCCTATATGTGTTTTTTTATGCATTTTTGTATTTTCTCTCAAGTGATATTTTAGGTTTCCCAGTGGCTTAGATTTCATTCAGGCAGTGTTCCCAACTCCTCTCCTCATAAGGTTTTACATGTGGTAGAGTCTCCTAAGGAAATACTTGATGAGTAGAATCACCTTATCACATTCAAATGGTTGTTTTGATATCATGTGGTCATAACCTTATGACACCAGGGAAAAAAGTTCTCTAGTCTTATTTAATAATTCATTCTACCATCCAAATTATACTCTATCAGAAAGTTTCTCCTAGAAATGATTCTAATTCACTCCTTTTGCAATTGATGTTATTATCTGGATGAAAGGAAAGGCGGAAATGTGTTAGTGATCATAGTTAACGATTTGATTTTAAAAAACAGTTATTTCTTTCCTTGAGTTCTTTTTTAAAAATTTTTATTGGAGTATAGTTGATTTACAGTGTTGTGTTAGTTTCTGCTGTACAGCAAAATGAATCAGTTATACATATACATATATCCACTCTTTTTTGGATTCTTTTCCCATATAGGTCATATACAATGGAATATTATTCAGCCATAAAAAAGAACGAAATAATGCCATTTACAGCAACATGGATGAACTCTGAGTTCTTTTTTAAAGGAATTTATATTTTTTGTAAAAGAAGATTTAAGTCTTTGAAGGCTGTGATTGAAAAAACTGTATCTCATTCTTCCTAATTTTTATTCCCTTGGTAGAATAAATCAAAATGAGACCAGCATAACATCTGCATCAGAATCACCTGATTTGTTTAAACTGAAGAATGCCCATTCTAGAACTGCTGAACCAGAAAGTCTTGTTGTGAAGCTAGGAGTCTGCATTTGGCATGCTGCCAGGTAATTCTTAGATATTTGGGAGCTGAGAATTATTTTGGGGGGGGTGGGTTGGCGGTTAATATGCAATAAAGTGAATCTCTGTTTTGCTTTCCTTGTTAAACTTTGCATTATGTAATTTTCAAGCTATTCAGTTAGGATATTGCTTGGCTCAATAAGACAACTTTTTTTTTTGAGAGCTGGGACCTTCTCTCTCCACCCTCTGTGCACACAGACACAATCTTATATTGTCATAACCTCCTAATAGTACCATAGTCTTAAGCTCTAATGAAACCCATTTTACACTATACTGTTATTACAAGTTCATCTATATCTGACACCCTCCACTTCTGCCAGACTGTGTTTCTCAAGAATGAGTGTGCATAGCACATAATAGGTTTGTTATACAATAAATGATTGTTGTTATGAATATCAAATAAATTTCATATGGCTATTTAACTGCTTCATGTCTGTTAAATATATATTCTCAATATGGGAAAACACCTAGGCATAGATTTACTTATATGTCTTTGGTACCCTTTACCCTTCTGAGTTACATAGTAGGAGATGAATATGAGTAAACCACTTCTGTACTCAATGAGAATTCACAGTTTTTATTAATGATTTAGTGTAAACTAAGCAAAAATTTAATTTATATGTTAAAGCAAAACAGGAAGAAAAATAAAACAAGTCTTTGCACAGTCTTATTTCTGGAAGAATGGCTCAGGAGGGCTGAGCAAGATTTTGTTTACAAACTTGGTTTCCATAGCTGAGTGAGCTTATGTACTGACCAATAATCTTTCATAACCAGATGAAACATTGTCTCCTGATGTGTTCTTATTTCTGGCTAGAACATGAAGTTGGCAAAATTTTCCAAAATATTACATCTTAAGCCACTCTAGTTACAGCCAAAACAGAAATGTGTAACTAGTAAATCTAAGTAGAAATCTTCTTATTTTTAGGCAAATGATTTCTTTTTCTCTGATTAAAAGCATGTTTAGATAAATATTGTTTTTGGATGTATAAATCGCTATAAAGCAAGGTTCCTGTTTCTGTTTCATCTATAAGAGCATCCAACAGACAAATATATCCTTTCCTTCAGTTCTGTCTGAGAATATGTAACTAAGTGCAATTTGTTCAACAGTGTAGAAAAGTCAATGAAAAGAAATAAAACTTAGATTGAGAATAAAGTTTTAGAGATATTGTACTTAGGCTTGTGAATTAACAAACTATCCTATTCTTACGGAGTTAAACCTGAGTGAGCACCCTCAGATCAGCAAAATAATGTGAACAACAAGAGATGTTCTGCTTGTGCCCCACTTTCTATATATTCAGGTCCTGTCTTATTGTCATATTCAGTTCATAAAACTATCTCCTAGCAACTTCATGGTACCCCTCATACTTAAGGGGAAGAAGGGAACAAATATTTTGAGATACTACGTGCTTAGTACTTTAAAAATATTATCTCATTTAATCCTTACATTTCTCGAGGTGTAGCTTATAATCCTCAATTGACATATGGGAAAATTTAGACTCAAAAAGTCATGCAGATTATAACTGAGTTAACTAGTACTTAATACCAAGATTTTTATTTTCAAGTCTGGTATTCTCATTACTGTCCCAGAATCTAGTACCACATAATAAGTGGTCAGTGAATTTTTGCTGAGTGAATGGATAAATTCCGTGGATGACTAATGGATATCACCTTGAATCTCTCAAAAGCCTCTTTCTTCTTTCATCCTTCCCTCTCTCCCACTCCCACTCCCATTCCCTCTCTCTCACTCTCTTTCTTTCTCTCTCTCTTTTCCCCATGGTAAACATTTGAATGGATTTGGTGGTCACCTGAACTGCCCTCCTTCATGAGTAGGTCACCTCCAAAAGGTGTTTTTGACACAAAGTCTTTTAGCTCTTGTTGGCCTTTTTCTGGAAAAGAAAGATCATTAATTTGTGAGCCAGTCTGTTTCATTCTTGTGTGGTCCTTATTAGAAAGACTTTCTCTGTACTGAGATAAAATCCGCTTCTAAGTGGAAGGATAGCATGGTATTGTGGGAAAAGCATAGGTCTGGAGTCAGAAAATTGGAATTTGGACCCCAACATTTTCACTTTAGGTAAGCCCCAGCTTCTCTGAACCTGCTTCCTCACCTATAAAATGGTGGTAATTGGTAGTGCCTGCATTGCCTAACTCTCAGGGTCATTATGAGAACCACACTCTGGTTCATAGGACATGGGACAGTTTTTTGCAAAGAATAAATTCCAATGAGAAGTTAGTTATTTCTGTTTCACCCTCAGAGACTTCATAGAATAATTCTAGTCATTGTTGAAGATAACAATGACATGATTCATTACAACTTCCTTTCTTTAGACTACAGAGCACCATTTCCTTACACATTTTTAAAGATATAAAATGAAAGGGTTTTATATATACGGAGAAAAAACCCTCCTGTGTGCCTCCTGCTAAATCCTCTCCAATGTGTCAAGTGCTTCCTTGAAGTGTATCCCAGAACTGGACCCCATACTGCAGAATCATTCTTACCAGCATAGAATGTAGCGTCGTAACAGTCCTTGGCTTGGAACACTGCTTTGATAATGCAGCCTTAAATTACACAAGCGTTTTTGCCCATTACATTTAACAGCTAAGCTATGTTGAGTTTGTGTTTGACTAAGAGTCAGGTCCTGTTTATATTAGCTGCTGTCAAGTTAGGTCTTCCATGTCCTGTATTCATGTGGTTGTGTTTTTAACCTAAATGTAGACTGCTACATTTATTTCTTTTAATTTAATTCATCATGGTTCTAGCTCATTATTCCAGCCATTGTAAATTTTTTGACTTCTTATTTTTACCTACCAACGTATAGCCACCTCTCCAAGTTTTATGACATCTGCAAAAATGATAAACACATCCTTTCTGGCGTTAGCTACATTATTGGGGAAAAGGTTGAATAAGGTAAGAATAAGAACCTTGTGAGTGTCTTTTCTTCTTATTAAAGATTTCCCTCTAATCTTAGTTACTGAACGGTTTATTGCAGTTATTTGTGATAGAACTGCTTCTGCCTCGCAGACTGTGAGACCTCACCGGGGTCTTCTTAGTATACCTAAGGCTTAACACAGTGCCTGGCAAATAGAAGTTGCTTTAAGAGTTTATAACTGGAGAATTAGTGAGTGAGTGAATTAACATATTAAGCAATATGCTTTGGGTATTATTCAGCTAGATATCTAACCCATCTATCTTAGTCAACATCCAACTTACATTCTCCTTTTTTTATTCATAAAAGTACTAAGAGAGAGTTTGTCAGATATACCTTAAATCAGTAGAAGTATTTCCTTGATCTTCCAATTAATAACCCTGTTTTAGAAGGAAATTAGATCTGCTGATAAGACGATTTTGGTGAACTCACCTGTACTTATTTTTGTTAACACCTATTTCTTCTTAAGTATTCACATAGTTTCTTTTCAATTGCATCCTCCAGACTTTTGCTTCATTATCTCCTTACCTAATTACCATGTGTATATCACGATGGGATGTACATCTGTGCAAGTACTTTTTCCTCCATCACCTCCCTCTCCGTTCCCTGCTCCCTATTTTTGCTCCTTTCTCTGCTCAGTCTTTTCAAGTTATATAGTTTTTCTTAAATGCATTATTGAGAATAGACTCCTCTTTATCTTTAGTTCTCCTATTTTTATCCCTCTCCTTTCATATTTGGATTCTTCCCTTCTTTAGACTGAAGTTGAATAAAAGTAAATTTATAGATGTGTTGAATAAAATCTTGTGTCCCAAGATTGCATTTTTTAAAACAAATCTGAAAGAAACATATTTATCTCTACCTAAACAAAACTAAAATCCCTGCAACCAATACAAGTACATTAAAAAAAATCTGTTGACAGATGAGTGGGTCCGTGGTCCTCAGTTGGAGAACCTTTTCCTTCTAGAGAAATGATTGCAACTTGGGAGATCAACAAAGATCCAAATAGATACCTTCTGAATAATCATGATGTGTGGTATTTTATAAGGCTAGTTTTATTTTCCTCAGAAGATTAAGAATATTTGATTGTCATTATGAATCAGTCTTACTTACTATCATCATTTAGCTCTTGAGTCACAGTTTAGATTTTGTCATAACGCAGGTTTGGCTTAGGTTGTTATTCTGGGAATAAAGTTAAATGAGGCCGTTGATGAGCATTTATATTTAGCTTAAGGAAATAGCCTCTTATTTGCTGAAAGCATGTACACAATCCTCTGCTATTTCCTGTATTTTGATAACAAGTAATATTTTTCTGGGGTGGAAAATATGTGTCATTCTCTTAAAAGTTTATTGTAATCTTAATCTGAAAGTAATTAGTAGCTGCATTTCTTTATATATTTTCAAACATTTTACCAATACTTTCTACTGCCAAGTCCAGGGGTACTATTTTGATCCACATGTCAGCTTTTCCAAACGTTTATCTATGATGATAATATCTTTTATATTTGGGTTACTTTGAGTGCTGCTTTTTATTTTTTACTTAAGAAATGTGTGAATTTACACTTAGGATATTGGTTTACCCCATTTGGTAGTTGTCATATGACAAGATATAATCTCTGAGCCTTCCATTAATAGAACAAATACACATATCAGAAAGTCAAGAAAGTAATATAAAGGAAGTCTTAAAATGCAGTCCTGCAAGTACTGTCTCAATTGGGAACTAAATTAACATGTGATGTAAGGACTGTGTTTACTTCTAGGGGCACACTGAGGATCTTAGTTAGTATTGACGTGACTATACCTCCTGTTAAGTACTGTACTTCCTCTAGGCTACCTCTGAAGCATCATTAAAGTCATTTATTTATCTATTTTTCTATTAGACTGTGTGCTCTGTGAGTGCAGGGTCTGCAAAAAGTATTTAGAAGCAGAGTAATTAAACATCTAGTTTTAAAAATGCCTCTGACAAACTGTGTAATCTAGAAAAATTAATCTTTTGATATCAGTGTAATAAGCTATAGAAGAGGAACAGCAGTGTCCTTTTTGTAGTTTTATAGTTATCTCTTGTAGTTTTGTAATTATCATAAAGATAAAATGAAATACTATAGATAAAAGTAAAGTAATTTGAAATGTAAAGAATTTATGCAAAAGGAGGAACCATGAATGAAAAGACTTGAATGTTTGCCTATAAACAAGATTAAAAGGTAAATGGCAAATTTGGCAAAACCATTGGTAAGGTACAGGCCAGATGAAACAATGTTAAATAAAATACATAAATTGCAATAAATATATAAATGCAAAAATACTATCAATATGGGAAACAAAGTATCATTTACAATAGCACCAACAAATACAAAATGCCTACATAAAAATACAACAAAGTGTATGCTGAAAACTACTAAACTCTGATGAAATAGCTAATAAAAAGAAGACCTACATAAATAGAGAGATATACTATGCTCACAGATTGGGAGACAATTTATTACAGTGAAATTTCTCTCCAGATTGAGTTATAGATTCAGTAAAATTCCAAACAAAATCTCAGCATTCTATTTTTGTAGAAATATACAAGTTGACTCTAAAATTTTTTTTAATTAATTAATTTATTTTATTATTTATTTATTTGGCTGCATTGGGTCTTCATTGCTGCACACAGGCTTTCTCTAGTCGCTGCGAGTGGGGGCTACTCTTCATTGTGGTGCACGGACTCCTCATTGTAGTGGCTTCTCTTGTTGTGGAGCACGGGCCCTAGGCATGTGGGCTTCAGTAGTTGCAGCACATGGGCTCAGTAGTTGTGGCTCACGGGCTCTAGAGCACAGGCTCAATAGTTATGGCGCATGGGCTTAGTTGCTCCATGGCATGTGGAATCTTCCCAGGGTAGGGCTCGAACCCGTGTCCCCTGCATTGGCAGGTGGATCCTTTACCACTGCACCACCTAGGAAGTCCAACTCTAAAATTTATATGAAAAAATAAAAACACTAAAATAACACTAAAATAGTCAAAACAATTTTGAGAAACAAGGTTGAAGAATTCATACTACTTGATTATGACTTATAAATTGAGAGTAATCAAAGCAATATGGTTTTGGGAAAAGTATAAACCCAGAGATAAATGGAGAAATTGAGTCAAAATATAGATCTACATGTGTAGAGTCAACTGACTTTTTTTCTTTTTTTTAGAAAGGTGAGGTTCTAGGGCAATTCAATGGAGAGAAGGTAGTCTTTTAAACAAATGGTTCTAAAACAATGACTCATTTCTTACACCATAAGCAAAAAGTGAACTGAAAAGGGATTATAGACCTGAGTGTGAAACCTAGAGCCATATAACTTCTGGAAGAAAACACAGGAGAAAATCCTTGCAACCTTGGGATAGGCAAGTATTTCTGAGATAAGACACCAAAAGTATGTATTATCAAGGAAACAACTGATAAGTTTGACTTCATGAAAATTAAAGACATTTTTTGAAAATGTTGAGAGAATGAAAAAACAAGCCACAGACTGGGGAAAAAAATGCAAAACACATATCTGATAAAGAACTGGCATCTAGAATATGTAAAGACACTCATAACTCAAAAATAAGAGAACAAACAGGTTCATTTTTAAAATAAAAGACCTAAACACTTTACAAAAGAAGATGTAGGAATGGCAAATAAACACTGGAAAAATGTTCATTGTTATTCTTAGAGAAATTCAAATTAAAACCACAGTGAGGTATCTATCACCACACACTTATTAGAATGACTAAAGTAGAAAAAAAAAAAAGGAAAGGAAAAAGAAAACAAACCTGACAATATCAAGTATTGTCAAGGGTATGGAGTAACTGGAACTCATACATTGTTGATGGAAATGCAAAAATGGTACAGCCAATTTGGAAAACAGTTTGGCAATTTCTTACGAAGTTCAATATACATTTATCATGCTCCTAGGTATTTAACCATAGGAAATGAAAACATATGTCTACACAAAAATTTCTATATGAATATTAATGGAGACTTTTTAAAAAATTCATAATCACCAAATCCAGAAATAATCAAAATTTACATCACCTGGTGAATGGATAAAAACACTGGATATGCATACAATGAATACTCCTCAGCAATAGAAAGAAAAAAAAACCCTGATATATGGATAAATCTGAAATGCATTATGCTAAATGAAAGAAGCCAGATTAAAAAGACTACGTAGTGTACAATTTCATTTATATGAGATTTTGAACAAGGTAAAACTGTAGGGACAGAAGACAAATCAATGATTACTAGGGAGAAGAGTTGGGGGAGAAGAAAACAAGAGGGAATTTTTTTTTTTTGGCTGCACCATGCAGCATGCCGGATCATACTTCCACCAGGGATTGAACCCATGCCCCCTACATTTAGAGTGTGGACTCTTAACCACTGGACTGCCAGGAAAGTCCCAAGAGGGATTTGTTAGGGTGATAAAACTACTCTTTATTTTGATTTTACTGATGTTTACATGAATGTATCCTTTTAATTAAAATTCATACAAAAGGGAAAATTTCACTTTTTCTAAATAATATCTTAATTACCCTGACTATAAAGTATAATAAAATAATTTTTAAAAAGCAAAAAACAAATTGGGCAAAAATATGTGTAACATATGGGACAGCCAAAGGATTTTTTAATATATACAAACTTTTATAAATGTATAAGAAAAAGATGAACACACCAACTTATGAATATCTAAAATTTATAGAATAAAAATAAAAGTAGCCCATTTACTTAAAAATGCCTCATTAATATAAAAGACTGTAGCGGGAGATTGGCCAAGATAGTGGAGTAGAAAGACTCTGATCTCATATTCTCTCACAGGCATATCAAAATCACAACTCTTTGTAAAAAAACAATCAACAATAAAGACTGGAACCTACCAGAAAAGATCTTCTGCAACAAAAGATGTAAGGAAGGAATGACAATGAGATGGGTAGGAGGGGCAGACTTGTGACATAATCAAGTCTCATACCCCTGGGTGGATGAACCACAAATAAAAGAATAATTACAATAGCAGAGGTACTCCCAAAGAAGTGAGAGGTCTGAGGCCCAAGTCAGGCTCCACAGCCTAGGGGTCCTGCACCAGGAAGACAAGCCCCCAGAACATTTGGCTTTGAAGGGGCTTACTTTCAGGAGTTCAAGAGGGCGGGGGAAATAGAAACTACACTCTTAAAGGGCTCACACAATATATCACACACTCTGGGACCCAGGGCAGAAGCAGTAATTTGATAGAAGTTGGGTCAGACCTACCTGCTGATTTTGGAGAGTCTCCTGGAGAGGCACAAGGCAACTGGAGCTTAAACTGGGGACATTAGACACTGGCAGCAGCCACTTGGGGAGCTTGTTCTACCACATGGATACTGGTACAGAAAAGTACCATTTTGGAGTCCTCCCTCTAGCTTATTGCTCCAGGACCCAGCTCTGCCCTGGCTCAACATCCTGTAGGTGCCAGTGCTAGGACACCTCAGACCAAGCAACTAACTGGGTAAGCACACAGTCCCACCAACTAGCAGACAGGCTGCCTTAAGACCCCCTGAGCCCACAGTTGCCTCTGGACATAGCCCTGCCCTCCAAAGGGCCGAGGACCTATCCTACACACCATTGCACAAGCATTAGACCTAGGACCCTCAGGATCCTTCAGCCAGAGGTCCTAGGACTCAGTTCAACCCACCAGTGTGCAATATGAGGCACAGAATTGCCCTGGGGCCCAGCCCAGCCTTGTCCTCCAGAAAGCCTGCTCTAGCCTTGGGATCAGATTCACCTACCATGGGGCAGAAACCAGCCACAAGAAAATCTCAGCCCTGTAGCCTGCAGACCTGAACCACCCACTAGCAAGCCAAATCATGCCCTGGGACCAACTGAGCCCTGGCCTTACCTATTAGCTGACCAATACAGGCTTTGGGACAACCCAGCCCTGCATACAACTGTGTCAGGAACTGGCTCCACCCACCAGTAATCCAACATCAGCTCTGGGACTCTTGAGTCCTGCAACCAGACTTCAGGGCATGGCTCTGCCTGCCAGTAGGCCACACTAACCTCAGGAAATGGCTTTACCCACTAGTGTGCAGGCAACAGCCCCAGGGTCTCCTGGACCCTGACTCCACCAACCAATGAGCCAGAACTAGTACTGGGGCTCCCTGGGGTTCCACAGTCAGATGCCACATGACCTAGTTTTGCCAGTTAGTGGCCAGCAGCCATTGCACAAGGCAGGGCCTGGCAACCAAATGGACTGAGGGCCAACTAAGCATACCAGACCACTGACATAGCCTGCCACAACAGAAGGACCCATGAAACCCTCATGCAGGATACCCTAGAACATATAGCTCAGTTGACTAGAGAGGAGTGTGTTGCTGTAACACATAGGATGTCCCCTATAGAAGAGCTACTTGGTTGGGAAACATAACCAAACTACCAGATACATAAAAATAAAAACACCAACTTAGGCAAAATGAGGCAACAGAGGAACATGTTCCAAATGAAGGAAGAAGATAAAACCCCAGAAGAAGAACTAAGTGAAGTGGAGATAGGCAATCTACCCAAGAAAGAGTTGAGGGCAGTGATCGTAAAGATGACCAAAGACCTCAGGAGAAGAATGGATGCACACAGAGAGAATTTACAAGTTTCTAATAAAGAGTTAGAAAATATAAAGAAGAACCAAACAGAGATGAAGGATATAATAACTGAAATTTTTAAATACACTAGAAGGAATTGACAGTAGACTAAATGTTATAGAGGAATGGATCAGCAAGCTGGAAGACAGAGTAGTGGAAATCAATAATGCTGAACAGAAAAAGAGAAAAAAATAATGAAAAGAAATGAGGACAGTTTAAGAGATCTCTTTGAAGCTTGCAAACATTTATATTATAGGGGTCCCAGAAGGAGAAGACTGAGAGAAGGGCACAGAGAACATATTTGAAGACAAAGTAGCTGAAAACTGCCCTAACCTGGGAAAGTAAACAGACATCTAGGACCAAAAAGCACAGAGAGGGCCAAACAAGATGAACCCAAAGAGGACCACACCAAGATACACTGTACTAAAAATGGCAAAAATTAAAGATAAAGAGAGATTATTAAAAATAGCCATGGAAAAACAACTAGTTACATACAAGGAAATTCCCATAAGATTCACAGCTGACTTTTCAGCAGAAACTCTACATACCAGAAGGGACTGGCACAACATACTTGAAGTGATGAATGGAAAAACCCTACAACCAAGAATACTCTACTCAGCAAGGATCTTGTTCAGATTTGTTAGACAGATCAAAAGCTCTACAGAGAAGCACAAGCTACAAACACCACCAAATAAACTTTACAAGAAAAGTTAATGGAACTTCTCTAAGCAAAAAAGAAAAGACAACTAGAAACATGAAAATTGTGAAAGGAAAAAGCTCATTGGTAAAAGCAAACATAGACTAAAGGTAGGAAATCATCCATGCACAAAGCTAAGAAGGTTAAAAGGCAAAAGTAGTAAAATCATCTATATCCACAATAAGTAGTTAAGGGATATACAAAAGAATTAGATGAAAAATCTAATCATAACAATAATCCTGAGGGCAGGAGAGTACAAATGCAGGATTATCAAAGTGGATTTGAAATTAATAGATCAGCAACTTAAAATAATCATATATATATTGCCATATATAAACCTCCTGGTAACCACAAACCAAAAATCTATAATAGATACAAACACATAAAAAGAAAAAGGAATCCAAACATAACCCTAGAGATAGTCATCAAATCACAGAAGAGAAGAAAGGAATAACCACCACAACAAAAACCCACAAAACAACCCCAAAACAATTAATAAAATGGCATTAAGAACATACATATTGATAATTGCTTTTTTTGCCCCAGATCTCTATTGAAGTATAATAGCTTTATACTGTTGTGCCAGTTTCCTCTGTACAACAAAGTGAATCTGCTGTATTTATACATATATCCCCATTTCCCCTTCCTCTTTTAGTAATGCAAATTACATTTAAATGTAAATGGACTAAATTCTCCAATCAAAAGACATAGAGTAGCTGAATGTATACAAAACAAGACTCATATATATATGCTACTTACAAGAGACTCACTTCAGATCTAAAGTCACACTCAGACTGAAAGTAGTGGATGGAAAAATGTCTTTCATGCAAATGAAAATCAAAAGAAAGCCAGGGTAGTGAAACTTAGATAAAATAGACTTTAAAATAAAGATCATCACAAAAGATAAAGAAGGACATTATATAATGATCAAGGGATCAATCCAAGAAGATATAACAAGATGTAAGTATATATCTACTCAACATAGGAACACCTAAATATGTAAAGCAAATATTATGTAAAACAAATATTAACAGACATTAAGGGAGAAAATGACAGTCACACAATAGTAGTGGGGTACTCTAACACCCCACTTACATCAATGGACAGATTATCTAAACAGAAAGTGAATAAGAAAACACTGACCTTAAACAACACGTTAGATCTAAAGAACTTGGTAGATGTATATAGAACATTCTATCCAAAAGCACCCAAAAACACATACTTTTTCAAGTGCACATGGAACATTCTGCAGAATAGATCACATGCTAGCCCACAAAACATGTCTCAGTAAATTTAAGAAGGTTGAATCATATCAAGCATGTTTTCTCACCACGAAGCTATGAGACTAGTATCAACTACAAGAAAAAAATTGCAAAAAATGCAAACCCATGGAAGCTAAACAATATGCTACTAAACAACCAATGGATCAAAGAGGAAATAAAAAATACCTGGAGATAAATTAAAACAAGTACACAATGATCCAAAACCTATGGGACACAGCAAAACTGTTCTAAGAGGGCAGTTTATAACAATATAAGCTATTTAAAACAAGAAAAATCTCAAATATACAATCTAACCTTACACCTAAAGGAACTAGAAAACGAGGAACAAATAAAACCCAAAGATAGGAGAAAGAAAGAAAGAAATTATAATGATTGGAGAAGAAATAAGTGAGAGACAAAAAAAATTAGAAAAGATCAATAAAACTAAGAGCTGGTTCTTTGAAAAGATAAAAAAAAAAAAAAAAAGATAAACCATTAGCCAGACTCACCAAGAAAAAAAGAGAGAGGACCTAAATCAATGAAATCAAAAATGAAAAAGAAGTTACTCCACCAGCACAGAAAATCAAAGGATCATAAAAAACTACTATAAACAACTACCTGTCAATAAAGTTGACAACCCAGAAGAAAAGGACAAATTCCTAGAAATGTAGAGTCTTCCAAGACTGAACCAGGAAGAAATAGAAAATGTGAACAGACCAATTACTAGTAATGAAATTGAATCATTAATAAACTCCCAACAAACAAAAGTCCAGGACCAGATGGCTTCCCAGGTGAATTCTATCAAATATTTAGATAAGAGTTAACACCAATCCTTCCAAAATATTCCCAAAAAAATTGCAGAGGAAGGAATCCTCCCAAACTCATTCCATGAGGCCAGCATCACCCTGATACCAAGACAAGACAAAGATATCACAAAAAAAAATTACAGGCCAATACCACCAATGAACATAGATGCAAAAATCATCAACAAAGTATTAGAAAACCTGACTCTACAACACATTAAAAGGCTCAAACACCACGATTAAGGATTTTTCAATATCCTCAAATCAATCAATGTGACACACCACATTAACAAATTGGAGAATAAAAACCATGTGATCATCCCAATAGATGCAGAAAAAGCTTTTCACAAATTCAACTCTATTGATGATAAAAACTCTCCAGAAAGTGGGCATAGAGGGCACATACTTCAACATAATAAAGGACATATTTGACAAGCCCACAGCTAACATCGTACCCAATGGCTTCAGGAACAAGGCAAGAATGCCCACTCTTACCACAGCAATCAGACAATAAAAATAAGTAAATAAAAGGAATCCAAATTGGAAAGGAAGAAGTAAAACTGTCACTGTTTGCTGATGGCATAATGCTATACATAGAAAATCCTCAATATGCCACCAAAAAACTACTAGAGCTCATCAATGAATTTGGTAGTTGTAGGATACAAAATTAATATACAGAAATCTGTTGTATTTCTATACATGAATAACAACTATCAGAAAGAGAATTTAAGGAAACGATTCCATTTGCAATCACATAAAAAAAGAATAAAATACCTAGGAATAAACCTACCTGAGGAAATAAAACACCTCTATCTGAGATCTATTAGACACTGATGAAAGTAATTGAAGACAATACAACAGATGGGAAGGTATACCATGTTCATGAATTGGAAGAATTAATATTGTTAGACTAACCATACTATCCAAGGCAGTATACAGAGTTAATACAATCTCTAAAAAATTACCAATGGCATTTTTTCACAGAACAAATAATTTTAAAATTAATCAGGAAACACAAAAGACCCTGAATAGCCAAAACAATCTTGAGAAAGAAGAACAGTGCTGAAGGAATCACACTCCCTAACTTCGCATTATACTACAAAGCTACAGTAATCAAAACAGTACAATACTGGCACATCAACAGACACATAGAACAGTGGAACAGAATAGAGAGCCCAGAAATAAACATACATACTTATGACCAATTAATCTATGACGAGCCAAGAATACACAGTGGAGAAAAGACTGTGTCTTCAATAAGTGGTTCTGGGAAAACTGGACAGCTACATGTAATGAAATTAGAATACTCTCTAACACCATATACAGAAATAAACTCAGAATGGGTTAAGGACATAAATGTAAGACCTAAACCCTTTAAACTCCTAGAAGAAGACATAGGCAGAACAGTCTTTGACATAAACTGTAGCAACTTTTTTTTAGATCTGTTTCCTAAAGCAAAGGAAATAAAAGCAAAAATAAACAAATAGGACCTAATTAAACTTTAAAGCTTTTGCACTGCAAAGAAAACCATTGACAAGACAACCTAATGAAGAGAATACAATGCTTGCAGATGAAATAACCCATAAGGGGTTAATATCCAAAATATATAAACAATACATACAACTCAACAGCAAAAAAAAAAAAAAAAACCCAATTAAAAAATGGGCAGAAGACCTGTATAGACATTTTTTCCAAAGAGGACATGTAGGTTGGCCAAAAAGCGCATTAAAAGATGCTTAACATCATCAATCATCAGATAAGTGCAAATTAAATCTGCAATGATATGTCACCTCACATCTCTCTGAATAGGTATCATCGAGAAGAACACAAGTTACAAATGTTGGTGAGGATGCGGAGAAAAGGGAACTCTAATACACTGTTGGTGGGAATGTAAATTGGTGCAGCCACTGTGGAAAACAGTATGGATGTTCCTCAAAAGACTAAAAATAGAACTACCATATGACCTAGGAATTCCACTCCTCTGTATATATTCACAGAAAGCAAAAATGCTATTTGAAAAGATACATGCACCCCAATGTTCATAGCAGCATTATTTACAATTGCCAAGATGTGGACACATCAGCAGATGAATGATAAGGAAGATGTGGTACACACACATACACACATACACACACACACTGAAATTCTACTCAGCCATAAAAAAGAATGACATTTTTCCATTTGCAGTGGCATGGATGGACTTGGAGGGTATTATGCTAGGTGAAATGTCAGACACAGAAAGACAAATACTGTATGACATCACTTATATGTGAGAAAATAAAACAAACTAGTGAATATAACAAAAACAAGACAGACTCACAGATATAGAGAACAAACTAGTGATTGCTA
This sequence comes from Hippopotamus amphibius kiboko, assembly GCF_030028045.1. Taxonomy (NCBI): domain Eukaryota; kingdom Metazoa; phylum Chordata; class Mammalia; order Artiodactyla; family Hippopotamidae; genus Hippopotamus; species Hippopotamus amphibius. Next base: position 49,211,507 of record NC_080194.1, read on the forward strand.
GTGAGGAGAGAGAGGGGCAAAATAGGGTTGGGGATTAAGAAATACAAACTGCTATGGATAAAATAAGTAAGCTACAAGGATAAATTTTAGAACACAGGGAAACATAGGCAATATTTTATAAGTACAAATGGAGTACAACCTTTAAAATTGTGAATCACTATGTTGTACACCTGAAACTTATATAATATTGTACATCAACTATGTCTCAATAAAAAAATATACAAAGGACTGTGAATTCAAACACCATCATTTTTACCCATCAAATCGACAAAGATTATGGAAGGAAATAATAATTCATGATTGAGGGTGCAGGGAAATACCAATTTCACACACTGTTGATGAGAGTATAAATTGATATTTCCTTTTGAAAGGTAGTTTAGCAATATGTTTTCAAGACCTTAAAGTTTTACAACCATTTTGACACAAAATTTCATATCAAAACTTTAAAATATTAAAATAAATATTAAACTAAATTAAAAATGTTAACAATGTTTACCAAGACTTCCTACAAAATTTTTCATCAAATCTAATAATTGGTAAAAATCTAAATGCTCACCAATAGGGCACTGGGTATATAAGTTGTTTATTGATATAGTGAACTACGATTTAGTCATTAAAAATAATGTTTTAGATGGATAGTAATAGGAAGATCTTCACTCCATATTTTTAAATTTAAAAAGTGGATTATAACACAGTAGATTACTATGACGCCATTTTTATAAACTGATTTATGTAACGATCTAAAAGATATGTATATATATCACCAGTTGTTTCTAAGTAGTGAGATGACTATGCTTTTTAAGATTGCAGTCTTGTGCAAATTAAAACAATGTATTTTTTTTTCAGGAGTGCAGTGAAGTTGGCACTTAAATGCACTAATGGGAATGTGAAATAATACATTTGATGGTGTCAGTTGGGAATATGTTTTAAAATTATTAAATTGTATATATGTTTTGGCCTAGCCATTCTACTTCCTGAAATTTATTCTAGGAATTAATTAAAGCTGTGTACAACGATTTATATGGAAAAATGTTCATAGGATTTTATTTATAATGTCAGAATATTGGAAATAGCTTGAAAATTGAACATAAAAGAATTGGTTAAATATGTTATGGCACAGAAATTAGTTACATATATTATGGCTATTAAAAACTGCATTATAGAAGACTTTTTAATGTCATAAAAATGTTAATGGTATAATGTTAAGTAGAAAAAGCAGATTTCAAAATGATATGCATATAGAGTGATTCTGATTTTGAAAAATAAATTGTATTAACAAAAGTAAAAAAATTCCTTCTTATGATTTATCCATATATTATGCTATCCCTTCAGTGAACTGGCAACATTTTTGTTATACTTAATTTAAACAATATGAAGAATCATAAAAATGTAGCATATGTTAACAACATCTAAAAAGACCACTTTAGTAGAGTTGAAGTCATGAGGCTGAAAATTTTTAATAATAATTGCTACTATGCATTTACTAGTTACCATATTCTAGACACTGCAAAATTCTTTGTATGTCCTTATAGTAAACCTATCAAGTAGGAATCATATTCTACTGATAACTTCAAGGGTGTGGCAAGTGAGGCTCAGAAAGATTAATAACTTGTTCATACTCACCCAACCAATGGAGGGTGGAGATAGGATTTAAACCCTGATTTGTCTTTAAGACTATGCTCCTGACTTCATACTGCCTCCAGTTCTCAGTTAAGCAGTTACAGATTAATTTAAAATCAGTTATTTTATCACCAGTTATTTAATGTGGTGGATTATCTAGACCTCTTTCTTTGTTCCTCTCTGCTGCTTTTACAAATCCTTACTCTCTCTGGTATGGAAAGTTTGTTCTGTGCTTGAGGCTCCTGTGAGAGATTTGTTGCCGATACATGCCAAAATTGTGTTTGTATTCAGGTTTTGGGTTATCCATTTATATTTGAATCCAGGTTATTCTTGTCTCCTTTTATAATCAGTCACTGAGAACACTTTTGCATCAAAAGCCTGAAAACACTATCTTTCTCTTAGATGTCAATGTAATAGATTCTGATTTTTTAATATAAGCCTGAATCTTTTTTTATTCTGATTGTAATAGGCAAGAACAAATCTGACTGTATTGGATCAGTTCCTTTTACTTTAACCTTTGTATTCTATTGCTTTTGCTACAAGTTAATAATGTTGCCTATAGCTTGAAATATACATGATGGCCTATTCTCAAGGCTCTGATCTTTAAAGGTATAATGCTTTACCACTCATATGGAGATAAAAAGTTGCAGTACAGAGAATAATTTATGTCTTTTGGGAGGTTTACAGGAACATCATGACCTGGCCTGCATACAGAGCTGCAAGAACAAAGGATTCTAACACTAAGAAGTTTGCAACAACAAAACACACCCCCTCCCCTTTTAGTATAAAAGAAGTCTGAATTCTAATTCGAGAAAGATAGTTTTTTGGGACACTAGTCCACCTTTTTTTCAGCCTCTGGCTTTCTGAATAGAGTCACTATTCCTTGTCCCAACAACTTGTCTGTAGATTTATTGGCCTGTCGTGAAGCGAGCAGTATGAGCTTGGACTTGGTAACATGATTATAAATCTAGTACATGTTTATTTGTTGAAACATTTCCAGCCCTCATCTCTGTACAGATTAGCTGAAGTCGGGTGGCAGGGGAGAGTGGGGGCGTCACTGCCTTGGCTCCAGTCTCTTGCAAGTGGTGACTAGCACAGTGCAATGGAACTTGGGGCAATCTTGTAGCCTGGGGCATCTGGGAGTCTATAAAGTGACCCTAAAGCAAATAACCATGTCCCAGTTAGTCTCTCCCCCTTGTTTTACTTTTCTTTGTAGCACTGGTCACTACCAGTAATTATATTTCCATATTAATTTATTCTCTGTCCTCTTTCTGTCTCCATGGAAGCAGAGACTTAATATTACTCATTACCAAATCCTCAGTAGGATTCAGTAGAATCCTATTAGGATTCACCTAGTAGAGTGCCTGGAATATAGTAGGCATTTAGTAAGTTTTTGTTAAATTAACAAATAAATAAATAAATGAAATATGACTGTGAAAGACACAGAGAAGTGATAAGAAGAAAGATTCTAAGGGGAGAAAAATAAGGTAGAAAGTTTGTGGAGAATAGGTTAAAATGAATGTTTTCCTCAAAATGACTGCTCTGCCATAAACTAGACCCCAGCAGTATTTTCCCTATTTAAGTGCAACAAGGGCTCCATCAGCAAAAATGTAGTTGTGAAGGTTAAATGCACACAATCAACACTGATTTTATATGATTATTTTATTCTCAAAATTGGAAAAATAAATCTTCAAAGTCCTTAGGTGACCTCAGCAATTATATCACTAAATTCCAATTCAAGCAAACAATTCCATAGCATGCCAGTGCCTGTTGGTTGGAATTGTCTTCTTCCTTTCCTCTTTGGGAAATTCTAAAAATGTGTGATTAGTAATCAAGCTTCAAGGGGGAGAGCCAGAGAAGGAGGGCTTGGCAAGAGCAACTTCAAAGGTATTTAATTTGCAAACTGTATGCCAGTAACTAGCCAATATTTTACTTTTTTGTGTCAGTAACATTAAATCCTTTCATGTTCATACTATCTGCATTTACCCACAAATTGCAAACATCATTTCCTTCCTTCCTTCCTTCCTTCCTTCCTTCCTTCCTTCCTTCCTTCCTTCCTTCCTTCCTTCCTTTCTTTCTTTCTTTCTTTCTTTCTTTCTTTCTTTCTTTCTTTCTTTCTTTCTTTCTTTCTTTCTTTCTTTCTTTCTTTCTTTCTTTCTTTCTTTCTTGTATCAACTTGATTCAGCTTTCTATGAGTCACTTTACTAAGGGGAAGGGTGAACTAACATTTCTGAACTCGTACTTATGTCAGACATTGCCCTGAAAACTTTATATGTTTCATCCTGTTTAATCCTCACAATAACTCTTGGAGGGAGATGTTATTAAACCCAGTTAAGATATTTAAAAACTGAGGCTCATAAAAGTTAACTATCTTGCCTAAAATCACACAGATAATGACTGGCAGAGGCAAGATTCAAACTAGTTCTGCCAAAATAACATCACAACTCTTATTGGTTTTTGGCTATCTATGGACTCTGTGTTGAACATCAGCCTTTCTTGTTAAATGCTTTTTTTTTTCTGGGTAAATAGTTAATTTAACAGAGTATTAGTGTAGATGTATCACTTTCCACTCTTTTTGCTAATAGTTTTTATCTCCTTTTTTTTCATATACATGAGTAGTCAATCCTTTTCCTCCAAAGAATTCAGTGACATTTGCAGACTTTTAAAATGCCAGAAAAATCCATACAGAATATGATCAAGTTTATGAGATGTTGTATAATCTAAAATAATATTTCTGATCAACCTGATTCTTTCACAGCATGTGGGCCTGTGGGGTAGCAGTGGTACTGTGTAATGTTAGGAGAGTAAGGAGGTAAGTAAAGAGAAAGACAGGGATGGCTATCTTAGGTAAACCTGAGGATGGGATGGGGGAGGCTCTGAAGGACATCACCTTCTGCCTACCCTTCCCCTATGCTCAAGGGCATTGCATTCATCTGATGTCCCTGAGCAAACCCTAGAAGAACCTTGTCTGAGCTCAAGAAGTGATGACTATCCCTGAATCCCACTTACAGACACAGGGACTTCCAGATTGTGCTTACCTACTTTGATGCTTTCCTGTCTCCTCTGTGCTGTGTGGTCTCCCCAAATCCACATTTTTAGGTGCAGTATGGCAGATTTATTAAAATACTTCTTACCTCCTCAAACCAGCTCATCATTTTGTACTCCCTGTAATCTGTGCTAGAAACCTTCAAGTAATCTTTGACTCTTTTGATGCTCAAATATTCAACTAGTCACTAACTTCTGTCATTTGAATTTCTTAAGCTTGTGTTGTCTGCCTCATCCATCCATCCATTCATCCATCCGTCCATCCATTTTTGTCTGTGTGTATTGTGTTCTAGATGTTGTACAAGATGCTGAGAATTCAGAGATGATTGAGACATGGACCTTGTTTTCACTTTCAAAGAGTTCACATTATAGTTCAAAACACAAGCCAAATTCCATTACCTAAAAAATTAAGTCCCTATGCTTCAATGTGGTGGCATTCAGGGTTCTCCACTGTCAGAACTCCAGGGCCTCTCCAGCCTCCAGTTCCAAATCTTTCTCCACTCATGCGGTATTCGCATCTGACTATCCTGTGAGCCTCCACATCTCTACCCTTTGTTCATGCTCAGACTGTGCTTTTCTGAGGCTTTATCTAGTGAAAATCGTATTCATCCTCTAAACCTCAGCTCAAAGGCCTGCTCCTCTTTGAAGTTCTCTCCACCATCTACTCAGAGTTAATCAGTTTTTTCCCTTGTGCTCTAACAGTGCTCATGCCTCAAGAATAGGATTTATTTTAGTCGCCTGGAATAAATATCATTATTCACCATTGTTGCTTCCTATTAGATTATAGACACATCTAAGGCAAAAACTTGATTCACGTACACTTTTATTCCCTCTGTCACTTACAAGGCTCAGTAAATCTCCTGTTGGTTATAAGACTGTACAGTAAAGAAAAAAATGATTACGTGATATTCATATTGAATTACCTAATATAATTCAACTTACAATTCTAGGTTCTTTCCCCCTACCTCACTCTTCTCTTGGCCCCTACCTGTTCCATTTTTGGTGTATAAATTTGTCCCCATAAAATGAATCTATTGAGAGAAATATTTGTCTGACTGCCAATGTTGCTTTGAAGGAGAGGTACCTTACATCATGGGAAAGGTAGATTCAGCCTGGATTAAAATCCTGACCTGTCATGTGACCTTGAGACTATTAAGTTAACCTTTCTGTACCTCAGCTATAAAAAGAATGGTCAATAAGGCTCATCTCATAGGATGGTTGCAAGAATTAACTGCAATATATGTGGAGCAGGTAGAATAGTCAGTGGAATATAGTAAGCACCCGATAAAGGTTAGCCATAATACCATTTCCAAAAAAAAATGCTGTGATGACACTTAGGTTTCATAAGAAGACAAGGCAGAATGATAACATTCAGTAAGTTCCTCTGAGTGTATCAAAACATTTCTTGGATTGTGTCATTCAATTAGTGAATTATTTATTTTTTAATTTATTTATTTATTGGCTGCACTGAGGGCTTTCTCTAGTTGCTGTGAGCGGGGGCTATTCTTCATGGTGGTGCACAGGCTCCTCATTTCGGTAGCTTCTCCTGTTGTGAAGCACGGGCTCTAGGCATGTGAGCTTCAGTAGTTGCAGCACACAGGCTCAATAGTTGTGGCACACAGGCTTAGTTGCTTGGCGGCATGTGGGATCTTCCCTGACCAGGGCTCAAACCCGTGTCCCCTGCATTGGCAGATGGATTCTTAACGACTGCACCACCTAGGAAGTCCCAGTGAATCAATTTTGAATTCATTTTCTCAATATGTTATACTTTGTGCTGCATATTACTCAAGAATCATGACTTAAAGTTTGAAGTGTTTAGCATTAACTTTCAGGCTTATTAAAAGAAAACTTACCTGTTTTCTTCTTATCCTCCTGTAGCCCCTCTTCCTCACTTGGCTTTCTCACTGCATCTGTATGCTTTAGTCATTTACCCTAGTGAAAAGGTCTTCCTGTGCTGAAATCTATGTTCATTACCTTTTTAACAACCTGTTCAAAACTCTGTTGCTCCAAGAAGTCTTCTCTGACTCATCCTACCTGACTGTGAAGGCCCAAAGGGTAGAAGCCCTTTGGAGCTTCTACCAGTTGTCACATTATTTAGAATTTGTTCATCATGATGCTCATAAATATTTTAATTCAATCTCATGTATTTTCTCCCTACAATTAGATATCCAGTTCTCCAAAGCCTGGGTCATTTTTCTCCCCAGTATTTTTCACACCATTCTCTGCAATGAGGAACACTTGATGAGATTCCAGTTAAGAGCCAAAGATCCTGAAAAAATAGAAATTGGTTTTTTGTTTTGTTTTGTTTTGAGTCTATACTCCTTTAATTATTGCCTTTGTTTTTCGTTATTTCAGGGTTGGTCCACAGGACTCTGGGCGGTGGGGTATAAAATTTCTTCTCTTCTTTCAAGACTCTCAAGGAGGGTCAGAGTTGGCCAGAAGCATGAAGAAGACTCAATACAGTCAAGTGTGCACTGGGGAAATGCGGCAGGATGGGCAGTCTGTCAGTCTCTCTGTAGCATCTTTAATGTAGGAGACAGATCTGGTCCTAAAACCCAGAAATGCCTACAAGGAAGGTCTGAGATTGGAATAATTCTCTTCACAGAAAATCTGTCTTCTAGGCCTGGTCCTTGATAAAGTAACCATTCTGTGTTAAAGTCAAAGGGCTGAAGAGGACTTTTCTTGACTGGGGTTTTATACTTCTCTTGCAACCCAGTTTCATCTAATCTTTGCTCTGTCACTCTCTGGGTACCAACAGCCTTGGCCAGCTTTGAGGAAGTGCATAGTACTATTATTTGCTCTGACTATTCTGCACCAAGATTCCAAATAAGGATGTAGCAAAGGCCTTGGCAATTTTTCTTGCCTTGGACAGATGAATGGCTGTAGTCCACCTAGTCCCTTAGTTGTACCTGTTTGTATTCCAAGCACTATGAACACAGATGTTCAGAATTATGATCAAAAAGAATTATGATCAAGATGCCAGATTTCTGAACTCCTTCTCCAGCTCTGACAAAAAACTTGCCTTCCTTGGGGTCTGGAGACAAAGCATGGATTTGTGACTACTGCTGATCACTTCTGGAGCTGCCTTGAGGCTGGCCATGATAAACTGAAAGCACAATTTTCACTGAGGGTCCAAATCTCAGATCACCTTCTATTTTCTTGGGATTACTAAGAGGTCAAGGTGATGTTAGAAATATAAAAAAGATACTACAAGGGCCTGTGAGACCAGGGTTTGTGGCAAGCAAGGGCCACCACTATTTCTCCATGATGACTTCTCCATAGGACTTGCTCAAGCACAAGCAAGGGACCCACAAGAAATCACATGTGCCCTCTACACAGATTGCACCTGCTAAGAGGAACTGGTCATGGTCCTGTAGCACAAACTTTGTGCACCAAAGATCTCAGGTTTGCACTTTGTCCATGCAGATCCCTTCTTGCTGTGGGCATCAGGACAAAGGGGGTTGCCAGCATTCAGATGAGCTGTCTTAAACCGAATCCAAAGCAGCAGCTCATAGGTCTCCTCTGCTGCCTCACACCACACTCCAAACATGACAGCTGGCTTACGCACCTATCCTACTTGGGGTCTCTCTGTGTTCCCTCTTCACCTCTCATCTATCACTGCCACAAGGACCAGATGCTGACCTGAACAGTCTTAGCCAGGAAACAGTCAGGGGCTGCCACAAAGGATCCTGAGCAAGTGATTAGACACAGCATCTAGATTAGTGTAAAGATGGGGAAAACGTTGGCAGAAAAAAAAAAAAAAAAAAAAAAAAGACAGCAATCCAGATGGTAAATTTCTGTATATTCATGCCTAATCTTCAAAAGTTTTGTAAACAATTTTTTCTACCTTCCCCCATCATTTGCACAATTTTTGTCAAGTCTGAATGGAATTTAAAATGAGATAGGTAGTTTCTCTCTGCTCATCTTTGTGGTGACTGCTGAGGCCTGTGCCATGAAAGCACTAGTGTTCTGTGCAGGTGGAGAGCTGAGGGCATGTGCCAGTGGTGGTGGAGCTTCTCAGTAGGCTATCTTTTCTCAATTTCCTCGAAATCTTCCATGTCCAATCTTTCTACAAGGCTGAGTCAAAAATTATCCACATGCTGGCTGTAGAATTTATTTTAATTAACTTTTAGAAAAGACAAATACATCATTTTTCGACACAACCTCTTTTCTTTTCTTTTTTTTTAAAATTGTATTTATTTATTTATTGGCTGTGTTAGGTCTTCATTGCTGCATGCGGGCTTTTTCTAGTTGCAGTGAGAGGGGGCTACTCTTCGTTGTGGTGTGCAGGCTCCTCATTGCTGTGGAGCATGGGCTCTAGGCACATGGGCTTCAGTAGTTGCAGCATGTGGGCTCAATAGTTGTGGCTCAAGGGCTCTAAAGCACAAGCTCAATAGTTGTGGCACATGGGCTTAGTTGTTCCGCAGCATGTGGGATCTTCCTGGAGCAGGGATTGAACCCGTGTCCCCTGCATTGGCAGGCGGATTCTTAAGCACTGTGCAACCTAGGAAGCCCTCCTTGCTTTTCAATAAACTTCATCCATCTGTCAACAAGCTTTTGTATTCCCTCATTAAAAAATGTTTAGCCTGAGCTGTGAGCCACGAATGCACTGCTGTCTTCATGTCTTCATGTGGACGGGTGTCCAGCTCCTTCTTGATGGCTAACACTTGTGCAACCTTCCTTAAACTTCTCTATCCATTCATACACACTTCTTTGCAACAGAACACTTTCTCCATACTGTGCACAACGTCTTTGATAAATAATGGCACCAGGTACACCCTGAGACCACAAAAAACGAATCACTGCATGCTGCTCTTCTTTCATGCAAATCACAAGTGGGGCAACCATTTTTGCTCGCACTGCAGTTGCAAACGAACTGATGTATCATGTTTACACCTGCACAGCAGTAACTGGGGAGACAGTAGCCTTGAAAAGAAAGCGCTGATAAGACAGTGTGGTCAACAGAAGTTTTAATACAACCAGAGTGCAGATAATTTTTGACATACCCTCATATATTCTTATTAAAATGCTCCTGAATTCTGTTCAGGATATTCATGCTGTGTCTGCTGTCAACCATGTTCGCTGCCAAGCTTTTCTTTCCAAAGAGACCTGTGTGCCTGATCAACTGCAGATAGGTCTCATTGTCCAGGTTTCCATCCTTGTAAAGGTAAAGATCAAAGTTGATGACAACAGACACCCATTCAACATCAACAACACAGGCATACATGTTTGTGGTTACCAACACGTTTGCCCTCTTGAGAGCGCTCAATCACTGCAGCCTTTTGCTCACCATCATTTCACCACTGAGCAGAGTTAACTCTTGGTTTTCTTCTGAGAGCTCTGCTGCCAGCCAACGAGGTGTTTTAGGGGTATGGCAAAAGATTGTGGCTTAAGCAATGGTGATGGCCTTTACAGGTTACATGAGGCCAGAAACTTCTCTTTTCCATTATCACACAAGACATAATAGTGCTTCAGGCTGTCCGCTGTTCCCTCCTCACACTTCAGTTTGATAATGTTTGGGTGTGGGACCACTAACTGGGGAAATTTCTGTAGAGTCTTCAAAGGTGGCAGGAAAAAGCAGCATCTGGTAGTTCCTGGGTCGCATCCTCTGGAAGCAGATGCTCTGATCTTGGTGGTGGTGAGCAGCTCTCATAATGTCAGCTTCATCCAGATCAAACCTTGATCTTCTTAGGCACAATGAACTTGAGCTTGGAGCACCCAAGAATGGTCCCAAGGGTGCCAATGACAATGTCCTCACTGATCTTTTGACATCTTTCCAAATTATTGCCTTTAACAGTGTAGGATAGCTTAAGTTCAGGGTAAAGTTTGCCTATCTGCTCAATCACTTTTCCTGTTTGAAGGACAAGCTCGTAAGTTTGGGAGAGGCACAGACACTGGGGTATCTGTTTACATGGCTAACACAAAGGCAGCTGTTTTATCAGTACCAGACTGAGACTGGGCAACTAAGTTCTGTGAGGGTTCAGCAAGCATCAAAGGCAATGTGTTCTCTTGTATTTTGGGTGGACGGATGAAGCACATGGTATAGACTCCCTGGAGAAGCTGTGGTTTTAGGTGTAGCTCCTCAAAGGACTTCACTGAGTAGAGGGGGACAGTTTGGATCCTTTTGTAGGTCTTCCACCTGGTTTGTTTTATCAATAAGTTTGCTTCTAATCAGCTTGTTGAGTAAGCACTGAACAGCTGTCCTCTTTATCTTCTTCACCTGTCTTCTCTCCATTAGCATTGGTCTTGACAACAACACCTTTATCAGACATAAAGGGACCATCATTCAAAATTACATCCCATATCCAACAACTGAGGCGATTCAAATTCTATGAGACACTAGAAATGTAAAGACCATTACCATTTGGTTTGATTTTATCTTCCTTAAGAAGTAAGTTGCTCAATGACTTGGCTACTGCTTCCTGCTTGTCCTGCCAGGGCCCACGAATAGGTAGCCAGGGCCCAGGCTGTGGGTGGGACACTGGTGCTGGTGAACTCACTGGCTGGTACTGCTCGATCACCCTATGGGGCCAACAGAAATTGTTTTTCAACAGAAGTGGGGGAATATTATCACCTGGCTACATTTGAATGGATGCTAAGAAGGTTTCTCACCAAACATATTTGGTTATGTATGACACAAAAGAAGAGAATATGGACTAAACTGAAGATGGGAAATGAAAACCAACTCAACTCTTGGGAGCCAGTTGTCTATTGTATCCATAATTTGCTCATTCATTCATTCAGGTTGTTTTTAGACCATATTATCCTAGGTTCTATGGGAAATTCAAAATGTGTTAAGGCATTGTATTCATCTTTAAGAAACTTACAACTGAGTGATGTTGGGTAAGGGGAAGAACAACCAAGGATCCACTAGGCAGAATGAAATAAACACTGTAAGAAAGATGTAACTTGATAATACTTCTAAGGCAACTGAGATTGATAAACCTGCTCCCAACCCCCAAACCTACCACCTGCATTTGTGTCCATATTCTTTGACTTACATCCTTATTACTATGGATGAGTTATCCATATTCCTATTTAGGCCAAGTCCCTACATGTAGTAAATCACATCTTTTCTTGCTTACTCTAGGACAGGACTCTAGCAATTTTCCCTCTCTTCTGCATCATTAATTTTTTAAACAGATTTACTGAGATATAATTCACATATCATGTAATCTACCCATTTAAAGTATATAATTCAGTTGTTTTCTTGAGACATATTACGTTATTAATTTTGTAAATTGTGGTAAAAAACCAAATTTTGTCATATTACCCATTCAACTCAGTGGCATTAATTACATTCACAAAGTTTTGCAACCATCACCACTCTCTTTTTCCGTGAAATTTTCATCACTCTAGACAGAAACTCCATAATTATGAAGCAATAACTCTTCATTCTTCTCTACCCTCAGCCCCTGGTAACCTCTAACCTATTTTCTGTTTCTATGAACTTGACATCTATTCTAGATGTTTCATATAAAAAGAATTGCACAACATCTGGCCTTTGTGTCTTGCTTATAGCATAATGTTTTCAACATTCATCCATATATCAGAACTTCCTCTTTGTGGCCAAATAATATTTTACTACATACATATGCCACATTTTGTGTGTCTATTCATTTATTGTTGAACACTTGGGTTGTTTCTACCTTTTGGCTATTGTGAAAATGCTACAATGAATATTTGTCTACAAATATCTGTTTGAATTCCAGTTTTCAGTTCTGTTGGGTAAATGCCTAGAAGTGGAATTGCTGGGTCATATGGTAATTCTATGTATAGCTTTTTGAGGAACTACCAAACTGTTTTCCATAGTGGCTGTACCATTTTATATTTCCATGAGAAATGCATGAGGGTTCCAATTTTTCTACATCCTTACTAACACTTATTATTTTTTGTTTTATTGATTAGTAGGTATAAAGTGGTTTTGCTTGCATTTCCTTAATGACCAATGATGTTTAGAATCTTTTCATGTACTTATTTCTTATTTGTATGTCTTCTTTGGAGAAATGTGTATTCAAGTCCGATGTTCATTTTTTAAACTGAGTTATCTTTTTGTTGTTGAGTTATAAGAGTTCTTTACATATTTGAGATATTAAACTCATCAGATATATGATTTAAAATACTTTCTTCCATTCTTTAGGCTGTTTTTTTTTTCACTTTCTTGATAATGCTTTTGATGCAGAAAAGTTTTTAATTTTTACAAAATTCAATTTATTTTTTTTCTATTGTTGCTTCTGCTTTGGGTGTCATATCTAAGAATCCATTGCCAAGTCCTAGGTCATGAAGATTTATTCCTATGTTTTCTTCTAAGAGTTTTATGATTTTTATGTCATTGATCAATTTTGAATTAGTTTTTGTATATGGCATGAAGTAGGGGGTTCATCTTTATTCTTTTGGCTGAGGAAGTCCAATGTCCCAGCACCATCTGTGAAGAGCCTATTCTTTGCCATTGAATAAATTTGGCACTCTTGTCAAGAATCAATTGACCATAGATGTATGGGTTTATTTCTGGATTCTCAGTTCTATTCTATTAGTCTATATGTCTAACCTAATGCCAGAACCACACTGTTGCTATTACTGTAGCTATGTAAAAAGTTTTGAAATTGGGAAGTGTGAGTATTGCAAGTTTGTTCTTTTTCAATATTTTTTTGGCTATCTGGGGTCCTTTCCATATGAATTAAAGGATTCACTTTTTCATTTCTGTAAAATAGGCTGTTGGAATTTTGACAGGGATTGCACTGAATTTGTAGATCACTTTAAGTACTATTGACATTTTAACAATATTAAATTTTGTACCATGAACACAGGATGTATTTTTATTTACTTATCTTCTTTCATTTCTTTCAGCAATATTTTCTGGTTTTTAGTGTATAACCCTTATCTGCTTGGTTAATTTATTCCCAGGTATTTTATTCTTTTAGATGTTATTATAAATGGAATCGCTTTCTTAATTCCTTTTCAGATTCTTTATTGCTGATGTATATAAACATATCTTATTTTTTGTGCATTGATCCTATACCTTGAAGATTTGCTGATTTCATTTATTAGCTCTAGTATCTTTCTTGTAGATTCTTTGGGATTTTCTCTGTATAGGATCATGTTATATGCAAACAGAGATAATTTTACTTCTTTCTTTCCAATTTGAATTGCATTTATTTATTTATTTATTTATTTATTTATTTATTTATTTATTTTGCTCTGGCTACAACTTCCATTACAACATTGAATAGCAGTGGTGAAAGTAGGCATCCTTATTTTGTTATGACTGTAGAGGGGGAAAGCTTCCAGTCCTTCATGACTGAGTATATATTTTTTTAGCTGTGGGTCTTCCATAAATGTGCTTTATCATGTTGAGGAAGTTCTAGTCTATTCCTAATTCACTTCTATTTGCTTCTTATCATGAAAGGGTGTTGGATTTTGTCAAACACCACTTCTGTGTCAACTGAAATGATCATGCATTTCCCCCCCCTTCATTCTATTAATGTATTACATTGACTAATTTTCTTTTGTGGAACCACCATTGCATTCATGGAATAAATTTCTTTTGATCATGGTGTGTAATCCTCTCAATATTCTGTTGGATTCAGTTTCTTTGTATTCTGTTGAGGATCTTTGCATCTATATTCATCAGGGATATAGATCTGTAATTTCCTCTTTTTCTGATGTTTTTATCTGTTTCACACCAGAGAAAGACCAAAGTAGTTCTGACTTCATAGTATGAATTAGGATGTGTTTCCTCCTCTTCTATTGTATGAAGAATTTGAGACATTTTGGTGTTAATTCTTTAAATGTTTGGTAGAATTCAGCAGTAAATCTCTCTGGTCCTAGACTTTTCTTTGTTGGGAGGTTTTTTGATTACTGATACAATTTCTTCATTTGTTATAGGTATGTTGAGACTTTCTATTTCTTCTCGAATAAGTTTAGTTAGGTAATTTGTGTGTTTCTAGGAATTTGTCCATTTTATCTATGTTATCTAATTTGTTGGTTTATAATTGTTCATAGTTAAGGATTATAATCCTGTTTATTTCTGATGATTCATAGTAATGTCCAAGTCCATTTCTGATTTAGACATTTACTTCTCTTTCTTTTTCAGTGTGTTATTAATTTTTCCTCCTCCTTCTCCCTCTGCATTCCCCTCCCCTTCCTCCCCAAGCCTTCCCCTCCCATCTGTTGTTCTCCTTCTCCCTGTCCTCCTTTACTTGCTTTTCTTTTTCCCTTTCTTCCTCCTTTCCTCCCTCCCTTCCTTCCTTCCTTGCTTCCTTTCTTCCCTCCCTCCTTTCCCCTCCTCCTGCTCCTTTATTATTTCCATCAGAAGGCAGATATACTGTAGAGTAGCCCAGCTTAAAAATATAAACCCCTCTTGACAACTCTGCCCCCAAATCTCTGCTCTACTATCTAGCAAAAACTCTTGAAAGTGATCTATACCAGCTGTCTCCAGTTCCTCTCCTTCAGCTCTCTAGTGAAGCCATTTCAATTAGGTTGTCAATGAAGCATCTAAGTTCCTAACAATCTCCACGTTGCTAAATCCAATGATCGCCTCTCTGTCCTCATCTTACTTGGCCTATCAACAGCATTTGACCCAGTTGAGTAATGCCCCTTCCTTGAAAGACTTACTTTTCCACTTCACCTCCAGATAATTTTCTCTCTTGGTTTTTGTCCTACCTCATTCATCTCTCCCTCTCAGTTACCTTTGATGGTTTCTCCTGTTCTTGCTTAACCACTGAACATTTGAACACTCCACATCTCAATCCTCTGAACTCTTCCATAGCTCCTTTTCCTCCTTAGTGATCTCCTCCAGCCTCATCACTTCAAACGTCATCTATACACAGAAGCCTCCCAGATGTATATTTCTACTTCTGACAGCCTCTTTTTTGAACTCCAGGATTGTAAGTCCAAATACCTTTGCAACATCTCTATTTGTATGCCTAACATCTCAAGCTTAAGAAACCCCCAATCTTTTTCTTCAAACCTCCTTTTCCTGCTGTCTTCCCCATTTCAGTAAATGCCAATCCCACCCTTCTAGTTATTCTTGCCAAAAAAATACTTAAAGTTGTTCTTGACTCTTTTTTCCTCTCTCAGAATCTGCGTCTAATCCATTAACAAAACGTGTTTGCTTTTTAAAATATATGGAATGTGACGTTTCTCCCCACCTGCACTGCTATCATCTTGATGCCAGTCACCATCATCTCACCTTATTGTAATAGCCTCTTAACTGATTTCCCTGCTTTAGCTTTTGTGTTCTCCACACTGAACCAGAGTGTTCCTATTGAACCCTAAGTTGATTTAGTTATTCCTTTCCTCAAAATCCTCCAGTCCTTGCTATCTCACCCTGAGTAAATACTATAGTCCTGCAAAGCTCTATACAATCTGTCTTCTGTTAACTGTCTGAGCTCATTTCTTACTACTCTCTGCCAGCTCTAGCCACACTAGTGTTCCTATGGTTCCTGGCGTTATTGGTGCTTGCTGTTCCTCTGCTGGAGGGCTCTCCTCTCTAACAGCCCTGGCTCAGTCATTCTCCTTCAGGCAATTGCAGCACCCACTCCGCTACCACCCCCTTCCTGGACTCTCTACATCTCTTCCTGTCCTTTTTCTCTGTAGCATTTATCACCATCTGTCATGCTATATGTTTCACTTATTTGCTTGTCTACTTACTGTCACCTTGATAGAAATTTACATTCCAAGAAAGCAGAAATATCTGCTTCCCCCACCCCTGCTCCTTTTTTTAACTTCCATATCCACAGTACCTCAGGTAATACCTGGCACAAGAAATAAATACTTGTTCAGTGAATGAATAAAAATTACATCCTGATGACATAATCTGTGTATACTTTCCTATTGCTTTTAGTGATTTCTGTCCCCTGCTTTTCACCTATTACTTTATTATTACTAACCCATTTACTCATTGTTCAACTTAACTATTTTACAATTGAAGAAACTGAGGCCTTGGGGGTTAAGGAACTTACCTATGGTTATGGGAGGATTTGGTGACAGAGCCTCAAGTACAAGTTGTTCTTGACATTCACCTTCCAGGTGGTCTAGGAAGGGCAATCATCATAACAGAGCACAAGCTGGAGAGTGAAGGAGTGACAAACCATTATGTAACTCTTTCCCAAACTGCTTGGCTTCTAACCTCAAAGAGGAAAATTGTTTGGGTTTGGCAGTTCAGACTCACTACTCTGGTTTGATTCCTCACCCTTTGTCTTCTTTCTGTGTCAGAAGTGATGTGTTTTTCTAGCCACAAGTAACAGACCCATCTTTATATTTCTCAACTGAGCATGAAACCACTTCATGCTCTGCTAGTTCTCAGGAACATTTAGGCAATGCTGGGCTGTTAGATTCCAGGTCATCTGGGATCATGGAATGCGAGGCTGGAAAGGAACAAGAGGCTCACCCAAGCCAGCATCGTTTTATAGCTGAGGATCCTGAAGCCCAGTGTTAGGGTGTGGGGAGCCAAGATGACACAGGTCTCCTCACTTGATGACCAAAATGGTTTCCAAGTGTTAAGCTTCCTGCCAGTGACCATGTTTGTGCTTTTCTTCCCTTCTTAAATAATGACTAAATCTCTTTTCAAACTAGAAACTTAAATTTTAACCTCCTATTGCAGGTTATAAATTTGTTATCTAGGAAAATGGATTTTGTTTCCCCTGAGGTTATTACTCCTATGGTCAGCTCTTAATTAATCCAGATTGAGTTATGTGCTCTAAGGGTTTTGGGGTTTCCGGTTCCCTGTTCCTCAGACCATCACATAAAAGAGGACTATCCCCACTGCCAAGGGAGAGATGCAAGTAGAATATGCTGAGGGGCCTCAGTGATCCCTTCACCTGTGGTCCTCATCAACAGAGATACCACATCACCAATATAGTCAGACCGAGAAAGACAAATATCATATGATATCGCTTATATGTGGAATCTAAAAAAGGGTACAAATGAATGTATCTACAATTGGGAGATTGGGATTGACATATACACACTACTATATACAAAACAGATAACTAATAAAGACCTACTATGTAGCACAGGGAACTCTATTCAATACTCTGTGATGACCTATATGGGAAAAGAGTCTAATTGTGATATGTTTTGGATGGAATAATAGCCGGTTACTAAAACTGACTAGGTAGCTGCAATATCACTTGTACTTTGTTGTTCTGGACATTCATTTAGCCAAGTTTATTACATCCTTATCATGGGCCAAGCATTTGCTAGGAGCTGGAGGTATGAAATGGATATAATTCTTACCTTGCTGGCATTATTAGACAAGATGGATATACGAACAAATAAAAACAGCAATGTGCTATTAAGTACTATCACAGAGAAATTATGCAAAGGAAAGTGAAATTTAAAATGTAAGAACAATGATTAGTTCCATAGGTGAAATCGGAGTGAGGGGAAGTAATAAATGGGTAGGAGGGAGAACAATCCAAATAGTAGGAACTGCACATTCACAGACAAGCAGGCAAGATTTCCCAGCATTTTACCCAGAATTATATGTCATTCAGGTGGGAGTCCCACAAGGGGGAGGAAGTGCTGAAGATGAAGAGAAAGCGCAAGCTAGGTATTTAAGGAAATTACTTGTGTGGTATGTTATTAAAGAATCTAGGGGGAAAAAAAGGACATAATTACTCACCAGGTTGGGAGATGGATGGAAAGTCCCTAAGATAGAGATGAAGGGAAGGTTACCGCAATGAACCGCAGGATGATTCAATTCACTTGATGCTGTGGGAACCATGCTGAAGACCCATGATATGTTCTAAGACCTATGAAAAGTTTTGAGAATTGAAAAGAAAAGGATGGTCTCTAGAAAACGAAAAAACTACAGGAATAAAATTTTTCCTGCTCAATTAAAATCTCTAAAGAATGTACATTGTATCCATGTAATTTATTATTTAACGCCACATTGGCAAAAATTTAATTGCTTTCAAAAACAATGATTTGAGTAAGTTTTCTCACTTCACCAGAGTTACAAAACATGCAAAATTATTGCTGAGAAATCATAGGCAACCAAAAGTTAGGCCAAGGCAAATAATTTCAAAAGAAAATTTTAAAAAATCTCTTTGTACATGAAAATAAATATTATTTTATGGAGTTGTAGGTAGATTTTGATGTGTTTTTCACATGGTTTGGGATGGGACTCCTTAAAGTCAAAATCCCAGGATTTCCAAGGTCTTAAAATGGCCCTGACCTTCAGCAGAGGAGCTATGAAAATATGAATCAAGGAGACATATTTAGGAGGTAGAATTGGCAGTGTAAGAGGATGGAGAGGTATTTTGGTGTGTAGTTACTGGCTGAAGAATAAAGTTTGTTCAGGAAGAAAGAACCAAGAATTTAAATCTGTGCTCTGGTCTCAGTTCTGACACTAGTTGCCAGGGATCTTGGGAAAACCACTTCACTTCTCTGTGCCTCATTTTCCTCCTCTGGCAAATGTGTGGTTGGTCTAAAATCAGCTGGCATGTGGCCTACAGAAATAGTTGGCTGACACTTTTAATTTAACTTCTATTTTTATTAAAGTAATACATACATTCAGTTTTGAAGGTTAACAACACATCAAGGGGCCTGTAACAACAAAAAAAGTGGTTCCCTGCTTTACCCTTCCCTAAATTTGAGTCCGGATTCCAAGAGGCAATAACTTTTAACTCCTTTAATAATTTCTCCTGGCAGTCCCTTTTTAAAAAAGTAATATGTTCATTCCATTATTTCTTAATTTTTCAATTTTAGATTTTATAAGAGCTGCAATTAGGGTGAGCCAAGTGAGGCCCTCACCTTCACAATATTTACTTCAGGCACAATATTTATGGGGGTGCCACAAAACTCAATAATAAAAATAAATAACATTTTAATGTAATATTTGAAAAAATAAAAATTATGCAAAACATCTGTGATGAACAAAATATCAAAATTTGTCACAAAGGCATGATCTGACAGAGCTAAGATTAAGAGGAAGTGAGTGAAGCTGAATTGTACAAGTTAGGATAGGATTCTGTCTGCACTTAAACTTTCACTATTGGTTAGTAGGAATTCTCACTCTGCAATTTAGAATTTAGCTCTCCTATATCACACACTGGCTCTCCTCTTTTCCTCCCACATCCCCATCTACCTAATGGAACATACTGAAATCACCTGGGGGCTTTTTAAAATTGTCAAGGCCCAGGCTCTATTCAAAACCAATTAAATCAGAATGTCTGGGATTGAGATGCAGGCCTCAGTATATATATATATATTTTTAAAGCCTCTTGCATGCTTCTACTATGCAGCTGGAATTGTGAACCACTGCAATAGAGTGACATCACAATTTTGGTTGAATCACTATAAAGTGATTATGTTATTTGAAAGATATACAACTTGTTCACAACTGAGCCCATAATGGACTATATTTATGTTTTGATATTGTAAATTGTTTTTCTTGAAGGTTAAAAAAAATTACCTCACTTTTTCATTTGCTTACTTTTTATAAACTGATCACTAATTTATCCCAGAACTGACTGGCAGAACTCTGAAATGGTTCTTAATCAAACACAGCAGGTAATTTATTAGGGACATATGTTTTCTTGGAGACATCTCCCTTGGACTTGCTCTCATGGCCTGCTCTGGCTTATTGTGCAGACATCATCCTGGGACTTCCCTTTCTCCTTCTCTAGGTTTGGTACCTTTTTTTCCTGGTTTCCATGTCATATTTATGCTTGGTTGTTCATACCCTTCTATTCTGGAACATTTCCCTATATTACTTCTTTGATAATTTTCTTCTTTCCATTTTTTCTCCCTGAAACTGCTATTATTTAGTTGTCAGATTTCTTGGATTAATCCTATAATTTTTTTTATCTTTATGATGTTCTTTTTTTGTTCTAATTCTTAGGAAATGTCCTCAAATATTATCTCTCAACACTTCTATTGATTTTAAAATTTATACTTTAGTATATTTTTATCTCCTAGTGTTTTTTTTTTTCTTTTTCTGAGTGCTCCTTCTTTTCCCCATTAATTTCCACTCCTATTTCAGAAATGCAATAATAACTACTTCTACATTCCTGAGGCTTTTAGTATTTTCATTATATATTTTTTTCAAGTTTTCTTCTGTATTGCCTCTGTTTCCTCAATTTTCTTTTTCTTATTTGTAAGCTTTGGTACCTAGCTTTCACATTAGACCCTTTCCTTAACTATTGGGAAATTCTTGTCTCTGCATTAATTTTTAAGGATGAGGCACTCCCACAGTCACTATCATACTTAATGGTGAAAAGCTGAAAGTATTTCCTCTAAGATCAGGAAAAAGACAAGGATGCCCACTCTCACCACCTTTATTCAACATAGTGTTGGAAATCCTAGCCACAGCAATCAGATAAGAAAAAGAAATAAAAGGAATCTAAACTGGAAAGGAAGAAGTAAAACTGTCATTGTTAGCAGATGACATGATACTATACATATAGAATCCTAAATACACTACCAAAAAACAAATAAACTCAGTAAAGTTGCAAGATACAAAATCAATACACAGAAATCTGGCACGTTTCTATACACGAATGAGAGAAAGAGAAATTAAGAAAGAGAAATTAAGAAAACAATCCCATATACAATTGCAATAAGAATGGTAAAATACATAGGAGTAAATTGTATTCTGAAAATTATAAGACATTGATGAAAGAAATTGAAGGTGATACAGACAAATGGAAAAATATATCATGCTCATGAATTGAAAGAATTAATATTGTTAAAATGAACATACTACCTAAGGCAATCTACAGATTTTATGCAATCCCTATCAAAATATCAGGGCATTTTTCACAGAACTAGAATAAATTTTAAAATTTGCATGGAAACACAAAAGACTACAAATAGCCCAAGTGATCTTGAGAAAGAAAAATAGATCTGGAGGTATCACACTCTCTGATTTCAAACTATACTATAAAGCTATAGTAATCAAAACAGTATAGTACTGGCACAAAAACCAGACACATAGATCAATGGAACAAAATAGAAAGCCCAGAAATAAACTCATGCTTATATAGTCAATTAATCTATGACAAAGGAGGAAAAGAATATACAATGGGGAAAACAGAGCCTCTTCAATAAATAGTGTTGGGAAAACTGAACAACTACATGGAAAAGGATCAAACTACACTACTTTCTCTCATCATATATAAAAATAAACTCAAAACAGATTAAAGACTTAAATTTAAGACCTGAAACCATAAAACTCCTGGAAGAAAACATAGCTAGTACACTCTTTGACATCTGTATTAGTAATATTTTTTTGGCTCTGTTCCCCTCAGTATGGGAAACAAAAGCAAAAATAAAACAAATGGGGCTACATCAACCTAAAAAAATTTGTACAGTTAAGGAAACTATCTGCAAAATGAAAAAGCCTACTGAATGTGAAGACATTTGCAAATAATACATTCAATAAGGGTTAATAACCAAAGCATACAAACAGCTCGTATAACTCAACATCAAAAAAACCCCAAACAGTCTAACTTAAAAATGGGCTGCCAAGACCAGCTTGGCGACTTGAGGTGAGTGACGGGTGCCACAAGCTTAAAGAAAACACAGACACAGATTTAAGAGAAAGATGGGACCAGGGGACTCAAGACCTCTAGGATCAAGAGCCTCGCTGATTGATCCCACATTGCTTTTATTGAGTTCTTGGCATACTCTAAGGGTCTAACACTCCCAGTTTAGTCCCACAAACAAGGTTATCTTTGAAGTAAACAAACAAAGGCCTCACATGACTGGGGGCAATGATCTTTGTTTGCTTCCTGGGTCCGATTTGAGCAGGGTGTGGATTTGAGCTGAGCCGTGGAGAGCAAGGCAGCCCTGGGGGCAGGAGACCTCTCTCAGAAGGATTAAGGGTCTGTGCCCCACCCCTGTTGGCCCCTCTGCGACTGTGCCTGTCTTAGGTTGTTCCTCCCCTGAGAAATCTTACCCGTCTCTGGCTAACCAGCCATCCTCCGGGGCCAAACAGGGTGATATGAGGTGTGCAAGTGAGAAAGGAGCTGCGCCCCCAGAGAGGGTCAATATTCTGTTTCCATGGTAGCCTATGCCCCCATGGTAGCCACGCCCAGCACCCTTAGCTCCTCCGCTGCTCAAGCAGGACATTCTGCATCCAGTCGCTCGGCCCACATACTTTAATTACTTTTAGTAACATTTTCAAGGTTTCAGAAAGACTTCTGAATGTTTTCCCACAATGGGCAGAGGACTTGAATAGATATTTTTCCAAAGAAGATATACAGATGGCCAACAGACACATGTAAATATGCTCAACATCACTAATTATCAGGGAAATGTAAATCGAAACCACAATGAGACCATCTCACACCTGGCATTATGGGTATTGTCAAAAAGACAATAAATAACAAGTGTTGACAAGAATGTGGAGAAAAGGGGATCCTTGTGTGCTGTTTGTGGGAATGTAAACTGGTGCAGCCACTATGGAAAACAGTATGGAGGTTCCTCAAGAAATTAAAAATAGAACTACCATATGATCCAGCAATTTCACTTCTGGATACTTATTTGAAGAAAACAAAACACAAATTCAGAAAGATGAACATCAATGTTCATTGAAGTATTATTTACAATAGACAATAGACAAGATGTGGAAAAATCCCAGTGTCCATCAACAGATGAATGGATAAAGAGATATGGTAATACATATACAATGGAATATTAGCCATAAAAAATGAAATTTTGCCATTTTGACAGCATGGATGAATCTAAAGGGTGTTATGCTAAGTGAAATAAGTCAGACAGAGAAATGCAAATACTGTGTAATCTCACTTATATATAGAATTGAAAAACAAACAAATAAACAAAATGAAAACAGACTCATAGATACAGAGAACAAATGGGTGGTTGCTGGAAGGGTAGGAGTGGGGAGTGAAATAGGTTAAGGGGATCAAGAGGTAAAAAACTTCCAGCTATAAAATAAATAAGACACTGGGGTGTAACATACAGCATAAAGAATATGGTCAATAATATTGTAATAACTTTGTGTGAGGACAGATGGTTACTAGACTTATCGTGATGATCATTTCATCATGTATGCAAATGTCAAATCACTATGTAGTACATCTGAAACTAACATAATATTGTATGAGAACTAAATACAATAAATCAATTTAAAAATAGAAAAATAAAATCCTGTTTCCCTTAGAAGAAGGAAATTTAAAAAAATAAATTGAATCATAAAAAATAAAAGAGTGAAGCACTAAGAAACTGATTGGAAGTTCTATGTGTGAACAGTGTTGGTTTGTGGACTGCAGGATGCTGACCTAGCTACATTTTCTTTTCTTTTTTTGGTCTCTGCTCCCTCCTGCCCATCAAATATCAGTATCTGTAGGCCTTTTCTCTTGACTGCCTTGAGGGTATGAGGATGATTGCCAGGTTTCTTAGAATTGAAGGTGACGGTGGGAAGTAGGGTGGATGGAGGAGCCTATATAGTTCACTGTTCAGAATATGGATTTTTATTTAATCACTCTGCTTTTAGCAAAATATCAATGACAGGGTAGGCTCTACCCACAGAGATCAAGTTTAATTGGACTAGGGCTCTTAATAATCTTTAAAAGTTCATCAGTTGACAGTTCGGGAGGATGGAAACTTCATTGTGGTAAAGTAGTTATAACAAAAGGATGAGAGGCAGAAAAGACGAGTCCTTACCTGTGTTAGGAGAGGCTTTAGAGAAAAAGTCTTCTTCGAACTGGGTTCACTTGGTAAATTTAGAATTTGAAACCCTAGGAAAAGGCAGCTGGAGATCTGGATATATATTTCGTGTGTGGAAGGGGGGATGGGGAGGCGGTGTTGCCCTCAAGGGGAGATAAGCTGATTTGTTGAGCCAGTACTGCTGGAGAAACACCAAGAATGTGGACAGATTTTGGTTTTCCAGCTTCCTCAGAAGTCATTAGAATGGTCTGTCACTGTTCTATAATACCCCAAATTATGCCTTACGGTCTATTGATATGTTGAAATCATAGCCTCTGTATTAAATTTTATGCCTTAATCTTATTGGCAATATATTTACAAATCATCTTCTGGAAAGGTTTCTGCAGAAAACTAATCCCATTGACTGACTGCAGCTTTCACTCTTCTCAGTTCCCAGCAGTACCTCCTTATTTTATCCTGGTTTGAGTGCCTGGGCTCTCTCCACTCATCACACCATCAAGCATGATTGGGTCTTTCATTTCACTTGATAGGATCAATGCCAAGCACAGGGCCTAGCCTGGTGTGACTCTTTTAATACGCTTCTTCTGTCCTAGGAAAATGCTCCTTCTCCGTAACCTTTTCGAGGAATAAGTTCTAAGTTTCAAGAACTCACCTCACACCTCCACCTTGCCCTTTCTCTTTTTTTTAAAAATTAATTAATTAATTAATTTTATTGGCTGTGTTGGGTCTTTTTTTTGCTGTGCATGGGCTTTCTTTAGTTGCAGTGAGTGGGGGCTACTCTTCGTTGTGGTGTGTGGGCTCCTCATTGCCGTGGCTTCTCTTGTTGCAGAGCATGGGCTCTAGGCGTGTGGGCTTCAGTAGTTGCAGCACATGGGCTCAGTAGTTGTGGCTCACAGGCTCTAAAGCGCAGGCTCAATAGCTGTGGCACACGGGCTTAGTTGCTCTGCGGCATGTGGGATCTTCCTGGAGCAGGGATCGAACCCGTGTCCCCTGCATTGGCAGGCGGATTCTTAACCACTGCGCCACCTAGGAAACCCTTGCCCTTTCTCTTTTGACCTTGTTGAAAACCTTCTCAGTTACCTTTCTGATCACTAACTTCACTCATTTTAACTGGCTGAAGAGCAACATAGTGAACAGGAACAGATCAGATCTTGTCTCCATGGGGCAAGAGAAACCTTAACATAGAGAGGAAATTTTGAAACTGTATTTTCCTCCAAAAGCAATTAGTCAGTATATCAAAGAATTCATATCTGAAGAATGGTCAAGGCGAACATCATAAAAAAGTGGTCTTGTCACATCAGTGGGTGCAGCAGGGCAAATACAACCAGTTCCAGGGAGCAAATTGCTTAGCTATATTTGAAGGCAGTGACTGCAGTCACGATTACCCAGACCCCTGGGTTAAGATATTGGAGGTGAGGGAAAAAGGAGAGGTATCACATGGGGTTAGTAAGTGGGAAAATTCCTCACAACTTTCCCAATCCAATAGGGAAACCCCATGATTTCAGGTTATGCAATCATCTTTTCTCTAGTGTTTCTCTTCAGAAATGACCAATTGGCTGGTCATTTCACCTCTCTGAATCTCTGTTTTTCTCATCTGTAAAGTGCAGGGGTTAGACTCTAGGTCTGTATTGCCCACCATCCTATCTAGTAGCCACGTGACTATTGAACGTTCGAAATTGTGGCTAGCCTAAATTTAGATGTTCTATAAGCATGAAACACATGATGGATTTTGAAGATTTAGTACAAAAAAAAGAGTAAAATACCTTATTCATAATTTTTATTGAATATAAGTTGAAATGATAATATTTTGGATATATTGGTTTGAACAAAATCTGTATTAAAATTAATTTCACTTTTTTTTAGCTTTCTTAAATGTGGAAACTAGAAAACTTAGAATTACATGTGATTCTTATTGTGGATCCTGTTATATTTCTATTGATTAGCACTACCCTAGATGGTACATAAGATTCCTCTTAACTCTCCAATTCTATGACTCTAAATGTTCTTTTAAGTACTGATTCCCTGCTAGTTACTCAGAAGAGAAAATAACTCAGAGAACATTTAAAATAATTCTTGCCATCAAGAAGCTCAGAATCTCACTATAGAGGCTAAACTTATGTCAATTGCGAGTTCTTGAATTGACCTTTGAATCATGAGCCCCTGTATAATTCCTCATCTAATATTTGGCTCAATAAATAAACATGAAGCAATTAGAGAACAATTAGTTTGGATCTATTTAAAGTACCAAGATGTAAGTAAAAGCAAGGTAGCTCTAGGTGAACTCAATAGTTTATTTTAGGGAAATTGCTAATGTATCTTGAATATTTAAGCATTCTCATACCAAGAAGGTGGGACATAATTCTTTCCCTACCATTTTCGTCTACATAAAGCTGTTGGTTTGTATGCTGCCTCCTAATTGAAAGCAGAAGAATAAGAGACATTTAGAGGCATGAATTTTCAAAGTGCTAATAAATTAAAGATAATAGTGAATGAATTTTAACCTTTAAAATATTACCAATATTTAAAAGGCATAAATTTAGAAAATTTGTCATGGTAGTTTTTTGCTCATTGATGTTCAAATACTGAATGGCTCAATTAATATTTTGGGGAGGAAGAAAAGCAGAAGAAAAAGTACCTATCTAGACATCTCAAAATGACCAACTCTAAATATTATGTGACAAAGTGAGATGTACAGTAAATTCAGATTCCAAACTAACTTCTGGCAACCTTTTGGACTCCCTGTTGAAAACATCAAACATGTTGAAGAAATGTTAGGTTGATTTGGCAGATTTCCTTAGCTTGAAATTTTCCCTCAGAAGGTAAGGAAAATAAAGTCATTGATATACATGAGCTGAGTTCTTCCACTTAAAAGCAGGAATGTATTTGCTTATTTAAAATCATTCAAATCTCTCCACACCCCACCTCCCTTTTCTATTGGAGTAAAACTGCTTTACAATGTTGTGTTAGTTTCTGCTGTACAATGAAGTGAATCAACTATATGTATACATATATTCCCCTCCCTCTTGGACCTCCCTCCCACCCCCCACACCCCCCACACCCCCCCCATCCCACCCATCTAGGTCATCACAGAGCACTGAGCTGAGCTCCCTGTGCTATATAGCAGGTTCCCACTAGCTATCTATTTTACACATGGTAGTGTATATACGTCAACTCTAATCTCCCAATTCATCCCACCTTCCTCTTCCCCACCTGTGTCTGCATGTCTGTTCTCTACGTCTGTGTCTCTATTCCTACCCTACAAGTAGGTTCATCTGTACCACTTTTTTTAGATTCCACAGTTATGCGTTAATATGCAATATTTGTTTTTCTCTTTCTGACAATTCACTCTGAACGACAGACTCTAGGTCCATCCACATCTCTACAAATGACCCAGTTTTGTTCCTTGTTATGGCTAATATTCCATTGTATATATGTACAACATCTTCTTTATCCAAGCCCTTTAATGATCTTCATTTTAACGTAGTTTAGAGCAAATCATAGCTGTGTTCCCAGTAAGCAGGAGAAGAAGATCATTAATGCTCACTCCAAGGTGAAAAGAACAAAGTATAAGCCATGCCCCTACCCAGGTGAAAGACTTTTGTTTTTAAAGAGCCCTTGGCTCTCCACCCTGGTCCATGCCTCATTTATCAATTATAAGGACAAAAGTAGTTCTCAGGAAAGATAAATGCTGTTTAGTTTCCCTCTGGTATAGGAGATTAGTGAGGTCCCCTCGCTGGCTCTCCTGTGATAATCTGAGCTGGGACACTTAGCACATCTTCAAATCTACTCTTCTTGGGAGTCACACCTTCTCCCATGGGAGAAAAATGTAGGTGTTAGACCCAACTGATGTGTGAAAACTTTGAGGCCAGAAAGTCGTTTATCTTTTCAGAAACTAGCATAATGTTTCGCTCACATAGGGTTTACTAAATGGCAAATTAAAAGTGATTTTTTAAAAAGAGTTTTTGGACAGATTGACTTCATTTCCTAGAGTGAAAACTAGGAGATAGGTATTTCTGAATAGTTTATACAGAGGTTTAGAATGAATGAATAAGAGTTTAGGTGTTTTCTAAAACTTTAGTAGCTTATGAAGACATAGCTGGAAAGTTGGGCTATTTCAGGTCTGAGTTACTTAAAAGCAAAATATAAACAGGAAGAAAGCAGCCATCTGCCTTTTTGTATGTTGCAATAGCAGAATGAAGACATCATTTAGGAAAACAAATAACTGCAAATATTCTTCTGAATAAGCAGGAATGGAAGATGGGGAAAACTTCTGAAAACATGTTATACTGGGATTTTTCACAGCTTTCCCAGCCTTGGAGGTTTTAAGGGAATTGTTTTATGTGGTTTTGGTCTCTGCTTACAACATACGGCAGCCTATTCTTGAACACAAAGAGGTGTTTCAGGATGTCCGGTGAGTGACCAGTGGTTTGCCTTCTTAACTGCTCAAAATATATAAATTAAACTGATCACTGAAAACCATTTTTGTTTTCAGGAGTTAATAATAACCTATTCTTTAACACTCTCTTCTCTGGTTTTTACTCTTTCTTATCTTCTAATGAAGCTCTCTGAGAAGTCAAGAATTCTCTTTCTCTCTCTCTCTATATATATATGTGTGTGTGTATATATATATATATATTTTAACCAAATCCAAAAGCCCTCTCTCAGTCTTTGTTTTCCACGACCTGTGTGACCTCCATTTGGTATCACCGACCACCTGCGCCTTCTTGAAACCTCTGTTCTGATTTCCAAGACATCACGTGCTCCAGCCTCTGCCTAGCTCTTTGATAGTGCCTCTGTTTCTTCCACAGCTTCTCTTACTCCTCTTGACTTGTTGCTCTGGGCAATTCTCTGGCTCTGTTTCCATCATCTGGCCTCTCCTCTCTGTAGTCTCCCAAGAGAGCAGATGCACTGAAGCCCCTGCCCTTCCCTCTGCGCTATGTGGATGCTCCCAGATCTGTATCGCTAGACCATCCATGCTTCCACAGGATCATTTCCCTCAGTCCGCTCTTCCTCAGCTTGACCTAACAAGTCTCACAGAACTCATTGTCCTAACCCCAAACCAAGACCCCTGTCCAGGTTTTCCCTCCCAGTCAGGGAACCATTCTCCTGTGGCCCGTTCTTGCCCTTCATTCTTCATAACCAATCAGGTACCCGATTCTGAAGACTTTCCTTCTGAAATGTCTCACATTTCTTCCTGCCTCTTTTATGTGCGCTGCCATCACGCAAGTCACACCCAGATTATTGCACCAATTTTCTGGCTGGTCACATAGGACTCATCTAATTGATCAATATATATGGACTCCTCCTTTCTGGTATATTTGCATTATGGTACACACTTGATCAACTACTTTGACTGACTTTTATGTCCTTTAGTAGAAAATCTAACACCCTTTGTGTGTTTAATGGGAAAATACAAGGATTGAATGTGTTACTGGTCCTTGTAGGTCGGGGACCCTTCAATGGGTCCTTTGCCCACAGTCACAAATGTCAATTGAATGAGACCAGATTTGGTATAGCAGAGCAGAAACTTTGCTTGTTGATGAAAGAATGGAGAAGGGAGAGTTCCCCCTCTAAAAACACCTTCTCTCCAAAGGGAGGGGAGTAAGGGAATTTTAAGGGGTAGGAGGCAGACATGTTATCAGGGCTCTAGATTTTCAGGGGCAGCTGGGGCAGCTAGGGCATGTGCAGTCTTCCATGCTTCTTTGCGAATGGCACAAATTGTGCCGAGCAGAGTACAAATCCTCCCCTTGGGTGGAGATCTTAGCATGGTAATGAAGCAAAGGTGACTTTCAGACACCTCCAGGTCTCATCTGCACAGGCTCGTTCCTGTGGTCAGGTCAGAGCTGATTCTGTGCAACTGATGACTGACTATCACTCAAAGCACAGCTGTAAAGCATCTCTGCCAAACATCAGGTACTTTTGAAACAAATGCAGAAATAAATCAAGGCTAGTGTCCTTCAGCACTTAAGGATTGGTTTGGAAACACAGAGGTAAGTCAAAGCATAAGTTCTTCAGTTTTGAGAGGCTGGTATGAGTGAGAAATGTAGTTGGTTTGCCAGGAGTGGAGAGAAGAGGAGGGAGGGAACATAAGCACAAAATGAGACTAGGGAGGTCCTGAGGGCCATAAGAGCTGTACTAAAGATGCTGATCTTTATCCTAAGACAAATGTAGAGCCAGTAACATATGCTAAGAAGTGAAGGATATATATATGTGTGTATATATATATATACACACATATATATAGAGAGAGATATACAGATAGATAGATATATTCCATTTGCATTTAAAGAAAATACTCCAAATTCAGAGAAAGAATGGATTGTAAGGAGACAGTGGAGGTAGAGAACCTGGTTAGTTAAGAATCTATTGCAAAACTAAAAATAGAACTACCATATGACCCAGCAATCCCACTGCTGGGCATATACCCAGAGGATACCATAATTCAAAAAGACACAGGCACTCCAATGTTCATTGCAGCACTATTTACAGTAGCCAGGACATGGAAGCAACCTAAATGTCCATCAACAGATGAATGGATAAAGAAGATGTGGTACATACATACAATGGAATATTACTCAGCTGTAAAAAGCAATGAAACTGGGACACTTTTAGAGACATGGATGGACCTAGAGACTGTCATACAGAGTGAAGTGAGTCAGAAAGAGAAAAACAAATATTGTATATTAACACATATATGTGGACTATAGAAAAATGGTACAAATCAACCGGTTTGCAAGGCAGAAATAGAGACACAGATGTAGAGAACAAACATATGGACACCAAGTGGGGAAAGCGGGGAGGGTTCGGGGGGGAACGAATTGGGAGACTTGGATACCAAATTGTACACTCTAAATATATGCAGTTTATTGTAAAAAATAAACAAATAAAAAGTTAAAAAAATGCATGTACACTTTGCAGTCGACACTATAAAAAAAAAGAATCTATTGCATCATTCTGGGGAGAAGCGATGCTGACTAGGTCAAGTGTGATGAGGAGAAATAGAGACAGAGCTTGATGGACTGAAGAGTTACACTAAAAGATCTAGTTTCAAGGCACTTAGAGTTTAGAAAGAGATACTGACATATTAAAAAAGGCAACAGTGAAAAATGGCAGAAAGAGTCACAGGTGAACTTCACCAATGGGATAAGGGAAGCAGTCATCAACTATAGTTCAGGCAAATCATTCTAAATATCTAAATCTGACTGACATTGGGGTGTAAGGGTGGGGGTGGATGACAAAAAATGGCTGGGCAAGAATTAGTGTGCATTTCGTGAAGGGCCTTGTTTGAACTTTATCCTGTAGAGTTGGGGGTCATTAAGAGGTGAGGGACAGTGGAGGGTCATGATAACATTTGAATTTGGAGCCATCATTTCAGTAGCAGTGAAGAGAACGGGTTAGAGGAAGAGCTGACTGGAGCCAGGGAAACCAGCTAAGGAGACTTGTGGTTGTCTAGGCTAGAGATGATGAGGTCAGGAATTAAGGCAGTAGCAGTGGAGAGAGTAAGGAAAGAACAGAATAAGGAAATATGGAGATGATAAAATTGACAGGTTTTCTGAGTGATTACATGAAGGGGGTTAAGGAGAGGGAGACAACCAAGCCCCAGTCTAAGTTTCTGGTATGGGAAACTGGGCTGACAATGGTGCCAATAACCAGAACAGGGACACAGGGCAAATGGGTATGAATTTCATTTGTGCCTGGCGAGGCAGATGAGCCTCTGAAAAGCTACATGGAGATGTCCACTATATAGCTGAATGAACAATATGGACTGGACTGGACTGGACTGGAGACACACAGACATGAGTTATCACGACATCGATGCTGAATGAAGAAGCTCCCTGATGTCAGGAGTCCCGCTTCTTTCTTCTAGTAGATCCCCAAGTGTATCCTTTCAGTGCTTTGTACAAAGTGTATTTTATAGCTTTGTCCAAAGACATTTTAAAGTCTGCTGTTAAGTTAGCATCATAAGAGTAGGTAGGTTCTATGCAGATTTGGAAGCACTTTAGGACAGTATCAAGTTCATAACAGAAGAGGTAATACAGCTGCCAAACCAGCAATATAAATTTTAAGGCATCTAAAGTGCAGATGCAAGATGGTATCCCATGAATTCCTCACCTAGTTTCACAGAATATTGGATGACAAATCCTTAGGGTGTAATATATGAACAGTTTGTCATTAGAATTATTCATACTTGCTTGACAGGCACTGGGCAGCTTTGTCTGCTTATTATATGCAGTACGTGCCTATCACCATGATTTTAAAAGTCTCAGAAAAGCACCTTAGTCAAAATCAGAACACATACATTAAAAAAAAAAGATTAGTCCCTCACTCTCTTCTGACTGTGCTTGGTAGATTTTAGATGTCAGGGTGTGAGTCATGAGATTAAAGGAGTGCCTGAGCATTCAAATACGGAATCTCAGGACTGGCTTTTCAAACATGAGTGTGTGTGTGGACCACATTCTGCAAGATTTTCCTAAAGCTGAGAGGAGCTGGGTATATAATAAGAACTTAGTATGATGGTGATGATGATGTAATATTTAATGTAACTCTCATAGCAACCTTATTAGGTAACATTTATTACTATGTCTACTTATAGGGGAGGAAACAAAGTATAGAGAACTGTGAAACGTGCCCAAGGTTGCACAGCCAGGAAGAGGTGGGGAAAGAATTAGAAATTGGATATATTTGCTTCTAGAACTGAAATTATTCACTTGACAAATATTTATTGAGCACCTACTACGTGCTAGACACTGAGATAAAATGTTGAGCAAAACAGATATGTTCTAGCTTTCAGGGAATTTACAGTCTAATCTGGCAGAAAGACAATCCAATTATATAAAAGTATATAATTGTACTAAATGTTATGAAGAGAACATATAGCAAGCTATTAGAGCACTTTAACTTTTTATTTTTTTTTGTTAAAATTGTTTTTGGGACTTCCCTGGTGGTGTAGTGGTTGGGAGTGTCCGCCTGCCAATGCAGGGGACACAGGTTCGAGCCCTGGTCCAGGAAGATCCTACATGCCACAGAGCAGCTAATCCTGCAAGCCACAACTACTGGGCCTGTGTGCCACAACCACTGAAGCTTGTGTGCCTGGAGCCCGTGCTCCATAACAAGAGAAGCCACCATGCACTGAGAAGCCCGCGCACCACAATGAAGAGTAGCCCTTGCTGCCGCAGCTAGAGAAAGCCCATGTGCAGCAACAAAGACCCAATGAGCCAAAAATAAACAAATAAATAAATTTTTTAAAATTGTACTTTTTTTGTTTTTTAATTTTTGATTGAAATATAATTGATTTACAATGTTGTATTATTTTCAGGTGTACGGCAAAGTGATTCAGTTATACATATATCTATTATTTTTTAGATTCTTTTCCATTATAGTTTATTACAAGATATTGAATATAGTTCCCTGTGCTATACAGTAGGTCCTTGTTGGTTATCTATTTCATATATAGTGGTGTGTATATTTTAATCCCAAACTCCTAATTTTAGAGCACTTTTAATGCATGTAATGAATTACCATAGCACTGGCACTATGGTGCTATTCGAAATATTTAACAACCAGTATAACTCTGGCATTGATCAGTCAGAATATACAGAGCTCCATCATCAGAGTGGAGCCAGCTGGTGGTGTTGTTCTGGTGTGTACAGGCTTCTGAATATCTGTGATGCCTGGCACATGCAAACTATGATTATGGTGCCCTGACTCATCAAATCCAGCCTTTATCCCTTTTCCCTAGTGCAAAGCTTTGTACTCAACAAATACCAACTGAACTACTATTTATTCATTTGCCTAAATGAATAAATTGTTTTAATTAATAAATCATTTTCATTCCTGGAGCTCTCTCCAACTTCACTGTAAAGATGAGGAATTTTGTTTTCTTTGTTTTTATTTATACTCTAACCAGGCTATCCTAGAGTATAGGAAGGATTTGTCTTGCATCAATCACTGTAGTGAAACTGGCCAATTCTTAGGATTAGAGATAATCACCCAATAGTATTTTTGTAAAATGCTTAGACCTGTGCTTGGCACATACTGTACTAAGCACCATGTAAGTAGAGCTAGTATTATTGACGTTGCTATTATTTTTATCATTGCTGTTGTTATTACGTGACTATGCACATGCTACTCTTGTAGATACTGTGATAATTTATGAGCATTATACTCAGAACTATTAACTTCATCTATTATCTGTATTCAATAAAACATATTAGGTAACCATATGGAAAAAAAAAACACTTTGAATCCCCACATACACTTAAAATAAATTCCAGATGGTGCAAAGATTTAGATGTGAAAAACAAAATCATAAAAGTAATAGAACATACAGAGGATAATTTTTAATATGATTCTGGAATCAGGAAGTTCTTTCTAAGTTGAAACAAATCTTAAAAGCCATAAAAGAAAACGTTAATATTTAATCTACAGTCTAACTGCATAAAATGAAGAATGACTTCACAAGGGAAAAAAACAAAGAAAATACGATTAGAATCTGGGGGAAAATTTGCAACTCATATCATAGACAAATGGTTAATTTCTTTAATACATAATTTCCTTAATACATTAATACCAAATTAATCACTAAGAAAAAAACTATAACACAATAGCAAACTAGATCAGCATATTTAAAAAATTATACAAGTGACTTTAACATGAAAAGAAGCTCAACCTCATTCAAAATAAGAGAAATGCAAATTAAGTGGCAGTGATCATTTTTCACCCACGATATTGGCAAAGATAAAAAATGAAAATACTGAATTGAGTTAGGGGTTGAGGGTGAGGAGAAATAAATATTATCAAACATTTTTGGTAAAAGGGTAAATTGCCACAACTGCAATGAAAAGCAATTTGGCAACCTGTATCAAAAACAAAAACGCAAAACATTTGATTCTAGAAATCCTATTACTAATTTTTCCTAAAGCCAATTATTCTTACAAATGCAAAATGAGGAAAGTATGTGTATCTACTGCAACATTGTTTATAATTGGAAAAAATAGAAAACCACATAATTATCCATCAATAGGGGTCAGATTAAATAAATTGTAGTAGTTACATACTATGGGATACTGTATAGCCTTTAATAGGAGTAAAATTGGTCTTCATGTACTGATATAATCTACAATCTGCAACATAGATTTTAAAGTGAAAAATGCAAGATGAAAAACATGTGTACTAAGCTACCATTTTGTAAAAATATATTTTCATATGTACTTACATAAGCAGAATATCTCTAAATAAGAAACAATAACAGGGTTTACCTCCCGAGAAGGTAAACCCTGGATGAATGGGTGAATGGGATACTGGGATGGAAGAAAGATATAAGTTTTGATACATTCTCTTTGTACCTTAAGTTTTCCCTTGTGAGTATGTTCCTAATTCAAAATTAATTTAAAAACTTGAATTTTCATAAATAGCTGCCCAAACTAGGTTTTTTAAGAGATAGAGTCTTAGACTTGGAAGGGATTTTACAGGTTATCTCATCTAATCTTTTTTTACCAGTGCAGGAAACTTTCCTACTGTAAAAGCAGCACATAATAGTCTTTTACTTTCTTGAACATTTTATTAATGGGAGCCTACTCCTTGTTGAAACAGCTTGCTCTCGTTTTGTATAGGTCTAATTCATTTCTTCCTTGATCAGTTTAACTAATATCTATTTAATACTTAATAATTATCTGGCATTGTCTGACTGTTGTAATTCCTTCATTATATAGACTCCCCAAATGTGTCTCTTCTTTTGGCATCCATTTATTTTACTTTTGATTTTTTACTTTTGATTTTTTGGCATCCATTTATTTCACTTTTTGATATTTTTTACTTTTGAGTATCCTTTAGTAAGTGGAGAACCTTTATTCTGTGCTAAATATACTCTATTCCCTATTCTGTTCCTCATGAGAATTATGGATTAGTTTTCAGGTCCTTGCTTAACTCTGGAATATCTTATCCTTTTTTTTTTTTTCTGGTGTGCCGTCAACACTGGGGTGCTCTGAACGTTTTTAACATTTCAGAGTGGCCAGACTAGCAGCAACCAGATATATTTTTATCTGGATCTTATAATTTTATTAATACAGCTTAACGTTACAATAATTTTTGTTGGCAATGTTGTGAAATGGGTCAAATTGATTTTATAGTCAAGAAAAGTCAGTAAAAATGAAAAAACTCACAGATTGGGAAAAAATTTGCAAATTGTATATCTGATAAGGGACTTGTATCAAGGTTATGTAAAGAATACTTGCAACTCAATAATAAATACACAGGGACTTCCTAGGTGGTGCAGTGGTAAAGAATCTGCCCGCCAATGCAGGGGACACAGGTTTGAGCCCTGCTCTGGAAAGATTCCACATGCCACGGAGCAACTAAGCCCGTGCGCCACAACTACTTAGCCTGTGCTCTGGAGCCCGTGAGCCACAACTACTGAGCCTGTGTGCCGCAACTATTGAAACCCACGTGCCTAGGGCCCGTGCTCCACAACATGAGAAGCCACTACAATGAGAAGCCTGTGCACCACAGTGAAGACTAGCTCCTATTCGCAGGAACTAGAGAAAGCCCATGTGCAGCAACGAAGACCCAACACAGCCAATAAATAAATAAATAAATAAATAAATAAAAATTTAAAAAAATAATAAATACACAAATAACTCAATTACAAGATAGGCAAAGTGTTTGAACAGACATTTCTCCTGAGAAGATATACGGTAGGTCAATAAGCTCATATGCTCAACATTATTCGTCATAAATGAAATGCAAATCAAAACTACAAAATATTGTATTAAACCCACAAGGAGACCTGTACTAAAAAGTATAGACAAACAAGTGTTACAGAAAAGGTGGAGAAACTGGAATACTCTGTATGAAGGTAGCATGTACAATCATACTACCATGATTGTAAAGTGGTGCAGTCACTCTGGAAACAATCTGGCTCTTCCTAGGAAACTCAAACATAGCCAGCAATTCTGCACCTAGGTATTTATCCAAGAGAAGTGAAAACATATATCCACACAAAAATTTCTACATGAATATTCATAGCAGCATTGTTAAGAATAACCAAAAAATGGAAACAACCTAAATGATCATCAGCTGATGAATAAATGAACAAATATAGTATACTCATACAATGGAATATTATTTGGCCAGTAATAATTCTACAGTATGGATGAACCTTGAAAACATTATGCTAAAAAGCCAGTCACAAAAGATCATATATTTTATGATTCCCTTTATAGAAATGTCCAAACAAGCAAATCTATAGTGACAGAAAGTAGATTGGTGATTGCCAAGCAAAGAGGGGAATGGGGATGGAAAATGACTGCTAATGAGTATGGGGTTTCTTCTTGGGGTGATGAAATGTTCTAAAATTTTATTATGGTGGTGGTTGTATAACTATTAATATGCTAAAACCACTGAAATTTACACTTTAAAAGGATGAATTTTATGATCTGTGAATTATAGATTAATAAAGATTTTTTTTGTAAAAGTAGAGCCTGAAGGTCAGGGATTCTTATGGATTTTGTGCCATGAAATTCCATTGGCAACCTACTGTTGTATCTTTCCTTGGAATGTTTTTAAATGCAAAAATAAAATACACAGGACTGCAAAATGAAGGCAATTAACTGAAATACAGTTCTATTCTCAAGCTCACCTTTTGAAATATTCTCAAATCATGTCTCCATTGTTATTGCTGATTTTGAACTTTAATGCAGAGATTTATATTTATTTTTGTTAAATTTCATCTCAATTGCTTTTCATCTCTGCAGCCTGTCAAGATTTTTTTGATATCTGCTATTGTCATTTCATAATATGGTGGAATGAGATGCCAATGAGATTCCAAATCTCATGTCACTTGAGCTTTGTTGGAGGTATATAAACATTCCTCCCTTTTCTGCATTTGAATTATTGAAGGAAATGTTGAATAGCACATAGCTAGGTTCAGATCTTATAGCCCTCAACTACTTGATGTTACTACATGAACCTAAGCATACTTTTAATGAAGTTTCTTACAAACAAACAAACAAAATCTTATTCTCATTTAGCCCACATACCATAATTTTTACCTACAAAATGTTATTCATTCATTTATTGATTAAGTATGCATTAATTAAATGCCTGCTATGGGCCAGGATCTTTGCTAGATGCTGAAAGTGTGATGATGAAAATGACATACTCTCTACACTCCGTTTAACTTACAGCCTAGCAGGAGAGACAGATGATACACTCAGTGTGACAGGAAGCAATAGGAGGAGCAAAGAAGACTGTAGAGGCAGGTCAGGGGTCAGATCACGAAATGCCTAGCATAGCAAACTAAATATGGCATATTTACATATTAAGTAAAACTTGAGTCTCTAAAGCATTTTTCTAATGCTACAATTTAGTAACCCTGTGAAAAAAATGAAGTGTCATAGGTATGGCATGACTTTTCTCTGGGAACCCATTTTTGTTTCCTGATCAATTCTTCTTCCCAAGTGCTTACAAGGCATCTCTTTTTAGTAATTTTGTAAATAATTTTGCAGGAGCTTGGCACATGGAGTGGAGACCAGAATAAACTGTGAGCAACAAGAAAGAAGAATGAAGTCAACTCACAAAGAGAAGTTGGGGGGAAAGTACAAGTGAGCCAGGCAATGTTCAAAACTGAGTTCAAATTTTTCATAACTGCAGGCCCACTTGGGGCTCTATGAAACAGTATCGTTGCATTAAATTCTTCTTTTTCTGCTTAAAATGGTTTGAGTTTTTTGGAACCTGTTATTGAAAGACCTCTAGCTAACACAGATATATTGCCTTCCCTGCTTTTCTGAGAACATATGTGCTTTCTTAAAATACAGCGAGAATTCCCCCTCTCCACTATCAGCTCTGTCTCTTTTGAACCAGACATGTTCTTGTTTTCCATTGCTATCTATTTCGTTGGCTTTTTTTTTTTATATTGTTCACTCCATTTATAATACACTCCTTTAAAAATCCTAACCATCCTTCAAGAGACATCAAATAGCTAAATAAGTCACAAAATCATTCCTAAGACTGCCCAATAAAATGTAATGTTTGTTGTCTATAAGTTCCCCTGATATTTTTTTGTACTTTTCTTTTAACTCCTCCTTTAGAAATAAATATTTTGAAGACAAGCATTGTACCTTCTTCATTTTTTTAACCTTCCCCCACCTCTATCAGTCCAGGACTAGTTCCTTGTATATAGTACTTGCTCAACATATTTTTTGTTGAGCTGATGAATACAATTATTGATAAACTCATTTTTTCATACCACAACTATTTTTTTGAGTCCTTTCCATGTGTCAGGCATTGTTCTAGGTGCTGGATATTCACTAATGAATGAAATAGGAGTGAATGAAACTGACAATAGGGAGCTCAGGTTCAAGTTAAAGATGAAAGATAGGGAGGAAGATAGGGTGTGTGTGTGTGAAGTTTGCTATTTTAAAACAAGATCATCAGAGAAAATCTTACTTAGGTGCCAACATTTGAGTAAGACCTCAAAAAGTTAAAGAAGCAAGTCATGCCAATATCTTGAGGAAGAGTGTTGTAAGCAGAGGGAAAAGCAAGGGCAAAGTCCCTGAAGCAGAGGCATGCCTGCTGTATTCTAGGAACTGAAGACCTGAGTGTCAAAGTTATGGTGGGGAAAACTGTACAAGATGAGATCAAAGAGATCAAGTAAGACCTTTTAGCCCATTAAATACTTTGGCTTTTATTCGAGTGAGATGGAAAGCCATGGAAGAGTTTGAACAGAATTTTGCATTATTAACTCTTTAGGGTCCCTCTGGCATGCTGTACTGAGTGAATCAGTTGAAGAGGAGGCAAGAGAGAAATTGGGTATACCAGTTAGAAGGCTATTGCAGTGATCTAGGTAAGAGAGATGACAGATGCATGGTCCAAGGTAGTAAGAATGGCAGTGATGAGAAGTGGTCTGATTCTGGATATGTATTTTAAGATAGAGCTGAATGAATGATCTGCTTATATTAATTGCCCAAATTCCTAGCCCTAAGGTAGCAAATAAGCAAATTAGAAAGTTCAGTGGAATTGATTCTAAATAGCCCTTGTAAATTATACTTAGATTTTTAAAAATAAATTTTTAGCATCAAAGAATTTTATTAACAGATGGGAACCACCTTTTTTCCACCTGAGTGGCAAGATGAGATAGTCAGTAGTATGAATCAATTGCTAGTAGAATGGACGTGGGCTTTGAAGTAGCGTAGATCTAGGCTTGCTTGAATCCTTATGCTTCCATTATGAGCTGTGTAACTCAGCCCAGTAACTCAGAGGCTCTTTGTTCTCATGTGTAGAGGCATTAAGGCAATGAAATGAAATAGTGAGTATAAAATGTCCAGCATAATGCCTGGCACGTAGTAAATAAACATTCAAATTAGTACCGTTTCCTTTTTCCTTTTCCAACATAGCTCTCTGGCTCTGCCCAGGAATCTTTCCTATAAACACACTGGAAAAATCCAAATCTTAAATGTGCCTTATGTCACTTTTATATTGAAAGGAAATGCATTCCAGAAACAGGAGAATATGAAATAAGTACTTTCATGATATACTTTTCTAGGAAAGACACTTGAATCTGACAAGAACTATCCTATCTAGTTTCTTATCAAAACTAATCATTTTATTAGGACTTTATATTGAAATAGCCCTCATGTTTTCTAATGTCTCAGAAACAGAGTTGGCTTACAAAAAACTTCATAGAGTTTAATTGATTTTATTCTTCTTGAATAAAGATTCTTTTTCCTGAATACAAAGATTTCAGAAAGGTTAAACCAAGTTTAAGGGACTTGTGGTGCATTTGGGAAGTTAGGCTAGGTTATTTTTCTTTCTGGGAATAAATTAAGAACATATGCCAGCCATTACTTAAAAAACGCCAACCCCCTAACACGCAGACCTCAACAATTTCCTCTTACATTTATACACATACCACATTCAGATACCTCTCTCCCCTCCACCCCCACCCCCCACGTTCATAAGTGTTCCCTGAGGAAGTGTAACTTTTACGTCCCCAAACATTTTATTTGGCTTAGCTGATTTTTAGAATGTCATGCTAGAACAACGTCTTATCCCATACTTTTTCTCTGCAAAAACTCCTGTTATGTAGCTATGTTCCTGTTATACACAGATAACAAATTAATGGAGGAAAAATAATTTATCTAGTTTTTTTTTTTTTTTTTGTCTGCACACATTCAAAAAGCTTGGACAAAGATCTCTGCCCCAATTACTAATTTTTGGACCTCTAAGCATTGCTTTCAAGATTGTTCACCACTCTTAGTCTTGTCCTGACTAAGTGTACCCATTTCCTGCTGTGATGGTGCTTCCCACTGCGGACGGGCAGATCTGCTAGTTATCCTGTGCACATGACTCATACCCTCCGCCCTTTTACTCATTTTCCTGACAATATCTTAGCCTGAAGTTTTTCCTCATGTCCCTCTACTTCATGCCATTTCTTTTCTTGTTTCAAAACACTCTCAAAACTCCATGCGACCTTCCCATTCCCCCAATTAACCTTCCCCTAATCATTCCAATAACTCCTTAGAATATATGCATCTATATTAAGAATGTTGCTAGCAAGTCTCTTAGCACACAAGAAATTGATGTTTCTAGTACAGAACTTTGGGGCTGGGATGCATCTTAGAGGTTACCTACTGTAACCCCTTTATTTTCCAGATGAGGAAAACTGAACTCTAGAGATCTTAACGTGCTCGGGACCAAAATGCCAGTCTCCTGACTCCTAGCCCAGGGTTTTTCCATTACCTTGTCCTTTATTTTATAGTTACCTCCCTCCCTCAGTAAAATTGTTTTAATATGGTTACTACACAACTCAACTAGTCATGTTATATTAGAGTTTCATATTATATTAGTTTCATATTATATTAGAGTTTCTATCTTCCACCACTTACTAGCTGTTAGTATTTGGATGTTGCTTAACCTCCTTAAGTCTTATTTCTTCATCTGTGAATTGAGGACAGTGGTACTACCCCTATGGGGTCATTGTGAGGCTTAAATGACTGATCCAGGTACCTGGCATTTGGTAGATGCTCAGTAAATGTTAGTGGTGGTAGAGACAATGAATATAGTGATGAGGCC
The DNA here is from genome assembly GCF_030028045.1 of Hippopotamus amphibius kiboko. Taxonomy (NCBI): domain Eukaryota; kingdom Metazoa; phylum Chordata; class Mammalia; order Artiodactyla; family Hippopotamidae; genus Hippopotamus; species Hippopotamus amphibius. The sequence goes on from NC_080194.1 coordinate 49,253,882, forward strand.
AAAATATTTGTACTGGGTTGATTTTGTTTGTTCTCTGGAGGTTGCTGCCTGGCTCTTCTCCTACCTTTTAAAAAACATACTCTCTTCCTTATGGGGTTCTCATAAGTGACAATTTGCATGCAGTGATTGTGTGAAGGTCCAGAACAAAGGAAGCCATCAATATTAGGTCACAGAAGAGGTGAGTAGGTATGGACCATTTGGCTGAGATGATGATAGAAAAATAGGTGAGATTTTGTTCTCACCTTTAGAGAACAAGAAATTTAATCAGCAGGTTAGATCTAAGACCCCAGGAATGAAGTATAATTAAGTACCCAATCCATAAGTGAGTTGAGGTACAGCAGCTGATTGGAGAAAGAAGAACTAAACCTGGGCTTGCATGGTCAGGGAAGATTTCTGACGACAAGGGACTTGAGTCCAGCCATGAAGTCTCAGTTAGCTTGGAGGAGGACAGAACATACGCCAAAGAGGAGGCGCTGGGTGGAATGCTCTGTACACACTGAGGAGAGGGGCATGGCTGAAAACACAGCATCACCATTCATTTTCCACTTACTGAAATGCAAAGCTTTGTCTCCATCTCAGACCCTGCCCCTCTTTTCCTGGATATGCTTATCCCATCAGCTATTGTCTCGCCTTTCAAATTTTTTTCCTTTTCATTTCCATCACCATTTCCTGCTTTCAAACTCTTAATTCTCTCTCTCACGAAGAGTTGCTCAAATATCCTCTTGTCAGCTTCCCTTGGCTTCTGTCCACCCCTAGCACCACCACCAGATACATCTTCCTAAAACACAGGACTGATGAAAATAACAACAGTTGTAATGCACAAAGCACTTATTGATAGTTAATCTTTCTAGTAATCCAGAGGTATCCCCTTTATATAGGTAAAGGCTCAGACTTGGAGAAATTAAATGACTGGCCCAAGGCTATACAATTGATGAAAGTTGGATAGAAGATTGAAACCCACTTCATTCTGATTCTAAGGTCCCTGAATTACCCCAAACCATATGCCTGGATAACTTCAAATAAACCAAACACTGGAAATATTGACAGTTTATTTGCTTATGCTCCCCAATGTCTCCAATCCTGCACCCTTGCATGTAGTCTCTGTATGTCCCTCAACACTGGATATAAACCTATGCTCCTTTCCCAGGTTATACACCACCTGTACATGCAAGCATATACATGTACATGCACACACACTATCTACTAGTGCACGAAGCATTTTATGAGCTTAGTAAGATTTGAATTGTTACTAGAAGTTTCACAGTGAACACCTACAGCCTTTTGCTATCTTCCGGCTTACCTTTGCTTACTTTCCTATTTCAACCTTAAGTGCTCACCTAGTGTAATCTTGTTTCCGGAATCAATAAGAAACGCTGTTCTTTGTCCTGTATGACCAGTGATGCCCACACCCAGACCATGAAGTGGTCTCTGCTTTGACCCCAAGAGGAATGTCGATAAACAGCATTTTCTCCCCCTTCCGAGGAAGGGAAGAACAAACCACTCTGAGGTTGTTTTATAGACAGAGTTACAAGTAGAGAGAAGCATCAGACTTTGGTCTAAAATATAATCACTTCCTGTGTTCCAAGAACCTTATCTTTAAATTAGTTTATTTGAAAGTTCAACAGAGAATATGCTAGGAGATATGAAGGTGAGTAAGTTCCCATGCTGCCCTTGAACTGCTTAGTTTTGTGGAGGAGATAGACACATCCACAGATAATAACACGACAGCGTGGTTTTTTCTGCATTAGGGGTATGCAAAAAAGGAGATGCACTTAAACTTGAGAGATCGTACTCCCTGGAAGAAGTGGTACTCAAGTTGAGCTGGACAGATATCTAGAGTTAATTAGACATAGATTTGAGACTGAGGGAATGGCACAAGCAAAGACAAGGAGGAGTGAAATAATATGTTGTGTGTTGGAAAGGAACAGTTAACTGTTTAGAAGAAGACGTGGGTGGAGAATTTGGAAGAGGTCAGGTCTTAGGGGCCTTGTTCGTCATGCTAAAGGGCTTGGACGATGTCCTAGGGCAGTGGTCCCCAACCTTTTTGGTATCAGGGAGTAGTTTTATGAAAGACAATTTTTGCACAGGGCGGGGGAGGGTGGATGTTTTAGGCAGTAACGCGAGAGCGATGGGGAGGGTAGATGAAGCTTTGCTTGCTCACCCACCACTCGCCTGCTGCTGTGCGGCCCTGTTCCTAACAGGCCACTGACCGATCCCAGTCCAGCCTGAGGGTTGGGGACCCCTGTGCTAGGGGTAATGGTGAGACAGTGAAACATTCTAAGCAATGCAATGGCACAGCCAGGTTTGCGATGTAGATATATCAGTTTCATTCATGGTCTCTGATGAGGAGGATAGATTTGGGGCAGGGAAGTCTTGAGGCTCATGTGGTTGGGCAGATTGAGATGCACTTGGGACTAAGGGACGAATCAGAGAAATGTTCAGGAAGTAGAATTGGCAGACTTTGGTAATAGACTAAATGTGGGGGCTAACAGAAGGGAAAAGGTCAAGATGACTTGGGAGACCAGTGTATGCTGGTGCTATTTACACACACAGGGAACACAGTTCACTAACCCTGCTGCTCACTGTTGAGAAGGAAGATGATGTGCACAGTTTTGAGCATCTGCTTCTCAGGTCTTTGGACATTCAAACAGAGAATTGTTAATTATTCACTCTCTCACTTCCTTCAGGCCTTTACCCAAATGTTAACTTCTCAGTGAAGACTTCTCTGCACATCCCTCACTCCAGCTATAACCATCCTGTCCAAACTTCCATGCTGTTTTCTCCATAACAGTTATCATCTAACATACTATTATCTTTCCACTTATCTATTTTTTAGTTATCTGACTTCTCTCACTAAAATGTAAGCTTCAAGAGGATTTTTTTTGTCTATTATTTTTACTACTGTATCCCCAGTACCTAGAAGAATGTCTGGCTCATTGCAGGCGTTTAAAAAATATTTGAGAAATGAATGAATGAATGTCAATGTAGGCAGTTGATTTTATGAACTATTCAGGGGTAGCTGAAAAACTGCCTACAGATAGTAACCTCTTTACAAGTGTCTACTGCCTATTACCTTGAATCTACTCTGATATGTGCCTCTTCCTTCCTCTCCTCTCAAAAAGAGCTCTCCATCTTACTTTCCTGACTATTTCATAATCTTACAATGACTGTGGTTTTGATTCCTGGAAAAATAAAAACCTCTGAGAATCTAACCTACAGTTTTCTAAGTGTACAAACAGACACCGTGGTCAACTCTTGATTATTTTTCTACAGCTGGGCCGTATTGGAGTTAAATAAACAAAAAAGCATGCTATTCGTTTGAAATGTGAGTAATTGGTCTGAATACTTTCCATCACAACCAATGAAAGAGAAGACCCTATTGAATTAAAATGTGAAAATGATTTTTATATCATGCAAGTCTAAAAGGCAATATGATTTTTTTTCATCTTTACTTGTGCTTGTTTTTTCTCCCGTTTCAGAAGTGAAATTTCTTTTTCAGAAATGAATGCTTCTGCCTGTGCACTAGACTTCATTTCCTTCTGACCATTTGGTGATCCTCTTGCCTGGATGCCACATTGCTTTTTAACTGAGGTCCTTGCCTCCAGTCTCTGTTCCTCCCTCAACCGGTTCTCACACTGTTACCAAAGAGATATTTTTGACACATGACTCAGATTATGTCACCCTATCCTTCTGGTTACTTGTTTGGAAATTATCTATCTGTTGATCTCCTTGACTAGACTATGAACTCTTAGAAGGCTAGTATCACTTTATATGAGTGACTAGTATGGCACCTGTCAGATAACAACTCTATTAAAAACCTTTTCCTCTTTCCTGCTATCTATGAAACAAACTCACTTAAATGCTATTCCAAGTCCTTTACAACTTCACCCCACCTGCATTTTAAAAAATCTCCATATCTTACTTTATGCCCTCCATACTGTCTAGCATGTGAACAAGGTATTCTGGAAAATGAGAAACATTTTGACAAAGATATTTTCAAAATGGCCACATCATGGCTTCCTGGGTGGTGCAATGGTTAAGAATCCGCCTGCCAATGCAGGGGACATAGGTTCAATCCCTGCTCCAGGAAGATCCCACATGCCACAGGGCAACTAAGCCCGTGTGCCACAAACAACAACAACAACAAAAAACAAAACAAAATGGCCACATCATTATGCCAATCACTATATTTTTTAATCACCCAATAACCTGGGCAACAGATATCCTTGTCCCCATTTTTGGCACTAGTGTCCCTAATTGAATTTCCCCTCGCCTTGAACTTCACTTCATCCTGAGCCCCAATGAAGCACATTTAAACATTGCCTGATGATTTAAAATGTGGAAAAATGTTTGCCTTTGAGGCCAAGTCAAAAACCCTCTAGATCAAATTGATGTCATAAAATGACCCTGTCCATCCTGCTGGATACTTGCTTCTTCTTTAGCTCACCATCAATGTTCACATTTGTACCTTGAGTCATGTTGTTCCCTTTGACATGCATCTCACTGACTACTCCACTATTCCCTTTCTGTTAGACCTGTCCAAACACTACTCATCTTTTCAACATAACGAAAGAGCTACCTCCCATATACATACTTCACTGCTCCCTCCTGGTAGCATCTTTTCCATTCCTGGTTTCCACAAAGAAGGATCTTCCCTTACCATATCTGGCCTCTTTCTCCTCCCTGACTTTCCCCCTAGAGTAAGTACCTTCTCAGTGGATGAGAACTTTTGTCCAAGTGTCTGAACTGGATGGAGTTAATCTATCAGTGATCCTGAGATTGCACATTTGGTCTCTTTTCTTATTCCCTCTCCACTTTGACCAGTGAGAGGTAAGACCTGAAGTAAGTGTGTCTACTTTGCAAATTTAAACTTTCCCTCTGTTGGGTTGTTCCAAGGTCCAGACTAGAGGGTGAACAGCAAATCAGATTTGGCTTTCACGTTAAGCTTTATCCTTCAATCTACTTTCAGTTGCTAATAAAGTTGATATATTGCTTATCTAGTTTTTTTTTTTTTTTAAGCTTATCTCTGAATTTGTTCTGAATTCTGGTGGAGAAGAAGGTGCTACTTATTAGGCTCCCTTCATTCTAGTCTCCTCTACATTATTCATTAATCTTTTAGAGCTGAGACCATGTCAGATTCATCTTGTATCCAATGTGGCTGGCTCAGGGATGAACACAGGATAGGTGCTCAGTATGTGTTTCTTTGATTGAATTTAGCAAATGTGCAAATGAGGACCTTAAAACTGTGCTGAAGCAGACACATGATAAGTTGTCCTGCTGAATGTAATAAGTACCAGCATTCATTTGTGCAATTTCTTGTGTGCTTTTGACATTAGTTAGCATAAATGAGCCAGAGAGTTACCCTGAAGCAATCTATGTGTAATGCAGTAACTGACAGGTATTGACAACCAATCTGTAGAGTTCTCTGCTCTAGAGAAGGATGGATCTGACACACTCCTGAAGGCCCAGGCTTTACCAACTTGTGAGAATACAAGAGACCACATTAACATTAATATTTGAATTTCACCAGTACCTGAACCCTACTTAGGAATCCAGCCTCCTCACCTTATTTTGTGTGTTCTCCAAGTGGTTGGATGTCATAAGTACACAGGAATAAATCCACTTTGTGTTCTTTGACCCAGCCATTTCAAAGTTACCTTAGCCACTTTCTCTGATGCCACTGCCTTGCGTGAAAACACATGCCAGAGCTGTGCTGAGCCCTGTGCTGAGTTTTTCACCAGGGAAACAGGATCGAGAGAGGAGCTGAGGCCATATGATTGTGCCTTGAAGAACGGTTGCACCTAGTGAATGGGAGGAGGAAGTAGGGGAAGATGACCAGTGATAGAGACCAAATTGGTAAAAGTTTCCACAGTAAGTTTGGCAGGAAAGCTCAAACATGTATAAGACTATTTTTTTAGCAATTTATTTTTAAGGATATCATCAGATTCTCATAAAGATTTAGCATATGAATGTCTATTCCAACATTATTTTGATGAGTCACTTCCAGGGTGTTGTTTTGGCCAAGTGGTAGAACAAAGTTCAGATTGCAGTGAAGAGTGAGGAGGAAACAGAGGCAGTGTAATCGAGGAAAGAAATGTGACCAGACTTTGAGGAGAATAGTGAAAGCCACTTATCAGAAACAGAAAGGAAGCCAATATGACTGAACAGAGGGAAGGGAGAGTGGGTAGACATGAGGCTGGAGCACGATTAGGCAGGACTTCGTAAGCCGGGGATAGGGGGCTGCGTTTTATTTTGAATGAGATGGAAAATAATTAGATGATTTTAGCTAGGGAGTAAGATGATCCTGTTCAAAAACATTTACTTAAGCTATTGTTTGAAGGATACATTTTAGGGGAAAAGGTGGAATTAGTGGGAATTCCCTGGCGGTCCAGTGGTTAGGACTTAGTGCTTTCACTGCAGCAGGGCTGGGTTCCATTCCTCTTTGCGGAAGAAAAAGAAGCTGTGCTGCATGGAGGGGGAGGGGAGAGTGTAATTAGTGGGAAACAGTTAGCAGGTTATAACAAAAGATTAAACAGCTAGCAGTCAGTGTGGATTTTACTACAACCGTATTTTTTCCCAATTACACTAATAACCCGGAAATAAACATGAGATGTAGATTTTCTCCATATTTCAGGTTCTTCCCTTTGGAGAGAATTCCTAAATTAGAATGAATAAGGAACGTGATTTTTTTTTCTTGAAGGTGGTTTGTAGCAGCACTGTTCCCAACAGCCAAAAGATGGACACAACCCAAATGTCCATCAATGAATGAATGGATAAACAAACTGTGATATATACATATACACAGTGGGGTATTCAACCACGCAAAGGAATGAAGTACTGATACACGCTACAAGGTGATGAACCTCCAAAACATTGTGCTTATTGAAGAAGCCAGACACAAAAGATAACATATTGCATGATTTTATTTACATGAAATATCCAGAATAGGTAAATCCATAGAGACAGAAAGCAGACCGGCGGTTGCCAAGGGCTGCTGGAGGGGAGGCATGGGGAGTGACGGCTTAAAGGGTCCAGGCCCTTCTTTTGGGAAGATGAAAGTATTTTGGAACTCAATATACGTGGTGGTTGCCCAACATCATGAATGCACTAAATGTCACAGAATTATACGATTTAAAGTGGTAAGTTTTATTTTATGAGACTTTCATCTCAAAAAAAAATTTTTTTAAAAATTCGTTTGTACATTTCTTAGCTTTGAGAAACCTCATTTGTAGTGTTTTCAGTAGTGCTTTCTGAAAGGGTGGTAGCAAGTTACCCTGGTGCCAGCAAGATACAAGAGCCCCACTTTCACCCTATGTGCCTGCCTGTATGTTTGCAAAAAGCATTTCAGTTAAAAATTCCCATTTCTTTGATTGTTTCTGAGTCACATTTTCTCTCACAAAAATTGTCTATTTTTGTCTTTTTTTAAAGAATTTTATTGAGATATAATTGACATACAATTAACTACATATATTTAAAGTGTACAATTGGATTTGTTTTCTTATTAGCCATCTATTTTATACATATTTTTTAAAATTTATTTATTATTTATTTAATTGGCTGTGTTGGGTCTTCTTTGCTGCACATGGGCCTTCTGTAGTTGCAGCGAGTGGGGACTACTCTTCGTTGTGGTGCGCGTCCTTCTCATTGTGGTGGCCTCTCTTGTTGCAGAGCACGGGCTCTAGGCATGTGGGCTTCAGTAGTTGCGGCACATGGGCTCAATAGTTGTGGCTCACGGGCTCTAGAGTGCAGACTCAGTAGTTGTGGCGAACAGGCTTAGTTGCTCCGTGGCATGTGGTATCTTCCTGGGACAGGGATCGAACCCGTGTCCTCTGCATTGGCAGGCAGATTCTTACCCACTGCGCCACCTAGGAAGTCCTATTTTATACATATTAATGTTTATGTGGCAATCCCAGTTCTTTTTGTCTTGTACTTATTTATCTACTGAGGTCTTATGCTTCTGCTATTATTTTGTATGTGCCTTGTGGAATAAACATATTATTCCCTTTTCTGTTTTGTTTCTTATGCATATTTTCCCACAGTTTGTCTACCTTTTTAAAAAGTAAACTTAAAATAATAATTTTATACCATCAATCTTATTGTCTTTTTCCATTGTGATGTATTATTTTTCCTCTGGGCTGAGAGACTCATCTTTTCAAAAGATCTGACTAAATATTCAATTCTATTTTTATCTAGCTTTTCTATGGTTTATTTTTAAAAGTTAAATATTTTTACAAGGTTTTCTATGGGCAAATGAGAAGTTGTAATTTTTTTACCAGAATGATGTAATTTTGAGCATGGTTTCTTAAAATTGAGCAATCTGCAGATCACTTTATTTATTTAATATTTATTGGGGTATAGTTGATTTACAATGTTGTGTTAGTTTCTGCTGTACAGCAAAGTGAATCAGCTATACATATACATACATCCAGTATTTTTTAGATTCTATTCCCATATAGGTCATTACAGAGTATTGAGTGGAGTTCCCTGTGCTATGCAGTAGGTTCTTATTAGTTGTCTACTTTATATATAGTAGTGTGTATCTGTCAATCCCAATATCGCCCCATCTTTTCCCCCTTGGTAACCATAAGTTTGTTTTCTACATCTGTGACTCTATTTCTGTTTTGTAAATAGGTTCATTTGTACCATTTTTTTTTTTAGATTCCACATATAAGCAATATCAGATGATATTTATGCAGACCACTTTTAAAAGAAAAAAATGATCTTGACTCTAATAATGACAAATTAATTTTCTTATGTTATTTGCTTATGAATTATGCCCCCCCACCCAAACCTGTATGTTGAAGTCCTAACCCTGGCACTTCTGGATGTGACCTTATTTGAATATAGGGTTGTTGTAGACGTAATTCGTTAAGACAAGGTCATACTGGAGTAGGGTAGGTCCCTACTCCAATATGATGTTCTTATAGAAAGGGGAAATTTGAATGCAGACATGCATACAGGGGACACCATAGGAAGACTGGAGTTATGGTGTCACAAGCCAAGGAACTACCAGAAGCTAAGAGAAGGACTTGGAACAGATTCTTCCCTAGTGCCTTCAGGGGGAGCATGGCCCTGCTGGCACCTTGATTTTAGACTTCTAACCTCCAGAATTGTGAGATATTAAATTTCTTTTGTTTAAGCCACCCAGTATGTGGTACTTTGTTATGGCTACTCTAGCAAACTATCATAATTATATATGTACACTCCATAAACCTACAGTTGTTTTACAGGTATCGAAGAAACAAATTTACAAAACACATATATTTAAAATTAAAAACCCCAAAAGTTTTAAATGAGCTACAGTAAGTTAATGTGACAATCGGTATAATTTTGCTACAACTATATCATGGCTTCCAATATGAATATATTCCTGATTGCATATTCCTGAATGCAATTCTCCCAGCTTTTCGCTACTCCAAAACTTTCCTTTATACAATGCTCGTGACATCATTTAGTTTTCACTGGGCCGATGCAGTTCTCCCCTGTTTTCAATAATTTATAAACACAACCGCAATTATGGGCCCGGAAATCACGCCATAGTTCTTGGTTCCAAGGTGGTCATTCAAATAACTGAGGATATGCTTATGCTAGTCACTTTTTAGAAGACCATTAAAATCAAAATCCAGAATAAAAAATTCTCATGGGAAACTTGCAGACACCTAAGAACACATGGCACAAACTACCAAGCATGCAGAGACTTCAGTTTGAAAAAAGTTTAATCCTGATGGCCCCTCCCATCTGGTGATGTTTACACTGGGAATGACTTGCCCTACTCTTTCCTTTTCAGTTAGTGAACTAAGTTACTGGGACAGAGACACTTTCCTGGTGACCTCACTCTGGTTTGCTTTTGTATGTTATGTTGACTTCTTCATGACCTATTCCCTTCTCAGAGGATCCTGAAGGTGCTTGTTCAAAGTCAGCTTCCTTGCTGTCACTTGTCCCTAAAAATGTGAGCTGTGAATATGGTGTAAAACAATGTTCTCATGACCTAGTGCAAAGGTTTGTTTTTTTGTTTTTGTTTTTCTTAATAATTTCAGTTCAGCAAAAATGTGAGTTGAAAACAAATCAAAGACCAACAGGAAAGGATGGATTTGCATAAGCATTTACTGAAAAAAAAAAAAAATAATGCCAACAATGTAAGTCTAGACTGCTGTGGTCTTACTTCCCAAAATGACCAGAGTAGGAACCGGAAAGCCAGCAAACCACTTCTCATGCTCTGTAATTTGGAAGAGGAGAGAACTAGCTTTCACAGTGTTTGGACACCTTTGTTCAACTATATTGTAAGCACATTTCTCTCCAAATTTCTGGGAAAACTAGCATTCCTCTAAAATGCAAGATTTTGCTAAAACCTGGGCCAAAAAAATGGCTTGGAGAATTTACTCAAGGTTTCTTGTTGAAATAAGTATCACAATCATTGAAACATTCTAAATTAATCTTACCAATGTTTGCTAATGGGGTAAGCAGACATAGAATATGCTGATTTACTCCTTTGTGCGGTGCACATCCTGGGACCGGATGAGAGAAGGGATGTCTGCAAGCTGGGAGCACTCAGTTGGGTCTCTTCCCAAAACAGCTTTGAAGTCAAGATGATTCAGGCAACAAAACAGTCTTCATAATGGGGAGACTGTATGAGTATGTGACACAGGGAAAGAAAGCTAAATTTGAATCCTGGAAGACCTTAGACAAATTACTACACTTTCTTACCTCTTGTTTTCACATGTGTACGTTGAGGAAATTGACATACCTTATAGGATATTGTAAAAAGTAATTGAAGTAAAATATGTAAAGTGTTTTTGCCTCAGACACATACATATATGCACACACAGACACACACGTTATATAAGACACACATACACACAAATATTAGGTTGAACTGTTTTTAATTTTCAGTATTGACCATTTTTTGACCTACAAAAATGGCAATTTCATATGGCTTGACCTAATATGTATATAAAGGATTATGAGCAGTGGCAAAAAAGTAAGAAGCACTAACTACCTCTTTGGGGTAAAGAAAACACACATCTATACTTAAAGACATGATGGAAGATACCTGACCCAACACAACACCCAACAGTTGGAGAAGAGAAAACAAAAAGGCAGTGTAATAGACATGTATGTTCCCAGCACATGTTTAAGAAAGAGCACAAGAGAACCAAACTAGGCAGTAGAGCCATTTTGGCACATAGATGCTATGTTAACATCAACTCTTAGCAATTTGTGAAGCTTAAAAATAGAATATGCCCAACTTTCCAAGGCAAATCAAAAATTCACCTTGACATTGCCTTGATATTTATTTTTTATTTCCTTAATTAACCCTGCGGTGTTGTCTAATGTCGATGTCAGGATGTGAGTCATAATATTTTGCTCATTCACCTTTATTTGCTAGCACAATGGAATGGGCCAGCCCTGAGACAGCCTCAATTACAATAGTTTTTCACCTTTTCAGACTTGCATGAGCAATGTCCTCTCAATTTGCTGCCCCCACCTTCAGTCTCCTCAAAATGACTTGCCACCCCCATATTTTGTCTCCTAATTAATGGTTCAGATCTTAACTTTTCAACTAAGTGAACTTCCTACCCAGTGGCTGGATGGATTCCTGTGGTTTTGTCCAGTGAGGAGGCAGGGAGACTGCTAATAGGAACTGGGTTGAAATGGTGAAGACCAGGTCAGGAATGCTTTATTAATTGCAGCCAGCAGGATAAGAATGAGGTCAGGAGATCAATTTAGTGTTTGTATTGAATTCTTACCCCATAGGCTTAAAAAATGAAAAGCCCAAGAAATGTAGCTTTACAGGGGCTGGGATGAGGGGTGTGCACTGTCAGCATGGAGAACTCCGGGGTGGTTTACACCCAATTTCCATTAATTTCCTGAGCTCTCTGGAATTGGGAGTTCGGGGAAACCCTCCAACAGCTTAGCAAATACAGAAATTTCATCAGGTTTCTTACCAGACAAACACAGACCCAATGCATTGCTCAATGTCTGTATGGTAAAAATTATATGCTGTGGTGTATATAAAAGAGGAAAGACCGTAAGTGGTGGGCACCTCACCCCATAGTAAGGCAGTGCCAATTTCGGTGGGTAGCACCACAGTGGCTTCCAGTAACCTAAAGAAAAATATTATGTTAAAGTGTTTCTCTGTGATACTTTCTTCAAAACAGAAACAGTGAAACATTTGACTCAAAAACAATATTCTAGATCTTATAACAGGATCTTGATGAATCTTTAATTATTTTTTGCTTGTTTTTAATCTCTTTTTCACTTGGTTTATTATTGGTGATTTTATAGAGATGGAATCTGAGTCACAAGCCCTCTTTATTTTGACTTGCAATTGTTTTCTGTCTGAAGTCTGAAGAACTCTGCCCCAGTAATTATATAGGACAGGTTTAAACAAAGGCTAATTAGGAGTGTTATGTGGAAATGCCATATGTAAAATATAAGTTAATATCCATTTTGGAATGTTATTTTTGAACTGAGCAAGTTTGGCTTTATATAAGGCAAAGTTTATAGTAGTAAAGACATGATCAATCGGGAATTATGCAGTACAATTGAAACGTACACTTCGTTTTCAAGATGCCTACTCAGTGATTAGTGTAAAACGCTTTAGCATGTATCAACAGGTGAAAAGTGTTAGAGTAACCCCTTGGGAAATCACCAGTCTAGGACCACTGTCATATTCCTTCCAGCTTTGTCCTTGGGGACTCTCACAGTGAACAGGTCATTGAGTCACCAGTATGTATTGTTAACAGCAAGCAGAAAGTGATTTGTCTGGCCTTTGTGCCCTACTGGATGGATGGAGCTGATCAAGTGTTATGTAGAGATCTTTTAAATCTTTTAGTCTTGAGTGTTCAATTCTTTCGACCTCCAGCCTCAGATTTCTTCTGTGAGATATGCTTTTGTTTTTCTCCCCAAATTTCTATTTTTCAGTTGACTAATATTACAGGATAGTGGTTAAGGGCATGGGCTTTAGTGCCAGAACGAGCTAGGTTTAAATCCTGCACCTACAATTTATTGACTTTAAGAAGTGTGACTTTTCTGAATTTGTTTTCTTATCTATAAGAAGGGAATTATAATAATAATACTTAAAAAATGTAGTTATGTATTATTACATAAATCACATAAGATTATTTAGCCTGGTTGCTAAATAAATATTAAGTATTATCATTATTCTCATTTAACTTCTATATCAACATGTATAACGCATCACAGTTATATAGGAACAAATTAGTCAACAAGAAAGTTTCCTTAGTATAAAAGTGATTGACTTAAGGGATGTTCTTTTGGGAATTGTTAACTCTGACTACTGCCTCACCCTCTTTGCCCATCCTACACTACCTTTTATATTCTAGGATATAAATTAGAATTAGCTAACACTAGGGAAGACTGTGAAACAGCCTCAGAATTTTAGAGGAGGTAGTGATTTGCTCAGTACATACCATGCCCACAGCCCCCTGTCCAGGAGTGACTCCTTGCACATTTGTTACTATACCTTATGTTGACCATCATAATGCCATTGTGCCCACCGGATTTAACCAGGACCCTTGAAATCTGAGGTAGCCATTCATAGGCTTGCCAGAAAACTCTATGCAGGAGGAGCAATTCTATATTGGAGAGTATCTAAATGAATCAATCAGAGTCTCTCTTAGAATATATGAGAGAGAGAGACAGAGACAGAGGGAGCGAGGCTGAAAACCTACAACCAAGAAGATAATAAGCAGACACTTTGAAGACATAAATAATCAGAAGTCATGAAGAAGGAGGACTGGGAGAGTCAGAGTTAGGATAGACAGTGGAGAGTAAAGCAGGAGCAAAGAATCAGAGAGGAGAAGAGAGGCACGAGGCCAGTGGTGTCCCTAAGTCATTGGCTGGCTTTGGTGTGGGTATCACCAGAGCTGTTGCTGGACAACTAGAATTGTCATTGAATTAATTGGGAAAGAAGTTTGGTTCTCCGTGAGGGCTGCTAGATGATTGTAAATATATTAAAAGGCCATCATGAATCCCTTCAACTATTCCCAGAGAGTGACCACTTGGTGACCAAGTTCTGACTTCTTTCTCTCTGTTTCTTCCTTTCTGTTTAGCTAGCATATAACCTGCCAACACTGTGGGCCTCTGTATCCAAGCATCCCAGCAACATGTGTTTCACACCTGCAGTCACCTTTCACGTTGGCTTGATTTTAAGACCCCATGCACTATGCACTCAAAGGTAAAGACTGCTGAGGAGAAAGGTCAAGGAGAAGACTCCTGGGAATGCATTCAAACAATAAAGAACATGATTTATCAACTAGAAACCAGCTTGTTTATCTCTGTATATCTGCCTCATATGCCATCTCCTAAAATGCCCTTTGCCCTTTTCTCTACGAGTCCAAGCCCCTCACCAAGGTCCTGCCGAACCTCATGAAAATTCACAGCCTCCACAGAAGTGTTTTCCTATTGACAGACTTCTACCTGATTCGCCCTAGCTCTTGATTGTTTCTGCTGTCCCCTGTGAGAATGTGGTAAGAGGAACACTACTCCTTTGTAAAAGGGATTCTGTTAATTGGGATTTTCCCTTGTTTTGTCTAAAAGTTTAAATCTTCTATTTCTTGCATGTCTTCTAAAACTTTAGCTAATGCTTCATTCACGACTGATGCTCAACAAATATTGGCTAATCTTCAGTAATAACAAATAACAACAGCAATAACTGACACTCATGGTAAGTAGGAGAAGCTGCTATATGTCAGGTAAGGTGCTGCTGCTTTACTCATCTCTATTCCTTATATTGATAAGAAAGAAGGATATTTTTCACTCCTAGTTCATACACAAGAAAAATGAAACTCAGAAAGTTAAATAGTTTTGCCAAAGTCACACAGCTTTGAAGTCACTCCATCAAGAGTACACTCAGTACCTGTTTCCATTGTATACCGATGGTAAACTTTTTCAGGTGAGGGGACTCTATGTCTCAAGTATCACTGTTGCTTATTACCTGAAATTTGTTTTTACAGCTGTCTTTATTTTAAAAACAATTTGCCCTGCTGAACTAAGATCTTTCTTCCTTAAATGGCTTTTAAGGAAATGAAAATCATTTATTTGTTATCTATAATTCTCTCTCTCTCTCTTTCTCTTTTGTGGTTATGGAAAATCCAGTAGTGATTCATATATACTAAATCAATTTCAAGGTTTTTATAGAAGGTACGCAGCATCCTCTTCCCTGCCCCAAGGGCATGGCTCACAAACTCTTCATATCATTTATAGTTTTATCCAATGTAAGCCACAAACCTTGTCTGGAGTTGAAGCCAGACAACATGACTCACATTATTTAGTGACTCTTGGTACCTTAAAATCTTACTAACTTATGAGAGATTGTAAACAGCTTCTTTAAACTGTATGTATTAATGTTAATAGTATAATAATAATAATATTTAGGTCACTAATATTCTAATTAAATAAGGCTACTTACAATTTAAACTGAATTAGGGCCTAAGTATTTTTCTGCGAATCTAATTTTTCTGTTAATCTATACATCGACCAAGTAATTTTTGAGCACTGAGTTCATACATATCAATAATTAATAAATAATTGCAAATAGCATGCAACCCACAGAAAACCTTATGAATTATAATGAGGTTAGGTTCACAGAGAATTCTCTTCACACAACTAAAAAGAAATCTCTACGGGGGTTGAGGGGGAAGCTGAGATGAAGTGAGAGAGTAGCATAGACATATATATACTACCAACTATAAAATAGATAGCCAGTGGGAAGTTGCTGTATAACAAAGGGAGTTCAACTCGATGATGGATGATGTCTTAGAAGACTGGGATGGCGGGGGGGAGTCGAGGGAGGGAGGGAATACGGGGATATGTGTATAAATACAGATGATTGACCTTGGTGTACCTCAAAAACCGGTACAAGAGTGTAAAGCAATTATATTCCAATTAAAAAAAAAGAAATCTCTAAACCTCCTGATTAATTATATCCTGATCAGGGAGTTGCTTGTTTCATATTTTGTTGTATTTGTTTTCCTGAGGCTCAAATGTGTGTATTAAAAAAGCAATTGCATTTCTATTGCAGAGCAAAGAGCAGATAAATACACTTCATAACAGGTAATCTGGGTTATGCTGGTCTGGGATGCAAGGGTAGTTACAAAGCTCAACCAAGTTACCACCATTTGTCTTCTTATATCTCTACAGCTTTAATATCCTTTGCCCTAAAAATCAACTCTAGATCATGGCAGTTCAATGCAGACCAGAGCTATTCACAAGAAACTGACATATCATTTAGTTTTGTTAATTTGGACAGAAGAATAATTTCTAGGTAAAAATATGACTATTAAAAAGAATCATATCCAATAATTTATACTTTCTTTTCCACTGAGAGATAACTGTGTGAGAAATATAATCAAGAGCAGAGTTTTCTTGGTTTGTTTGGAGACAGAGCAAAAGGCCTTGGGTGATCTTAAAGGATTGTTCCTTCAGATTTTATCTGTTACTCTTTTCTCCCTCACAGACCAGATATCCAAGGCAAAACAAGTAGATACTGCTGCAGACAAATGTGCCTATATGTCAATTCTTACTCTGTTAAAATTATATAAAAGAAACAAAAGTTATAAAACTCTACAAGAACCAAGAGAATGCCAGTGTTATTAGCACCTAAGAGACTGCAATGAATTTTTGAAAGTAACAAAATGATAAGACTGGTGTTTCAGTACTTGTTTCATAAAATTCTGTGTTTGATACTCATTTTATTCTTTAAAAACATCTTAAGAATTTATAAAAAATTTAAGAATCATTGAAATAAGTAATTAATGCATTTTAAGTGTAAAAATTTCTGAGAATATTCGAGGACATAAACTTTATTAGCACTTGTCAAATATGTATTATCTTTCTAAAATAAATTATCAAAATAAATTAAAATAAAAACCAAATTATTTTCATAGTCTTTAGTTTCATCATTTGTAAATGAAGTTTTCCTATACATGTACTAATTTCAATATTCTCATCTTCATATCTAAAATTTTGGAGAAATCCTCCACTGTACTGTCATAACGCAGTAATTTATCTCCATTAATTGTGTGAGGTTGGTCATGAGGAATAATAAACTGCTGAATTTTTCAAACAATTTGCATTTGTTATATTGTTTCCTGGGCTGTTTTGATAGTGTCACTCTCACTGCTTTCTAGTGTTTTTTTTGAATTGGGGAAAAAGAGGTAGAATTTCAGGTGGTATCCTGTGCAGTCGAATATTATCTATCCCTGGGGACCACAGAACATGGCTAAGAATGGATGTGTTTACCTGGATCTCATCAGCAAGCCATTTTTGACCACCACTGGTTTCTGGGAAACACTTCCTGATTTAGTGCCTAAATTTGGGTGGTGGGTCATCTTAATTTTTGATATTGTGACCATTCCCATCAACCGATTAAATTCTATAAGATAATGAGTAATGGTGGAGCAAACTTGTTCAAAATCATTCATTTGATTTGGACATGGCAAAATACCCAGGAAGCAAATGAAATATTAGGATGAATGTCTCTTATGCAATGTACTTGCTTCTTCAAACTGAGAGCACTCTAGTCACCCAAAAACTGGCGGGTGTAGGGTTTTCCAAGATGTGTTAAGTATTTACTATTGGAAGAAGAGTAGATCAAATTCTGTATCTAACCTCTTGCTTGATCAGTTTCATCAGTTTGCATATTTGTACAAGAAGGGGTCAAGATCTACTTAATCATTTGTGTCTGTCAGTGTTTTGGAAATTTTGAAAAGAATTTTGGTTTTGGAAAAAATTGACACATATCCTCAGTGATGCTTTACCAGGAAAATGGCTCATTTCCTAACATCTGGATGATATTAATCCCATTAACATTGGACTCATGGTTAAAACGGTTCTGGCAGCACGGTGATTAGATGAGTTCCCAAATTGAGGCAAACAAACAATGAGGTTCCTTGGGTTATGATCTACAGGGAAAATTCCTCCCACCCCTGCAGCCCTGTCTAGTTCGGTTAGTATCTTTGGATCTAGGTGTTTGGAACAGACTCACTCAGATTCTTGGCCACCTTCTAGTAAATAAGAGTCAAAGCAAAAGGACAGTGCTTGGCCCTTTGTTGTTTCAGAATAAATGCCATTTTCTTTCTAACCCACCTCCCTTCCTCCCTACTTTTTCTCCTTCCTTCTTTTTCTATTATCTTGCCCCTTTCTTTCCTTCTTTACTCTCTTTCCTTCTTTCCTTCCTTTCTTCCTCTGTCTCTCCCTTCCTTCCTGCCTCTCTTCTTTGTTTCCTCCCTCCCTCCTTACCTTCTTTCCAATGTCAGAGAGCAAATTACAAGATCCCTGTTGCTCAAGCCAATTTTAGTGATAAAATCTTCAAAAAAGAAAAAAAAAAAACACTTACATTCTACATTTAAAGTCACTTATTAGGGATGAAGCCCTTGCTTCTAGCCATAAACTTTTACTTTGGACAAAAGAATGTGCTATACTTGCTCTGTCACTGAGGAGAAATTAGTGCAAAAAAAAATAGTGATAAATGAATCGTATGCCAACATTTTGATCCTATAAAAGAGGCTCAATGAGGCAGAGGATCAAATTATATCCCTCCAAACCCCCACCCTCAAGCGAAGTTCTCTGCAGAATCCCAAGCAGCAGAGGCCACCATATCTGTGCTGATGGCTTTTCTCTTCTGGAATCTTGCTGTCGGCGGTCCCTGCCAATCCCTCATCTATTACACTTGTAGAGAACCAGATTTCCTCACCAAGGCAGAATTGCTTCGCACAGAGGCAACAGCTTCTCCTCTTGCAGTTTTCCTCATTTAGCATGAAGTTGTTCCATTTAATGGGTACGATTATGTGCTTTATTTCTAGAACTATTTGAAAGGCTTTTATCAACTCCCCTTGAGATGAGCACATGGGAAGAAGAGCTCCTGGGGAATAGATTTCAGTATATGCAAGCCTACTTGGGTCTACAAGCAAAAGGCTACCTAGATGCTGAAACTTTTAACCTTATGAAGCAGCTAAGGTGTATGTGTGTGTGTGTGTGTGGGGGGGGGGGGGGCGGGGGTCCCTGATATAGTGGCGTATGATTTTTTTCCTGAGAAAATGAAATGGATAACTGATCATTTGACCTACAGGTAAAAAAGTGGCTTATAATTTTTTTCTCTGCACAATGTGTAATATTACTTTAGCTGGCAAGATCAGCTTTAGCAGTTTAGCATGTGTTAAGAAGTAGTTGAGGGGAATGCATAGTATCCTAGACTACTCCAGTCAGTAGGCTGAGGTTCTAATCCTAGCATTAACTTTATCTTTTGATGTGGTTTTGAGGAAGTTTCTCCATGTCTTTGAACTTGTTTTCCAATGTAACATAAAGGGATTAGGTTAGATGATCTCTGGGTGTCTTTTTGGGGTCTATATAAGTCTATTATCCCTAAATCACATTCTTGTGTATTCCAAGCCAAGCTTAGCTCTGTAACTTGAATATTGACTTAGTAAACCTTCTCTAAAGGGCTTAACATATCTTAGAGGAAAATAATTTTTTAATTAAAAAATATGATAGAGAACTAATGATTTCATTTTCTCCTTGTGTAATAATTTTAAATGAATATTGGATTTTAAAATAGTTAAAGTCAGTTATTTCTTAACAACAGTACTGTTAAGAATTTTCCTGCAAATTTAGAGAGTTCAAAAACAACAAATACTTAAAGGTGTACAGCATGATGATTTGATTTATATACATCATGAAATGATAACCACAATAATCTTAGTGAATATCCACAGTTTAGATACAAATAAAAGAAAAAGAAAAACAACAACAACAACAACAACAAAAACAAATACTGAACATATATTATTGGGCAGAACCTGATTTTCTCCAGTGAGATTCTAAATTAGAACTCAAGTGAAGCAAAGGATTAAGACGTGAGATAATTCTGGCATGAAATCTGTAGATACTCACCTTGAGCCCATCTTTATTTACATCCATTCATTTATGCATTTGTTTATCTATTCAACACATTTTTAGTGAGTAACAAGCATGGGTTGAATCTCTATGGATATTATAATGAGTAATAAGCATTTTTGCACTCAATCTCTCATACATCAGGAAGATATTTCCCCACTAGTGAATGCCTTTTAAAGCAAAAACCTCACTGATTTAAAGCCTGCTGAAATAGTTAACTATTTTATTTAGTATACATAAATCTCTTTAAGCAAAATATTGGAGAAAGAAAACACTTTCATGTTTTTCTGTGCTAATGTTTAGTGTTACTTGAAAGGCAAATTAAGTTAGAGTACAGTAGCTAATTTTTCCCAAGAATCTATGAACTTGATGGTTCTTTAATTTTTTTACAGTAATATTTTTTAATGTTTTGCCTCTGAACTCTGGGACCACCGAATCAATCATTTAGTGCATTACTTATTGATATGTAGCATAGGCTGAATGTTAATTTATTAGTTGTACTGAATTATCTGTTGCCTTGCACCTCAATGAAATAAAAAAATTCAAATATTTTATAGTAAGTGGAATTTTGCACCCTTATTTAAAGTGATTAATGTCTTATAGTAATTTAAAAATATTAGGTGATTATAGTGCAGTTTAGATTTTTCTTTTAACTGAGGATACTTGTAAAAGCATAAACATTAAGGCTGTCTCTAAAGAAATTTTAATACACCATAGTGTACCTTAGACTTCTGATTCTATAAGGAAATAAGAATCATGAAAAGGTTATATTCAAAAAGTACAACAGTTTCTAAAAATGTCACATTTTAATGCTTCTGTGTGTTGATCAGAATAGCAAATTACACTCCAGCTTCTTCCCCTGAAACTGTGGACCATGCTGTCCAAGTAGCGTTCCAGGTTTACAGTGAGAAGACCCAACTCAAATTCACTAGAGTTTTCTGGGACACTACTGACATATGATCTTCTTCAAGTGCAGAGGTAATAATGATGAAAAGATTGTCTTTACAGAGGGTGTCTCATTTTAACACACTCTACATGAGGTGATAGGTTTTGTTCTTGTCTTGACAATTTTCCCACAGTTATTTTCTGAGTTGTTTCTCTTTTGGGATATGGAGATTTCTTCCCCATTTGCTGGGTAATTTGGACAGGCGGCTCATGCCTTTTCTCCTGGTGAGGGTCTGGGAGATGATGTTCCCTTCGATGATGATGAACTCTGGACAAATGATTCCAAAGGTAAAGGCGAATATCCTTCAATTAGTATTGATGTCACCCTATTCACTGAACTTGTGTAATCCTTGACCTCGAAGAGTGGTGAAAGTTACAGAAATCCCCCATTTGGGAGAAAATTGCTTTGTCAATTTTATGTAAATAAGTTGTCAAAACATTGAGTTTTCCATCTCATATTCCCAACAGCAATTAAGGCAATAAAACAGAATCAACCAAAAGGCTATCTTGAGGTCTTAGAGAGTTACGCTGACACTGCAGGGATTGTGTGGTAACACTACAAAGTTTGACTTGACCCAGGTTTTTTCCCTCCTATGGTCGAAGAAAATGTAACATAGTTTGCTAATTGATCATTTAAACTTCAGTGTGGTGGAAATAATTTATAGGGATTCACAAATAAAACATATTGTCCTATATTAAGATATATGACAATGATGTTTGTTTCGTGTTTTGCTGCTTTGTATTATAGTCCTACTCTTCACTAATACTTTGACTAAATATTATATTAAGAGGTAGGCAACACAGGCATTAAATAGCAATCTACAATCTCTCTTCTCTCTTATTAGAAAAATAGCGTCTCACTCTGTCCCCGAGCTGGCATAGAAAATATATCCTTCACAGTAAACTAATGAACGTTAGAAAAGCTTGCTGTAAAAATTTCTCTAACTTGGGCAAATGTGTAATTAGGAGAGTGTGCATGGAATCAACTACACAATAATAGTCATGTCTGCCAAGTACTTTCTGCCAGAAGGCTTGCCTGAATCAATAAGAATTATTGTAATTGGCATGTTTATTGCTTTTACGCAAATGTTGCTAAATGCTTTAAAACAACCTAAAGCTTCGAAGTTGATTCTCCCTCATGTGTCTATTATTGCTTGCAGCTCAGCAATTGTTTTCATAGTGCCAAAATAAACTCTGGATAAACTCAATTATCACTAATTCAGATTTTAATCTTTGCAGCTACTATACATTAAGCACTCACTATTTGCTGGGGGCTTTGGATGTTAATAAAAACAACAACAAAAGCTAATCTCTAGTACAGTGATTGAATTCTTATAATGGGCCATGAGCTTTACAATGAAATTCTCTCACTAATTCTATAAGACTGGTTTCATTATTCCCACTTCACAGATAAGGAAATGGGCTTTGGTCTGTCTAGCTTCAGGGCCCATATCCACCACCAGTACAGGATTCGCTATTTCTTTTACATATTCCAAACTAATTAAGTTTTTGATATAATTGTACAGTTGTGTGGTGCGCATCTGTCCTTTTCCACTGAAAGTAAAATGACCGTAGTTTTTCTCTTACTCATTACAGCCTAATAACCTAGCAGTCGGGCACAACAAAATCAATGATGAAATTGATTTTGCATCAATTCCAACCTGCACCCCTTGGGCACTTGCTGTGTCAGGGTCACTTGTCCCAGACCACTGATGAAGGTTTCCTTACAGATATTGGTTTTTGTCCTTCTTCACTAAATATGCAGCAAGGGAGGGATGCAATTAATAAATTTAGAAAGAAATACAACTTTCATTTTCTCACTCTGTGAAATTTTAAAACAGGGAAGTATTATTATCCTTGTATCTGAAAATAAACGTATAATTTATTTTTTTAAATTTATTTATTTATTTATTTATTGGCTGTGTTAGGTCTTCATTGCTGTACACAGGCTTTCTCTAGTTGCGGCGAGTGGGGGCTACTCTTCATCATGGCATGAGGGCTCCTCATTGCCGTGGCTTCTCTTGTTGCGGAGCACCAGCTCTAGGCACATGGGCCTCAGTAGTTGTGGCACATGGGCTCAATAGTTGTGGCTCACAGGCTCTAAAGTGCAGGCTCAATAGTTGTGGTGCATGGGTTTCGTGGCTCCGTGACTCTGCAGTGTGTGGGATGTTCCTGGAGCAGGGATCAAACCTGTGTCCCCTGCATTGGCAGGCAGATTCTCAACCACTGCGCCACCTAAGAAACCCAAACATATGATTTATATATGAGGATATACATTAAACTAAAGGAGAAGATACAGTAGGTCTGTGCTGACTGGAACTGGAAAATATATTACAGTTTTCCCATTTTAATCCTTATATTGTCAACTATATCAGTGAGGATCCAACCAGGAACCAGAAATCACTTTAGGTATTAAAATAGGATTAGAAGATAAACAGAAGTGTGAAACAACCCAAAAATTAGCAACACTGAAAACCTCAACGAGCCCCTGGGGCTAGAGAACACAGGGAGCAGATAATGTGACCAAACCAGAAGCCTAAATGATGGAGAGTTAGAACCCATGGTGGGGCTGCCTGGGGGGAGCTGGAACCACAGAGGGAGGGGCTGTCTACAGAGAACTGGAGACAGCCACCACACCTCCCAAGGAAGAAAGAGGAGAGGACAAGAAATCCTGGCTTTTCTCCTGCTCTCCAGTGCCTCCCTTTGGCTGAAACTACCTAGAAGGCATTTGGCAAGAGGGCCCAGGAATAGTACTAGTTAGCAGAGGAAAGGTTGAGGATAGAAAGTTAAGAACATTAACTTACACCTTAAAGCTAACCAGTGGCCTTTCCTCCAGACACAGGGAAACACAGATCAGTATTTGAGAGAGGAATAAGCCACAATATATGATCTGAAGATGTTTTCTTACCTCATTTTAATCTAGATATCAAAACTAGAATGCTAATGGTTATTTTGGTTTTGAAAAGAATCTGGAGACAATTTGAAGAAAATCAAGGGACTACTTTGGATCATTATTTTCTTACTTTTAGGTCCAAGAAAGATTGCTCAATGGCCAGACTCCAGAGAAATGTGATCTGGACTTCACATGACGCCATTACTCAGTTACAAGGAGAAAACATTATCTTTAAGGACACATAAGTCAAATTTGGGGCCTAGTATCAATGGAATAGCCTGGGAAACACTCCAGGTTGACAGTCTGCAAATTCCCCAGTTCAGCTTTTCCACCACTCTGCTTGTTTGCTGTAGTTTCGCACACATTTCTTCCTGTTCCCTGAACAGAAGCTTGCTTCCACTCTAGTGCCTTTGTGCTTGCGGTTCCTTTTACCTAGGCTAAAACTCTGCTCCCAGAGATTTGCATGGCTGAGCCTCTCTTGTCATCTGGTCTCTGTTTTAAATGTATCTCCTTGGAGGCCTTCCTTGACATTCAAGTGAAAGTGTCCATCCCCCCAGCCCTGCCTCCAATCATTCTATAGCATCATTTCATTTTATATTCTTTTTTTTTCATTTTATATTCTTAATAATATTTCTAACTAGCCAAAATTGCCTTTTTTTGCAATGTCTACTGTCTCCTCTTTCTAGTATCTAAGAGTTCTTGTCAATATTGTTTATGCACTATCCCGTGTGCCTGCAAGACTGCCTGGTACAATAGTTCTTCTGGGTGCTATGTAGGTTAGTTATTGTGAATTAATGGTATCCATCAGGTGCTTCCTATGTGCCAGCACTGTTGCAAAGGCCCTTCAGTCCTCACATAACCTATAACACAGGTACTGTGATGATCCCATTTGTATAGTTAAGATTAAGTAGCTTGTCTCCTCACTCTGCTCCAGCCACACTGGCCTCCTTGCTGCTTTCCTCAAATATACCAGCACATTCTTACCTGAGGGCTGTTGCACTTGCTGTTCTCTCTGCCAAGAGCATCCTTCCTCCAGACAGTTCCATAGCTCATGGCTTCACCAACCTTCCTCAGGCGTTTAATCGAATGTCACTTTCTCAGTGAGCCCTTCCCTGTCACCACATATAAATTACAACAGTCCTCCCTGAGCCCTCTACTCTCTATCTTGCTCTATTTTTCTCCTTTTCTTCTCTCTCTCTCCTAGAGCGTTAGCTTCATGAAGATCAGGATTTTGATGTGTTTTGTTCACTGTTGTATCACTGAGATTAGGGAGCTAACAAATGGCAGAGTTGAGTCTTCGGCTGGTGTAATGATCCCAAGCCCTGTGCTCTTCATCTCTACGTGAGCTCCGCAGACTTAGTTTAGGACTGGATCACTGCGGAGGTAAAAGAAACAAGCACACGTCCTGTAGTCCATAACTTGGAAGGATTTCTTTGTAATTTAGTTTATATTCACTCAGTTTATTATATTCTTTGCCTCAGACGTGTCCCTTGTCTGGTCATAACTTTCCAACTCAAAATAAGGTCTTGTTTTGGTTCATTGTTATTAACAGGAAAAAAACTTTAGGGCCCTCATGTTGTGCAGGATGAATATCCCAAGGGAATTAGTGAGGTTGGGTTCCCGGGAGACACCCAAGAGATGGATGCTGCTGTCCGTGAACGTAACACTGGGATGACCACCTTTTTCACTGCAGACAAGTGCTGAAGGGATGAAATCATCTTAGCAGCCAAGTTGGGGGAGAATCCTTTGTTGATAGTTCATAGTTGCAGTGAATTCCTGTCTATAATTTTCTGAAATTAACTGACTAGAGCATATAGAAAAAATTTAAATGTTAACCTCTATAATGTATAGCATTATTAAGATACATTTTGTGCATTTTGAGTTCATTCTCAAGTTTATGTTAGACTCAGTGAAGAAAGGCAAACTCTAGAAGATGGCTATCCCAAATTTATTAAAGATAACTTTCCTACAATTGAAAATAAAACAGATGCAATGTGTGAATAACCTGGCAAGTTTTCCTATTCTAGAAAGTACTGTTTTTAAAAACTTTTAAGACTGACTGTCATCTAAATAAATCAATTTAGAGGCTATATATATATATCCTTAAAATGTATGTATGTATGGGGTTATCTAAAAAATCTTGGGGCAGTACAGTAATTTTTGTCTTCTAGTTTTCTCCCTATTTTCCAGTCATTATGCAGTAAGTTTATTGCTTTTACGTATTTTACTTTTTAAATCAGGAAATTTGTTGCTTAAAAATATGTAACGTCTTCTACTTTAGTGAATTGAGGTAACAAGGTGAGGTTAGGCTGTTTTAAAAATATACTTCTTGATTAATTGTTTAAATATTAGGGATTTTAAAATACACTGAAATTGCTCGTTGTTAAAACCACTCAGACCCCATTTCTCTAGCTTGTTTTCGTTTCTATTATTCACTGCCAAACAACCCTGATTTTTTTCCTTTTTAGTGACATTTAGGCATAGATGGGCTAGAACGTGTGTTCTATTCCTGGTTGTTTTCTCTTACAGTATTTGGTTAAAGCTAGCAGAAGTGGACATTCAGTGACCACCCTTTTTAACAAAACACAATAAAAATTAAAATTTATAAGGAACAGAGCCCAGGAAATTTTGTCTTGACGTTCAGATGTCATACTCGAGTAAGAAAATAATTTTATTTTTTCTTGCAGATTCTATTTTATTTCTTTTGTGGATCAACTCAGGATGAATGCAGGCCTCTGAAGATGATGCAATTCAGATGCTGAAAGTAAATGACCCCCTCAGTTGCTGACCTTCTGCTTTGTAGCTTCAGCATCTAAAACAGTGGATTATGCCAGGATTGCGCATAAGTAGGTTAAGTAGGTTAGGTGGGGCACTCTTACATCTTAATCTAGGGTGTAAATATGATGAAGTGTTTAAATTCTAGTTTAGTTCTCTTTTTTTAAGAGCACGTGAGCCCATTTCATGGGGTCATGGGCAAAAAAAAAAAAAAAAACAAGGACAGAATGAAAGAAAATCTGAGACTAGAACAAAGCAAAGCAACCATCAGAGAATGCTTTAAAAAATCATTACTTCATGCAGTTACAGAGTCAAATCATTTACCTTTTAGAAAAATAAAGATGCTATTAGTCGCTGTCATTATCAACAACACTCTAAACTGAAGCCAAATTTTTTTTATCTTAAAGGCAGTTTGATTTACAGAATTTTCATAATTTTAACCCAACTCAGATGACCCATTGTTTCTATTATTTCTAATCTTGAATGCCCCTGTGCTTTACTGAAGGGTTGTTTATAGACATTTTCGGTTCTCTTCCGGGTGATGTTTTGGACTTAGAAACTGATGATGACATACGTTTTAAAAAGTCCCATATGGCTTGTGTCTGAATCAGCAGTAGATACACATACCTACACATATCTAATTTTGTCTGCAGTTTTGCTTGCTCATTCTACAAGTTTTCAAATTTCCCAGTGATTCGTAAGCTTGTTAGAACCATTTGTATATACCAGCTCAGCCTCATTGTGTTAAAGGTGTCATTTGAAACCACAAACCACTTCACCAGTGGTGACCAGAAGGCTTGGTTTTCATTTTAACAATTAACCTGAGATAAGGACTTGTGTTGACAAGCAGTTTGCCAACACATTTCCATGTGGTGACACATCCTGATCCCTGTGTGAAACCACTCCTCCCCGAACAATAGCCTATAGTCAAGCAGTCTGATGATTTTCCTAAGAAATCAATTTCCACTTTAATCTTTTGAGGAATTTTTATTTATTCCACTTCTTAGGGGAATTCACAATCTTCTTAAATTGTGAAATGTGTAACAACATGTTCTCATTAACCTTTCTGCATTTTATATCTGCACTGTTTATATTCTTAAATGAAATAAGAAACTAATAAAATATAAAAGTTGTTTCATAGTAAGCATAATTTTTAAAGTTGAAAAATGGTGACATTTATTTTTATTGTTCATTAAAAATGTTTCTTTATGGGGGAGATGATATTGTAATCACCCCAAGTAAAAGGCTCTTATCCTTCCATCATCATAGTGACTAGCATAGTATTCGGCATAGTTGATGCCCAGTCAGTATTCATTGATTTAATAACTAAAAGGGCTTTAAAAAATTCTAGTTTCAGGTGGTAACATTTATATAAATATATGAAGATCTATAAGTACAGTTAACCTATTTGATTCTTTTCACCCACTTTCAAACATTAAATAAAATGGCACTCGTTTTTAAATTTCTTCTTCTAGGACTTCTTTTTTTGTTATCTAGTGTGACTTTTAAAGATCATAAAAAATATTGGTAAAAGCAAATGCTTTCTAATGAAGTGATTTCTTAATAGATGAATCAAATTTTTGGATAAATTTTCACTTAATCTCAAAATTAAATTTTATACATGGAAAAGACTTAAAGCAAATTATTATTTTGCATTGCTGTTTGAGCCCAAATCTAATCTTGAACTCATTGGAAATAATCTATTGTAAGGATCTATTTGGCTCTATTTTGGCTAAAAGCATAATAAATTTCCCTCAAGTGATTGCTTACATTTGATAGGTTTCTCTGGTTTTCTCTGAGGTACTGGCTCATTTAGATTGTGGCATTTTACCCATATGTTGGCATACCCTTTATCTACTCACCCTAATCTGTATTCATGCTCCTTCTGTTTGTCTTAGTATTTACTGACCTAAGCTTCTCTCTGACTCTTAATCACTTAAATTACATTTTCAGTCGTGCAATTAATCTTAAGATCACGACCCATATTTCTCTACCCATTTACATCTGCCAGGGACCAAAGATGGCATTCTGATTTCATGGTATTAAATGTGTGAAGTTCTAAAGGGAATAACAGACTAGAGGCCCCTAAAGGACTATTTTCTGGAGTTGTTGGACCAAAGGTGCTTCCATTATTCAAACTTGAAAATGAAAATAAACTTGAAAATGGCCATAGAGTCCTAGTTTTCCTGAGCACTGCCAGAGGTGTGGGAACCAAGCAGCTCTGTTTTTGAGAAAATATCTGAGCATGCATGGAATAGAGGTCATATTCCATGGCTGCTAAAAACACGAAGTCTACTGGTCTGGATTCAAATGCTGGTAGTAGCATTTATTAACCAAATCACCTTAAATGAATATTTAACTTCTCTGTGTCTCAGATTATTCATACGTAAAGTGAAAAACAAGCCTTCCAACAGTACCTACTTCATAAGGCTGTGGTAAGGATTAAATGAGGTAATGCCTTAAAAAATTTTTTTTTACTTTATTGGCTGCGTTGGGTCTTCGTTGCTGCACGCAGGCTTTCTGTAGTTGTGGAGAGTGGGGGCTACTCTTCGTTGGGGTATGTGGGCATCTCATTGTGGTGGCTTCTCTTGTTGCAGAGCAGGGCTCTAGGCATGCGGGGTTCAGTATATTTGTGGCACGTGGGCTCATTAGTTGTGGCTCATGGGCTCTAGAGCACAGGCTCAGTATTTGTGGCCTATGGGCTTAGTAGCTCTGCGGCATGTGGGATCTTCCTGGACCAGGGCTCGAACAAGTGTCCCCTGCCTTGGCAGGCAGATTCTTAACCACTGTGCTACCAGGGAAGCCTGATAATGCCTTTTAAATCTAGCATGTAGTAATCCCTCAATATGTGTTAGCTATTATATTCTATTCTAATACATTCTTCTACTTCTGTGTGGACCTGTAGGGAATGCGTGCAGGGCTCCATGTTTGTTGAGAGGTCACAGCAGTGCTTTTAAATTCCAACCACAGCACTCAATCCTCGGATGAGTCTCCATGCTTGGTTTTGGTCCAATCGTGTGGCCTTCAGGTATGCATAATATTTTCCTCTTAGGTGCTCTGGAGAAAATGAAGTTTAGAACTAACCGGTTATAAACATTATGGAAACAAGACTAGATTTCTTTTTATGGAAGTAAGTGTACCATCTTGATATTCTTGTCTAAAATAGTAAACGTAGCTACTTTCCTACAGAGGGGAAAACATTTTTGCCAAGTGAAGTGAAAATTTTACTCTGCTTCTTCCCACAATAGCCATAAATATGCTGAGGCCATTATTTTGCCAGATGGTTTTTGAGACCCTGCTGAAATGAGAGAAGGTTTCATTTTATATTTCCCTCAAGTTCTACCACAAACCACACTTCTTGGAAGCAAAAAAAAAAAAAAAAAAAAGTCCCCATGTAAGCATGTTTACCTTTAACTGACTAGGAAGTTGAAACTTGTCTGTAAACGATGACTCACCATCAAAGGCCTATAAAAGTAAAGGTACTTGTCTGTGCAAAGGCAGCAGCCTCCCGGCACAATCATTCAAGATGCACCCAGGTGTCCTGGCTGCCTTCCTCTTCTTGAGCTGGACTTGTTGTTGGTCCCTGCCCCTTCCCAATGATGGAGATTCTGAAGATTTGTCCGAGGAAGACTTCCAGATTGCAGAGGTAGAGTATTTTGCCAATCTCAATGGTGTGATGCATCTCATAAATGTCCTTCTCTTTTAAAAGTGGGTCATTTTGGTCTCTTTCCTAGAACTATCTGAAATCATACTATTATCCTTTGAATCCTGCTGGAATCCTGAAGAAAACTGCAGTAAGCTCCGTGGTTGACAGGCTTAGAGAAATGCAATCTTTTTTCGGCTTAGAGGTGACTGGCAAACTTGATGATAACACCTTAGACATCATGAAAAAACCGAGATGTGGGGTCCCTGATGTGGGTGAATACAATGTTTTTCCTCGAACTCTCAAATGGTCCAAAATGAACTTAACCTACAGGTAAATCATAGAGTATCTTTCTTTAATATTTGTCATTTTTTGTAGTATCTGATGTCTAATTTTCAGCACAAGCTACAGATGACAGAACATGTGTGGCCCATTGTTTTACATAGGCCTTAGATATTAAACTGGAAGTTAAGTAGGTCCAGGAATTACTTTAACACTGTTGATGAGAATATCTCATAACATCTATTATTGTTACATTAATCCAGCATTATTTTTCATTGCAAATCTCAATGTATTTCTTTCAGATATAAAATCAGAATAGAAGTAAAACTAGTTTCAAGAAAATTTGCAAATGTAGTAATCAGGCCTATTTATTATAACTGCTAAAAATGGAGAGTTTCATTCTCTCTATGAACTTTAGAGAACCACTTCATTTGCTTAGGCTATAGTGATACAAAACTTTTAGCATGCAATTTAAGTTTTATTAAACATCTAAATACTTTAAATTTAAGATGTCAAATCATCAAATATTTGGAGATACTCAAATATCTGAATTCTTCATTTTTTAGTCTTTGTATAGCATCATAAAAGTTTTTTGAAACAATGGACCTCTGATAGAACTTTTAGAGAAACCATTGCATTTTGAGTTGAAAAGCAGTATTCCAAGAAAATATATTCTAAAATAGCTTTCACCTTCCAAAAATTTGATTGAAACTTTTTCTGTTGAATAGAATTGTGAATTATACCCCTGATTTGACTCATTCTGAAGTTGAAAAGGCATTCAGAAAAGCCTTCAAAGTTTGGTCTGATGTGACACCTCTGAATTTTACCAGAATTCACAGTGGCACTGCTGATATCATGATCTCTTTTGGAGCTAAAGGTAATGATGTAGAATAATTTTTGAACATTTTTATATTCTGCTCCTTAATTGGCACCATTCTTTTATTCCTTCTTTCAGTTATTTATTAATTTTTACAGAATTCATCAAAAATTCACCAAGTGCCTGTGCTAGGCACTACTGGGTATAATTAGATTCTTAACTCTTGTTTTTGTGTGTAGAGCATGGTGACTTCTACCCATTTGACGGACCTTCTGGTCTGTTGGCTCACGCTTTTCCTCCTGGACCAAATTATGGAGGGGATGCCCATTTTGATGATGATGAAACCTGGACAAGTAGTTCCAAAGGTAATATTTCGTATAAAGATATAATTCGTGAATATCAGATTAGGTTAGACCATTAACCCATTGATAAGGAGTTAAGAAGCATACTGTAAATTCAAGGGATACTAGCTAACTTTGAAACAGGATCAAAATGCTTTCTGTCAACCAAGGTGTTGTTATTGTGGATTACTTTTGACATGTTGAAGAAGTAGAGTCTATTACAAATATAAATCTAAAAACTATTATGGCTAAATACATAGATCATAAATGAGTTGGATGTGAGTTCAAATAGTTTTTTCCCTTATAGAAATAGTAATGGCACAAGTCCAGTCAAATTTCTGTTCTCTGTTATATGAGTTACTTGTTTTAGACTTGTCTATACCACTGATTTTACAAATACTACTCTAACAAATCAATATAGTGTCTTACTCCAGAATGCATGAGACAAACCAGATTAAATTGTATTTACAAGAGCAAAATGAAACTGACTGTTGAGTGAATTCAGTCAATAGTTGAATCTTCAAGGTTCAAACGAATTGGGAATGTTAATTTAGGCAGAAAAGCCATATTATCCCAACTAGGACTTAATTTTGGAGCTATATGTACTCTTAGTTGCTACAATTAGAAGGTAGTCTTCAAAAAACAGCTAATTTTTATTATTCATTTAAATAAAAAGAATAATTTTTCCAACAAGTAAAACTGGGCCTTGAATAGTCAATGTCTCAATGCCTATGCCTCCAATCTGTCCTTGGAGGGAAAGGTGAGAATTTACATATTTAAGGTCTGAATATTTCACAGGTAAGAATGATTTTAGGAAGAAAGAACAACACCTAGTATTGTTAAAAACAGTCACGGTAAGCCTCAGTTTTTGGTTCCTGCGTAAATTCTGGGTTTGAAATATTTAACTGAAATGAATGAAAACATCCACAAGTCGGGATTAATTTTTCGGCTGAAGGCCAAGAATGGTACCCACTGATAGTCATTTCAACGAAGAATTACTTGTCACTCAGACTATCATAAACTTTGATCACTCTTAGGGTCTGCATAATTCGCTAAGTTCATTATACATTTTCTTCATGCATAGGCTATGATAGCAAAGGGTATTTAAGGTCAAATTGAAACCACTGGCTCCAGCTTTCATGTGTTCTTTTTCTTCTAATAGTTTATTATTTTTTTTTTTTCCAATTTAAAATACCAGTATTAGGAGGCTCAAAAATTGGTGGAAAGAGTGACTGGTGGAAATAATGTAAATACATTGACACAGTAGTCTTTGAGAACAGAGGAAAGTTGGCCAATCATGACCAGAGTTTCTGTTTCTTTAAATTCTAGAGTCTAGAGATATTCTGGAATAGATCATTTGGTTGGAATCTGTTCCCAAGTAGATTCCCGGAGATCCTATTTAGTGCATCCTCTATGCTTGGTCATCATACCTTTGGATGCTGCCTCCTGTTTAGATGATGTTCTAGGCAGCAGCCTAGATATGTATTACCCTATATTTTTTCCCATGAGTTTCCAATTAAGGTCATCACCGTCTACTTTCCTCACTTGACATGAGAAAACAAAGAGCAAATCAGGATTACTAGTGTCTTTACAATAAATCTTTACTGATTACTAATCAATGTGTTGATATTCTATGCTGTAATCAAAGAGGGCACCAAATTATTTATAATGATTAAATCAATGTTTTAAATCTCCCTTTAAGCAACTGAATATTAACTTTAAAAAGGGAGCAAAATAGCCAAGAAAGAGAAATGTGACATACCAAATAGATGAAGAAAATAATATTGTGTGAAGTGGTCGTTGGAGGACTTTGTTTTCTCAGTTTCTTTGTTTTCTTACAGGTTACAACCTGTTTCTTGTTGCTGCCCATGAGTTTGGCCATTCCCTAGGTCTGGACCACTCCAAGGACCCAGGAGCACTCATGTTTCCCATCTATACCTACACTGGCAAAAGCCACTTTATGCTTCCTGATGATGATGTACAAGGGATTCAGTCTCTCTATGGTAACTATTAGTTTATTAATTTAACAGCAGAAGAGAGGTATACATTCATTTTCTAAACTATTAGTGAATTTACCATTACCAATATTGCTGTCCTGGTTTTGTTATTAAAACCTGGGAAAGCATGCTTAATCAAACTACCTGCTGAAGTAGAAAATTTTCCATTCTCCATAGTTTTTGCAGAATGTAACTCCTCATGTTTGTATTTTATGCATTGCAAGGTACATTTGATACCCTCACAATACCTCTGACATAAGAAAGGAAAATATTTTATTCTCCATTTAAGCAATGAAGAAACTAAGCCTGCGGAATTTAAGTAGTGTTATTGACATTAACACCGCTGGGTGAAACACAGCTGGAGGGTAACACAGCTTTTGGCACAGCTTTCACCCAGCTTATACAGGGAGAATGTGAAGTTTTAACCAGCTTTTGTAAATTCTGCATATTCTTTCATCCACTCCCGTTTGCCACAGTAGAAACCATCCAAGTGGCCTGTGGTAGTTTTTAATCAACATCTACAGTGACCATTTGTAAGAATCTCTTCCTTTTTTTTTCCTTCCAATTTTCAGTAATATTTACAAAATAGCTAAACCGCAACCCAAACAAGCAAAAGTACCTACCATAAATAGAAGTAATGCCACAGTACACAGTCATCAGTGTAAACACTTCTCAAACACAGAGCTCAGCAAATTTCTTGAGGCCACACCAACCTATTATTTTTCCTTCTGGATTTAAATCTACTACAGCAGCTAGTGTAGGCATAGGCAAGAATTTTGCAATTTTTACTGTTTCTACAATATCTTGACTGACGGACTTAATGATAGAACTAATAGCATCTAGGTAGAGAAAAAAAAGTTTAGAATTATTTTGTGTACTGCACCCCTTTTGCACTCATGTGAGCTGGTGGAAAAGTTACCCACATGTGGCAAGTCACACCAGAGTGGCTGAAGGCCTGGCTTTCCTCTGAGATGCAGCTGCACTGTGGTAAGCTAGTAAAGCAACATGAGTTGATGCTGACGGCTCATAAAATAGGCAAGAGAAAGAGCCCAAATGAGGGCTCCCACAGAGATGACCTGCCGCTAGAAATGGCGTTGAGGAATGTATTTCTCAAGAGAAGTCCATCAAAGCATGGTTGTGCAAAGCATGGGGAAAGTTTCCTCAAAGTCTTTTGCTCCCTCCCCCCACCCCATTTCTATCACTAACCTCAAGAAAGCTAAATTTGTAGCTGAGATGATTCTCAAGAGTCTTGAAGGATGAAAACAGAAGGAAAAGTCCCATAGGCAAGACTTTGGTAACCATGGGGGAAAGAAGTAGGATTACAGGTTCTTTGGAGCATTATGTAGGGGTGGCAGGACTTACTGCCATGCCTGGAGGAAACCCTTCCTGCTCTCCATTGGCAGGATCAGGTCATCCTCAGTAACTTCTTTCACTCATTTCATGACTACAGGTCCAGGAGATGAAGATCCCAACCCTAGACATCCCAAAACGCCAGACAAATGTGATCCTTCCTTATCCCTTGATGCCATTACCAGTCTCCGGGGAGAAACATTGATCTTTAAAGACAGGTACTCTTGATATTATTTTATAAAACCTGTATGTAATAAACATTTGTGAAGCCATGTCTTCAAACTGCTGAAACATGTGGTCAAAATTCCAAAGAAAGATGAAGTTAGTGAAAATAATAGAACTTTAGGCAGATTATTTATATATTTAAGATGAAGTAAATAACTGATGGATAAATGTTTTAGTTTTCAATGGATAATCTTGGCATTGTACAGCTTTCTCCCATCCAAGTACTAACCAGGCCCGACCCTGCTTAGCTTCCGAGATCGGGCGCGTTCAGGGTGGTATGGCCGTAGACTGTACAGCTTTCTTTTACGTCTTTGATTGTAGTTTTTCTCATAACGACATATTTACAAAGTAAATATAGAAATACAATTTATTTAAAAAACACAATTATCGAAATCAATTACCATATTAGTAAACTGTTACTCATAATTGCACATGAATTCCTTTTGATATGGAAAAACTTTGGTTCTGGCAACATATGTTGGAATTTGAGAGAGGAAGTACAAATCTATAGGTGATGAAAAATGAAATACTAATTTTTAATTTTGATATTATTTTAATATCTTTATTTGTTCATTTACTCATTAATCAACTAATAGTTCCCTTATCTGTGATCCTATAGCATCCCTACCTCCTCTATATTAGCTCTAATTCCATTGTGCTCCAGTATTCTCTTATGCATCTGTCTCCCCAGGCCATGAGATCTTGAGAGCACAGTTTGTGTCATTCATGTTTACCATCCAGAGCCCAACACAGTGTCTGGCGCATTTGCTTGCCACTTGCAAGATATGCAAAATTGAACAAAGCATGGGCCCAGCCCACACTTGGAGCCTTCAGAAAGGTTCTGTGAGATTTTAGACTTCAATAGTTTAGGCTAGAGTTAAGATAGCAACAGCTTGTTTAACTGGCACTTAAGGGAAGTGGAAATCTTTCCCCTTCACAGGTGCTATGGAATGGTTGTGTCTAACTTACCTGTATTGATGTGGAGACAGGTGGCTAGCAGGGTAGACATACTGCACTTAAAAAAGTGATGGCATACTCTGCATTTTTACTTTTGTGTTAGATTCTTCTGGCGTCTGCATCCTCAGCAGGTTGACGCAGAGCTGTTTTTAACAAAATCCTTTTGGCCAGAGCTTCCCAACCGCATTGATGCTGCATATGAGCACCCTTCCCGTGATCTTATCTTTATCTTTAGAGGTAAGCTTTCCACCAGGGAGAACTCCCACCTGTCCAGAGCAGGCAGTGATGAATTTGATACCACCAGAGACTTAAAAAAATGATCATTGTCAAAAATAAACCTAAATTAAGAATCAAGTGTAGCAAAATGGGAACCAGAAGGCACCTGAAACCTTTCTACCAAGTGTCCCCAAATTTGACAAGTAAAGAGTCTACATTATTACTTATATCCACTCTTTATTTCAAGGCAATCATGTCAGTTTTTTTCTCTTATTTCCTCTTAAAAATATTTACTAATCAAATGCTATAACAATGTACATTCTGAAAAATTGAAGAAAATTATCCATAATAATTCCCCCTTCTAAAAAATAAATTTATTTTCTCACTCTATTTTCTAGTCTTTCACCATCTGTAATATGTATTTTAAATATTTATATTCATAATGTATATACATTTTAATATTCTACTTGTTCCCTTGACATAGGTTCCCAAATTGCTATTCCAGTTTCATGATCATAATTTATAATGGCTACGTAGCATTTTACTGACATCATTTCTATTGTTTGACTATTATAATTAATG
Source organism: Hippopotamus amphibius kiboko (assembly GCF_030028045.1). NCBI lineage: Eukaryota > Metazoa > Chordata > Mammalia > Artiodactyla > Hippopotamidae > Hippopotamus > Hippopotamus amphibius. The sequence goes on from NC_080194.1 coordinate 49,290,822, forward strand.
CTATAATGAAGTTACTTTTTAGAGAAGAAAATAACTTTCTAATGGTATAAAATTTGAGTTTTCAGTTTAACTTCCTATTCCTACTGCACTGCTTATTCATACAGAAATCTTAATGTATTTTTCACCCAGTTCCAAATTTAATACACAGAGATAACAAATTGCCAAACTAATTATGATATTTTGTTGGCTATACTTACAATTAGGAAATTAGGATCTTATATCCTATTTCTTTGTTTGAAGAATGTGCATATTTTTGTGTTTCATAAACATGGTGACCACAAACACTGACTAATTTATTTCTAAATATGTGAAATGAGCCTTTCTTTGTTAAAGTAAATGTTTATGTATGTGAGTTTTAATAGATTCCCTTGTAATAAGACAATTCTTTTACTTATTCTAGGCAGAAAATTTTGGGCTCTTAATGGTTATGATATTCTGGAAGGTTATCCCAAAAAAATATCCGAACTGGGATTTCCAAAAGAGGTTAAAAAGATAAGTGCAGCTGTTCACTTTGAGGATTCAGGGAAGACGCTCTTCTTCTCAGGAAACCAAGTCTGGAGGTATGGCAGCCATACTTACTGACCCATCATCTTATGTCATAGAGGCAAAGTGAGTCTCGAAAATCTCTTGCTACTTAAAATTATCTTATACATTATTTTAAATGTTAAACCAGTCATTCGTTACTCTTCCTGCAGGTAGTCCCTAACACAGGTATTTAAAAGTCTCAAGTGCTCTTGAATATACACATATAATTCTTGCCCCTTCTGGGCCACTCTTTTCTTTCTTAGCCATTTGTTGTTCTTCAACCATGGCAAAACTCTCTCTCTTATTTTGACATCTTCATTCCTTGTAATCTTTCTCCTGGATACTCTTACTTGTCATCCTCTCCTAATATACATGGAGCTTCATCTTCTGTGGTCAGAGAAGACACAAGAATAGGTACAGGGAAAGAATGAGTGAGAGAAGGCCACAATTTCTAGAGTCTGTTGATCCACTGGAGAGGTTGGCCAGGAAGCTGCTAGGCTTGTAGTTTGTGAAGCCAGCCCCTTCTGAAGAACAAGTAGACCTGGAGTATCTGAAACATATGTAGAGCTCAAGGCAGCATTGACATTGGCAATATTTATGAGCCCAAATCCATGTCTGTATTCAGGGATGGTTATCTCATAGGTACACAATACTTGAAATTTTTAAAATGGTGGCTTTACTTCCTCTATACACATACACATATATATACACTCACGCATGCATGTACATACATACATTCCTACATATCTTCTTTACCTTTTGGCTTCTTTATTTGTGATAATGACCCTCACGACTTTAAATATTACTGCCAGGTTCTATTTGTACTAGTGTTCCAGTCCCTTTACCCTATATGAGGTCTATGGTTCAGTCAAGATGGATTGCTTACCATATCTCAAATGCGCTGTGCTTTTATCTCCCCATAACCTTCCCTTAGCAATTTTCTTTGCTAGCAGTCTTTCCTTATATCTCTCTCTCTTGAAATTCTATCCATTGTTTAAAATTAACTTGAAAGTTTTTCTTGATCACCGCATTCAAAGTTATCTCCCTTCTCATGTAACTCCCATGACATCTCATGTTTACTTCCTCATGAGGTTTAGCCCCTATTGCCTAGTGTTGCAGTTTTGTGTGTATATGTCTTAGCTTTCTTGATAATTCAGTGATTCTTATCTTTTACCTATTGAAGCATACCTCAAGAATATAAAAAAATCTCATTGGTAACAATACATCACAGGAGTCTGTTCTCCTAGGTTAATTTCAGAGTGTGTATGGTTGGCTAGGGTGTGAGTATGTGCAGGGAAAGAGGAGTATGGAATATATAGTTATGGGAGGGGAAAGCTATGTTCCCCTTCCTGGCTTTATTTCCATCAAATGCCTCTATAACTTTTTAGTGCAGAAATTGAACCTTGAATAGTTTGACATCCATTACTGCACTTAGCAAGTTGTCTTACACATAGTGGGGGCTCAACAGATAATTGTTCAATGTGTAAACATACATTTATTTCACTCTAAGAACAGTTTCCTAATAATATACTCTTATAACAGCTATAAAATTTTGAAATGGAAATGAGCTTATAATTGTCTTTACAGAGATAGTCTTTAGGCAAGTCAGAATACTCACCAGGTATCCACTATATACTCAGCAGTATAATTCCTAATTCTAAAAAGCTACCAGATGTTTCAAATGGACTTAAAAATTTGAAACTTTTGCCAATTTTGAGAGCTGCCACTATACTCATTGTATTATTTCTAAAGTAATTTACCTACAACCTAATTAAGAGTTTCCTTTTCTTTTTAAATAGCTATGATGATACTAACCATATGATGGATAACCCCAGACTAATAGAAGAGGACTTCCCAGGAATTGGTGATAAAGTAGATGCTGTCTACGAGAAAAATGGTAACTAGTTTCATTGCACTGACCTTAATGGAGGGCTTCTATAGCCCCTCAAAATCATTTCCTTATGAAGGAATTTCATGCAGAACTTAGATGTGCTAATAAATGTCTGGCAGTTAAGGGATTAGTCATTCTTGTGTGACTACTTAGACAGCAAACAAAAATTAATATGCTTAGAATAAATGAGAATTTTACTTAATGACTGCTAATTCTATGAATAAAAGATGACAAATCTTAAACAATAACTTAAATTTAAAGATATTAAGATGCAGAGAGTATTGCCATAATTCAAATCAGGGGTGGAGTGGAAAGTAATTTACATATGAAGACCAATAATCATAGCATATAATGATTTCTTTTGCTTTAATTATGGAAAGGGATATTATCTCTAACTTACAGCAAATAACCAATATCAATAACTCAAGCATCAAAACTGGAACTCCTGCCAATACAGCAATTAATTCAAGGTGACAATTTAGGAGAGCCGGAGACCTTTATATCTTTCCCTCTCTTAAATTATAAGCAATACATTAAAGCATTAGTGGTATTTATAAAGATAAGCATTGAAATGTTAAAAAAAAAAGGTGAATCTAACAGATTGGGTTTTTAATGGTAACTAGAGTAAAACATTATTTTCAAACTCTGAAATTTTCTTTTTGGTCTCTTTCTTATAGGTTACATCTATTTTTTCAATGGGCCCATACAGTTTGAATACAGCATCTGGAGTAACCGTATTGTTCGTGTCATGCCAACAAATTCCCTATTGTGGTGTTAAGTGTTTTCAAAATATTGTTATTTAAATCTTGGAGAGCATTTGGGATAACACTTCCAGACATTTTTTGGGGGGTCATGGAGGGGAGCGATGTCAAGGGAAAGCTTAGTTCTGTGAACAAGCTTCTGTAAGTTATGTTTGAATATTTAGTATCTATACAGCTATGCGTGGCTGGAACCACATTGAGTTTTAAAGTCATGAAACTCATTATCTCTAGGGATCACCTAATTCTTGTGTGCTATGCAAAAGCAGTAGCTGACAATACTCAACATCAAAAATTGGATATATGGCCTGTCAAAGAGAGTTAGCTTAGTATATTCATAAGGAAACATTACAGACATAAAAGTAAATCATATTTATATAATTAATGAATCATCTTTACTAAATAGTATAAAATAGTATGAAAATGCAATTTGGGGGGAGCATATGACAGCCATACACAAACAACAATAAGCCAAAGGGAAATGTCTGTAATAAATATATTGTAGACAATTTTCCAAAGAAATAACTTGGATTTTGCACTAAAATAGTTGGGTGTACATGTCCCTCTTCATTCAGACACTAAGGAAATATCAAAGTCACTAAAGGTAGCAGACAAAGACTAATGGTGAGGACAGTAGACATGGCCTTTGTATTCTTTTTAATTTTCACTTTTGGCAATGACTCAAGGACTACTTTCAAAGAAGACAAATATTTCTTTTCGTGTTTATAGACGACAAAGAGAGATGATCTCTCTTTGAATTAAAACATTTCAGGTCTTTCAAAAATATCAAAGTAAATTAAAATTAACAAAATGACCCAAGGTCACAGCATCACTTTTTCATAAATCATCTGATTATTTAAGACTAAAAGTAGTGTTTTAACCCTATTTTATCTAGACAATTGTTTTAATTGTCCAGTTTACCTTGGATATATAAGCTGTTTTTGAAAGAAATAGACTAAAATATATCTTATAAATTGGAAGTATATATATCAAAACAGAGATAGCCAAAATAAAGAAAACAGTCTATTGGATTATGGTCCTCTTGAAGAATGAAACTATGCCTTTTCTCTCTTTTTTTTTCCTTAATCCCTGAGAACTTTTTACAGTGCCTGGCACTTGGTATTTATTGAATATATGAATGGCCATCAAGGGAAGAACAATTATGTTGAGAGATCATGTTCATAAACACTCAGGCAGAGAAAAGAAAGTGTATTATATATGCAAAATGTATTAGCAAGTGTTTATATTGTTTATAATAAAAAGTTATTTTCAACAGACATTGTCGTATGGTATATTTTTGTCTTTTGGTGTAATTTAAGCTTTCCTCACACAAAGAGTGTCCATTTAAATCATTCCTTTCTCTTACCAATGTTTTGGTCTTTTGTTTGTTTGGTTTTTATAAGAACAGTAAATCCAGATTCAGCGTTAACTATACCAGGCTTTGTTAACTCAAGTTCTGGTAGAGTTTGTTCAGCCTCGTGCTGATGAGCCCCTTTTTCTGGGCCAGCTCCCCTTCCCTAGATCGAGCCCACAGGTTCCTCGGAATCTTCTCTGCTGAGAGTATTGCTTGGTAATGAAGTGGAGAGAGCAGTAGGTGTAGAGTCAGGAAGCCTGAATCCTAATGCCGACTCCGCCATGAGCTCTGGCACGTTCCTCCAGGCAGCTCATTTAATCTGTTTGGGCTTTACTTTCCTGAAGTTTAAAATGAAAGGATTAGCAGCTTTGGGGAAATATGGGGAAGCAGGGAACCCTGAGGAAGACAAACACTATCTAGAGATTAAACATTAGGTCTTTTCTGTTTTCTTAAGCCCTGTTCATCCCCAAACATTTAATGAGTATGTGTTCAACGTCAGGCACCTAAGATACTGAGATAAACTAGAAAAACTTGATCTCTACCCCTGAAGAGCTTCTATCCTGCTATGGAAAGAAAGCAATTAAAATTGAGTGAATAAAGTGTTTTTTTCAAGGGAGCAGTGTTCTTTATGGGTGCAGAGAAGACTGCTCTTTCCATCCTCCCAGTGCATACTCAAAGTCAGTCTATGCACTTTTCATCTTCCTTGACAATTTAATAGGATTCCTGATTTCTAAGTTTTGCTCTTCATGTAGAACATCGCCCATCCACCCACCCATCCATCCATCCATCTATCCAATAAATAAATGAAGTATAGTAAATATTAATTCTTGTCCTGTGTCAGGAACTGGAGTAGATGCTGGGAGTACAGTGAAAAGCAAAACCTCACTCTCTTGGACCTCATAGTGTAGTTGGGGAGACAGACATTAATCAAATAAGTATAAATTGCAACTATGAAAAATGCTACAAGGTAAGGAAGCCTGGTGCTCTGAGACCCTCTAATAAGAGGGCTTTTTTATCTACTGCATATATCGGGGGAGAGGCATGGGAAGGTCATTCAAGAAGGGCATTACAATGGAAGAGATAGATACCCAAGCTGACATAAGAAAGGAATACTACCAGGGCAGTGAAGGGAATCAGGGAAAGTGCTCTGGGCCCACCCCTTCAGACTAGAATGGATCTGTTAGAGCCCAGTAGAGAGTTACAGAGTTTTTTGTTTTTGTTTTTTTTTGGCTGCACCACGCAGCTTGCAAGATCTCATTTCCCTGACCAGGGATTGAATCAGGCCACAGCAGTGAAAGCCCAGAATCCCGGAATCCTAACAACTAGGCCACCAGGGAACTCCCCTACAGAGAGTTTTACGGTGATGTTGGCAGAGTATGGATAGGTAAACCATACCAGAAACCCCCCTAAATCCAACCATGTTCCGCCTATCCTTCACAATGCTAAATATACATCAGAGGATCTCTCTATGATAAATAAGAAAAACAAAAAGTATTGATTTTTAAAGCTTGTTAGCTAAAAATAAGCTTAGGTCTTTCTAGGGGTTGGCATGTGAGTATCTAGTTCTTGGTAATTGAGTCAGTTGATGGAAACATTAACATTTTTGCGCATATGGGTGTCCACATTATTCTGAAACAAGGTGGGGACCAGAGCACTGAGGAGGCCCTTCCCCAGGGAAGCCCTCGCTCCTGGCCTGGCGTCCAGTCGGTCGGTGCATTGTACTGGTGTGCTAAAAGGCCACTCACCATCCCCACCCCTCATCTCAAGTGGATGAGCTAGCTCTCAGGGAAACCCCAGGTGGATGGTTTCTAATTCCTCTCTGCATACGATGGTTGCTTTAGAATAATACTTCTCAAAGTGCGTTCTGTAAGCCAGCAGCACCAGCACCACCTGGGAACTTGCTAGAAAATGCACATTCTGTGCTACCCCAGAGCCATGGAATGAGATTTGTGTTTTAACAAGTCTTCCAGTCCCTCTGGTCCCACAGCCCCTCAGAAAATCTCTAAAGGAGTGCTCCTTGCAACACTTTTTCTGAGAGAGATGACATGGATGTTCCTGGGGTTGAAAGCTTCCTGCTAAGATCTTGGGGAACACTGTATTCTACACCCCTTCCAGAAGATTCATAGTGTATACTACCTTATTAAAGGCTACAAATAGTCCTCTGTCAAAGAAACTGTTTAGCCTGTTCAACAAGATTTTCCAAAACATATCTGAACATGGAACACCATTTACTTTATTTTACTCTCTTTTTAAAAGAGATGTTTAACTTGATTTCAGAAAAATTTTCATTTGCTTTTTTATTTGCTTGCATGGTCTCTCTCACGGATGACTAGATATATAGATCAATAGATAGAGATACATAGTCAGGATTTTTCCTGACTCCCATCTCTGCTCCAGTATCAATTTCAAATTCCCAATCTGATTGGTGTTACTTGGATCAGTGTCCTTCCACTGTGGCCAGAACACCAAATTCAAGCCACACCAAATGTCTATCTAGAGTTTACCAATGAGGGCAAGGGTGGTATTTAAAAAGAACTCAATATGAGTTGATCAATTGGTCTTAATAGGCTATGCTATGAAATATGTCACAGTTAAAACACAAATATCCTGTTCACACATATATCCATGTATGATGTGAAGAGACCAAATGAATGTTTTACGAGAGATAATGCTATGTCCACAAACGTTGGAGCGCATTTGTCCACAAATATTGGAGCGCATTTGCCCACAAACATTGGAGCACATTTGTCCACAAATGTTGGAGCACATTTTTCCACAGCTGAAGCCCCGGGCAATGCACTGCACTCATGTCACACTGTAGCTAGTTACAGCCTCTTCATCAAATAATAAGGATGAAAAGTTTGAAAACCCCCTTGAAGTGAATTCATAGTTCAAATGTTTTTCACATAGGAGCAATTGACAAGATCCTATGCTGGCATAACAAATTTTGCCCTGGAAATTATCCTGGGAGAACTTTCATGTTAAATTAAAAATAGTGTCCTTGATCTCTGCATCCTCATAACAGAATTAAAATGTCAAAACGGAGACAGCAGACCTCACAGAAAGATAGCCACCTTCCTTCTCTACTAAATTTAAGTCCCAGTTACAGAAGATACCTTGGTATTTAAAGATTCATCATAAGGCTGTGAGATTCACAACAGTTCCACTAGGTGGCATTGGCCATACTGCTTTGAAAATGATGACTCACAATTTAAGTAGTAAGAGGACCAATGCTTCATTCTTTAAGGTAGGGATGAGGAATCTGGCCAAATTGCTGATGGTTGGATTCCTGACTTTATGCCATTGACTTTTAAATAAGGTTTAACAGCTAAGGAATTCAAGAAGAGCTTACTCTAGTGTCCTTATGTGTCCCCGTCACTCATCGTCTTCCTTCACAGGAAGTGAGAGTCAGGATGATGTGTTACACCAAGCCACCAAGACCTGCGGCAGGCCCCTTGGAGCTGGGGCTTGTGCGTCACCACAGGCCTCTGGGTGACAGATTCCAACACGAACCACAAAATACACAGTGTACACAGAGAATGGAATCGCACTCCAAAAAGAAACCAAACTAGCTGGCAGCAAGAGGGAAGAAAATCACCAGTCCTGTTACCTGGGGACAATGATAAGCCTAGAGGAAGAGAATGCTTAAGGTTTCCAAATGTTCTTTCTCACATGGTTTAGTTTTTCTAATGTTTTTGGACTTTTATACCTGCCTGGTATTCTAGAGTTTGTGAAATGTTGATTTAGGATTTCTTGGCTTTGTTCCTCCTCACTGCTCACAAGGCATTCAAAGAGGACTGCAACTATCCTATTAATGAACTCTGTAGAATCAAAGATGTGGTAGGTTTACACTAACAGCATGGCCATTTTGGTGAGAGTTTATCATGGTATCTTATTGGACTTAAATGGTCAAAATTATGCCCTAAAAGTAGATGCTATGAGAACGAAAATTTCTCTTCCATATATTTAAAATTTGTTATAATCCGCTCCAAAAGTAATCATTCAATAATTTCCCCATACATCAACTGAACAAGGAACGATTATAATTGCTTGATATCCGGTGAGTCTGGGAGACTCTCAAATCTTGGTTGAAATGGAATTGGACTCACATTATTCAAAATCTGCTTGTTATATTTTATAGTTCTTTACAAGTGAAGATATTACTGTTTCCATTTTCATGGCTTTATGCTGGATTAAAGGACATCACCCAAGCATCCTTAGCTATGGTCCCATCTGCTATGCCAAAAAGATTTAAAATCAGTAACTAAAGTGTGTTTTGGGTTATTTGTTTTTTAATGTTTACATATACCTGTAGCCTTCCTTTTCTTGACAACCTTCCCTTTCCTTTAATAGACTGGGCACTAAAAGCCAGCACAGTACAAGTCGCAAGCAAAACAGTTCACGCAACCCTTCCAATTCTATCTGGAAAGGATGGTTGCTTTCTGTGGTTAAAGGTGTGGCCTTACTGTGTGGTATCCTCTGGCCAGCCTGTGCTTCAGCTTAATGAGTGCCAAGTGGCTTGTGACTTTGCTTCCAAAGCAACAGAGGGGAAAAGGAAATCTGTGTGTTCTGAGTACCTCTGAGCACATGGGGCACAGTGTGTATGCTTATGCTGGCTCTGTTTCTGGAAAACTCTGGTTTGGATCATTTTGAGCTGAACAGAGGGCTGAGAAACAGCAGCTATGGCCCACTTTTCTGAATGCACTTATTAGGATTTATCCCATGATAAATAAGATACCTGCTAAGCAGTCACATTCCCAACTTCATACGGAACATCCAAACTGATTAATGGTTTGAATAACAGAGATAAAATAAAGGTTAAGGAAGCAGGGCAATGAGGGAGTGAAATAATGGGGAACATTTTGCAGTAGTGGTAATGGATGCAGAGTACTTGGGCCACAAAGTTACCCAGGGATTATGTGGAATTCACTGGAATATGAATGAAGAACTTAGAGCTATTTTACTAGAATTGCCTTATACCCTCTGTAGATGCTCTGTGATATGCTTCTGCTTGATATTTACATTTGAGTTCAAAACATTTCCTGAAATACTTCATTGCGGCAAATTTGGGGGCTGGGGGGATGTGGCAATACTGTATATCCTGTGTTTACTTAAAATGGAAATAACTAGAGGAACCCATTAGATCATCTGATTCATTTTTTTATTTTTACAAATGAGAACTGAGACCAAGAGAAAGGAAATGATCTCTCTGAGACCATAAAATAATGTTGGAGCCTGGACCATAGAAATCATCCCACTTTTCTCCTTCCAGCTTATTAATTCCTCTACTACCTTGCACAGTCCACTATGTGTTTAGATATCCATTATTTATCAGAGGTCATGAAATACATTTAATTCTACCGTAAGGGTACCACTAATTTTATGGTACAAGGGGAGCTGAGTCCATGTGTCTATATTATCTTGGGAAACAGTCAGGCCCCACCAAGTTCTCAGCCTTTGCTGACCGTCCTCTCGCCACAGCTCAGGTCTCTGATTGACCTTAGTCAGAGAGAATGAAAGGACTCTGGCTCAATTGTCTGAGATTCAGTAAAAAAAGCTTTCTTTGCTAGGACAACTTTGGTTCTGCATCCAGTTTTGACAACTCCATTTCTGTGATTTTCTCAAGATTGAGTCTCTACCTTTATTACAAACTGTCCCCTCCTTTAGTCCCTGTGACAGAATCCCTGTTCTTAATACTCTGTGCCCAGCAGATACTGCCTTATTTTTACCAGATCTTACTGGTCCAAGTTCTGGTCCTTGCCTCAGCCCAGAGGCTTGGCCCCACTACGTATTGATGAGGGACGGGTCTCTTCCTTCAGTGAAGACATAACTATTTAGACAAATACAAACAACTATCTCAATTTTGTTTTGTCCATCCCAAACATCTTATATTTTTCTTCCGCCTCTCAGCCATCCAATTGGCTTCTTCAGAAAAAAAAAAAAAATAGTATGACTACAAAGATTGGCACCTTCATAGCACCTGAGCGCCCACCCCATAGTCCCTCTGGACATCGTTAGTACAAAAGCCAATCACAGCTGTCTGTCAGGGAGAAAAAATTTTCCTCTACCCTTCTAGGTTCTTCTGGCTGGTATAAGAATTAAACTGATGTGAGACAGATTAAAAGAAAATCAAACAAAACTTAATAACACGTACATGTGGGAGAGACACAGGAGAACTGAGTAACTTGTCAAAATGTCTGAAACCCTCACCTTAAATACCATCTTCAGCTGAAGACAAAAGAGGTTGTTGGGGGTAGTAGTTTGGGACTTCAAAAGGGAGAAAGCAGTTCACATGGAGATGGAAAAGCAATTGTTTGGTCAACAAATATTTGCTGGCCCATGCAGAGACCATGGGACACAGAGAAGATTCTTAAGCAGACTTGACTTTGTGGGCTGCTTCTCTGTGTACACACCTAGTTCATACTATACTTACTTATGGTGACAGCTCCCTTCCTGGAACGGGTCCTCTGTCTACCTTCTTTTAGGCAGTGAAGGGGAAGGTCAAAGTTTCTTCCTGAGTCTTTTGGGCCTTGATTGTTTCAGCTCAAAATAATCCATATGCCAAAGAGACATATCGGGGTGGGAATTTTGCTGTAATCTGAAAGAATTCGTGTAGAGCACTTAGCACACTCCTAGGACCACAGCAAGCGCACAATAACAGCTGCTACTTCATCAATGCTGAAGATGGTGGTGAGGGTGCGTGGGAGGGTAGAGGTATAGAATGACGGGTCTAACTAAATCAGAGACAGGAAGCATATCCTCAAAACCTGTAGCTGAAGTCATCTTTTTTGTTTGTTTTGTTTTGTTAATACAGTATTATTTGTCTTCCATCCTCAAACTCTGAGTCAACCACTTTCCCCAGGCTGCCTGGGGGGTTATAGGAAAAAGAACATACAATACAGGCCAGAAGAAACATGGGAGAAAGAACTATGGGAAAGGAAATGGCTCCTTCACATGGCAGGGAAGATGAGAAAGGCCACTATCAGATAAAAGAGCCACTGGCCTCCAAGAGGACAAAGCCCAGAATGGCTAGGAGAAGAGCTGTTGCTTTAGAGAAGGGTTCCTGGCATAACAAATAATGAGGCTCCCAAACACAGTCCCAATTCCAGCCCCAGAGCCAGCCACCGCTACCGTGGCAACCCCAGCCCCAACGAGCTTGGCTTCTGTGTCAATGTCCCTTAGAATGGTGTCGGTTTGGAAGCCGTGGCTAGGAATGAGAGAGGTCAGGATACATGAGCAGCCAAGCTGCTGGTGCTCCCATCAGTCATTTCCGTACCACTGCAGACGGTGATGGGCCCAGTGCCTAAGAAGTGCTCCTGACCAAGGAGGGAAGTGGAGATGGACTTAGCACAGGCACACATTTTAAGCAGATGAGGGGCTGTGGCAGGACAACTGTTCTCAGTGCAGAGAAGATGGTGGAGGGGTTGGGCAAGAGTGAAAAGTGAAGTCATTTTTTCGGGTTTACAGCTGTAATCCTCAAGTGAAGTTTACTTCCCTTCAGTTTAGTCAAATAACTGTGTTTGTATGTCTGCTATTTCTCTTGAGAATTCTGCTATAAAAATTCCAAGAAGGAGCTCTCTGGAATTGAAAATAAAATATATCAGTCATCCATTTGTTTACAGCTGATGAGTCCCTTTCTTTGGTTCTGAACCAACAGAGGATCCTTCTTACATAGGCAGTAGCATGAAAAGGCCCTTCTGCCCTTTATGAGGACCATCTAGTCAACTACTGGCCTATGTATACCAACAGTAGATATCAGCATGTGAATACAGTAGTTTAGAAAAAAGGAAAGAGTACCTAATAAATGATTTATTATTATTTGTCCATGAAATACATCTTAAGGCTTATTGGAGGAAATAGATTTTCATTACCAGATGTCTTATTTAGGTTAGTTTTAAAATTTATCCACATTTCCTCAGTATGCACAAAGCCTAGGGGAAAGCCCCAGAGGCTTCTAAACTGCAAGGAAGATTAGCCTGTCATTAAGGATTTCTCCCAAGGGAAGCGAAGGTCTGGGTGAAATGACAGAGGCACTGCACTCTGGGGTTTAGCCCATCTGAGACTAAAATCCTGCTGGATTCTCAGGATGGGTATGGACAGAAACTGTTGATATCCAACCCTTTCCTAAACCTATTTCTTCCAACACTTACATAACTTAACCATGTCATGTGGCCCAGTCAGCTGAAGCACAAGATAGTCAATTTTTCCAACCATGTGCCTGACTTTATTTCTGCATCAGTAGTTGAATCAACTCTGAGCATTCATAGGTAGCTGAAAAAGCCAAATCCTCTGGGCCTAAACCCACTGTTTTAAAGCCATATGGAGTGGATGTAGTCATTGCATAGACAGTGTATCGACATGGCCCCACCCTTAGGTTACAGCATTACAGGTGTGTCTCATGCTCCCTGGAGGACATGAAGACCTATCTCTGCCCATCTCCAACCCCAAATGACAGCTGATGCTATCAGCTCCCAATCCCTCCTCCTTGGGAAAAGCAAGAAGATGGATTAAGGTGTTCCCTTTGGCATATTCCCTTTGGTGATATAATCATTGATGATTCTTTACTTAGTGAAGAAGAATTATGACTTTCCCCCGGGGGGCAAAACACACCCTATAGAAGCATGGTTTTATACCAGCTGGGTGTCTGTTACTGAACATGAAATCATGACAATTAGAGTTGAGTCAAGCTTGAGAAGGCTTTTGGTATATGCCCTCGAGTAGAATTCTCACAACTGAAGCTCTCAAAGAGACTGGTAAGCTTACCATTGATAAGATTGTCTTCCAAATTTCTCAGAATAAACTTTAACTGTTAGGGTTTTCATTCATCACTTTCTCATTCATTAAACAATGTAATTCTGTGTAAATTGCAAACTAATTTTGCTTACTGAGGTTGTTGGTATATTTCTCAGGGAGGAAATGAAGTTTGGTTTAGGTATAAAACTGGGCCAAGGCACCTAGGCAAGAAGTTCCAGTAATAAGTGCCAGGACATGAAACCGAGTCCCCCTAAAACCAAGTTCCCCTGTGAGTATATGATTAATCTCTCTATCCAAAACGTTATTCCCTTTCTTTTCCAACCCCTGTTGCCCTCAGGATTGAGGAGTATCAAAGGAAAAGGGGGGATTGAAACCAAGCAGGACCCTGTGGGGACTTCCTGGGTAAAAAAGCTCCTCCTTCTTCCCCATTAGTTGTTTGTAGAAAAAGGTTTTAGTCTCCTAGGCCTTCCCTGAGTTACAAAGAGCAGACTCAAGCAGTTAATGATTAGAACAGTAGAGTCACAGGACTCCTAGACCCCGTGGAGGGATATAGGTAACAATCGGATGCATATCTTTGAATTGTTCTATAGAAACTAGGACCCCCACCCAGTGGAGGATGGTGACTACATGCTGAACACAAGCACAGAGACCCCAGATGGAACCAGAAGATTGATGATTGAGATTCCCCAAATACCACCCTGTTACCTCACCACCAGGCAATCAGAAGCATCTCCATAAGCTGATCAGGCATCCTACGACCCTCTCCTCTAATGCTGGCTTTAAAAACCTTTGCTAAAACCCATCCAGGGAGTTTAGGTCTTTTGGGCACGAGCTGCCCATTTGCCTTGCCTGATACCCTGCAAATAAACTCTTACTTTGCTGCTAATACCTGCTGTCAGAATTTGGCTCTCTGCACAGCAGGCACAGGAGCCCTTGCTTGGTGACAGATACATTTAGTCAATCATGTGAGTTGATTTGCAGGTTACAATTACAAAACATCAAGTTATTTGATCTACTTAATTTGACAAGTGTGGATTAAACAACTTCCATGGCAGAGTAGGTAAATATTCATGGTCTCTGACCACTGGGAGCATAACTGGTAGGCAGGCGGAGAGTAGACTGGGAAAGAGCGGGTCTTTGAAGTTGATAGGCTTTTCCTTCTCACCCTCAATGAAAGTGCAAAAAGTACCAGTGATTTTTCCCTATGTAGCTCCTCTCTGGGGTGGTATAGTTCTACTGTAATCTCTATTAACCGAATTAAGAAAAGTAAGACAAGTGCTCATTTTATCTTTGTGCCACTGAGCAAATTATGTCTTCACTTGCAGCAAAGGACAGGGACTTCAGTGTGTCCTCCCATGGGGGGTGGTTCCCATAGCCCTGGCTATGTGAGGAGGTGATTGGGTGACATCACTTTGGGGTCAGGGCCAGTTGTACAACCTTGAATGATTCTGGCAGTCGTTCCACTTCACAGATAGTCATGTTGACTACAAAACTCCCCAGGTTTGTGGTCTTATTCTGACTCAGAAACACCCTTGTGTATGAAAAGCTACTCGCTGGTCTAGTGGAGAGCTTGCCCAGTAGGAGCAGGGAATTACAAAGGGCAAGGAGAAAGGGAAGGGGAAATGGGAGGAAATGAGGGGCCTTGGGGAAAAGAAAAACTACGTCCTTTGTAGCTATTTATCCCACCATAAATTGCTACACCTAAAGGGCACTTGGGAAATGCATCTGCCCAAGAGAGGGCACAAATTAAACAGTGTAGAGGTGGCGCATGTTGTCTGAGGTGTGTGTATGTGTATGTACTCCGAAGAGGAGATGCTGGAAACAACTGGTCCTATTTGCTTCCTCTTTACCTCCAGCTTGAGCCATGGAAGAGTACAAACATCCCTCCCATCTTCTACAATCTCTAGGGCTAAGCTCTGTGCAAAGGGGAGTTCAGCTTCCATCACCAGAAATTATTGTTTAAATTATCTCACTCTGAATCAATTAGTGTATACTCCCCGCCGTTTAAACCAAAGGAATCATTGAATAACAAATACTAATCAATAGGAAAGAATGGAGGCAGAGTAAATTCACATGTTGCATTTAGAGCTGATCTATTACATAGAAAAGCATTTTTCACATTTTTCATACTGAGAAATATTTTGTCCTTTTCTTTAGTTTTCAGTAGCTCTTTAAAATCTATTTCTTTAAAGCCTATTGACTGGAATTGGGATCCCTTCGGTGTCTTATGGATAAATTTAGCAGAGTTCTGTTATTCCATGATGGTCAAGCCAGTACACACAGAAAACACTGGATCTTGTATTTCATTTGTAGGTTTTCAAATGACTAATTTGGGGAAAAAGAGAAACCAATTGTATTATAAATGTATGTTATTATAGAGAAGAGCTTTAAAACAAACAAGTAGTTAACTAGTAACCCAGACCTTGCTCTGCTTGCAGCATTGCTCGTGGCAGCATATGTCATTCATTCACCACCCTGGAAGAAGTTTTGCCATCAGCTCCAGTTCCACTAACTGTAATATGATCCAGAAGATTCAGAGGAAGCTGATGATAAGGCATATATACCTGTAGTCTAGTGTCACTCCAAGACACTGTTCCTATTTTCAGCGGGCAAACATTCATTAAGTGTCCCCTAGTTCATCCTTAAGCCTACTTGAATGAGGGAGACAAGTGGGTCCTCTCTGTCCTTCAGCAATTATGAAGTTGTGCTCTATCAGCTTTCTATGACTGAATAGGAGGGCTTGGCAAAGTCCTACCCAACATTCTAAATGCAGCTGAAATGCCACTGCTTGATGAATTCAACTAGAGTTCAGCTAGAATTGAAGCCTCCCTCTTCTGAAATTACAAAGCACATTACTTTTACTTTTCTTACAGTATTTCTATTTCTTACTAACTTGTAAAAGTACTAAGGGTTGGGACCATTTCTTGTGTCTAGAGCTATGTGTTTTGTATAGAAGTTTCTGAATAAGTATTACTCAAATTGAATTGAAGGCTGACCCCCACATGGAACTATGGGGCTTCACATGACCAAGGTCTATAACACAATGATTGTGCCAATGTTTCTAAATGAGCGAAAGCTGTAACAGAAATGATGTCCTGAGAAGTTTCATCATCGACACAATTTAACATTAAACTTCTGGTGTGACCAGCAGTGAATAGACTGTCACACTGTCCTAGGCTATATGTTCCCATATCTCTTTCACTGGGCAATACTTGAGGGTAGGGTCGTATTTACTTATCCCTTTTCACTGATGATTATTTATCTCTCTGTCTCCAATACCAAGTGCTGCTATAGCATATGTAAGTGCACAGTACATAATTTATAACTGCACTGAGTTGTACTTCTGATTGAAGTAATTCACTCCTCAAATCCTTGCTATTTGACTTCAACCAAAAGCACCATCATACTGTGGAGAATGTGCTTTCAGGTCTCCTGGACAGCTGTGTTTTGCTAGTTACCAAGCCCAGAGTCTTTATCCTTCATGTCTTTGACTTTTTTTTGAGGGTGGCAGCATTTGACATTGTTGACAACCTCCCCAATTTGGAAGGTCATGGCACCCAGGGCTTCTGTGAGAGTGTGCTTAGCAAGTGCTTCTCTTGGCTCTATTCTGTTTTTTCCCCTCCTCTTTCCATAAATGTCCCCTAAATTTCTCTCATCAGCTCTTTTTCCTTTCTCCTTGCACTCTTGCCTTTGGCTGCCTGATTCACTTTCAGAGTTTCAAATGACTCTTCCTTGAAAAGATGCAGCCTTGTAAACATGTATCTCTATCCTGATCTTGATCCGAATTTCCAGTTTCTGCTGGACCTCTCCATTCAAATATCTTGCTGGCAAACCAAACTTCACAAAGCCAGAGGGTACATGATTGGCCCCTGACCAATTGCTTCTCTGACGTCATTCACCTCTTATTATTAATCTCATTTATTCACTGCCTTTCAGATACACTGATGTCTTTCTGTTCTTCAAACATGTCAAGTTCATTCTTGCTCAGGGTCTTTGCAACTGCTCTTCCTTTCTGGAGCCCACTTCCCCTGGTTCTTCACACAGCTGTCTCCTTCTTACCCTCTACCAGCCCCAGCCTGGCTACCCTCTCCCACAGCAGTCTGTTTTGTTTCCTCCATGGGCTCATCACTTTGAATGTATCACTTGCTTGTTTAGAATATAGGTGCTGTGAAGATGGACTGACTATCTCTGCTACATTGTAGCCTTAGCACAGGGCCAGGCACATATTAGACATTCTTTTAGTGAACTGTGCCTTAGGAAATCTGGGGTTTTGTCCTAGATCTTTTACTAACCATCTGTGTGCTCTTGGAAAGTTCATTTCCCTCCTTCAACAGCAGTTTTCTCCATCTATAAAAGAGGGAACACTTTTCCAACTATTTTCCTTGCATCCTCTAAGATGCCCACTTAGGTATGCATTAAGAGTGGGGCTGAGTGGGAAGGTTCTCGGACCCTCCTACCCAATCCTACCTCAACAAGAATAGTTTTATTTTGCTTGACATTTTGATCTTCCACTTAAGATTTCATTTGAAGAAATGTGTCCACATTAAAATTAAAAATATAAACTTTAAAAATCACTGATTCTGATCATTGCAAGGCAACTTCTGTCTTAAATGATGACTATGTCCGAAGCAGAATTCATCCTTCCTGTCCTCCCACAGCCAATTTGAATTTCCTATTACTATTTTTGGAATTGTCACACAAATTCAAAACTTCAGAGTAATTTTTGACAGCTCCTTCTTCCTCCCCGCCTCTGTCCAATCTGGTTCCTAATTATTCTAAATACTTTCACATCAATCTTTAATTTCCACTCTCTAAGGATGGAAAGAAGGCCCTGCCTAAGCCCTAGGTCAGGATCTGGTAACCTTCTGCTTGGACCCTTCTAGCATCCTCCACACTGCTCTCCCTGCATCTTGTGCTGGCAGTTCTTTCCTCACAAATTACTAACAGATCTTTCTAAATAATATTCTAGTAGTTAATCTTTCTTCAAAATCATCAATGGCTTTTTATTGCCTACAAAATGAATCGAAAAGACTTACCTGGAGCCTCTCCTGGACATAGTACTATTGGTGCTATGTCCACAGCTCTCCTCTCACAGTTCCACACACAGGGGTCACCATTCTCTGTGACACAGGATTGTACTTTCCTAGCCAAAGCATCTGGCTAGACATCTACAGTTTGGGCAGTGGCCTCTAAGTCAACACGGCAAAAGAACTTTGTCTAATAGGTGTTCTAAACTGGATGGCAGTTGACTGACCAATCTGATACTTTCTCCCAGGAAATTTAAATGCAAGATTTGAGAGAATCTGCAGACGTTAGGTTGGAAAAGAGTGAAGAGAAGCATAGCGAAGAGGCATTGGGCAGAAGCCATGAGGCAGGAAAAGTCATGAAAGGGCAGAGACCATCATGCAGAAAGCAAAACTCCTTGACAGCAAAAGTAGAAGTGGAAATGGAGATAGAAAGTGACTGACCATCTGATGGATGCCTGTTGGACATACTACCTCCTCCATGAAGCCTCAGCTTGTCACACTAGGCAAAAGTCATCAGCCTTCTGAACCTAGCACGTGGCCCCTCTATTTTGGCCTTATTGTACTTTGTGTCTCTCTCAGGGCTCTTTGAGTGTGAGAAATATAGAACTCAACTCTGACTAAGGATTCTGGGTAGCTCACAGAATTGAAAGAAAAGCTAAACTCCTAGATATCAGAAAGGACAGATTCCAGCCCAGTCCTGGTATCTTAAGAGGAAAAATCCAGACTTTCTCTGGGGAGTTCCATTGAAATGATTCTACTTAACTGCTTCCATTTCATGTCAGTCCACTCGAGAATCAGCCTCCAGGAAGAGAGACTTGTATTCTCTCAGCTTAAGATCCTTGGCTACCCTTGGTAGTGGCGGGTGACAATGGGCCTGAACTGGACTGAATGTTCCACAACACAATCATCCCGTGGGACACAGAAGAGAGAATCAAAGTGAAAGAGGATGATTTTTACTGAAAGAAACAGGACAGCATATTGTGCAGGCAAACACACAAAACAAAACAAAAACAGATGTGCAGTACACACCCTCCTCTATTTTACAATTATTTGCAGAGCTGTCTTTGTCACCTACTTAAAGGGGGCAAGTAATACATCTTCCTGTTGAGGGCAGTGGTCACTCATTAATTTTATTTGATCCTCGAGGATGGAAGATGCCTTAGAGGATTGGACGGGGAGGGTGGGGGGGACTCAAGGGAGGGTGGGGGGGAGTCAAGGGAGGGAGGGAATACGGGGATATGTGTATAAAAACAGATGATTGAAATTGGTGTACCCCCCAAAAAGAATAAATAAATAAAATTAAAAAAATTTTATTTGATCCTTTAATAATCACAGTATTATTATCAATGTCTAACACTTGTTGAGCAAACACAGTGACACTGTGTTGAGTGCCTTAGGTGCATTATCTCAACTGATTTTCTCAGCGGATGTATACAGTAGTTGTCTTATTAAGCTCTCTTTATAGATAAGAAAACCATGACTTGAAGACGTTAAGAACTTTCCCAAACACACAGCCAGTAAGAAATAGAACAGGGTTTAAAACTCAGTTTGTGTGACCTCAAAACTCACTCTTTTTTTTTTTTAAGCTTGCTGGATAGATGTAATTAGAGGACTCAGTATACACTCTTATACTCATTGGTTTACGAGTATTTAACCAACTTTGCATAATGATATCAAGACTCCAAATGAATATGATATATTATTCTTCCTATACACAATTGGTGTATATTTTGGAATTATATTTTCTAATATTGGAATTATATTTTCTAATATTGTGGGTAGCATTATTGCCTCTATATTTATGAAAGTAATTAGTGTGTAGTTTTTCTTTTTTGTTGTTGTTCAAGTTTTCATATCAAGTATATATTTCCTCATAAAAAGAGTTGGAAAATGTGTTTTCTATTTTTGCTCTCCAAAAGGGTTTATATATAATAGGATTGGTTTTATTTCTTCCTTAAAGTTTGAGTGGAGTATACTTATGAGACTAATCTGGGACTGGAGTTTTATAATGGGAATATATTCTTTAAGTTCAATAAAATTAAACTAGTTTAAGTTAAAATAATACATTATTTCATTTATATATGTGTGAGCATAAGGATACTAATTTCTGGAGACCCAAGACATCATTGTCCACCAGTCAGAATAGGGACTTATGTGGGTCAGTTGATCAAGGAATTTTAGTTCAGGTTAGTCTCACACTGGACCCACTTATCTCCCAAACTCATCCTGTGATCACTTGCCCAAAACTCAGACTCTTACCCACTCTGATATATTGACTCCACATTATATGAGATGATTGATGCATGTTTTTAATTAAAATATTTTTCCATGCTTGCGCAAAGTATCTTTTAATAATTTATGCAGTCCAGGACACAGCACATCAAGCTAAGACTTAAAAAAGCCGGAAAAGACTTAGAGAAAAGCTATTGAGAGGCAGCATGGTAGTGAAGAAATGGCTGATGAAAGAAAGTCTCAAAAAAATTATGACTATCAAGTGAAAAACTCCAAAGTACCTGGTCAGGCCAAGCCCAGTCCCCTTTGACCAAGCAACAGCCAGGGCAGGGAAAAATAAATGAGACTTTCTAGGAGGACTTTTTGTAGATTGAAAGGTTCTGTGTAAAGAGAAGACTTGGTTATTTTCACTCTAATCTATAGAAAATATTGAAATGTAAGAAGTAAAACCAACAAGTTTTAAATTTTATAATTCACACAAAGGCTAAGGTGTTCTGTGTCTGGCCCTGGTCTCGCAGGCTGAGGTTGGTGGAGCTCTCTACCACTCCCCTGGATGCTGTTGACTGGGCTGGAGGGAATTTTAAGTTGCCTCACTTTGGCAATCCTTGTGTTTTTATTTTTTTTTTGAAATTTACTTTTTATTATTCATTTATCTTTTATTTTTGGCTGCATTGGGTCTTTGTTGCTGCGTGCTGGCTTTCTCTAGTTGTGGTGAGTGGGGGTGACTCTTCATTGCGGTGCGTGGGCTTCTCAGTGCGGTGGCTTCTCTTATTGTGGAGCACAGGCTCTAGGCGTGTGGGCTCCAGTAGTTGTGGCACATGGGCTTAGTCACTCCACAGCATGTGAGATCTCCCTGGATCAGGGATCGAACCTGTGTCCCCTGCATTGGCAGACAGACTCTTAACCACTGCGCCACCTGGGAAGTCCTAATCCTTGTGTTTGTGGAATGTGACTTCTCTGCAAAGAAGTGAAACTACAAGTACACCTTGTCTTATTGTGCTTCACAGATACTGTGTTCTTTTTTACAAATTGAAGATTTATGGCAGCCCTGCATTAAGCAAGACTTTCAGCACCATTTTTCCAACTGCATTTGCTCACTTCGTGTCACTGTGTCACATTTGGGTGATTCTTGCAATATTTCAAACTTTTCATCATTTTCATATTTGTTTTTGTGACCTGTGATCAATGATCTTTCTTGTCACTGCTATGACTCACTGAAGGTCCAGATGATGGTTAGCATATTTTAGCAATAGAATATTTTTTAATTAAGGTATGTGCATTGTTTTTTCGGACATAATGCTATTGCACACTTAATAGACTGTAGTATAGTGTAAGCATAGCTTTTATATGAACTGGGAAACTAAAAAATTTGTGTGGCTCTCTTTATTGCAGTGGTCTGGAACCGCACCCGCAATTATCTCTGAGGAGTGCCCGTACCAGGCCTTTCAAGCTAGCTACTGCTGGACATGTCCACTGTAGAGACAAATTTGCTTCAAAGAGATCTCAAGTGAGTCATTCGTGTTCCTAGAATGCAGGCCTGGGGACAGGAAAAAGACATCATGGGCAAAACTGGTCTGAAGTGAATGGAATCCAAATATTTACTTTTGAGAATCTAAGTGGCCAAGTCCTGTGCACTGGCCATCACAGCAGAGTCATAGTCTTACCACTGTCTGTGAACCATCAAGGGATGGAAGCAAGGGTATCTCCCATGACAGTGTTCCCTACATCTAGAAAATATGGCAGTCCAAGAGAGGAGCATTGTTTCCATGGAAGTCATGGTTTTCTCCATACTATGACTCATCCAATTCATGTCCTGACTAAACTTCCATGGAGTTTTCAGGCTCTTCTTTGAGCAACAGGAAAATGAAGTCTTCTTTCATTCCCTGTAACACTTATTAGCAGCTTTCAAATTTGAGCCATGCGTCTTAAATGGGGTCTCATTTAAAATGTAGATTCTAGGTCATGCCTCTGGAGATTCTGATTAGGTAGGTGTCGATGGACCATATGCTGAGACATACAAATTCCCAGTCTTGTTTGGTTTGAGCTGTTATTTCACACCTGTTTGAATGTTGCTTTAATGGGTTGAACTTCTCTCTCTTTTTTTTTTTTAAATTAATTTTATTTATTCATTTATTATTTTTTTGGGGGTACACCAAGCTCAATCATCTGTTTTTATACACATATCCCCGTATTCCCTCCCTTCCTTGACTCCCCCCCCCTCGAGTCCCCCCCAACCTCCCCATCCCAGTCCTCTAAGGGATCTTCCATCCTCGAGTTGGACTCCCTTTGTTATACAACAACTTCCCAATGACTATATCTATTTTACAGTTGGTAGTATATATATGTCTGTGCTACTCTCTCGCTTCGTCTCAGCTTCCCCTTCACCCCCTGCCTCCTCCCAAACATTGAGTTCTCCAGTCCATTCTCTGTATCTGCATCCTTGCTCTTGTCACTGAGTTCATCAGTACCATTGAACTTCTCTTTTTATTTGGTCCTTCCCTTGATTAGATTGTAATCTTTTTCTTTAATACATTTATTTATTTATTTATTTATTTATTTATTTATTTATTGGCTGCATTGGGTCTTGTTGTTGCACTTGGGCTTTCTCTAGCTGCAGCAAGCAGGGGCTACTCTCCGTTGTGGTGCATGGGCTTCTCATTGTGGTGGGCTCTCTTGTTGTGGAGCACAGGCTCTAGGCGCACGGACTTCAGTAGTTGTGGCATGCAGGCTCAGTAGTTGTGGTGCACAGGCTTAGTTGTTCTGCAGCATGTGGGATCTTCCCAGACCAAGGATCGACCCTGTGTCCCCTGCATTGGCAGGTAGATTCTTAACCACTGCACCACCAGGGAAGTCCTAGATCATAATCTTTGAAATCAAGAGCTGTATCTTTTCTTTCTCCAATACCCTTGAAGGCATACCTCAGTTGTTTACAATATACATGCAAATTGCTGAATGACCAAAAGTTAACAGAAACTGTTCCTTTATGCCCTTCCAGCATGTGAATGTCAGGGCTGAGTTTGAATGGGAAAGAATTATCTTCTAGGTTGAAAGAACCAAACAGATAAGAAATGCTTGGTATAGTATGAATTTATAGAGATGATTCAAAACTCAATGGGAAAAACCTAGAATTTGGAATTTTAAAAATCTCTGTTTTCTCACAGATTTTTTAATCAGTTAATTTTACTTAGAATATTATCTAACAAGGTCAAAATATTGCTTCCTTCTACTTTATACTTAGGTCAGCTCCATTATTTTTATTAATAATTTATAGAAAAGCAAAATTTCAAATTAGTTCTAAATCAGTCAGGAGTGTGGACATACACTGGAGGCCAGAGTCATCTAGTAGTCATTGGCATTTGTTCCCAGAGGAGAGAGAGGGGACTGGTCAATTCCTCCTTATTTAGCAATGTGTCACTCCCTCGTGTAGAACCCGTCAACGGTTCCAGTAAGCTCTCAGGAAATAATTCCAGCTGCCCAGTGTGGCTTACAGACATCATCTGATCTGACCCCATGACTCCACCTAACCCTCTAGCCTTGTCTCTCATTTCCATGACCCTCCATTCCCTCACATCCCCTCCCCCCTTTCCACTACCCTCCCTGATTCAACCA
This sequence comes from Hippopotamus amphibius kiboko, assembly GCF_030028045.1. Classification (NCBI taxonomy): domain Eukaryota; kingdom Metazoa; phylum Chordata; class Mammalia; order Artiodactyla; family Hippopotamidae; genus Hippopotamus; species Hippopotamus amphibius. The sequence continues at coordinate 49,314,972 of NC_080194.1, forward strand.
TCATTTTTTTCACTTCCTCGAAGACCCCATCCTCTTTTTCCTTTCTGACCTTAGAATATATGTTTACTTCCTTTTCAACTTTCAGATCTAATTATAAATGTCATTTCATCTGGGAAGGCTCCCCTCACCCCAGGTCTGGGTTAAGGCATGGGCCTACTTTTTGTATTGTAATTGTGTATTTATTTTTCCTGTATTCTCCACTTAGATTCTAAGGCCAGTGTATGGCAGGAAATGAAAGCCTTATTCATATTTATACACACACACACACACACACACACACACACACACACATATGCATGTGCATATATATCTATACACACATGTGTATACACACACATAGATATTGAACATAGACAAACTGAGTGGAAAGAGGTAATGAGGCAATGTGACTTGTCTCACACCTCACGATCTAGAGCTCTGTAATTATGTTTATTCAAACACTGAGCACAGAAAAACCCTGGGTTACATGATAGTGGGAGCTCCTGGTGAGGATGCCTGTGCCTGTAGACATGAGGAAGATAGGCAGAAGCTCTGTAGGCACACAGCCCATGCCACCCTTTAAGCAGGGCAAGAAGGGCCCCCAAACTGGGTTCTATACTTTAGAGTGTCTAACATATCAAAAACTCTAAATAAAGGCTTTTTTTTCCTATTTGATGTCCTAAGAAGGATTTTTGAAATTTTGCTACCCCCCACCTTGAGTGAACGGTATTATGGGAGAAGGACGCACAAGCTGAATTAGCCTTTCAAGTCAGTACAGGCAAGACTAAGGGTGGCAGTGCATATATGTGAGTGATGGGAGGGTTAGGTGAGAAGGCTGTGTCTCCCAAATCATGTGAAGTGGATGTCTTTGCAAATGAAGCTCCCCAGACATCTTTTCTCCTTTGCTCCTCTGTTTCTCTGTTGGTGTATGTAGTTAGGGAGGTGCTTAGAACTGTCTGGAAATCTTGAGTCAGAAAAGGGAGGCATTGAGAAGAGTGTTTGACCAAGGAGTCCTGGCCAAAGCCCAGCTTCTGCCCTGCCCCAGAAGATTCACAATATCAGGCTCACAGGATGCTGAGGAATGGGAGATGGAGGTGGAGAGAGTGCAGGGATAGGTGCGAGTCCACAGCTTCTTTGGCCTCTAGTCTGGGAGGACCACATTTAAAAACTAAGCTGCAGGTTGAGTGGGAGTAAGAGGTAAGCCATGGGCATGGTTTAATTTATAACTTCTAAATATTTAGACATGCAGTAAGTGGGTCTCTACTTGGATCCTTCCTCCTTGGTCTCCCATCAATATTTGAAGTAGACCTGCTCACAGTCTTGCTTCATTAGCTATGAAGGCTCTTGTGTGCTAATTGACTCCTTGGAAGTAGACATCATTATCCCTCACTTTAACTTTCTATTCAAGGAGTGACTCAACTTTTAATGTGTGCTTATATTGATTCTTCTTCTGTGTCTACCGACTAATCAAACTGCTCACATTCAAACTGTCTCTGAAAGAGGACCCAACTGGTTGGCCAGTCACTACTTAGTATGCATCCCCTCTGTTGAGCAGACTTTATATGTCCATGTCTCAGAGACCATCTACCAACTCATAAGTGTCTTGGGTGAGGCAACCCTCTCTGAGCTAATCACCGGTGGCCACAGTGACAGGTCATGTTGTCCACAGAAGCATGGTGATTTGGGCGTGAGGAAACCACTTGGCACTGGCTCTGAAGAAGCTGTGAGCAGAATAGGCACTCAGAGCTCCATGCCCAGTACATGCTCTTTCCTATATCCCATACTGCTACACAGGTCACTGAATGCTACTTTTGTATTAATTTTTGAGTCATTTATGCAGTTATTCTCATTGCTACCTAAACTATGCCAACTGCAAAAATGTGTGAGAATCTAAATTAAGTCATTCTGACTCTTCTGCAAAAGAGGAAGAGAAACTAAGAACTCTTCAAACTTCAATGCCTGATTTAGAGTTTTTCGAATTATTAAAAAGACGTGGTCAGTTATTTCACTGTAAATTTACCCTGGTTTCAGAAATGCCTTGTTTACATGGGAATGGTTTCATTTCCTCTACAATGGTTAGTAATAGTCGCCATAAAATTAAGACTGTGGGAAAAAAAGAAGCTGCCTCTATATTTAGACAACAAATAGATTCCTTGTCATTACTTAATAGTTTGGACAATTTTAGGGGCTACTTTTGCATAATTTATACACAGTTTACTTATAAACTGGCCCAAGTTTACTTATTAAGCTGGCCTAAACACTCTGCAGTTCAGTATTTTGGTCACATATACTTAACTATCCCTCATAATGTTATGTTACCACTCTCAGTGCTGTGCTCTCCTTAAAAGTAAGCCAATAAGTTGACTTCAGTCTTTCTTCATGCCTGAAATTGGCTCCTTACTGGTCTTCCCTCTTAGTGAATGCAACAGGGGTGGATAATGGGCCCCCCCAGGACTCTTTTGAGTTGCGGCTCCTGGCACCCACACCCAGCCCTCCAAAATGTGAATGTGGATGTCACCAGCTTCTTCACAGATGAACTGTCTCAAAATCTTTGTCTCATCCTGGGAAATGAGGAGGAAACAGATGAGAAAAGTTTAAGCTTAAGTCTACTACCGCAGAGAATGCAAGTTCTCAGAATCGAGGAGAGCTTCAAACATGGATTCTCAACTCTGATTATTCATTGGAGCCAATCATCATGTTTAAAAGACTCACACTCTACCACCAACCTGAGGGTTCTAATGCTGAAATCAGGGGTAGGGATTGGCATACATACATGTTTCTAACAGTAATTTTGATGCTCAAGCCGGATTGAAAGCCAGTGCTTTGAATGAAAGATTTATAATTTGCTTTTATTTCCCCCTCCATCAATGATCAAAGGTTTCATTTCACTGTATGACAGACTGCACACATTGGTGCTATTCCAGTTTTTGGAGGAGAAAAGCTGGGTTCCAATAGTAATCTCCTCAATCCACCATGGGCCTTAAAAGAAGAGTGTACAGAATCATCTAAGCAAAATCATACAGCAAGAAAATCTGCCTGACTTTGGATATTTACTTCCCTTTTAACCTGCTTGTGATTCAATATGGCTTCTGTTTCTCAGGTGTTGAGTTTGATTTGCGGGGGCATCTTTATGGTATCCTTGGTACACTGTTACGTGAGGGATTACAACCAAATTCTTGAAAAAGTCAAAAAAATTGGAATCCTACCTAACAACTAAAAATACAAACAAACCACTTTTGATACATGTAACAAAATGGATAAATCTTACAAAGTGAGAGAAGGCAAAAAGTACTGCATGATTCATTTTTGTAATAGTTTCAAAAAAACCAAAAGCACAGAGATAGAAATCAGATGGTTACCAGGGACTGAGAGTGGGAGAGAGGGCTTTTATGCAAAAAAGCAAAAGAATTTTTTGAGGTAATAGAAATGGTTTATATCTTTTTTCCCTTGTACATTGTGTTTATTAGAGGACAATAGGACCCAGAATTTTGAAGCGATGCTCGGTTGTTATATGTAGCTTTAAAACTGGGATTTGGATTGTATTTCATACCAGGAGGAAGGGGTTTAAATACTCTGGATAGAATGGATAGATTCTCTCCCACAGGGAAAGAAAAAAACACTGCTGTGGCAGTTAATATTTCTGAAGACAAAAATGTTCTATAGTGGGAAGAACACACACATACACACAGACACAAGTAATAACCCAATTAAAAAACGGGAGCACAGGGAACTCTACTCAATACTCTGTAATGGCCTATGTGGAAAAAGAATCTAAAAAAGTGTGGATATTCCTAAGTGTATAACTGATTCACTTTGCTGTACACTTGAAACTAACACAACATTGTGAATCAACTATGCTTCAATGAAAATTTTTAAAACGTGGGAGAAGGACTTGAATAGACATTTCTCTGAAGAAGGTGTACAAATGGCCAACAGATATGTGGAAAGAGATATGTGAAATGAGTAAACAACATTACGAATTACTAGTGAAATGCAAATCCAAACTACAATAAGATATCACATTACACCCATTAGGATGACCATTTTTATTGTAGTAAAAAACATATAACATGCAACCTATCCTTTTAACAAATTTTTTAGCATACAGTACTGTATTGTTAACTACGTGTATCTACATTGTTGTACAGCAGATTTTGAGAATTTTTTCGTCTTGTGTAACTGAAACACTGTACTCATTAAACAGAAACTCTTTATTTCCCCCTGCCCAAACCCCTGGAAACAGCCATTTTACTCTCTCCTTCCGACTTTGATTATTTTCGATATTTCATTTATGTGGTATCACACACTACTTGTCTTTCTGTGATTGGCTTATTCACGTAGCATAATATCCTCAAGGTTCATTTATGCTGTAGTGTATGACAAGATTTTCTTCTTTTTAAGGCTAAATAATATTCCATCTTCTGCATATGGCAGATTTTCTTTATCCATTCATTCTTTGATGAATTCTTAGGATGTTTCTGTCTCCTGGGTGTTATGAATAATGCTGCAATGAACACAGGAGAGCAAATATCTCTTCAAGATCCTGTTTTCAATTCTTTTGGATAAATACCCTGAATTGGTATTGCTGGATCACATGACAGTTCTATTTTTATTTTTTTGAGGAACTTCCATACTGTTTTCCATAGTGGACACATCATTCCTATAATTTCTTCACATCCTCACGAACTGTTATTTTCTGGGTTTTGTTTGTGTTTGTTTTGTTCTTAATTGGGGAGTTTAGCCATTTGCATTTAAAGTAACTATTGTTAGAGGACGTACTATTGCCATATTGCTAATTGTGGATCTGTCTTATAGCTCTTTTGTCCCTCTTTTCCTCTCTTGCTGCCTTCCTTTATGTTTCATTGATCTTTTTAGTGATATGCTTTGATTCTATTCTCATTTTCTTTTGTGTGTCTTCCATTGATACATTCTTTGTGGTTGCCATCTTGTAGTTACAGTAATCTGTTTTAAGCTGATAACAACTTCAATTGCATACAAAAACTACATTTTTACATCACCCCTCTTTATGTTATTGATATCACAAATTACATCTCTGTATTATATATCCATTAATGTATTTTTATAGTTATTTTTGACAGTTATTTTATAGTATATCGTTTACTTCCTTCTTCAGGTTTGAGAAGTTTTCAGCCATTTTTTTCTTCAAATAAACTTTCTGTTCCTTTCTGTCTCTTTTCCTGGAATTCCCATAATGTGTATATTGGTCCTCATTATGATGTCGCATAAGTTCCTTAGAATTTCCTTACGCTTTTTCATTTATTTTTCTCTGACTGGATAACTTCAAATGACTTGTATTCAATTTTACCGATTCTTCTGCTTGATCAAGTCTCCTGTTGAACACTTCTAGTGGAATTTTCAATTCAGTTATTGTAGTCTTCAGCTCCAGAATTTGTTTGATTTGTTTTTTATATTTCTATGTCTGTTGGTGTTCTCATTTTGTTCATAAATTGTTTTCCTGAGTTAACTGAGTATCTTTATGACAGTTATTTTGAATTCTTTGTCAATTAATTCATTTACCTCTGTTCTTTAGCATCGGTTTCTGGAGATCTATTGTGTTCCTTTGATTGGGTCACATTTCCTTGTTTCTTCATGTGCCCTGTAACTTTGTATTAGGATCCACACATTAAAAAAAAAAAAAAAAAAGCCACCTCTCCTAGTATTTATGGACTGCCTTTGTATATGGAAAAACCTTCACCAATCAGACCAGCTAGAGTCTGGGAGCCCTTCAAACCTTCCCTATGGATGTGTCTTCTTTGGACTTGCATGTGTAAATTCTGAATTAGATGGATTTGTTGCCTTTTTTTTTTCAGGAGCTAGTTATCTCTTGCTTCCTCAGGTCTGTCTGCAGTAATGCAGGTTCTTTGGAGCTACCTCAAGCCACTAGGGTCCACTTTTCTTTTCATTGGTCCCCAGGCTTCTAGCGTATGTCAGGTCCCATAAGCACTGACTCAAGTGAAATAAAATCCAGTCCTTTGGGCAGTTCCCTGAAAAATCAGAATCTTAGACTCATGCTCCACTTCTCTTTCTTCCCCCTGAAAGAGAGGCTGTCAAGCTATATTAACCTCTGTCTGCTGTACTGTGGGTCTTCTGGTGCAATAGCATGGCACTAAGGACTCATTTGTTCTCAGAGGTCCCTATCCATCTGTGTTGCTTGGTCCCATCAGTGCTCCAAGACAGGTGAGAGAGAAACCAGTCCCTTAGGTAAGTCCCTGAAAACCTGGAGGATTGGACACATGCTCCAACACTTTCCTTTCCCAGGGAGAAGTCAGGAGTTGGGGCTTTCCTCCCATTTTGGTTCTGCACTGAGCCAGCAGGAGGGCATATGGTGAGTGGGTGCTCCAAACCATTGCCCTTGTTTTCAGCAGCCCCCAACCTAATGTCTGTCAGCATTTAGATTCAGGCAAGACAGAAACCAATTTCTTGGGCAGCTACCTGAAAAGTCTGAACATTGGATTTAGTGTCCAGTCTTTCCTTTTTCTCCCTAGGGAGAAGCATGGAGCTGGGAATTTTCTCCCTATCCACTCAGCTGAGCCAGGAGGAGGCACTTTGGTAAGTGAGTGCCACAAATTTTGCTGCTGACTTTGATAAGGCTAGTTTTGCCCTCACCTGGGATGCAGGAGCCTCTTAATTGATTTTTGGATTTCTCAAAAACAGAATTGGTTCATGTATTATTGTTGAGTCAGTGTCCTCATAGGGAGAGGGAGAGTCTGGGGTTTCCTATTCTGCCATCTTGGTGACATCACTCCTCAAATGGCTTATATCTTAATTGGGGGGGATAGTTTGTATACATTTGCCAAAACTCATCAAAATACCTTTTAACTGTATGCAAGTTATACCTCAATATAATTATGTATGTAAATTATCCCTCAGAAAAGCTGACTTTAAAATCAACTAATTTAAAAATTAACGTAACAGGGCTTCCTAGGTGGCGCAGTGGTTAAGAATCTGCCTGCCAATGCAGGGGAAACAGGTTCGATCCCTGCTCCAGGAAGATCCCACATGCTGCGAAGCAACTAAGCCCGTGTGCCACAACTATTGAGCCTGTGCTTTAGAGCCGGTGAACCACAACTGTTGAGCCCATGTGCTGCAACTACTGAAGCCCACACGCCTAGAGCCCTTACTCCGCAACAAGAGAAACCACGGCAATGAGGAGCCCACGCACCACAAGGAAGAGTAGCCCCCGCTCACCTCAACTAGAGAAAGCCCTTGTGCAGCAACAAAGCCCCAACACAGCCAATAAATACAGGAATAAATAAATAAATAAATAAATAAATATAATGTAACAAATTAAAACAAAAAAGCTCTACAGCCTAAACCTCTTCTAGATATTCTACTTTAATACTCAACGATTTATATGCCATTAAATTCCCTTTAGAACCCAGATTTATACGGGTAAATGTTTCTGATATATGGTCTGTGCTTCCTTTTACGGTTTGGTTTTTTTCTTTGTTTCTAGTCTCAAGACTGATTACTGATAATGTGTGTCAATTCTAATCAACTTTCAAGAGATTTGAAATGCCAATTAGACTATTTCTTTGAAACCTTATACTCCCTTCCCCAAATCTAATTACATTACTAATTTTCATTTTCAGTGGTTGATTGAACCTAGCAGTGCCTAAAATAAACTATGTCCTCAATAAATTTTGTGTTCTTTAATCACATATTTATGGCCATTGTTTTTCATGATCTTAAAGCTCTACCCCTGGCCAACCTGAGTGCACAAGAACCACATTAGAGTAGAATATCAGTGAAGAGATCTCATTTCATATCTTACTCCATTTGCTTTTCTCTCCACAGTTCTCACCCTAATAGTCTTGTGGTACAGTTTCCTCTTGTTTCTCTACTTCAAATATCTCGGAGGTCACTCCTGGCTCCAGCCTCTGGCTTTGTTCTCTTGACTTGGTTCTCCTCACAACCACCATTACTATCTAGTCATGTGACCTCTCCCTCCCTCACCTCTCACCTATGATCCACTGTTATAAAAGTCAAGCTCCAATTGATATCCTGTGAACCCAGGCAGTGAGTGTGTTGTTAAATCTCTAGGTTTATTTTACTTGCTTCAATCTGTATTTGTTGTTTAATTTTATTAACAATAATTTATCATATATTTATGTATAAAATATTATCAGATATATATTTAATGTATACTCTAATGATTTGTTATATTTACTATTTCTGTAATAATTTCATTTATTTCTGTAACAAAATTTAATGTATTTATTATGGAAAGAAAATATTATAGACATCATTGAAGCTCCTCCTTCTCATAAGTCTAAGAGGTTTTTTCTGAAGTAAAAGTTGACTCATTGCTCCAGAGTGATGTACAGTTGACTGAAAATTACTTGGTAACATTTAACTAACTCCTAAAGAGTATGGTTTTGAAAGCAATCTAGGAGTCCTCCTCTTCTTGCTTCCTTTGAAACATGCCTAGCAGAAAGCTTACTGTTTGACTTTTCACTCACTCAGTTCTGGAAAACCTAATGCAATTCAAATTTTGCATAAGTAAAGCTTCAGAATGCATTTCTGCTGTTATCCAACAAGACCTGGAGACTGATACTTTTACGTTATAAAAGCTGGCAGATGTTTAGGGCTATTGAACCATAGACTTTTGCGACAGGACTGATTTCCTTCTTCATTCTTCCTCCTTTTGAGAAGGTGGATTTTTTGTTGTTTTGTAGTATAATATTATATCAGTTCTTCCTTGAGGTAAAATCAAAATTAGCAAGAGAAAGTTTTCTTTATCTTGTCAATTCTTCATCTGAAGAGATCCTAAAGCTAGAAGGATCTGACATATTATTTCCAGTTTAGTCAGAGAACTGAGCAGGAATTGATGGGGTAAGAAGGAGGGAGAGAGAAGGAGAAAAGCACCCAGAAGATGGAAGGGATATGATACCTTCTCTTCTGGAGGAAATTCCATTTAGACAGAAAGGGACTGGATAGGAAAGTGGAAGAAATATTTTGCATCAATAGAATGAACATTGAGCATCTACTATATCACAGGTACATTCTAGACACTGAGATTATAACAGTGAATAAAACAGAAAAAACCTTTATCCTTATGGGGCAAGTTGGAGCAGACAGGTCATAAATATATGTTTTTTAAATTTTTTTAAACTCTGTTTTTAATTGGGCTATAACATGTGTAGTAAAGTATACAAATCTTATATATAAACTTGACCCAGACATTCCACTCCTGAGTTCAGAGAAATAAAATTAGTACTCTGATCACCCATACCCATGTATAAGAATATTCACACAAACTTTATTCCCAATATTCCAAAACTAAAAATGATAAAATATCCAGGGGAATGGATTAAAAAAGGGTGACATTCATAATATGATATACCTCATAATATGAAGAATACATTTCAGCTGTATACAATAACATGGTACCCTATGGTAGCCACAAACCACATTTTGATGTTTTATCTACTTTCCTTCAAACATCTTTCTAGTTCATTAAATCACATTTAGAAAGGATTAGCCAGCAGGAAGAGCCCACTTAAAGATATAGCAGGAAATCCACACTGGCATTATTCTAAGAAGCAGCTGCACAGCTATATAGCAGTTCCTGAGGCTTCCAGACACCGCAGCTTATTTCCAGGGAACATGTCTAGACAGCTGTCAGTAGCTGAATCATATACAGTTACAGGAACTTGGAGAAACTTTGGCCTGTAATCAAAGCAGGAATTTAACAAGAGTTTAAAAATTAATCTATAAAAAAGAATGAAAGCTAAAAGCAAGAGCCAAGTATAAAAGGAATTTTGATATATGACAAAGGTGGCATTTTAATTCTCTTGGGGACTTGGTGGTTAATTTGCAAAATATTATGAGATAACTGGGATAACAGCCTATGAGAAGAAAAAAATTTAGCTTCCTATTCATGTATATAGAATTAAATTCTGGATTAATTAAAGATCCAAATGTAAGAAAGATAATATTTTAAATGTTTAAAAAAACAATAAGAAAATATACCTGTAACGTTAAGAGCATGGGAGACATATTTAAGCAAATCTAAAAACAAAAACAAAACCAAACAAACAAAAAGATGGACAGATATTATTACATTGAAAACTTTAAAAAAATAATGCTTGGAATTGTAAAAGACACCATAAACAAAGTCAAAATTATAACTGGGAGAAAATATTTGCAGTGCATATAATGGAATAATGGACAGTCAATGTTCTTATACATATAAAAGAGCTTTTACAGATTGATAAGATAAAAAGAAACTAACTCAATAGAAAAATTGAGATACTAAAAACTAAAGATATGAACAACACAAGGGTGCCCACTCTCACCATTATTATTCAACATAGTTTTGGAAGTTATAGCCACAGCAATCAGAGAAGATAATGAAATAAAAGGAATCCAAATTGGAAAAGAAGTAAAATTGTCACTCTTTGCAGATGACATGATATTATACATAGAAAATTCTAAAGATTCTACCAGAAAACTGCTAGCACTAATTGATGGATTTAGTAAAGTAGCAGGATAAAAATTGATGCACAGAAATCTCTTTCATTCCTATACACTAATGACAAAAGAGCAGATAGAAAAATTAGGGAAACTCTCCCATTTACCATTGCAACAAAAAGAATAAAATACCTAGGAATAAATCTGCCTAAGGAGGCAAAAGACCTGTATGCAGAAAACTATAAGACACTAATGAAAGAAATCAAAGACCATACAAACAGATGGAGAGACATACGATGTTCTTGGATTGAAGAATCAACATTGTGAAAATGATTATACTACCCAAAGCAATTTACAGATTCAGCACAATCCCTATCAAATTACCAATGGCATTTTTCACAGAACTAGAACAAGAAATCTTACAATTTGTATGGAAACGCAAAACACCCCAAACAGCCAAAGCAATCTTGAGAAGGAAAGACAGAGTTGGTGGAATTAGGCTTCCTGACTTCAAACTATACTACAAGGCCACAGTGATCAAGACAAGTATGGTACTGGCACAAAAATAGAAAGGAAGATCAATGGAACAGAATAGAGAACTAAGAGGTAAACCCAAGCACATATGGGCACCATATCTTTGACAAAGGAGGCAAGAATATACAATGGAAAAAAGACAGCCTCTCCAACAAGTGGTGCTGTGAAAATTGGACAGCAGCATGTAAAAGAATGAAATTAGAACACTTCCTAACACCATACACAAAGATAAACTCAAAATGGATTAAAGATCAAAATGTAAGGCCAGACACTATAAAACTCCTAGAGGAAAACACAGGCAGAACACTCTATGACATACATCAAAGCAAGATCCTTTTTGACCCACCTCCTAGAATAATGGAAATAAAATCAAGAATAAACAAATGGGACCTAATGAAACTTAAAAGCTTTTGCACAGTGAAAGAAGCCATAAACAAGACAAGAAGACAACACTTAGAATAGGAGAAAATACTTGCCAACGAAGCAAGTGACAAAGGATTAATCACCAAAATATACAAGCAGCTCATGCAGCTTCATACCAAAAAAGCAAATAACCCAATCCATAAATGGGCAGAAGACCTAAATAGACATTTCTCCAAAGAAGACATGCAGATCGCTAACAAACATATGAAAAGATGCTCAACATCACTAATCATTAGAGAAATGCAAGTCAACGCCACAGTGAGGTATCATCTCACACCGGTCAGAATGGCCATCATCAAAACATCTAGAGACAATAAATGTTGGAGAGGGTGTGGAGAAAAGGGAACTCTCCTGCACTGTTGGTGGGAATGTAAGTTGGTACAGCCACTATGGAAAACAGTTTGGAGGTTCCTTACAAAACTAAAAATGGAACTACCATATGACCTGTAATCCCACTACTGGGCATATACCTAGAGAAAACCATAATCCAAAAAGAAACATGTACCATAATGTTCATTGCAGCACTATTTACAATAGCCAGGACATGGAAGCAACCTAAATGCCCATCAACAGATGAATGGATAAAGAAGATGTGGCACATATATACAATGGAATATTACTGAGCCATAGAAAGGAATGAGATGGAGTTATATGTAATGAGGTGGATAGACCTAGAGACTGTCATACAGAGTGAAGTAAGCCAGAAAGAGAAAAACAAATACCGTATACTAACTCACATATATGGAATCTAAAAAAATGGTACTGATGAACTCAGTGACAGGGCAAGAATAAAGATGCTGATGCAGAGAATGGACTTGAGGACACAGGGTTGGGGGGGGCAAAGGGGAAGCTGGGATAAAGTGAGAGAGTAGCATAGACATATATACACCAACTGTAAAATAGATAGCTAGTGAGATGTTGCTGTATAACAAAGGGAGATCAACTAGATGATGGGTGATGCCTTGGAGGACCAGGACAGGGAGGGTGGGAGGGAGTCGCAGGAGGGAGGGGATATGGGGATATATGTATAAATACAGCTGATTCACTTTGGTGTACCTCAAAAACTGGTATAAGCGTGTAAAGCAACTATATTCCAATAAAGAGCTAAAAAAAAATATGAGCAAGATAAGAAGAGCATGTATGTAAAGATGTTGAATCTCTCTAGTAGTCAGAAAAATGCAAATCAAAATGATAATAAGAGGCCATTATTTTATCAATAAGATTGGCAAAAATGAATTCACTTTTTCACTTCTCTGGTTCTTTAGGTTAGCTGTTTTGTTTGTTTTTTTGATATTCCCATTAAATACCTTCTGAAGGGTAAATTGAAACAATATTTCCTTTGGAAATTAGAGGACTGTTGGTTGAGAACTTAAAATAAATAGTGTTGGTTAGAAAGCTGACCAAAAGGAAGGGCAGCTGCTTAAAAATATGAATGCAATGACTTTCTCTCACTCTTATCTCATAGGTAGAGTCCAGGTATCTTTAGCTGTTGCTTTTCTATGCCCTGCCTCCAAAATAGACCCAGCAATTCATAAATATTTTGCCTTTCATCATTTGCTAGGAATAAAACCTTAAAGAAATACTCTTTTTTGCCCCTTGTTAAGAAAAAGTAGACAAAACTTGTAACTAAGGAAAAGAGAGGACATCATGTCCTTTCAATGTCCTATTAGCATTTTGTTAACTGGTCCACCCAAGGACTATTTAGTCATGTAGCAGAATGTATTTTTACTTGACTTGTTATTCGCTATTGATTAAAAGTCTAAACTTAGTGAAGCTTGTACAAGTTAATTTATAATTTTTTGGCCTACCAGCAACATCAACAATTTCTGTCCAATAGTAAAGATAACCTTGATTGTTATGATTTTATTGTCTTATAAGGTATTAACCAGTTTTGTACCTAAACTAAATTTATTCTAACATTCTTGTTTCAAATGCCTGTACGCACTTAGTTTTTCAAATATCTTTGGACTAGCTTTTCCATCCTGCTGATTTTCATTAATTAATTGAATACATATATGTCACGTTTTTAACTTTTTGAAAACCAATATATTTTGATACTGTCCTTTTAAAATTTTACCGAATTTTCAAAGCCTCGCTCTGTGTTCATTAAAACAAAACAAACCAAACCAAAAAAAACTTGCTTAACTACCAAAGAAGATCTCTACCTGTTCTTAGCTACTGTAGCATTTGCTGACCTGAATCAAAAAGACTACCAGATATTTCTCCAGCAAATACGGATTTACTTGGGATCAGCAGAGAATTGCAATTTGGTGTCTGTGACCATGGTGAGGCATGTGCAAATCCTCACACAGTAAGGGAAGGAGAACAGTTTTCAAGAGGGTTAAAAGAAGTTGAGAGGGCTTTAGTAAACTGAGTCTGTGGCTTTTCATTAGCTGAGTCCTTGCCAGGAAAGAAGAGAGCATGAGATCTCCCCTTTCTGATCTCCCAGCTCTATTTAATTGAGACTTCTGTTTACTAATTGTTTATATTTGCCCCTTTTGATCAAGATCGTTCTATGAAAGCACTGGTGATCAAGAGTTGGGTTCTCTAATTTCAGCAACTTTTTGTCCTTCAGTGTCAAGAAGGACATTTCCTGGATTTTGTGTCTCGCATTGGAGGTAAAGTACACAGATTGGAAACCTATTAAGTTCACATCAAAGTAGCAAGGAGGGTTAGGAGGAAGAACTCTCAAGCACTTTTTGTCTAAAGTCTATGTGTTATCAAGGCCTTGGGCATTAGAGATTATCTGATCATCAAAGGTTTGGTGACAAACTTCCAACAGGACTTGTCTGGATATCTTGGAAAAGCTGTCTCATCAGATGTCATCTGCTTCAATTCAGAGAAATATTTACTTTTCAGGTCAATCAGTGATATGTAGATCTGGTCAGGGTTTGGCACTGTCTTTAGGTGTGTCACGTGACTCTAAGAGGGTTGGTTAATAGTACTTGGTGGGGGCCTTTCCTGTGAAGTTGAAGAGAATTCTTCTGGATGTGTCTTTCTCCAATAGATGAAATCTCCAGGCTGAACGGTGTGATGCTTAAGGTCTTTGTCTCTCAAGGGCAAACTGTGAAAGAAGTGCTCTACCAAAACATGGTTATTTTTAATAGAAGCAGCTAGGCCTTTGCAATATTGGAGTATCTGTTCTTTTATCAGTTGCAGGTCAAAAGAAGTAGGAGCCAAATGCATTGGGTGTCCTAAGACTATCTCAAAGGGTAAGAGTTTATGAGTTCCAAAAGAGGTTGATCCGAGATTTAGAAGGACTAATGGCAATGTTTTTGGTCAAGGTGTTGGAGGGCCTTTACAAATTTTGCCGATTGTCTTAATAACATTATTAGCATGTTTGACAAAAACTGAGTATTGAGGGTGGTAAGCACAGTGAAAGTGTCATAAAATCAGCCAAACAGCACAGACTTGTCAAAGCACCTCACCAATAAAATAGGTTCCTTGGTCACCATGAAGTTTGGGAGGAGTTTCCCAGAGGACTTTAGCCACAGAAGAGGCAATAGCCTGTCTTCAAGGGAAGGCTTCAGTTCAGTGTGAAAACATACAGACATGACTAAAATACAATTATATCCTCTAGGTGAAGGAAGACATATGAAATACACTTAGGTATTTAAACTTAGGTTTAAAATGTCTGGGAGCAGGCTTCCCTGGTTGTTCTTTGGACAAGTGCGACAAGTGGGACAAGAAAAGTCACACTCTTTGTGGCCTTGTTAATGTTTCCCCACCAAAACTGATTCATGAAGTCTATCATTTTGTCAGTAAATCAATGGTTTAATGCATGTACAATGGTGAGGGTTGAAAATTTTAAAGTCTCTAGGACTGGGTTATTACTTGCTCCAAACCAAAGTATTCTATTATCAAAGAAACAATTACTGAATTTTCAATCTTGTTTTCTCTTTTCTGAGGCCAATGGTTGGGGCTCTCTAGCCAATTTGTCTAAATTATCATTTGGGGAAATATCCCTTATGACAGAGGTTTGTCTGCTGTTGGTTCTTTTAAGGGCAGCTTTCCTTGCAGAAATATCAACAAGGTGATTTGCTCTAGCTTCCAGAGAGTCAAGTTTAGAATGCCTCAGAATCTTAATAGTAGCTAAAGGGGCAGGTAAAAGTATTGCATTCAATAAATTCTGAACATAAGGGCTATTTTAAATTTTATTTCCATTGGAAGTAAGGGAACCACATTGCTTCCACAACTTTTCAAAATTATAAGCTGCTCTAAAAGCATATCTACTATTAGTGCAAACATTGGCAGTTTTGTCCTTGGCTAAAGTACAAGCTCATGTAAGAGTGTATAATTCAGCTTATTGGGCCAAAGTAGACATAGGTAAAGATGCTGCTTCTACAACATCAGAATTGTAACAGCATACTCAGCACAATGTTCACTGTTGTCACCTTTTAAGTACGAAACATTTGTGAACCTGAGAAGTCAATGTTAACCAACAGGATTTCCTGCAGAACATTACAAGGAATCAGGATGTGGTGTGTCATTATCAAGCAGTTGTGAGGGACTTTGTTGGTGACAGAAGGGAGAAAAGTAGCTAGATTAAAGTTATCACAACACAAAAGAGTTATGTGAGAGGCAGTTAACAAAAGAAATTTGTAGGAGTTGAGGCAATAGACTGAGAAATGTTGAGTGTAATGAGAATTCAGGAAGGTTTCTACTGCATTAGGCATAAAAATGGTTAAAGGGGACCTCGCAATAATTTTCTCAGTGACCTTAACTGAGAGGGGAGTGGCAGTATTGGCTCTAAGTCAAGAGGGGTATCACCTCACCACAGGGTCCATTTGCTGGCTATGGTGGTCCTTGTGTTTTGGGGTGAGTACCCCTAGGACATTCCCTTCCTTTTGATATACAACAAGGGAAAAAGGAATCTTATAATTGGGAAGCACAAGCATAGGTGGGTTTATCAAACTCTCCTTTAAGGCCTTGAAGGCCATGTTGTCCAGTTCGTCCTACAAAATTGGGTTGGGCTTGTTATTGTTGAATAAAAAATATAGAGATTTAACCATAAGAGAGAAATTTAGAATCCAATTTTGACAATAACCAACTAGTCCAAGAAAATCTCACAGTTGGTACTTAGTTTTAGGTTTTGGGAAACTTAGGACACCATGAAGTCTATCTGAATCTAGCTGTAGCTCTTGTTCTGATATCCAGTGCCCTAAATATCAAACCTAGGTTTGGGCAAGCTGCAATTTTCTTTGGTGACTCCATGTCCCTTTAAGGCTAAAAGCTTTAGCAAGTGGATGCTGTCTTCCTGTGAGGAGGCTTGAGAAAGAAAGCAAACAAGAAAATCATCCACGTACTACAACAAAGTAGATTCTCTAGGGAACTTCATGTTAGCCAGATCAGCCTTCAGGATTTGAGAGAAATAAGGACTCTTAGTAAAACCCTGAGACATCACTGTCCAGGTGAATTGTCTTTCTTCCTGAGTGAAGGCAAAAGGTTTGACTAGCTTCATCAACTGGCCTACTAAAGAATGTTCTGCATAAATCAATTTCAATAAAAAGTTTTCTTCTGGTGGGAATGGATGTTGATAACATACAAGGGTTTGGAACAACAGGGTATCCGGGGATAAGGATGTTGTTTATTGCTCAGAGGTCCTGGACAAACCTCCACTCACAGCCTTTAGGCTTTCTCACTGGTAAAATGGGAGTGATAATTATAGAGGCTAGAACAAGGGATAATGAGGCCTTGAGGTCTGTAATCTTCTCTTATGGGCTTTAAGCCTTGAAGGGCTTCTTTACTTATAGGAAATTAATTAATTTTGAAGAGAGATTTCTCGATGGAAGGTGCTCTGTGAATTTTGCCAACATGAGTTGTAGATTTTGCCCATAAGGAAAGTGGAAGCTGATTCAACAGGGATAAATGATGAGTGTTTCCAGAATCTGTTCTAGTATCATCAGAGATGGAACAAGTAAAAGATGTCAAAGTGTCATTTAATTCACCTGGTGGGTTATTTTGATGACTGCTGTCGATTTCTTGACTTAGTTCCCCTTTTGGAAGGAAGAAATTTTGGCACAATACTTCTCTAAGAAGTCTTGGCCTAATAAATGGTTAGGGCCAGAGGAACTAAGGAGAAAAAAGTAGGAATGCCTCAAAGGGCCTAAACAAAAGGGAATAATTTCAGAGACAGGAACCCTTGAGGATCACTAAACAGCCCCATTATTTGAACTGTTTTAGTACTCTGAGGCAGGTGCTATTTTATGGGGGCTGAGCACCAAGAGTGTGGCTCCAATGTCAGGACTAAAAAGATTTATCCCCAATCTGGAGAAATATTTCTGTAATTCAATTAAGATGAAGGTTTGGGAAGAGCCCCTGTAGTTCCTTGAAGCATCATCATTGAGAATTGCGAGGATGTTGGAAAGACTGGTTAGAGGGCTGAAGGTGCCTAATGCACTTAAATTATAATAATTCCTTTTCTAATGTCCCGGATCTTTGCAATAAAAGAAGCAACTAGGAGTGTTTGGTTTTGTTTAGGAGGTTTCATTTGTTGGAGTTGAAGTTTAGGAATTTTGGCGGTCTTCCTTTTAGGTGACTCATCTAGAGTATGGCAGAGGTGGTTTGCCAGATTAATTAAATCTGAAATGGACACAGTTTCCCATTCCATCTTGGTCCTTTTTACTAGAAGGGAAAGGTCCTGGTTCAGCTCATTAATAAACATAGAGTTAAAAGCTACTTAGATGGAATCAACATCTGGAAGAGGATCATAATTTTCTTCAAAAACATTCTGAAGTAGGACTTCCTAGGTAGTGCAGTGGTTAAGAATCCACCTGCCAATGCAGGGGACACGGGTTTGATCCCGGCCCCAGGAAGATCCCACATGCCGCAGAGCAGCTTTAGCCTGTGCGCCACAACTATTGAGCCCACGCACCTAGAGCCCGTGCTCTGCAACAGGAGAGGCTACTACAATAAGGAGCCCACGCACCACAACGAAGACTAGCCCTGACTCACTACAACTAGAGACTAGAGAAAGCCCATGTGCAGCAATGAAGACCCAACATAGCCAATAAAATAAATAAATAAATAAATAAATAAATAATAAATTTATTAAAAAAGAATTCTGAAGTAGAATGTAATATTCATGAACAGGTTTGTTGGATTTTGTGGGGAAACCTGACTTTTGTTCCAATCAATACATTTTGGAAAAGCCCTAGGAATTGCTCTATGAGTTTGCCTAGCAATTGTCTGAGCCTAATCTTATAATAAGTTAGCAGGTTTGTCTCCCTGATGTAACTCTATAGGCCTTTTAGGATTTTCCCAAATGATTTTTATCCAATGCTGAGCCTGGTCTTCAACTGACATAAGTCAGAGAAACCAGGTTGATAGGTTTTAATGGTTTTATTAAATTCCTCAGCAAATCTGTGAGGGTTTTCAATTACTTTGGGAAAATCTTTAACTATGGCTCATACTTCAGCTTTAGTCCAAGGAGTATAAGAAATTAAAGGTTTAGCCCCTGGATACTCAGAAGGTTTACTTTTAAAGGGAAAGGTTCTGAGAAGTTCAGAAGAAGAAGGAGTGGGGAGAGTTTGAGAAAAGGGGGGAATTTTGGTGTGAGAATTAGTAAGGGGGATTTGAAGGCATAGAGGAAGCATAGGCAGCATAGAAGGAAGAGAGAGATGACACAGGAGGCAGAGTCTGGTCATGAGGAGCTGAGGGAGAGAGACAAGATGGTTCTGAAGGTGGAATCTGAGACAAAGAAGTCAAGGGAAAATGAGCTTAATAACTGACATAGGGGTCAGAACACCATCAGTAAAGGGCCAGGTAGTCAATGTGGTAGACTTTGTAGACTACAGAGTCTTTGTTGCAACTACTCAACTCTGCCACTGTAGCAAGAAATTAACCATACACAAAATACAACTGAATGAATGTGGTTGTGTTCCAATACAACTTTATTTATAAATACTGAAATTTGAATTTCATATAATTTTAATGTGTCAATTAAAAAAAATTGACCATTTTAAAATGGAAAGAACATTCTTAGCTTACAGGCTGTACAAACACAGGTAGCAAGCTGGATTTGACTTGGCCCACAGCTTGTCTGTTCCTGTCTTCTTACACCATTTAACAACCATACAATTCTTTGATAAATTCTGTACAGTCTATATTGTTATTTATTTATTTATTTTTTGGTCTAGGTCTTATGTCCTTAGCTAGGTTGTAACTTTTCTGAGCAGAGACATGTCATACTTCTTTGGAAACCTCCTAAAGACCAAGTTCATTGTTTAGAGAAAAGCAAGCGAAATAAATGTTGACCAGGAGAAACAGTTTTTCCCAGGATTACCCTGGCCTGAGGAAACTGTGGGTGGTGGTGGATTTGGTCATTTAAGTGTGGAGAAGATCCAGGAAGAATCAGAGGGAACAGAAGCCTCAGGGAAATTCTGAAAGACTTGGAGTTGCCTGCAATATTGCACTTTGATTCAGATCAAGAGGAACTAGAAAACAAAATCCGCTTTTCATCCAATTTGTGAAATCAAAGTGAAGCCAAGCAGAAAAAATCAAGCCACTACCTAGTTAGCCTCCTGCAATTCTCTGCTGTATCTTTAAGGATCAAGATACTGACAAGGGAGTCTCTGTGACTTTCTACAGCCTGATTCTTTGCCTAAAGTGCACCTTCCCACTTTTTGACAGTCTCCCAACTGACTCATCATTTCCAAAAAGCCTTCCCCACTTTTCATTCCACTACCATTCCCAGCACAGACACACAAAGACTCACACAGACACACAGACACACAGACACACACACACACTGGCTTGTGCAGACCTCCTCTAGGGCAGGAATAGTCACTCAACTTTGCATTTACTGTACATCAGACACTGGCTGGGACACTATAGGTACTCACCATTGTTTTGGTTTTTTGTTTTTCTTGGAATGGGGCCTTTAAATTGAACCTACTTTAAATCAACCATTCATAGGTCTTTGAAATACCTGATTTTTATTTGTTTTTTATCTTTGTTTCTAGGAAGCATGAAAGGAGGGAATAAGAAGTAATTAAACTCAGATTTTAGTGCACATCTTTTGTAGAGTCTCCCTTTAAACCCTAGAGCAGTGGTTCCCAAAGTGTTATTGCTGGGCCCACCCTAGAGGCTCTGACTGAGTAGTTCTGGGGAAGGAGCCAAAATTCTACATGGCTAACAGATTCCCAGGAGAGGCTACTGCTGTTGGTCTGGGGCCACACTTTGAGAACCAGTACCCTAGAGGATTTGCTCAACCACTGCCCTATACCACTAAGAAGTTTTGAAAGCTTATCTTCTAACTTGGTGGCTTCCATGCTTACTATCAACCAATCCTCTCCAATCCCAGACTCCTGATTTCTCATTCCAGCCTCACATTATCATTGCCATCTGGCTAGGACAGAACAAAATCAAACCACCAAAAAAGGATGTGAGATGGTTTCAGATTGAAGTAAAAAGCAAACAAACAAACAAAAAACAATAAAAGCTTTGTTTTACATTAAGGAATTAACTGTTGAGAGGTAGTATAATTTTGTAAGCTAATAGAATAACACTGTGGGAAGAATTACGTGATTACTGGGTGGAAAAAAAGCTTTCCCCAAAGGAAATTACACAACCCCAGCCACTCCCATCACCCATCTCAGGGCAGGTATTAAGGTATTAAAACCCTGCTGGGTCATGTTTTTAAATCATCATCAATTGAAATAAACACATCTTGAGTCCCGGTTTGTGTATGTGGCTCTGTGGTGGTGACTGTGACAAGAAAAAGATATAAAGCAAAGTCACTGTTTCCAGGAGTGTGGTCTACAGAGGGAGGAAGAGATATGGACAGTACCTATAAGTATCCATTAAGGGGGAACATGTTGAGATTTGAAAAAATCAAGGGGAGAAGAAAAAGTGGAAGTTCTATGCAGGGAAGAGCAGCAGCACCAATAATAGAAAGACTGGGAGTGTTGGCTGAAGTAGAAAGTTCTCCTAAGGGAACTACTGGAGAAAGGCTAGAAAAGGAGGGAGGGGTCAAACTGTAGAGATTTTTTGACCTTGATTAACTGAATTACAACCTTACCCTACTCCCATGCTTTCTATACACAGCTATCTGGATGATATTGCTAAATAAAAATTTGACTATACTTTGCCCTTGCTTAAATTCTTCAGTGCTTCCTAGGGTCCTCAGGATTAAATTGGAAGTTTTTAGCATAATGCAGGCCCCTGCTCTCTTTTGCAGTCTGTTGAGGCCCACAGCAGGATCCCTCAAAACATGCCTCAATGGCATATTGATTTTTTTTGAGTTAAAGTTACTTAAGAAACAGCCCATGCAAGAGGGACTCTGTCTCCCTGAAAGTAAGAAATAAATATCCCAAGTGAAAGGGGCCCTCCCTATAGGTGAGATATGAAGACACCCTTATCACCAGAGATAAGGGATTCAGGGCCAATAAGCCTTTACAAATGAATCCTGTCCTTCTTTACTGATAAACTACCCAATCCCAAATTTTGCTTAAATTCCTTACTAGTTAAGCACTCAAACCTAAGTTTCTTTGTCCTGTCAATTCCTCTCAAATTTATTATTCCTTGGTCTAAAAAATGTAAAAGCTGCCTGCTTTGGCCACTTCTTGGGTCCTATTTCTATGAGAGCTCCATGAGCACAAATGAAACTTCTTTCTTTTTCTCCTGTTATTCTTGTGTCAATTTTATTATTAGTTCAGCCACAAGAACTCAAAAGGGGTGGGGGGAAATTTCCCCTCCCAGACAAGTCCCATCTCTAGAGATGTCCTCCCAACCCCAACACACAAACACACACACCCACCCTCTGCCCCAGACATTCCTACTCTTTTGGGCTTCGCACATTCCCTGCCTGCTTCCCCTTCCTCACTCCCTGCTTCCCCTCTATCCTCTCACCTGGTCTAAGAGAGTCAGATGACCTACAGTCTCCTCTGAGACTTCCTCTGGGAAGCCTTTTCTGACCCAGAGGAAAGAGTGTGTGCCCCTCCTGCGCTTACCTGACCCCGGCTCCCAGACTACCTTGTCACTGCTTGATCCCTGTAAGGCCCCCAGGGACAGCTTACCCAGGGTATATCCTTCTCAGTTGATTGTAATTATCTGCTTTGTTCTCTGTCTCCCCTATAATACTTGTGAACTCCTTGAGAACAAGAATTGTGCTCCTAGAGCCTAAACCCGTGCCTGGTATATGGTAAATATTTGTGGAATTAATTTTTGAAAGAATGTTATCTTTTTTTTTTGAAAGAATGTTATCTTTAAGAAATAATATGGATTAGAATTTTGAATTTTAAAAATTCTGCAAAATTTGGAAACTATAGAAACGTAAAAAGAAGAACGTAAAAATCATTTGTAATTCCTCTATTCTGAGATAATTCCTTTTAGTTTATGAATGAATTTTTGAGAATAGGGATATTATACAAAACATAAAATGTAGAAAAAATTTCTGGCAACAATGCATCTTATGTAGAGAATGGATTAAAAGTCTAATTATAAAAGAGTTTAGATTCTAGGTATAAGATGATAAATGTATAGACTAGATGGACTAGAAGAAGAACTAAGATGAATGTGATAAGTAGTGCATGAGATGACAGGACTTGGAAATTATTAAAGGTGGTGATGAGTGAGGAAGAGAGTAGAGGAAGAGAGTCAGATGACCTACAGGGCAAATAAATGAAAGATTTTGAGATTGGATGAATGGAGGTATTCTTTTTTGTTTTTTTAAAATTTTTATTGGCGTATAGTTGATTTACAATGTTGTGTTAGTTTCAGGTGTACAGCAAACTGAATTATTTACACATGTACATGTATAGCTTCTTTTCCCATGTAGGCCATTACAGGGTATTGAGTAGAGTTCCCTTAGCTATACAGTGGGTCCTTACTAGTTACCTATTTTATATACTCATTTGTTCCTTCATCAAATATTTATTGGGCACCTAATTCTATGCCAGGCACTAATTTGGTTACTGGGGTATATCAGTGAACGAAACACCAAAAACCCAAAACACCAAAACACCTGGCCCCCTGTAGCTTCGGTTCTGTTGGTGGAAATTGTGGTATCATTGAGGCAGATTTATACTGGGAGATCAATCTTAAAAAGTTAAAAAGTCGTTTGAAGAGGTTTCAAGGAACACGTATAGTCCTTTAATTCTGAACGTAATTATGTAATGATAGAAGTAAGGCATAGTCAAGGCTGTCGCACAGCAGAGTTAAAAAGAAAACCACAGGCCCCAAATGGCATCACTTGTGTTACACTTAGATGTAATACCTAATCTAATTATAGTTTCAACCTCTCCCAGAAATGTAATCTTAATCAACCAGTCTGGAATTCTCTGGTCAACACCCGTGTGCTAATCTGTCGTGTAGTCCACCGCTGTCCCCCAGAGGTGGAAGAGTCAACCTGCATGATCAAACTCTAGTTATTCCATTCCCTCCAAAAAGATATCCTGACCTAAAAATAATCCTTTTTTCTCTTGCTAATATCTTCCTTGCCCCACCCTTCTTTCTCTGAAAACCTTCCATTTTGCAGAACCCCTGTAAGTGCCCTTCTAGCTGCCAGATGAGATGCCCTTCAATTCATGAATCACCTAATAAGGCCAATTAGAGCTTCAAATTTACTCTGTTGAGTTTTGTTTTAACAGTAATGAGCTGGGTCTTTTGGGGACAGCAAAGAAAGAAGACAGTTGCTTCAGAGAGAGGTGTAAAAACCCCTGATTATGCAATGGCTAGTTTTTGGTTGGTGTCTTCTTGATGAAAACTGGGAATTGGTTTCTCTCTCTGAAGAGACATTCCCTAATAAAAATTATATTAACAGTTAATAGCTAGAAAAACCACAGAAAATTTAAGAAACTCCTGAAGAAAAAACACTAATTAAATAATATGCCTCAATTATGGTTACATGAGTGTGTTCATTTTGTGAAAATATTTCAATGTCAACATTTACAATTTGCCTACTTTTCTGTATTTACATTATATATACCAATTAAAATGTTATTTAAAAGCAACATTACTCCAGATACAGTTTCTTCTAAAAAACAACAACAAAACAAAACAAAAAAACCCTTCTCTGTTTCTGTCTGGCAGAGAGAACAAGGGCTATTTTAGGACCTGATGTTAGGGTTGGCTGTGAGGAGCTCCCCCAAGGCCTCAAACCCTGGCATTAGTGGATGTGGACACATCACATTCAAATTCCATTTCCTTGACTAGCAGGTGGACTACAGGCAAATCATTAAAACTTTCTGAGCTTCCTGTTCCTCATCTGAAAAGTAGGAATAATACCAGCATCTTAGAGTCATTATGGAGTTGAAGGAAATAATGTGTATAAAGTATCTGCCATACAGAATGCTCTCATACAGAAATGGTCCTCCTTTTCTCCAGCGACTTTCCTCTTTTACACCTTCATAAGCTTTCCTAGATCTGAGATCCCAATCAAGTCAAAGGGAGATGCCACTGGGTCAGGCATGCCAAAAGCTGAAGAGCAGAAGAGGCTCTAGGAGGAACCGAAGCCAGCCGGGCGCTGGTACTCTTAGGTAACAAGGAAAATGTGAAGGGCTCCCTGTCATGACTGAAACCCAGCCAAACACTGCTGCTGGGGTGCCAATGATAACACGGGAACTTGCAGCTGAAATCACAGTATTTGCTCACTGCAGAGATTTTCCCCACAGAAAAATAGAGGGGTAAGTCAGACAGCAATATGAAATATCAAAACAGTGGGTTTTCCCATGGGATGATGATGGCAGGGAATTTGGGTTTATTTTTTGGTACCAGTCTTACAGGAACATTTGGTTGACTCATTAAAATCCAATCCATGTCTATTTTCATGTGTGCCATCTTCTGACACAGAATTTTGGGGAACTGAGATATTCTGCTTCAGCAGCACGTGGCATTAACTTGCTTTTCTTAAAATCATTTTCCCTGAGGTTTCCATTATCCCTAGTTTGATGCCTGAGGAATCCTAATCAAGGTTCATCTAATAGTAGAATTCGCATGGTCATTGGCTCTAAAGCTTCCCCTGGTTCCCCTCTCTTTGCCTCAGCGGCCTAACCTGACCTTGATCATCTCTGCTCTTTGGTGCCTTCTTCACTTCACGTATAGCCCTGGCCTGAGACTGCACTTTTTTGTGTTTATTTGGTGACCTTAGGGATTCTTTCCTCATTGCACATAATTGGTTCAATGTTCCCCCACTAAGATCTCATCTCTTTTTGATGAGGAGGCTGTGGTATCAATGAATACCATGCCACCTTAGACCCATGCAGGCTGTATTTTCTTTTTTTATGTATTTCTTAAATGTAAAGTAATAATCCCATCACATCTTAAACAAGAGGAAATTTGTTATTAAAATTAAGTATGATTTTTAACAAACTGTGGTTACCAAAGGGGAGAGGGAGGGAGGGATAAATTAGGAGTATGAGATTAACAGACACAAACTACCATACATAAGACAGATCAGCAACAAGTATTTACTGTATAGCACAAGGAATTATTTTCAATATCTTGTAATAACCTATAATGAAATATAATCTGAAATAATAACTGAATCACTTTGCCATATGCCTGAAACTAATATAATATTGTAAATCAGTTATACTTCAAAAAAAAAAAACCTACATGTGCTTAAACACAAAAGATACTCCAAATGTGACACCATCTGTGTCATTGGGTGGTAAGATTCCAGGCGTGGCTCAGCGGAACATGGGACCTTGTCTGTCCCTGATGTCTTATGGCCTTGGACTGACCTCTAACCATTAAGGGACAGATAAGAAAGGGAAAACTGACATAGGATAAGTGAGACATGGAGTCCATTTCCCTAACCTCAGCATCTCCAATGCATTTCTTTATTGTTACAACAGAAACAGGGACTGGCACTCAAAATGGCTTCTAGTCTTTCATCCATCAGTCTGAGCACGTGATAAAATTGCTCTTAAAGATCTGGGGTCGTCGAATAGCCAAAGCAATCTTGAGAAGGAAAAATGGAGTTGGTGGAATCAGGCTTCCTGACTTCAAACTATACTACAAGGCCATAGTGATCAAGACAGTATGGTACTGGCACACAAATAGAAAGGAAGATCAATGGAATAGAAGAGACAACTCAGAAGTAAGCCCAAACACATATGGGCACCTTATCTTTGACAAAGGAGGCACGAGTATACAATGGAAAAAAGACAGCCTCTTCAATAAATGGTGCTGGGAAAATTGGACAGCAACATCTAAAAGAATGAAATTAGAACACTTCCTAACACCATACACAAAAATAAACTCCAAATGGATTCAAGACCTACATGTGAGGCCAGACACTACAAAACTCCTAGAGGAAAACATAGGCAGAACGCTCTATGACATCCATCAAAGCAAGATCCTTTTTGACCCACCTCCTAGAATCATGGAAATAAAATCAAGAATAAACAAATGGGATCTCATGAAACTTGAAAGCTTTTGCACAGTGAAAGAAACCATAAACAAGACTAGAAGGCAACCCTCAGAATGGGAAAAAATAGTTGCCTATGAAACAACGGACAAAGGATTAACCTCCAAAATATACAAGCAGCTCATGTAGCTTATTACCAAAAAAGCAAATAACCCAGTCCACAAATGGGCGGAACACCTAAACAGACATTTCTCCAAAGAAGACATACAGATGGCCAACAAACACATGAAAAGATGCTCAACATCACTAATCATCAGAGAAATGCAAGTCAAAGCCACAATGAGGTATCATCTCACACAGATCAGAATGGCCATCATCACAAAATCTGGAAACCACAAATGTTGGAGAGGGTGTGGAGAAAAGGGAACTCTCCTGCACTGTTGGTGGGAATGTAAGTTGGTACAGCCACTATGGAAAACAATTTGGAGGTTCCTTAAAAAACTAAAAATGGAACTACCATATGATCGAGTAATCCCACTCCTGGGCATATACCCAAAGAAAACCGTAATCCCAAAAGAAACATGTACCGTAATGTTTACTGCAGCACTATTTACAATAGCCAGGACATGGAAGCAACCTAAATGCCCATCGACAAATGAATGGATACAGAAGATGTGGCATATATATACAGTGGAATATTACTCAGCTATAAAAAGGGATGAGATGGAGCTATATGAATGAGGTGGATAGACCTAGAGTCTGTCATACAGAGTGAAGTAAGTCAGAAAGAGAAAGACAAATATTGTATGCTAACTCACACATACGGAATCTAAAAATGGTGCTGATGAACTCAGTGACAAGAACAAGGACGCAGATGCAGAGAATGGACTGGAGAACTCGAGGTTTGGGAGGGGGCGGGAGGTGAAGGGGAAGCTGAGACGAAGTGAGAGAGTAGCACAGACACATATATAGTACCAATTGTAAAATAGGTAGCCAGTGGGAAGTTGTATAACAAAGGGAGTCCAACTCGAGGATGGAAGATGCCTTAGAGGACTGGGACGGGGAGGGTGGGGGGGTCTTGAGGGAGGGTGGGGGGGGAGTCGAGGGAGGGAGGGAATATGGGGATATGTGTATAAAAACAGATGACTGAACTTGGTGTACCCCCCAAAAAATAATACATAAATAAATAAAATTAAAAAAAAAAAAAAGATCTGGGGTCGGGCTTCCTCGGTGGCGGCGCAGTGATTGTGAATCCGCCTGCCAATGCAGGGGACACGGGTTCAATCCCTGCTCCAGGAGGATCCCACATGCCACGGAGCAATGAAGCCCGTGCGCCACAACTATTGAGCCCATGTGCTGCAACTACTGAAGCCCACACGCCTAGAGCCCGTACTCCGCAAAAAGAGAAGCCATGGCAATGAGGAACCTGCACACCACAATGAAGAGTAGCCCCCACTCATCGCAACTAAAAAGAAAGCCCGCACACAGCAAAAAAGACCCAACACAGCCAATAAAATAAATACATTGAAAAAAAAAAGATCTGGGGTCTAAGGAATTATATATTATACCAATTATCTCTCTAAGAATGAGAACTAAGACAACATAAACAATGGTAAATAGCAAGTTTATGAGAATAAACTGATGAGTGAATGATAAACAGTTAAAATTAGGTTGCATGAAAGACACATTAGCGCCAAACTTACCCAAGTCGGTATGTGAAAGAACATTTGTTCAGTGGCTGTGTGGTACCTTGTACTTCTGTAGAGAAGGCTGGGAACATTGCCTTCTCAGCTGCCTGCCTTTACTGTGCTACAAGTCTGCAGGGCAGCAAAATTTGCCACCCCAAGGTGTGCCTCTCAGCATGTGGCTTGTGAGCTGAAAACAAAGCCCAAAAGACTCAGAAGGAAACTTTGACCTTCACTCTAATTGCCTAAAAGGATTTAGATAGAAGACTTGTTCCAGGAAGGGAGCTATCGCCATAGGTAACTATAGTAGAATATGCACCAAGTGTGGTAAACAGGAAGGAACCTAGCAAAGTCTATTAAAATTTCTCTCTATGTGGCCCAGCAAACACTTGTTTCCCAAACAATTGCTTTTCCATCTTCACATGAATTGCCTTCCTCTCCTTTGAAGTTCCAAACCACTACCCTAAAATTCTTTTTTGTCTTTAGCTAAAGATTTATTTAAGTATTAAGGATTCATATTATTAAATATTTAAAGTGAGGGCTTTGGCCATTTTGGTGAGTTACTCAGTTCCTCTGGGTTTCTCCCATATATGCATGTTATTATTTTTTTTTTTTTACTTTATTTATTGGCTGCATTGGGTCTTCGTTGCTGTGCGCGGGCTTTCTGTAGTTGCGGAGAGCGGGGGCTACTGTTCGTTGTGGTGTGCAGGCTGCTCATTGAAGGGGCTTCTCTGGTTGAGAAGCACGGGCTTCAGTAGTTGTGGCACATGGGCTCAATGGTTGTGGCTCGCAGGCTCTAGAGTGCAGGCTCAGTAGTTGTGACGCACGGGCTTAGTTGCCCTGCGGCATGTGGGATCTTCCCTGACCAGGGCTCGAATCCATGTCCCCTATATCGGCAGGTGAATTCCTAACCACTGTGCAACCAGGGAATCCCCTATATATTAGTAAACTTTGTTTGATTTTCTCCTGTCAAAGTCCACTCTCATGTCAGTTTAATTCTTAGATCAGCCGGAAGAACCTAGAAGGGTGGAAGGAACATTTTTCCTCCCCAGCATGTCCATAATCTGTTACAGGTCATCATCACGTGGAAGAGGTCTGGAAATTTGGGGAATGATTACTACCATGAGAGAATCTCTTTTGTGACTTTTTTGTGTGAAATTTTTCTCAAATTCAGGAATTCTTTCTCTGGGGTCAAGGCCACTAAAATTACAAGCATTTTTTATGTGTAAGTATGTTTTTCTGGGGAGGTTTTATCACTTTCATGAGATTTTTTCAAAGACCCATAATCTCCAAAATGTTCTGAACCACAGCTCCATTCAAGTTACTAGATAATGATACAGAGAAGAACCAACAGAAAATTGCTTTAATAAATCTGCAAATATAAGGGAAATAAGTGTTAATGTAGAGTAGACTTAAGATTCCCTTATCACTGTTGTGGAAGTGAAAAACTGGAAACAGAATATACACCCATCTATAAGGAAAGCCCTGAAAATTGTGGTATATCTAAAGTATGCAAAGAGATTTTTATGGAACAAGTTAGATCTATTTTAGATGATTTGGATGGTTTTCTATGATGTGATTATTAAGGGAGAAAAGCAAAATTCAGAGAAATGCACGTAGTATAATTCCATTTTATTAAGCAAATCATAACAAACCTCCTCCCTTGCATGTATGTGTGTGTGTGTTTGTACATACACTATGAGCAAGAAGAAAAAAAGATAGAAAACTGTATACCAGATTATTAAAGAAGAGAAACCAGAGAGCAGGATAGGGTGAGTTATTCAGTGAAGAGAGAAAAAGTGAAGTGGAATGCATGCAAAACAAAGGAACAAATAACAACAAAAAGAGTCACCATTTTGATAATGGAAGATGTACATAATAAAAATTGCATGCAAGGTATGAATTCACTCATATGAAATTAGCTATATGTTCATATATGCATAAAGACGTACATAAAAGAACAGAGTTGTAATGGTGGTTGAAATATTCACGGATATTTTATTCTATTCATGTTTTACAAAGCTGATTCCTTACTCATTTTCTCACATCTTTTGTGGTTCAAATATTTTTTATAACTGCCATATATTATTTACATATTACATTTAAAAAAATTTCATTGTGATAAAAAGAAAAATATTTGCTTACTTTTATTTCATGTGGCAATTCTCATTCTCAGTGTATAATTCCAGTAGCAATTAAATTAATTCTTCTCAGAAATTAGACATAGAAAGCACATAAATTGTAGTCTCTGTACCATGCATCTTATTTTTGGCAGATTCAACAAGAATGTGATACGTGGGTAGGTGTCAATGTGGGTGGCACCAATGGAGAAGTTGAGAGGAAAGAAACCCATGAAATCTACTTTAGCAGCATAGGGGAGGCAGAACTTACTGCAACTCATGCTTTTCAGATGGAACTCTAACTAAAACACAGATTAACAAGAGAAAAACAGTTGAATAAATGCATGTAGTCCACATTATGAGGCAACACTCTAAATGAAAAGTAACTCAAAAAGGTGGCTTAGAAATCCAGTTTGTATAGCATCTTCAACAAAGAACAATAAATTTGTAGAGAAATGACAAGAAATATAGTGGTTTTAGACTTCCAAGGATGGCAAACTGTAAGAAGGTAAATATATAAAAGGAAACTAATGGGGTAAGGTTTATGGATTCTACTGGTGTGCCCTCTGGACTAAAAGTCTATCTGCAGTAAAAAATAAAAATTAAAAAAAAAAAGAATTTATATCTTGTCTTTGAGCAAAAAGGGGGATTTCTTTTGCCTTTGCTGCTTCATAATTGTCTTCAGATCAAAATAATTTTTATGTCACAGAGACATACTCTAGGTGACATATTCTGGTTTCCTTCAGTGGATTTAGGATCGGGGAAAGATATCAAAATGCAACAATCTGCTCAGGGTCACAAACACTGAAGCAAAAAACAGAGCCTGTTAGCTGCTTGAATAGGGCTTGAAGCAAAGAAATGGACTTTGTGGGAGTCTTGTTACTAGAACCGGGTCCTGGGAGACAGCTGCACTTGGGTTAAAGGAAAGCAGTATCAGAGTCTTTCCGAAAGCAGACAAGAATGTGACTAAAGACATGAAGGACTTGCTTGAACTTTTCTGAATTACGCCTAAAATACAGTTTGTAGACATTGTTGTCACTCACTGTAAGATATTTTGTATTTATGAAATGAATTCTAAGCATGATTCATGTTTTCTTGCAGGGCTTATTAATCATCTGATGAACTTGGTATTAGAAAGGAGGAAGTTCCTTGCTGTCTCCACAGAGTGTATATTCTTAAGGCTGACTTGGGTTGGAAAATCCCAAAAGCTTTATTATTCATAATGAAACTAAGATGTGAAACGAGTTCACTCATTTCCTTGGTGTTAAGGAGGGCCTCCCCTCTTCACCTGTGTTGTATGAGACATGTTAGGCAAGCTGACTGCAGAAGAGAGAATTCTACTTCAAGCAATGTGCAAGTGGTTTCATTCTGCTCGAGGTGTGTGTGTGTGTGTGCATGTGTGTGTGTGTGTCTCCTTCTCTTGACCTTCCCTTCTGTGGATTTTCCTTGTAAGGGAGGAATAAAATTTCCTCTTCTCTTCTAGATTTTTCTGACTCATCTAAGGATTAAACTGACATGAGACAGATTAACAGGAGAAAATCAAACAAAGTTAATAATGTGTACATGAGAGAAAACCAGTAGAACTGAGTAATCTGCCAAAATGGCCAAAACCCTCACCTTAAATACCATCTTCAGCTAAAGACAAAAGAGAATAGTGGGGGTAGTGGTTTAGGACCTCAGAGGGGTAGGAAAGCAATTCACATGGAGATGGAAAAGCAAATATTTGGGAAACAAATGTTTGTTGAGCCACGCAGAGACAATGGGACACAGAGTGGACTCTGCGCCCAGGTCCTGCAGAGTTTCCCCCACCATAGCCAGTCCATGTTCTTTGCAGATGTATCTGGTGATAGCTCTATTCCAAGAACAGACTCTATCTAAATTCTTTTAGGTAGTTAAGGGAAAAGTAACAACAACAGCAACAAAACTTCCGGAATCTTCTTAAAAACAATGTTTAATATCTCTGAGATTTTTCAGGGACCCTCTGAAAAATCCCGACGTTAGCCAAAGGTTGAAAGGATTTCATTTAAAATCTGATTTAGGGAAGTTTATCAAAGTTATCAAAATATTTTAAAACATTTGGTCAAATAGGATCATAGGTCACTGTGAAATAATATTTAGTTTATTCACTTAACCAAAGTGACAATAAAAGATTTCAAAGGCACATACAGAGAGTTACAACAGATTACTTGAGGCAAAGAAAATTTTATAATCTGTTATCAAAAGTAGATCAATATTTCTGGAAAACTTTGCCCTCTTAACAGACAGAAAATCAAATTCAAGTTTTGTGTCAACTTACATTTGATATTAAAATTCACTTGTTCCATTAAATTAATTCTAAGTATAACCAGTCCTAACCATACACAAAACTCTTTTCTCAGGGTTCCTTTTCCACAAAACTTCTATAACATTCTTCTTTTTTTAAATCCAGATTTTGTCCTCTGCTCTCTCTCACTCTTTCTCTCTCTCTATCTCTATGTCTATCTCTATTTTTATCTCTATCTCAACTTCTTTAGGACAAAATTACTTTCTTTTCCCTTAACAGAATGCATTTCTATTCCTTATATCTTTTAAAAAATTTCCTTGCATATGAAGATGTTTTTCTTATTAATGGTAGCAGTTTTAAATTCATTAATTAGAATTCTTAACCCTTAGAAACTAATTTCTAGTGAAAACTGAGGTAAGCAATTGTGAACTCTTTGTTATACCAGTTTTTTTTTAAGAACTTTTATTGAGATACAGTTAACATGCAATAAACTGCATGTATTTAGAGTGTACAATTTGGTATCCCAATCTCCCAATTCATTCCCCCCCAACCCTCCCCGCTTTCCCCCCTTGGTGTCCACATGTTTGTTCTCTACATCTGTGGTTATACCAGTATTTTTGATTAGCAAACTTATGAATACATTTCACAATTTCTAGAAACATACGTTTCCTCAGCACATATATTTTTCAATGTGGTATAAAACATGTAACCATAAGACCCAAATATCTTCAGATTTTCTGTAATAAGACAAAAATAGGTAAACTTAGACTTGTTTATCAATTAATGCTCAGTATTTTATTTTATCTGGAAATTATCTAGACATTCAATGAATTCCCATCATTTACCTTAATGAATACCCATCATTTACCTTAGCAAAACTCTAAAGTTTTAGGTTAACAAAAGACTTGGAAAGCATTTTTTTTTTTCAAGGGGGGAAGCATTTTTAAAGTCTCATTCCATTTATGGCTATCTAAATAACCTGTTCCCAACAATTACGCTTAGATTACTCGTGAAAATTTCATGAGATATTAGACAGTCACCATCCCAAGGTATTTTTCTTGCTGAAAAATTTTGTAACAGAGATAACATAAGCTTATTTAATTCTTGGCAAACCTAGGTAAAATAAAAGTTTTATATTTAATGTTGATAACTTTAAAGACATGCCTATTTTAATTAAATCAACAAGTGTTTATTTATTAAGATTAATCCTAGGTCATGTGAGTTTGAAAAACATTTGCATTCATTTATGTTTCTGGGAATTTTTATCTAAGATCTCGTTAGTTTTAGCCAATTAAACAGAGCTTTTAATAAATTAATTTTGGCAGTCCCATTCAGAGGTAGAAAATTACCATATCTATAACATATATGCACACATACAGACACAAACAGAGACTCAGCTCTTATTTAAAAACTTTACCCACGAATCAGGTGAAATACAAAATATTAGTTTGTGAGTAATAATTGGAATAAGTTAAGTTTACTCAGATTGCTAAAGTCTTATTTGTGGAGAGTACTTTTAAGATTTCTATTTGTCTTTGACAAGCAATCTTAAGGAAGCTATGATTTAGAGGTTGGGCAGGAGAACCCCTTTAGGATTTGTATTTTAAAAGCCTCTTTTCCTTTTTTTTTTTTTTTTTTGGCAGGGATTGGGGGGTAGGTGTTCAAGTTCTACTGATCGAATTAACCAGGTTCAGTCTCAGGTGATTCTGTGCTGTGTTTACATTTCTGATTTTGTAGCGCTCTGTGAGACTCTCCTGAAGAGAGTTGCTTCTGTTCCTGCTTGGACATTTGCTCCCAGCTCCCACCTCACGCTGTCGGCTCAGGCCAGCCTGCTAGCTTCCTTTAGCATGTTCAATTAATGTTGCCCAAAGGGTAGATTTACATGCCCTGCTTTACAATATTAGGCAGGGGAGAGTTCCCCAGTGAGACACAATGTCCACCCCCAAAATACAATCATGCAAAAGAGATGTAACCGCTTTATATAAAGCCCATCCAAATTCACAAATTTTCCTACAGTCACATCAATTCTATCAGCTCTTATACCTCTACCCATAGCCTCCACTAGGACCTTATCAACAAATCTCAGTCCTACAATTCTGAAAGGGAATTTTTCCTAGCTAGACATAACATCCGTTCCCATAAAACACTTAGGCAACGTTGACATAACCTCTTCACGTAGCATCTGCTCAAATGTTTCAGCCTTTATAATCCTATCAACCCTCGCACTTTTACTTTTTCTCAGTCTAATTGTAGCTTAAATCAGGGCTCCATCAGTGGATTTTGGTACCACAGCTCCTAAGTCCCCCACATCAAGGAGTCCGTAAACTTCTCTCCATCCCCCAGCCATGTTACCCATTCCTATGTAGAAAGCCTTGAGTTCCAGTGAAAGGTCAAGTCAAGGGACCTGGGCCCATCTGTCAATTTTTAACTTGGTTAATTGGCCTAACTGTTGTCTCCAAGCAATTGCGGTCCAGTTTTTCATTGTAATTTTTGCCTTCCAGCTTCTAAAATTTCTCCAAACTGGGGTAGATGAAGTGAACTTGTTTGGGGCCCTTTAATGTTGGGGGGACAAATAAGGGGTCCCTTTGGCCCACCCAACCTTAGGTAGTGCTGTATTTAAAACCTGTATTTTAACCCCACCAATGTCCATTGTATTTATCCCATTTCTTAATAACCACTGAAAGACTTCGACGCTGCTGGGATGAGTCCCATGGCTCTTTCCTTTCTCATTCTTCTTTGTGCCTCATCTTTTAATACTTGCTTTACTTACCTTATTTCTTAATAACTCTTTAAAAATTTCCACTTTTTTGGGAAGAGTCCCTTGATTTCCCTTCAGCTTTGTCCCATTATCTTGTTAATCAACCTAATATTTTCATTAGTATCTGTAAGGCCTATGAGGAAAAGCTAAGACCAAACATTTGATTAGGCTTCCTGAATCAGTTTTTCTGTTTTTTAAGGGAGTTCTTAAGATTAGCCATTATATTTCTTTGTATCCACTTTTTAATTTGATCTTTCCATAGGTACCAATGAAACAGTTGTTTATGATGAGAGCTCTCTAAAAATTTACCAATTTTAAAGTTTTTCCAATTCAGAGGACTTATCATCTGGTTATTGAAGAGAAGCATCTTAATAGCGATTCAAACCAATAAAGCTTTTTATGGCTTAACCACAGATGAAAGAGGCATTCCATAAGGTCCAGAAAGTTTACTCCCCAAAATATTCCAAGAAAGCAAAGACCTTTGCTGCATAGGCAGTAAAGATGCTGTAGTACCAGCACTAAAAAAGCAACAAGGTTGAGATGACAAAGGCCCTTATGAACTACGACCCCTATGGCAAACTCCCCTGACAGCTGGCATAGTCAAAGAATGCTTAGATGCCAGTCACTCACCTGCACTTCTGACCACCTGCCTCTTCTCGGAGCCGCTACCTATTTGGCTGCCTGCCAGATGTGTGCTGCAGAAGGACACACATACGCCCTTCGGCTGGCAGAGACCAGAGAGCATTATGCTTCCTGGTCATAAAGCCAAGCTCTCAGGACAAGAACCAGATGAAAGGAAAAACCTCTTCTGGTTTTTCTTACAGGCACATTAACAGCTTTAGCTAAGTCTTGGGTCTTGGAGGGCATTTGAGTATTTCATAAACTTGCTTTAGTTTACCCCTGATTTGAGTACACGTGTAGAAAAGAGACAGCCTGCTGCAGAAATAGGAGTACACTCCTGTGCTAGGTCCAGTGGTATCACCTCCATGTTTTTATCATGATTTATTTAACGTTAAACACCTATTGATGGACCATCTAGTAATACTATCACTGTGTATTCTCTGACGTCTCAAAAAGTGTCCACGATGACTGCTAAAACATAAAATGTATACACTTTGTGGAAAAGTGAGACAAAACATTTAGAAAACTATGCTTGAATTGTCATCACCATCACCGCCATTGTCACAACAGCAGCAACGACAACAGCAACAACCATGCAGCACACACCCTATGTAGAAAGGGCCATGTTAGGTAGCCTGTGTGTGCAGCTGGTAGTGTAGCTGTGACAGATATAGTGCATCATATTCTTGTAGTGCTGTTGTGAACTGAAGCGCAGCTCTTCATGGCACCAAGAAGCTAGAGCTTCCCCCATCACTCCCAGAATTGGCTCAGTTCAGGAAAACCCCTTCTCTTCTCACACCACAGCCTCTTTCATGATTTAGGCTCTAGGAAAGAAGTCAGAATGTAAATAATATACTCAGAATCACAAATGTTGTGGCTAGCAGCGTGAGGGGTGCTTGAGGGAAAGGGGAGAAGTATAGGAAAAAATAATTCAGAGATTTAAAAATTCTCTTGCCTCACTCTTGAAAAGAACTATACATATTCTCTCCAATTTGTTCTCTACTTTCTAGCCAATGCCCTGTTTTCTCTGTGAGTTGATCTAACCCACAAAAACATTTGGTCAATCCTTTGTGAGAACGTCACTACTTTTCACTGATACAAAGTTCAGCGGGCTTACCTCTATGATCTAAATAGTTCTAAGATCTAAATAGTGTCTCTGAAATCCAGATCTCTTGGCTTTATGGATGTCTTCCAGAAAATGTACTTTTTATCAACCCTCTAGTGAGATGCCACGTCAGACCAGGCAGAACTGGTGTCATGGGTCATTTACTGACCCAGCAATGTAGAATATATACTACTCTAGGACATATAATCTCAGTGTGGGTGAGATCACTCCCAGGTGGGTGGAAATTGGTCACTGGGGACAAAAACATCTTATTTTTTATGTATAAAGGACAGATGTGCCTATAGGACACAAACTATTACTATATTGTTTACACAAAACCTCTGATATTAAAATTTCATGGGGGCAATGTCTAAGATGTCTCTTTTGGGGAGGCAATACTGAAAGAAGTGTTGAGAAACCCTGAGGTAGGTGTCACCGAAGGAAGAGAACCAGCATTCATGGACAGGCTGTTAATGTGCCAGGGAGAGTGCTGAGCAGCTTCACGCATCATCTGATTTGATCTTCCAAATGGTCACTTATGGATGAGGAAACTGAACTTAAATACTTTGCTCAAAGCCACACAGTTCGTAGGTAACATAGATGAGGTTTAAGGCCAAGTCTGTATCCAAAGCCTTGCTCTTCCCATTAACCCAGCTTCAAAGTCAAACCAGTTCAGAGTTATCTGAGTCATTAACTGTACCCTTAGACACTTTCCCTGCACAGGAAAATAAACAATTGGCTAACAATGTATACGTGTATATCATCATGTTGTCTCTACCTTGGGACACACACATAGGACTTCTTCCTGCTGCATTTTTGTCTTTATAGTTGTTTGAAGGGGAGCCATTTGATGGGGGAAGAAAAGGGACAAGAAAAAGAAACCACAGCTACCTTTACCTTACATATTTCTTCCCTCTACTTCTCTGGGAAGCACCCAGTGTGATAGATCTCACTCCAAAACCCTATGCATTCCATGTTTTTCACCAGTGATCTGCACCTTCCCGCTTGGGAGGAATGTCGTGGAGTTAGGAAACCCACTGACACAATTTTGGGCTGAGAATTAGTTTGGAAGCAAGGGTTTCTAACCAGTTACTCTGACAATCTGCCTTATGGACAGCCAAGTAGCAGTTCCATGTAGGGTCG
This sequence comes from Hippopotamus amphibius kiboko, assembly GCF_030028045.1. Taxonomy (NCBI): domain Eukaryota; kingdom Metazoa; phylum Chordata; class Mammalia; order Artiodactyla; family Hippopotamidae; genus Hippopotamus; species Hippopotamus amphibius. The sequence goes on from NC_080194.1 coordinate 49,353,353, forward strand.
AATTCCAGTTGATTCTGGAAGAAGATGGGAGAGGACTCTATGAGCCATCTCCACCATCAACGTGAGCACTGCTCCAGCCTGTTTGTGCTTCCTTGCTGGGTGTATATGCACTTGTGGTTGAAAACTGTTATTTACGTTAACTTTTCTCCCATATGGAAAAAGTTAGCTGATCTAATCCAACCATGGCATGACCAACATACAGAGACAGTGGTAAAAGGAGAAGGCAAAGAACAAACATTTATGGAGGTCTTATCATAGTAAAGTAGGTGCTTTAATGGATTATGTCATTTATTCTTTACAAAACTTCAATACTATTCCCATTTTACATATAAAGAAAATGAGACATGGAAAAGTTAACTCGTCTAAGTCCACACAATGGGTAGGGTGACTCTAAATATTATGCTTTTCAGAGGTGCTCTGGGCCAATTCCTGGAGCCTTGGCAGCAAGGCACCTTGGCAGCAAGACCATGCCCAGGCCAAGGCGGGAAGGAGGTGTACGAAGGTGAGTCTCCAGAGAGCAGACCAGTACTGCCACTGCCCTGAGGATCCAGATTCACCTACAACATTCCCAGGACTGTCTGGTTACTTCTGGCCCCTACAGTGGCAAAAGGGACAACCTGACTTTAACTAAAAAGATTGAGGGTATCATAGTAACATTTTTACAGTGTTTGCAGTAGTAAGTTAGCCACAGAAGGTAGAAATCTGAAGAAAAATCAAAGTGATACGTGACAAAATAATATTGTAGCAACAAGTCAGCAGAGAGTCAGAAGAACTTGCAGAGGTCTTAGGCAATTCACTTCCCTTTTCCAGACTCCTATTTCTTTATCCATAAAAGGAGAGGTTTAACTAGTTGAACTTTTCCCGCATGAACAGATTATTGGTGAAGAGGTCAGCTGAGGGATTTCTTTGTATATTTGAGGAACATTTCTCCATCTTGGTCCTTGCTGATGACCACATTTTGTTTGCCTCTGTATCCTCAGGCATGATAACAGCTAGCTGAAGGTGATTAACTCAGGGATATACCTTAGAATGTCCTGGTGTCTGTCAAGAAGGAATCAATATAATAGAGCTTTGGATACTTTTGGAAGCTTTGGGTTATAAAATCTGCCTTTTAATAAGGACACTCTTAGTGTAAGTCCTTCCTTGTGAGGAACTCTGATCTAGGCTTCTTTCTGTACTTTTACAGGTATGCTTTTTTTCACATAAAGCATTGCCAATGGCCCCTTGATCACTTCACTCAATGTGTCCCCTGGAAGCCATGTCTCTGTGGGGACTCTCAGCTTCCAGCCTGGGTCTAGATCATAATCTTATCGTAGCTCCTTCTACCACAGGAGATTGGTCTGGGCATGTAGCTGATCTCCTTTTCTCATCCCCATTACCAGCCTCTTTTAAATGTCTTACACAAGAATGCAGTAAAGGAAGGAAGATTCCCAAATGACTAAATCTTTGTCAGGCATTAGGTTAAATAATTTCCCCTATAATTTAAAGTAATTCTTATAATAACTTAAAATAGCTACTGTTATTGTTCCAATTTTACAAATGAAGAAATTAAATCTTAAAGAGATGAAAGTGATCGCCCAAGCTAAGATTCTAAAGCAAATCAACTTGAGCCTTGACCACTGACTGCAATTTCTCTGGTTGCCCAAGGGGTCCAAATTACCCACTTGGGACATTGGATGAGCAAAGACCCAGAGACAATTAAAACTGGGGTGTGACTTTCTATTTTAGCGACCTTTCAGTGAGGACATTCTTTCACTTCCTTTGTATCTTGGGCAGCTTTTACCATCACGCATCTTACATACTACACTCTCTAGACTTCTTGAAAGTCTTCCAAGAACCAGATTCTTTCCTGCTGTGGATAAGACCAATTCTGTCTACTTTCAGAGAAGTTTAGAAGCACACCCTCTTTTGTAATGATTGCTCCCACAAAGGAAGTTTACTACTGATGTCTTTAGGTCCTATTCACCAACTAGATTCCTTCACACATATTTATTGAGCATCTACTAACTTCAAGGTAGTTTTAGGCACCAGGAATACAGTGGTGGACAACACTGACAGTTCCTGTCCTCAGTAGGCATTGTTCTGCTGTTGGAGAACCAACCCCACCCATATTTTCTAATAGATCCCATTTCCCCTGATTTGTAGCCAAACTGTCATGCTCCTCTTATAATTCTCTAATTAAATTCAATATTTGAAAGATTACCTTACAATTCTTCTATGTTATCTTCCTCTTCATGAAGCCTAGAGCCACATCTGGTTGCAAACTTGCAATTCATGGTGTTGTCCTTTAAGGCCAAGGGGAAAAGAATGAATATTAATGAGCACCTGTAGTATGTGCTGTACTTATTACACATTGTCTCATTTAATCATCACAAAAGCACAAGGAGGCAAAAGTTATCATTCTCATTTTCAAATGAAATACCTGAGAATCCTAGAGGTTAAATTGCAGAGCTTGAAGAAGGCAGAGTTTGGAGGTAGATACCAAGTACAATGCAGAGATCCCCTTTCTTTCCTACTTAAGAAGGAAATCATTCACCTGGAGCCCTAACCTCAGGGAAATCCTGGGAAACAGTCAGCATTTCCTAGGCCTTGAAGGTGGGTCAGAGCAATAACTGAATCATAACACACTGTTTTGTGCACCCACTACTCCCTAGACTCTTCGTATAGGATCAGAAAGCAGATCCATTGCTTGCACTTCTGCCTTTGTAATTTACTCCTTGAGTCTTAAATGCTTTCAGTCTTCAAATATTCTCTGTTGACTGAGAGGCAGATTCTGTGTTAATGGAACAATTAGGTCATGGAGGGAGGAGGCTGAGCTGATAGAGAGAGAGAGAGAGAGAGAGAGAGAGATTCCGGAGGCAAACTTTTGCTATCTCCTAAAGTTGAAGCGTTGGCCTTCATGCTACCAACCTGAAGGAGGAAAGGAAATTTCCCTCTGGAATCTCTCTGCCCAGCTACACAGTTGGAATTAGGCCTCAACTTAGATGCCTGAAGATCTCAAGTTATAGAAACAGGATCTGAGCCTGTATAACACAGAGAACAAACATCAAACATCATGATATTATAAACTTTTCCTTTCTAAACATGGAATCTCTATATTACAGTTCTCTAGGGAGCTAGATTCAGCTTAGAAAGTATTCGTCTACTCTAGGAAAAGAAGTTTATTTGTCTAACTTCTTAAATTTAATTTTTAAACAAAGCTTATTTCACCTAAAATAAATATAAGGAAAGTATTATAATGAAAGTTCAGGATCTGAACTTTCTAAAATTTTGCATTTTTAAATTTTCATATTTTAAGTACTTAATATTTCTCATATAATGGTTTACTGTCTAAGGTGGATGGAAGTTGAGGCTTATTTATTTTGAAGAAATGTACTCTGAGTTATCTGAGGGAGGGATGAGTTTGATGCTAGTTGACCCATTGATGGGTTACATATTAATTGACCCATTGTTGGTCCTAGAATAAGGTCATACATGTGTTTGCATGTTTTTGAGGTAAATCAAAGGATGATATCAACTGTGAGTCATGCAAAGGATTTTGTATTCACAGAGCCTGGCCTAAGAGCTATATAAAGAGAGACATTTAAGGAACTTGTACTGAAAAGGAACAGGGTAAACTGGGTTAAACTGTTCAGAAGAAGTGTAGAATGAAGTTTCTTCTGTTAGTACTGGTTCTGCAGGTCGCTGCTTCTGGAGCTGCTCCCCTGACTAACTATTCAGGCCCTGAAGAAAATGACGTGGTATTTGCTCAAGTAAGTATTGACACTATAGAGTTTATCTAGCCTGATTTTGTCTTTAAGATTTATTGCTGTGACCAGTTTTATCTTGAAAAGTACAGTACTATCTGAAAACTGCTTTAGGAGGCTATTTATTTGCTTTTAGCACTTTATTTATTTATTTATTTATTTATTTATTTATTTATGCCAAAGAGGAATGTAAGAAAAAAGAGCCTGGGAAGAAAAAATGTTCCTCTCCTTTTCTAGATGCTTCTGGGGCTGGTCTAAAACTTAAATTGACATGAGACAGGTTAACAGGAGAAAAATCAAACAAAAGTTTAATAACATTTTACACACATGAGAGATTCAGGAAAACTGAGTAACTCTCCCAAATGGCCAAAACCCTTGCCTTTAAGATGCCTTTGAGGACTGGGGCGGGGAGGGTGGGGGGGGCTTGGGGGGGGCGTCAAGGAAGGGAGGGAAGATGGGGATATGTGTATAAAAACGGATGATTGAACCTGGTGTACCCCCCCAAAAAATAAATAAATAAATAAATAAATAAAAAAAAAAGAAAGAAATGGAACAGAAAAAAAAAAAAAAAAAAAAAAAAAAAAAAAAAAAAAAAAAAAAAAAAACCCTTGCCTTAAAAAAACATCAATGTGCAGTTGAGTTATAAATACAGAGCTCCAACAGAAATCTTTCCACATAAAATAATGTATTAATAAATGTATTTTTTTTCCAGAGGTACTTGGTAAACTTTTATGGCCTAGAGATAGAAGCAACTCCAATGACAAAAATGAAAGTCAATAGGGACTCCATGGAGGAAAAAATCCAGGAAATGCAGCAGTTCTTGGGGCTAAAAGTGACCGGGCAACTGGACACATCTACTCTGGACATGATGCACAGACCTCGATGTGGAGTCCCCGATGTTCATAATTTCCGAGTAATGCCAGGGAGGCCAGTCTGGAAGAAACGTTTTATCACCTACAGGTATAACTTCATAACCTAGTATTTTTCTAGTTTCCCCTAGGTCTGTCTTCTAGAAACCTGAACCACTTAGATATAGCCCTAAATCTGGATGTAGATGGGAGGCCCCTCTCAATTGTTAACACTATTCCTGTGTAAAATAGTGTCTCTAGAAGGTAGAATTGTTCACTCAGTGGAGTTGTTGGGCTTGCCAGTCCAGAACAGAGTAGAAAGGCTCTGTAAATAAAAGGAGAATGAAGATGAATCTACAATAAATAAGAGACAAGAGAAAGTTTTCTAGGCTACTTAGATAGATAAATGCAGAAGTTGGGAGCAAGGGCAAAAAGCATAAGCTTCTACAAATGTAAATCCTACATAATGATGATCTGTAAATCATAAATGAGTAGAAATCAAGTTAGATTCTGTTTAAGGAGTAAAGTGCTCAAGGAGAAATATTTCTGTAGCTAATGAAGCAAATTTTTCTTATCTGGCCCATTGATTCACGAAACACTTCATTCTCGAATGATGCTAGCAGAAATGAAGTATTGTAATAAGACAAAATTAACACATGGTTTCGATGTATTTTTGTCTCTCTGTTCTGCTGGTAAAGAATCAATAATTACACTCCTGACATGAAGCCTCAGGATGTTGACTATGCCATCCAGAAAGCTTTTCAAGTATGGAGTGATGTGACCCCCCTGAAATTCAGAAAGATTAACGCAGGCGAGGCGGACATCATGATAAAATTTGCATTTGGAGGTAGAGAATTTGTTACCTCATCTGTCTCATTTGGCATGACTCATAGCATGTATAGATGGACAAATTTTTTTTCTTTTTTCTTTTCTTTCCTTTTTTTTCTTTGTTTATAAGCACATGGAGACTTCAGTTCTTTTGATGGCAGAGGGGGAATTCTAGCTCATGCTTTTGGACCTGGACCTCGTATTGGAGGAGATGCACATTTTGATGAGGCTGAAATGTGGACTAAAAGCTACAGAGGTAGGCTCCCCAAACTCCAAAATGATAGGAAAATCCTAACAAATTCTAAGTTATATCCTGTTTTTGAAAAGCTACAATCTGAGAAAGGATTATAAGGTAGGAAAACTTCTACTGATTAAAAATTTGCCACTAAATAAAAATGTAACACTGTCTCAATTTCACTCTCTATAAATGGAGCATATTGGACTAGATTATTTTAAAGGTCAATTCTAAGAATCTGTGAAGATAAACTAATTTATTAGTATAAACTCAGGAACCTTAAGAACCATAGTATGGAAAGAAAAAAGCCATTATTTAGGGAATCAGTTTTTGGCAGTGCAATCCATAAACTTGAGCAAACACAGATTCTAATTCTATGTACGCCAACCGTTCTAGCATAGGGATGATCATTTACATGATTCATTGTATGCTGACAATTTCTTAGATTCATAGTGACACAGAAAGATGAAATTGTAGAGAAGTTAGAGATCCCTATAAAGAAACTCAAGGTTATATGGTCATGTATTCTCTTGTGGTTCTGGGATAAAATTTTCAGAATGCCCAATTGATCATGTAACAATATCTTGTGTGTATTTACAGAGGGGCTATAACTCATCATCCAGCCCAGACGGTTGGAGGATGAGGGTAACGAGTATCCCCTGTTATTTGGAGAAGTCACTATCTACTGGAGAATTCAAACCATCACATCAGAAGTGTTCCTAATCTTTCTATTGGAAATTCCAGATTATATGACTGTCTCCTGTGGAAAGTAAATGAAGAGAAAATCATCCAGAACATGCTCTATACAGCATCCCCCCCCACCCCCGGCTGATATTGCATGTGCTAGATGGAAATATTTTTATAGACCAGAAAGTCTGTTTTAGTCTGACACGTGGCCTAAGGGTTATGAAATCCATGATTGAGAGGAGAATTTTTCATTGTCAAAAGACAAATGATGTAGGATTAGGTTCTTGCTGAGCCTCAGATCCTCAGTAGACATGCTGAATTTATCTACATTTTAGACAAGAGTATTTGGGGTTTGTAATCTCTTCATCTGACAGGAGAAATTTATGCTGGTTAGCCTCACAAAATTTTTAAAATTCTAAAGAAACTTAGGAAAGTCGTTTAATACAGATCTCTACAGAGAGCGAAATGGGAAGGTTAGTGGGTACCTTGTGAAAAAGCTGGGACGAGAACATTTGTTTCCTGGCTCGTATCTTAGCCCAATGTATACTTTCTACTGTCCATGTTGCCTTGTTTTAATTTGCTTGATTCTAAGCTTTCAAAAAACTAAATTATTTATGAAAATTCTTATTAAAATGCTTATTCTCAGCTTAATTTTGACATGGTAGATTAAATGAACAATTCCCACAATTTTTACTGAGTTTCTATTAGGGTGTTAGGCGATGGGGGTGATTGGATACAGAGATGAAAAGGACACAGTCTTGCCCTTGAGAAGTCCACAATCTAAAAGGAAACAGAACACAAACAAAAATCCATTATTTTGAGATGCTAACGAATGGTGATCTTTTATACAAAATACTATAAAAATTGGGAATAAGATAGTCAAATTGTAAAAGGTTTTGTTTACTCTTCTCAGTCTTATGTGGATTGGAGAGAATTAGTTTTTGCTTCTTCTTTCTCATTATTTGAGAGAAATGAAAGCATCTCTGAGTTAGTCACTGGACCCGTGTGTTACAGGGAATGCTTGGAGGATCTGTGTTCCTAGACACCCCCCCGAGACAGGTGTGAACTCTTTGTTCACCTTGGGTTCTGGAGAGTATTTCAAGATAAGGCCCTGTAGCTAAGTGGTGTGTGATCCTGGGAAGTAAGTTCTGAGCTTCAATTTTGCCATAGAAAAAGAAAGACCAAAGTGAAGGCATGAGACTAGAATGCAGATAAAAAAAATAACAGTCAAGAATTTTCAAATCTTCTGAGAATTAGGAAATTTGAGAGAAAGGACACACCCCTGTCTATTACCTACAAAGGTGCATCTTCTGGGACACACGGGGAAAAAAAAAAGAAAAGAATAGGCATGACTATAACTTGGTAGTGTAAATATGTCTAAATTGTAAATATAGCCCCTTTGATTTCACTTAGGACTGTGTAGAAGGTGAGCCAAGGAATTTTTAGAGCCAAGAAATTTGGATTTGAATCTTGGCTCAAACACTTGATTTGGTCAGTTAATCTTACTGATTCTGTGTCCTCATCTGAAAACAGAGAACACGATAGCTTCCTTTCATTTGTATAAGGCTTAGACATAATGTGGTGCATTTCTCAGTGGCTCATAGTACCTGGAACTCATTATTGCCTTAGTAAAGAATGGTTCCTAAAGACTTTTCTATATCCAGGGAAGCCTGATTAAGAGTAAAAGCAGAACAGGGTCATACGAGTTGAGAATTATTTAGAAGCAATGAACACAGCTGTGAGATATTCCAGAAATTTTAACAATAGGACATATTTCATTTGTCTGATAGTGCAGTGGTCCTTAAACGGAGGCGATTTTGCTCCAAGGGCAGCATTTGAAAATGTGTGGAGACAGTTTTTTTTTGGTTGTCAAAACTAGAGGAGGGATGGTGCTACTTGAATTCAATGGTAAAACCAGAGATTTATAAATATCTGTAATGCACAGGACAGCCCTGACAGCAAAGAATTATCTAGCCTACAATGTCAATAGTGCCAAGGCTGAAAAAACTTGTGCGTGAAGGAGAGGAAATAAGTTAAGTATTTCTAAATGTTTCCCTTTTCATTGTGTCAGATGTTGTGTCATTGTTCTTTAGATGCCAATATATTTTGCTGTTCTTTCCCTCTTTTGATTGGTTTCCTCTTAGGCACAAACTTGTTCCTAGTTGCTGTTCATGAGCTTGGCCATTCCTTGGGTCTAGACCATTCCAATGATCGAAATGCCATAATGTTCCCCAACATAAGATACACTGACCACAACACATTTCACCTCTCTGCTGATGACATACATGGCATTCAGTCTCTCTATGGTGAGTTGAATTTTTTTTTACCATTTTGCTGAATAAAGATACTCACTTTTATGAATAATCTCATGCTATCTGCATTTGGATAAAACTTTAACATCTGTCTCCTCTTTTAGCTCCATGAAAATTCTGTGAGGTGGGTAGCACAGGCATTATCTTCATTTTATGGTGGAGTCCAGGAGGACCTAGTATGTTAATGCCCGAGTCAGAGGCAAAACCTGAGTATTCTGGCCTCAAGTCTGTTCTTTGTATCCAACATACCATTGTCTTTTCAAGAAGGCACACAGAGAGACAATCTAAACAATCTAAGCAGAACAGAGAGCAGAGTGATCAGATTTTTCTCATCCATGACGTTGCAACCACATGAGGGAAAACATCTTTATTGTATGCTTCCTATGAGTATTATAGACAGCTTAAATTGCTTTTCTTGCATTTTTCATCACGAAAGTGAATGTTTCTTCCTCTTACAAACTAAAAGGCATTTTTTTTTCTAATGCTTCTCGAAATGTATTTTCAGGAGGCCCAGAAAAACACAAACCCACATCAAGTCCTGATGGTACAGACACGGCTACTTGTGACCCCAATATGAGTTTTGATGCTGTCACTACAGTAGGAAATAAAATATTTTTCTTTAAAGACAGGTAGGATCATTTTCATATCTAACAAATAATAAAGGCTTGGCCCTTAGATTTTTGCATGTGTCAGAGAATAGTAGAAAATAATAATAAAAAAATGCAGTAGATAAAATTTGTGAGTAGGGACTTGGACTTCATTCTGTAGGCAATGGAGAGGCCTTGAAGATCTTGAAGCAAGAGAGGGATGTGATTATATTTGCTTTAACTAGAAAATGGGGGTCTAAAAAATTGATCTGTGGTAGGAATCTGGGTTGGGGAAAGATAAGACAGGGAGCAGGGAAGTCAGACTATTTTAATCACAGGTTTAAATTAAAATGGTGAAATCTGGAATTAAAGCTGTGGCAGGGTACCTATTTAAAAGACTTGATTCTTGATTATAAATAAGAGAATTCCAGGATGACTTATGGTTTTATCTTAGAACACATATTGAATCAGATATTAGAGGGGTGGGGCAGTGGAGAAAACTAGTATTTGATAGGTAGGACAAATATTCTCCATTTTTGAGATTATGAAACAGACATCTGAGGTTGAGTCGACTTCCTTTAGGTTACGAAACTGGTGACTGGGTTGTAAGGTCAGACTAGAACCTAGATCCCTTGATTCCAAGCTCCATGGTATTTCCATATGCCAGTTTGCCTGTTTAGATCATCGTTATTAGTATCAGAGTTGATTAAAATCCATTGCATATGGTGCTCCTACACAAATGTCCATGAAACAGAGTGTGAAGCTAATGGAAAGAAACATTAAGTTCTTTCACAGGTCCTTCCCACTCACTTTTCATGGATCTTCAGTCTATGATGATTTTTTAATATGTGTTAAATATTCCACATCAGGTTCTTCTGGTGGAAGCTTCCTGAGAGTTCAGAGAGAAGAGTTAGTTTAATTTCTTCTTTAGGCCAAAACTTACCATCTGGCATTCAAGCTGCCTATGAAATTGGAGCCAGAAACCACGTTTTTCTTTTTAAAGGTAATTCCAATGTTTAGTTTTGCTACTGAGACTACTTCCAAGGAAGAGAACAAATTAAGGAAATACTACTTTTTATAAACATAAACTAAAAAGCACTCCAGGTTTTATTAATGGTGGCTCTGAAATATAGCCTAAAATAGGGTAAAATTTAGATAATATGTAAAACTTTTTGCAAAATTTGTAAAATATAAGATGGTAATACTTTGAAGAAAAGCATACAGAACCATAGAAGGTAGACCTTGTTTAAGAACAAGGAGCAACATATTTTGAAACTACAAAAAAAGAATGATGTTGCTTGTATTGAGTCAGTATTTCTATTACTCTATCTGTATGATTTCTGTGTACCCTTTCTCGTTGTCTTCACAGATGATAAGTACTGGTTAATGAGCAATTTGAAACCGCAGTTAAAGTATCCTAAGAGCATATATTCATTGGGCTTCCCCAACTCTGTGACAAAAATTGATGCAGCTGTTTTTAACCCACTTTTCTATAAGACCTACTTCTTTGTAGATAACCAGTTTTGGAGGTGAGTTTTAATGGTTGGTAATTTGACCCTTAAGATTTGTGAAGTAGGCAGGGAATGGGGTTTTTCAGAAGACAGGTTTTCTATCTAAAGTCCAAAGGATCCTTGACTTTCCTGGGAGAGGGATCAAGAGACTATAGGACTAGAACAGTTATTTTCAACCTAGTTCTTTTCTCTGTACTTTTGGTTTATGATAGGAGATAACAATGTATTTTTTAAAAGGAACACTTTAAATAAAATGTCATGTTACTTATCATAGTAGAAATGCATTGAAAAACAGTGGTATAGATATATGAGACCTAGTATTTGCAATCAGTTTGGAGGGCGTATGGATTTTCAGATTCCTTTCTAAAACCGCTGGACCCAAGGAGACAGAATGAGGAAACCATCTTTTGAATGACAGCAGATCCTACAAGGTCTTCTAACTGGAAATTAGAGAATCAGGCTCTAGCATTCGTGGAAGCATTGTGGAGGAGGAGGGAAGTGCTTGCCTAAAGTCAGGAAGCCTAGAGTTTTAGTCCTATAGAAACTTAGAGTAAATCAGTGAACTGTTTTGGTCCTTGGTTTTCTTATGGGTGCAGTTTAAACCCTTTCAGGAAGAGCCTTTCAGGAGAGAGTAAGGTGGGTTTTGTGATTCATAATCATGATATGGCAAGCTTAATGTCATGAAATCCATTTTCTGATGCAGTTTCTGCTGGTTATTTCTTTGCTCAGGTACGATGAGAGGAGAAAATTCTTGGAACCTGGTTACCCCAAGTTGATTACCACATACTTCCCAGGAATTGGCCCAAAAATTGATGCAGTCTTCTATTCCAACAGTAAGTAGATTAGGAAACCATGAAAATAATGGAGATCCCTTTTTAAAATACTGAACTGATTATAAAGCCTTCAAGATCAGAGAACAGGGCTCCAAAATGGAAAATAAAGGACTCTGCAGTTCTCCATAGCGTCACGGAGAGAAAACCCACAATGTGTTTGGCTCAGAATAGGTGGGTTAGAAGAAAGACTGAGGTGGAGTCAATGGTATCAGACAGGGAGCATATAATTACTGCCACTTCCATATGTCTGAGTCTGGAATTACAAATCACATCAAGCTGTGCAGTATACGTGAGTGAGCATATAGCAGCCAAGATTTAGGCAAGCAGAAGTCTTTTGTATTTTTTTATATTTTGAATTCTTTACCTTCCTTTCAGTCCCTTCCACCTTTCATGGGTACTTGTAGACTGGGGCTGAGGGTGGGATAAAAGAAGCTTGAGTTTGAGTTTGTGTTTGTGAATGTATTCAAGCAAGATCAGCCCAAGCAAAATTGCTTGGATGAAGATATTTTGGGTTTTATTCCCACCCCTGTGTCTTATTTACTTTCCCCACCAAGGCTTCTATGTACCCTACCTGAGCCCATTCTCCTCTCTTCCCTCAGAATCCTCCACTTAGAATGTGACTTTTCAAAAACATTTTCATTTTGAGAGTCGGCCTTAAAGACCAAACAACCTTCTCAATAAAGTTAATGAAGATATTTATGGTGTAATGACTAGCAGTAGGAAGATATCTGGGGGCAGGATATCTAGCCAAGGGACCCAACATTTATAATCTTGAATTGGACCTTATCTAATCCAGATAACGTAAAAAAACACAGATCTGTTATCTTTCTTTTTTTAAAGAAATACAAGCAGAGAATTAAACTATTTAATTTGTTTTCATTTTTAGGACGCTACCATTTCTTCCAAGGATCTAATGTACTTGAATATGATGTCTTATCCCATCGTGTCACCAAAAGGCTGAAAAGCAATACCAAGCTAGGTTGTTAGGAGTGATATAATTAATGGTGTTTGTCAATTCACTTCAGTTTAACAAGTATTTATTGCATACTTGCTATGTGCCCAGTACCATTACATGATGATGTGTATCATAAGATAAGGTAAAATCTGTAGGCAGTAAATAAATGATTATATACGTTAAGTGATTATATAAAATACACAATGATTCTTTGACTTTGAAAACCCGCATTGTCAATTTTTATTGGACTCTACTGCTAAGTTTGAAAAGAGACACCTGCAAAGGTCAAAAGAATATCTTGGTTCCTAACATCCTTGAACTGAGAAATTATAATTATTTCTCTGGTTTAACTAAGTCAAGAAATCATTAGTTTCTATAACCATTAAAAGTTTCAGCAAGGGTATCATTTAAATTATTTTGGAGTAAAAAAAGACTATACTTAGAATTTTATAATGATAATTAATGAAAGTAATATATAAGTTATATAATTATGGTCATAATGTAATTTTATTCTGTTGTCAGTGTTGATTTTTCTAATATCTTTTATAATATACATATTTTTCTCAAATAAACACTTTGAAAGTATTTGGTTTTTAAGAATTTTTTTTTTAAGAATTTTTTTCTTGAAAGACAAAATGTGTTTTGAAAATAATTCTGGACCTACTCCTAAATAAAATAAGTCTCTACGTTGCTATACCAAAGGGTGAATAAGAGATAAGGCAACCAGAAAAAGGAAAGGGTTATATTTGTTTTGGCCACTTGTCTAAGGCCACCTGAATCTTTGGTCTCAAGTCCAGACAGCTTTCTTCAGATTACATACAACCCCAAGGAGCACCTACAGTGTATGACCACAAGCTGGAGAGAAGAAGGAATGTAATCGGAACTTCCCAATTCAGTAAAATTTTTGTCACAGCTCACGTCAATTTTCTCCACTGCCTTGACACACATTCTGCCTCTCTGGATTGCACACATATTAAAGCTCTCACTAATAACTTATGAGTTTATAGAACGCTTACAGTTTTCTATGTATTTTCACACAGTTGTTGATTGATGTACTCATGATCCAATGAATGGTCAAGCCCATTTCAGCTCATATGATTGTTTTTGACTAGTGCAATAAACAAGTCAGGGGAAACATGAGGATCAGAAAGAATCTAGGTAGGGATGGAGAGTGCACGCCTTCATAGGTTAGACCTATTCTCATGTATGTGCTCCTTCAGTATAATAATCCTAGAGTTGTCTTTATAAGGAGTAGGGTCAAGTTATCCTTAGAAGAAATGTTATTTCTCCACAGAAAGAGGAGAGATCTATACAGAGTAAGCATTTTAGAAACTGAAAGGATTCCCTGGAGTCTGTTGATGAATACTAAGTTGCATACGCACCACCAAGGAGCTATAGACTGAACAATTCCCAGCAATAACACAGGGCTTGGAGTGGCTTGAGTTCCAGCCAGCCAGAGTGACAACATATTGAACACTTAGGGCAATCAGTAAAGTTCCCTTAATAGGAAGACTAAATTAGCCCTAGAGTAAAGGCTACATTAACCCAACCTTAAAAAGCTTAAAATAAAACTTTGAAAAGATCAAGGTGATCTGCAAATTACTTAATACCTGCAAAAATTAAACAATTTTTAAAGGGAAAATTAAAAATCTAAACACCTAACAGTATAACATTCACAATGTCTAGCATGCAATAAAATGTGACCCATAATAAGCACAAGAATTAGTTAATAGAAACTGATGCAGAAATGACAAATGATGAAATTAGCAGAAAAAGGATTTAAAAAAAGGTATATTTTCAAAGATTTAATGGAAAACAAGGACATAATTGGAAAGAAATGAAAGATAAGAAAAAGAAGCAAATGGAACTAGAGCTGAAAAATGCAAATTTTCATTTGATTCATTTTCAAATCTGACTTGTCAGTTCTTAGTTTCTTATTGCTTGCTCACTTTTGTGATTCTTTTATTTATTTACACCTTAAATTCATTGTTGTTATAGCCTGGATCTGATCGTTAAAATATCCAAACACTTTGTGGGTATACATCTGTTATTTGCTGTTTCTATTGACTTTCAGTCCTAAAGTTTGTTTCCTTGTGTATTAGGTGAACTTTGATTGTGAGCTCAATTTTTAAAAATCTTAATTTGCACCAATCTAGAAGGTCTAAAAAGGGCATGCTTTTTTCTTAAGAATATTGGTATATTGGCTTCCATTAGGAAGCCAGGGAATTTTTCTCATTTGGAGCTTCTTTGGCCCTTTTCTAGGATTTGTGGCAAGAGCCTTAGATACACATTTTCCACCTTACCGTTTGCTCAAAATTTAGTATCCTCAAGGTCCTTCTGATAAAAGCATTTGACCTTGGGGAATTTCCGCTTTTTCCCCCATTTATTCTTGGTTAGCTGTTCACCCAACCTTAATAGTTTTAGCTCACCATGTGTGTGTGTGTGTGTGTGTGTGTGTGTGTGTGTGCGCGCGCACCCGTGCGCACGCATGCGTGCACACGCCTGCTTGTAGGGGGACTAGAAAAGCTCTTGAGATTTCTGTTATCTTCTCTAAACCCAGGAAAGCATTGAAAAGTAGGTTTCATTAAGACTGACTTTGTCTTACAGTGAAATGACCTTTCAGAGTACATCATCTGCTATACTGCAGGAAGTAAAAGTGTGGCTTGTCTCTTGACTTGTTGCAAATATCTTGGAAGGCAGAGTTGTGGGCAGTGACTGGTTGTACAAAGTCCATGATATTGATGAGTTAGAAATTTTGCACTGTGACCTATTATGTGATCCTTGGCAAATTAGTTGACCTCTTTGAATCTCAGGGGAAATACTATGTGCCTCTTAGGTATGTTCTGAGGATTGACATAGGTGAAGCCCCTCTCACTTAGTAGGCACTCCACTGAAGCTTATCTCTTACCACCTCAACTTCCTCTTGACCCACAGTTCCCCTGTTTTGCTGCTCTTCTCCCCAACAGGTATGTTTACATCTCAATAACAACTCTGCCCCATGTGGCACCTCTTGCATTTTTTCATGTTTCCCTCATTCCCAACTACTAAAGACCATCCAGTTAGAAATACAGTCACATAATTTTTTGCCAGCTCTTGTTACAAATAACAATGTTAATAACTGTCTAGAAATTTATATATACATTTCTATTACATATACCAAGCTCAAAGGTTAGAATTTTTTTCCCTCAAAATGACTCAGTTTATTTTACTAAAATATAGTTGACATACAAATTATGTTAGCTTCAGGTGTACTGCATAGTGATTTGACATTTACATATATTGTGAAATAATATTCACAAGTTTAATAGCCATCTGTCCCCATACAAAGTTATTACAACATTATTTACCATATTCCTTATGCTGTATATTACATCCCATTGGTTTATTTATTTTATAATTGGAGGTTTGTACCTTTTAATCCTCTTCACCTATTTTACCCACCCCATCAAATGCCTCCAATCTGGCAAATGCCTCTTTGTTTATTGTCCCTATGAGTCTGTTCTCATTTTGTCTTGTTTCTTGGTTTGTTTTGTTTTTCAGATCCACATGTAAGTAAAATTATACAGTATTTGTCTTTCTTTGTCTGATTTATTTCACTTAGCATAATACTTTCTAGATCCATCCATGTTATCAAAAATAGCAAGATTTCACTTTTTTTGAATGAGTAATATTCCACTGTATATATATACCACAATTTCTTTATCCATTCACCTGTTGACAAAAACTTAGATTGCTTCCACATTTGCCTATTGTAAATAATACAGAAATAAACATTGGTGTGCATATATCTTTCTTGTTCCTTTTAAAAAGTTTTATTGAGATTTAATTGATATACAATAAACTGTATATTTTAAGTGTACAATTTGATTTTTTTATTAGTCATCTATTTTATCCACATTAATGTATATATGTCAATCCCAATCTCCCAATTCATCCCCCAAACCCCTCACTTTCCCACCTTGGTGTCCATATGTTTGTTCTCTACATCTGTGTCTCTATTTCTGTCTTGCAAATAGGTTGATCTGTACCATTTTTCTAGATTCTACATATATGTGTTAATATATATTTGTTTTTCTCTTTCTGACTTACTTCATTCTGTATGACAGTCCCTAGGTCCATCCATGTCTCTACAAATAACCCAATTTCATTTCTTTTTATGGCTAATATTCCATTGTATATATGTACCACATTTTCTTTATCCATTCGTCTGTTGATGGACATTTAGTTTGCTTCCATGACCAGGCTATTATAAATAGTGCTGCAATGAACATTGGGGTGCTTGTATCTTTTTGAATAATAGTTTGCCCAGGAGTGGGATTTCTGGGTCATATGGTAATTCTATTTTTAATTTTTTTAAGGAACCTCTTACTGTTCTCCAAAGTGGCTGTATCAATTTACATTCCCACCAACAGTGCAAGAGGGTTCCCTTTTCTTCACACCTTCTCCAGCATTTATTTTTTGTAGATTTTCTGATGATGCCCATTCCAACTAATGTGAGATGACACCTCATTGTAGTTTTGTTTTGCATTTCTCTAATAATTAGTGATGTTCAGCAGCTTTTCATATACCTCTTCGCCGTCTGTATGTCTTCTTTGGAGAAATGTCTATTTAGGTCTTTCACCCATTTTTTGATTGGGGTGTTTGTTTTTTTGATATTGAGCTGCGTGAGCTGTTTGTATATTTTGGAGATTAATCCTTTATCTTTTGATTCATTTGCAAATATTTTCTCCCATTCTGAGGGTTGTCTTTTCTTCTTGTTTATAGTTTCCTTTGCTGTGTGTTTTTTTTTTTTAAGTTTCATTAGGTCCCATTTGTTTATTTTTGTTTTTTATTTCCATTATTCTAGGAGGTGTGTGAAAAAGATCTTGCTGTGATTTATGTCAAAGAGTGTTCTTCCTATGTTTTCCTCTAGGAGTTTTATAGTGTCTGGCCTTACATTTAGATTTTTAATGCATTTTGAGTTTATTTTTGTGTATGGTATTAGGGAGTATTCTAATTTCATTCTTTTACATGTAGCTGATCAATTTTCGCAGCACCACTTATTGAACAGACTATCTTTTCTCCACTGTATATCCTTGCCTCCTTTGTCATAGATTAGTTGACCATAGGTGTGTGGGTTTATTTGTGGGCTTTCTTTCCTATTCCATTGATCTGTATTTTTGTTTTTGTGCCAGTACCATATTGTCTTGATTACTGTAGCTTTGTAGTATAGTCTGAAGTCAGGGAGTCTGATTCCTCCAGCTCCATTTTTTTCCCTCAAGATTGCTTTGGCTATTCGAAGTCTTTTGTATCTCCATACAGATTTCTGGATCTTTTGTTCTAGTTCTGTAAAAAATGCTGATGGTAATTTGATAGAGATTGCATTTAATCTGTAGATTACTTTCAGTACTATAGTCATTTTCAAAATATTGATTCTTCCAATCCGACAACATGATTTTTTTCATGGATTCTGTTTGCTAGTATTTTGTTGAGGATTTTTGTGTCTATGTTCATCAGTGATATTGGTCTGTAATTTCCTTTTTTTGTGATATCTCTGTCTGGTTTTGGTATCAGAGAGAAGGTGGCCTCATAGAATGAGCTTAGGAGTGTACCTTCCTCTGGAATTTTTTGGAAGAGTTTCAAAAATGTAGGTGTTAGCTCTTCTCTAATTGTTTGATAGAATTCACCTGTGAAGCCATCTGGTCCTGGAATTTTTTTTTGGAAGATTTTTAACTACAGTTTCAATTTCATTACTTGTGATTTGTCTGTTTATATTTTCTATTTCTTCCTGGTTCAGTCTTGGAAAGTTGTACCTTTCTAAGAATTTGTCCATTTCTTCCAGGTTGTCCATTTTATTGGCATATAGTTGCCTGTAGTAGTCCCTTATGATCCTTTGTATTTCTGCAGTGTCAGTTGTAATTTCTCACTTTTCATTTCTAATTTTATTGATTTTAATCCTCTCCCTTTTCTTCTTGATGAGTCTGGCTAAACGTTTGTCAATTTTTTTATATCTTCTCAAAGAACCAACTTTTAGTTTTATTGATCTTTGCTATTGTTTTCTTCATTTATTTCTGATTTGATCTTTATGATTTCTTTCCTTCTACTAACTTTGGGCTTTGTTGTTGTTGTTGTTGTTCTTTCTCTAGTTGCTTTAGGTGTAAGGTTAGAGTGTTTATTTGAGATTTTGCTTGTTTCTTGAGGTGAGATTGAATTGCTATAAACTTCACTCTTAGAATTGCTTTTGCTGTATCCCACAGATTTTGGGTCACAGTGTTTTCATTGTCATTTGTTTGTATGTATTTTTTGATTTCCTCTTTGTTTTCTCTAGTGATCTCTTGGTTATTTAGTAGCAAATTGTTTAGCCTCTATGTGTTTGTGTTTTTTACAGGTTTTTTTTTTTTCTGTAAATGATTTGTAATCTCATAGCATTGTGGTCAGAAAAGATGCTTGATACAATTTCAATTTTCTTAAATTTACCCAGGCTTGATCTCTGACCCAAGATGTGGTCTATCATGGAAAAATGTTCTATGTGCACCTGAGAAGAAATTGTATTCTGCTGCTTTCAGATGGAATGTCTTATAAATATCAGTTATGTCTATCTGGTCTATTGTGTCATTTAAAGCTTGTATTTCTTTATTTAATTTCTGTTTGGATGATCTGTCCATTGGTGTAAGTGGGGTGTTAAAACCCCCCACTATTGTTGTGTTACTGTTGGTCTCCTCTTTTATAGCTGTTAGCATTTGCCTTATGTATTGAGGTGCTTGTATATTGGGTGCATAAATATTTATAATTGCTAAATCTTCTTCTTGCGTTGATCCCTTGATCATTATGTAGTGTCCTTCCTTGTCTCTTGTAATAGTTTTTAAAGTCTATTTTATCTGATATGAGTATTGCTACTCCAGCTTTCTTTTTATTTCTATTTGCATGAAATATCTTTTTCCATTCCCTAACTTTCAGTATTTATGTGTCTTTCACCCTAAAGTGGGTCTCTTGTAGTCAGCATATTGTAGATTCTTGTTTTATTATCCAATCTACTACCCTATGTCTTTTGATCAGAGCACAGAGTCCATTGACATTTAAATAATTTATTGATAATTATGTGTTTATTGCCATTTTAAACCTTGTTTTCCAGTTGATTTTGTATTTCTTCTTTCTTCCTTTCTTCTTCCTTTATTTTCCTTTTGTGGTTTGATGGTTTTCTTTTGCGTTATGCTTAAGTTCTTTTCTTTTTGTTTTTTGTTTTTGTGAACCTATTGTATGTTTTTGATTTGTGGTTACCCTGGTTTTCAAATATGTTAACCTGTAACTATACCTACTTCCTTTAGACTGGTAGTCATATAAGCTCAAACACATTCTAAAAGATCTACATTTTCTTACTCCCTTCCCCTCCATTTCATAATTTTGTTGTCCCATTTTACATCTTCATCTTTATTTTTTTGCTGTTCCTTGTAGTTATAATCACTTTTACATAATTTTTGATTATATTTTAATCTATTAAAGTGATCTTCAATTATTTTATATATTTACCTTTCCCACTGTGATTTCCCTTTCCTATAGATTCTAGCTTCTTTTCTATTTAGAGAAGACCATTCAATATTTGTTTTAGGATAGGTTTAGTATTGCTGTATTCTTTCAGTTTTTGTTTGTCTGGGAAATTCTTTATCTCTTCTTCTATTTTAAATGATAATCTTGCTGGGTAGAATATCCCAGGTTGCAGGATTTTCCTTTTTAGGACTTTGAATATATCATGCCCCTCCCTTCTGGCCTGCAAAGTTTCTGCAGAGAAGTCAGCTGATAACCTTATGGGGATTCCCTTATAATTGACTCTTTGTTTTTTCCTCTTGTTGCCTTTAGAATCCTCTCTCTGTCTTTATCTTTTGCCATTTTAATTATGATATGTCTTGGAGTAGGTCTGGTTGGGTTCATCTTATTTGGGACCCTCTGTGATTCCCATACCTGGGTATGTGTTTCCTTGTTTATGTTTGGGAAGTTTTCAACCATAATTTATTCAAATACATTTTCAATCCCTTTTCCTCTTTCTCCTTCAGGGATTCCTATTATGTGTAGATTGGCACAGTTTATATTATCCCATAGGCCTCATACGTTACTTTCTGTCTTTCTGTCTCCCATTCTGATTGAGTAATTTCCATAATTCTATCTTCCAGATCACTGATTATTTAGTTTGCTCTTTAATGCCTTTAGCTCAGTTTTCATCTCAGTAACTGAGCTGTCTAATTTTTATTGGCTTCTCTTTACAGTTCCTTGATCCTTGTTACATGGATCTCTATTTCTATTGATAGTCTTAATCCCTCCAGCATTTTTATCACCTCCTTTCTGAACTCAGGAACTGGTGGACTGCAGAGGTCTGTTTCATTGTTTGTTCTTTTAGTGTATTTTTCTTGTTCTTTTAATTGGGAGTGGTTCCTCTGCTTTTTCATTTTACTTATATTTCTCTGACTCTATGAATTTAGGGGAAAGTTATCTTCTGTGGTCTTGAAGTGTTGTTTTTATGTGGGAATGACTGTGCAGACAGTATGCATCCAATATTTTTGGTGCAAGGGCTGTTTTTGATATGAGTGCCTGCCTTATCTTTCCTCAGGGTGTGCTGCTGCTTTTCTCTTTGATAGGGGGTGTGCTTGGTGTTGAGGAGACCAGAGCCTGCCCTGGATGTTGGGCAGGGCCTCCTCTCTTCTCTGTGGTTGTCACAAACCTGTTGGGGATAGGATCTGCTCCCTAGTTCTTGGAGTAGAAGCCCCCAGATCAAGTTCCAAAGCTGTGGTGTGAGGTAGGTGATACTGGAGTGCTCCTTTGGGAAAGGAGCTGCTGTGTGTTCTTCCACAGGAGTTATCCACAGGACATGCAACCTTGTGATGTGACCTGCCACCCTGTGTGTGAGGCCACAAAGATCAATGTTGCTGGCACTGCCCTCAGAAACCACCTCTGCTCTGGGAGCATTGGAAATGAGCTCAGGAGCCCCTTAGGCATGCATGTGCACTCACAAAACTGTTTGCCCAGAAACTGCAGATGTCACGCCCCCATGCCTGCTATGGGAGTGCCAGTAATTGACTCAGATATCAGCCCCACCTCGGTGTGTATATGCCCACAAAGTTCTCAGAACCCATGGTGGCCCTGAGCACTGCCCTGCTGTGAGTGTGCTGATAATGAGGCTGCTATGGCAGACACATACCCCTCCCTTCCTGTTTTGACAATGGGGCTGGTGTGGCAGACATGCCTCCTTCCTATGCACACCCCCAGTTGTGGCCCAGGCTACACTTCAGGCTCTTCAGTCTGTCCCTGCACAGCCAAACCAAGTCCTCTCCCTGTGTCTGTCTGCTGAAGCCAAAGTTTCAGCACCCACTCACTGTAGACACCAGCAGGCACACCTCTTGAACTGGAAAATGTGGCGATGTGAAAAGGACCATCTGTGCTGGTCTCTCTCTCAGCCTCTGAAGCTCCCTGTTTGTCCCATTGGAACTCCCAGTCAGTGAAGGAGGTTCCTAGGGTGAGGGAACCTTCCCTTTTCCATAGCTCCCTCCCAGGAGCACTGGTTCCTTTCCAGTTCCTCTTCTTGTCCCTTTTCCCTTTGTCCTGCCTGAGTATGTGGGGATTTTCCTTCAAGCTTTGCTTGTATGAAATCTTCTGCAAGCTTTCTGAAGGTATTCTGTGAGAATTGTTCCACATGTTGATGCATTTTTGATGTATTTGCACTTGGAAAGAGTGCATTCTGCTGCTTTTGGGTGAAATGTTCTTTATATATCATTAAGTCCATCTACTCTGATGTGTTGTTTAAAGTTATTGTTTTCTTATTGATTTTCTGTCTGGATGGCTCTGTACATTGATGTCAATGTGATGTTAAAATAACCTAATATTATTTTATCACTGTCAACTTCTCCCTTTATGTTTGTTAATGTTTTCTTTATGTATTTAGGTACCTCAATGTTGGCTGCATATATATTTATAATTTTTATATCATCTTCTTTGGTTGATTCCTTGATTATTATGCAATGTTATTCTTTTTCTCTCATTACAGTCTTTGTTTAAAGTTTATTTTATCTGATATAAGTATTGCTACCCCAGCTTTCTATTTATTTCCCTTTCTGTGGAGTACTTTTTTCCATCCCCTCACTTTCAGTCTGTGTGTAAATTTAGATCTGAAGTGGGTCTCTTATAGGCAGCATATATATGGGTCTGATTTTGTATCCACTCAGCCACTCTATATGTTTTTTAATTAATTAATTAATTAATTTATTTATTTATTGGCTGTGTTGGGTCTTCGTTGCTGTGTGCAGGCTTTTCTCTAATTATGGAGAGCGGGAGCTACTCTTCATTGCGGCATGCTGGCTTCTCATTGCGATGGGTTCTCTTGTTGAGAAGCATGGGCTCTAGGCACATGGCCTTCAGTAGTTGTGGCCTGTGGCCTCAATAGTTGTGGCTCATAGGCTCCAGAGCACAGGCTCAGTAGTTGTGGCACATGGGCTTAGTTGCTCTGCTGCATGTGGATCTTCCCAGATCAGGGCTCAAACCCATGTCCCCTGCATTGGCAGGCAGATTCTCAACCACTGTGCCACCAGGGAAGTCTGCCACTCTATATCTTTGATTGGAGCATTTAGTGTACTTACATTTAAAGTGATTGTTGACATGTATGTACTTGTTACCATTTTGTTAATTGCTTTGGGGTTGATTTTGTAGTGTTTTTTTGTCATTGTTGTTGTTTTCTTCTTCTTTTGCCCTCTTCCATTGTGATCTAATGACTCTCTTTAGTATTATATTTTAATTCCTCTCCCTTCTGTGTATCTCTCATAGAGTTTTGGTTTGTGGTTACCGTGAGATTTATATATAGCAATCCAGCAGTTTATGATGTTTAAGTTCAAACACATTTTAACTTCCCTTCATTTTTACTCCCCTCCCTACAAATTTACTGTTTTTGACATCATATTTTATTTTTTGTTTTGTGTATCCCTTCACTACTTATTTTGGATAGAGATGATATTACTACTTTTGTCTTTTAACCTTTATACTAGCTTTTAAATGATTGATCTACTACCTTTATTGTATGTTTGCCTTTACTGGTGAAATTTTCCCTATTATTATTTTCACAATTCTAACTGTGACCTTTTCTTTCCCACTTAGAGAAGTCCCTTTAACATTTCTTATATAGCCAAATTAGTGGTGCTGAACTTTTTTTGCTTTTGCTTCTCTGTAAGCTCTTTAGCTCTCTTTCAAATCTGAATGATAACCATGCTGGATAGAGTATCCGTGATTATAGATTTTTTTATTTTATCACTTTGAATATACTGTGCCACTCCCTTCTGGCCTGCAGTGTTACTGCTGAGAAGTCAATTGATAATCCTATAGGAGTTCCCTTGTATGTAACTAGTTGCTTTTCTCTTGCTACTTTTAATATTCTTTCTTTAACTTTAATTTTTTTCATTTTAATTATAATGTGTCTTCGTATGGGTCTCTTTAGTTTTATCTTGTTTGGGATTTTCTTTGCTTTCTGGTCCTGGATGTCTGTTTCCTTCCCCAGTTTAGAGAGGTTTTAGTTATTATTTCTTCAAATAAGTTCCTTCCACTTTCTCTCATTCTTCTCCTGCTGGAACACTTTTAATGCAGGTTAAGTATGCTTGATGTTGTCCCAGAGGTCTCAAACTATACTCATTTTTTCAAATTCTTTTTTCTGTTAAGTTTGGGGGACTTCCACTACTCTGTCTTCCAGATTGCTGACCTGTTCCTTGATATCAGCTAAGCTACTGTTGATTCCTTGTATCACATTTTAAAATTTCAGTTATTGTATTCTTCTGCTCTGTTTGTTTTTTCTTTATTTTCTAATTCTTTGTTGAAATTCTTACTGTTTTCATCCATTCTTCTTCTGAGCTGAGTGATTGTTTTATAACCATTACCTGGAACTCTTTATTGGATAGATTGTTTATCTTCACTTTTTTGAAGATATTGTTCCTTTGTTTGGGAAATTTTCCTCTGTCCCCTTATTTTGACTATTTCTTTATGTTTATTTCTATGTATTAAGTAGGTCAGTTGCATTTCCAGATCTTGGAAAAGTGGACTTGTGTAGGATATGTCCTATGGCCTCAGCAACATGCTCCCCTCTGGTTACTAAAGATACATGCTATAGAAATGCCCCCTATTTATGTTGTGTGCCCCCTTCTTTTGTGGCTGGGCCAACTGCTGTGGGCACACTGGAAGGTGGATCTGGCCCAAATGGTTATTAGGTCTTGTCTCATGTAGTGGCTATGGTCTTGCTGGAGCGTGGGATCATGTCTCTGTGGAGCTAGCTGCACAAGCCAGGGTCCGTGGGCCCTCTGGGCTGGTGTAAGCCCACTGGTGGGCAGGAGTAGGATAGACATTTTTATTGCTACTTTAAGAATGAAGAAAAAAGGATGTGGAGAAGGTAAACAATTTATTTGGTGTCACAGAGCTAGTAAGTGCATATTAAGATTCTGAGGACTGTTCACAAACATTGAAGCTCTTTCTACTATGCCACTTTGATTCTATTGACTGATAATCTTTCGACTAATAAGGAGCATGATCTGATACTATTTGGTTCGACTATTATGGGCAAGATATAATAGTTAACAAATTATCAACAACAACAGAATCTTACTCTAATTCTGTACTTTTTTGGAGCAGTCAAGTTGCCAATAAAATATCTTGAGGGGATGTGAATATAAGTGAGGATTGAAGTTTGAGAAGTTTTTCTGCTTTTCCTCTAAATTCATGACCTGGAACAGTATGTTCCCATCTGGTAATTGCATAAAATATGATTTTCAAAGGCAGGAAGGATTGCAAAATACGTTTTGGGCTACAAAGGTACTGAATTGTATGTTTATGCTCAGACCTTAGAGTTGGATTTTTAACGAGCACTTAGGAATTCATGGCTAGCAAGATTTTTTGCTGATGTTTTCTGGAATTGGAACATTGACCAAACTTGGTGAGTGAGGAGACTTTGGGTTTTTGAATCTCAATAATACATAGTCACTGCTCATAGACATTTGTCCTAACTGGGTCACATCTGAGCAGCACAAGTGAAAGATAATTGATAGGAAAGACTGGACTTAGAAAGAGCAGAGGGAAGTCAGAACATCAGAAATTCATGAGAGGAGCCCCCAAAATTGAAGACTACAAGACAGACACTGGGACAAGAGACATATCCAGGATTCCATTTTCAAAAATATGAACATTTGACAGAGAAGATTTTTGGAAAGGGTTAGGTCCAGGCTAATATGGTGCTATAAACAGATGAAATGCAGAGACTGAATTTATTCTGAAGACACTACAAACTCTTGTTTCTATTTGTTTTATAGGTTTTGACTGAACAACATTTGCATCATCTCTGTTACTTACAGTGTATGTGAACTTGAACAAATGTTTTAACTTCCATGAACTTCATTTTTTTCATCTGTGGAATGAGAATACTGATACTTACCTTGTAATGTGCATGTAAATATTACACATAATGTAACATATTGGGCACATGGTAGATGATCAGTACATAATGGCTTTCTCCTTTCTTAAAAGACAATTCTGATACATACCTGTTTGACCATATTATACACTCTGAGAGAAGTAAGAGACATTAATTACCTAAAATTATATAAAATAATGAAAGTTCAGAACCTTTATTCCATTATTCTAATGGTATAGTTTTAATGGAGAGTAAGCTGGCACACAGTACATGCTCTGTGGGTTTATGTGAGTTAGCTCTGCCTTGTTATATATCCAACACTAATTTAGCTATTACTGCACTACAGTTTCATTCTGTCCTTCTTACATAACGTGACCCATCCAAAAAAATGTGTCAACATTAACAAATCATGACTCATAAGAAGATGAAGTGTCTCAGCCATGGCAAAGCAGTGACTAGGATCATTACACAGATTTGTCAGGGCAGTGAGTATTACTGATTACGGATATTTGACCTAACCTCCAGAATAAAGCACTTATAAATTCCAGAACTTAAGCAAAAAATATATGGTTAGCAAAAGAAAAATAATTCAGCCAAATGTAAATACCCCAAACTTTCATCTGTTTCAGAGGTGCATAACGCATGGAGTAGAGACAACTTTTCCAGTGAGAGACTGAATAGACAAACAGACAGTGATTGGACTTATATAAAAGTAGAACTTTGACCTACAACCTGTAGCAAACTGCCCAGGAAACCAATCTCCTTATCTTCAATATACAACCCAGGAAGTCAGCTTGTTGTAAGTGCAGGAAGCCAGATTGGTATCTCTAGTGACAATCCAGGGGGATAAACAATAACTTCTGTGACAATCAATCCAAAATGGCCAGATTTTCTGAGAAACTGACAGCATCTCTAATTTTTGTTCTTGTTTCTTACTGAGGATACAGTTAGCATTCCTAACCAATTTCACAGGATACTCACTTTTAGTTAGCCCACCTACAGCATCCCCTCATCAATAGCTTCCAATCAGGATATACATGAAAACTTCCCTTTTCCCCACCATAATATTTCCTATGTGTCTATCTGCTTCAAGTCTCTGCCAAAACATACATTTTTGTGGCTGACTCTTTTGCTACGGCAAGCTCTGAATAATTAGCAATTGCTTAGTCTCATTTGGTTGGTCTTCGTCTTTTTTTTCCACACCAGGCAGAGACCTGCCAAGTCATAAAGAAAGAAACTCAACCTTAACTGTAGACTAGCTAGTTTCAATTTTTCCCATTTTACAAGATTAATAGCATGCATGCCTTTTCTTCCTTCCTGTCTCTCTTCTGTCTGTATCATCTCTTTCCTTTCTCAATTCTTTTCTTAAATAATTAATTAACTATTTATTTATTTATTGGGTCTTGGTTGCTACGCACAGTCTTTCCCTAGTTGCAACGAGCAGGGGCTACTCTTCATTGCGGTGCACAGGCTTCTAAGTGCAGTGGCTTCTCTTGTTGTGGAGTACAGGCTCTAGGCTTGCGGGCTTCAATACTTGTGGCATGAGGGCTCAATAGTTGTGGTTCGCAGGCTCTAGAACACAGGTTCAATAGTTGTGGCACATGGGCTTAGTTGCTTCGCGGCATGTGGGATCTTCCCAGACCAGGGATCGAACCTGTGTCCCCTGCATCGGCACACGAATTCTTAACTACTGTGCCACCAAAGAAGTCTCTCCTAATTCTTTTTACTTGTATCTGCAATCATTCAGATTCCCCTTACAGCTCACTTAGATGATTATAATAGATCCTAAAACAGTCAACTTTACCTTCTTTTTATTCTAATCCACTTCAATCACTGCTACCAGATAAATCTCATAGAAGCAAGGTTCCAATGTTTTCACTTATCTTACAAAAAACATTAAATGGGAAAATTTTCAGTCTAAGAGGACAACCGGCCTCAAGCCAAATCCCAGCAAGTTATTTTGTGGATATCAACAAACTAATACTAAAGTTTATATGGAGAGGCAGAAGATCCAGAACAGCCAACATTGTGTTGAAGGAGAACAACGTGCTACAATAATCAAGTCAGTGTGGTGTGGGCAAAAGAATAGACAAATAGATCAACAAAACAGAATAGAAAGCTCAGATATAGATTCACATAAGTGTAGTCAACTGATCTTTGACAAACGATCAAAGGCAACATAATGGAGCAAAGATAGTATTTTCAACAAACAGTGCTGGAACAACTGGACATGCACGTGGAAAAAAAATGAATTGAGACACAGTTTTACATTCTTCAAAAAATTAACTCAAAATGAATCCCAGACCTAAATCTGAAATGTAAAACTATATATAATTAGAAAATTATATATATGTATATTTAATAATTCTTTTAAAAAAAGAAGACCCTGGCTAGTAGTCACTGGAGTAGCCTTTCCCAAACTTGCATTACAGCACATAAAATGAAAAGGATAAAAAAGAAGTTATAACATTGAAAACAAAGTTGCTGTTTTAAAATACATTTTTTCCACTGTTTATAGGGACAGAAAAGCTATATTGGAAAAAAAGATTGCTTATCTATGTTTATCATATGAAACCTCAGTAATTTATGGTCATTTGAAAGAAATAGAAAGATTTTTTTTCCTCAAATGTTGATCAGAGATCAGGGAATTTATTTTTCTATGAACTAGAAAACACTGAAGCCACATCTCTATTGGATGGTTGTTGATTCTGGAAGAGAGAAAAGAAATTGTGACCGTAGAGTTGCATGCCCATGCAAGGTACGTTCCATAGGAGAGGTTACAAAAGACATGCTAGAATCAGTAAATGTCTCCTGAACCACCCTTGGAAAATTACATAAAGACATACAACTGCCAACTGACTCAAAATGAACAATTACAGAATGCACAGATCAGGCTCTAAAACGTTTAATAGATGTACCTTTTCTCACTTTGTTTGCAGTTTTCTAACGGAAAGGTGATGTGTCAGGTGGATTTGGCAGTATGGGGCTATGCTTGGCCCATGCTGCTTCTCACACCTATTTCCCTTCTGCTTCTACTCTAATCATCATATAAGAAAGAGTGTTTCTCAAGCAACATTGTGTATCCTACAATCAGATGATATACACTGCCCATTGGAGCACCACTAAAAACTTTGTTATTTGTTTGCACAATTGAAATAATTATGCCAAGAATATTACAAAATGCTCTCCTTCTTTCCACAAGATCAGAGTTGCCTGGAGCCACATAATGGCCATTGTCATTGCCAAGGAATTTGAATGATGGATTCCAACATATTTACCAATTTTGTTGAGTGATCTGAGTCATTAGGCTTTTAGAAATGAAAAAGATAGTCATCCCACGTGCAGATATTATCTGTTCCCAATTCCCTTTTCTACTCTAGTTCACTTTCCAACTAAAATGGTTGAATCTTTCTGTGGAGAAAGACATGAAAATTAGCATATATGATCTGATGTCAACTATGAGAATTGTACACTTTAAAAAACCCCTAGGCAAAATGTTTCATTATATAATTCAGAGGGAATACATCATCTTATTAGTACTTCTTTTAGGCTGATGAGATTCAGATTTGTGGAAAAAAACAGACAACATTTTATAACTTTCCATGATCAGCATGATGTAAAAAATACACACAGGTGTTAAAAATCAGAAGAGAGTATAGTAAAGTGTTAACAGTGTTTTTCTCTTAGTAGCTTGACTATAAATTATTTATTTTCCTCTACCTTTTTACTATATTTTAAATTTTCTATAGTAAAAATACAAAATTATGGAAATGTAAAAAAATTTAATTGAATGTATTTTGCAGAAATATGGCTTTCCATCACCAACAAAATCAACTAAACATCTATAGTAAGTCCTCTACATATGAACGAGTTCCATTCCAAGAGCATTTATACGTCCAATTTGTTTGTAAGTCCAACAAAGTTAGCCTAGGTCCACAACTAACACAATCAGCTATATAGTACTGTACTGTAATTAGTTTATAATACTTTTCACACAAATAATAAATAAAAAACAAACACAAAAAATAAAGAAAACATTTTCAATCTTACAGTACAGTACCCTGAAAAGTACAGTAGTACAGTACAACAGCTGGCACACACGGGCTGGCATCAAGTGAACAGGCAAGAAGAGTTACTGACTGGAGGAGGGAGAGGAGGTGGGAGATGGTGGAGCTGAAGGATCATCAGCAATAGGAGACAGAGGTCAAGCTGCAGTTTCACTCATGCCTGATGTTGACGGAACGCACGTTCTCATTTTTGAAAGTTCGCAACTTGAAGGTTTCTTTGCAGGGGACTTACTGTAAAATAAACTAAATAAACTAAACATCTTAGCTGCACCCTAATGGTCTTCCACGAACGAGCTCCATCCTATCTTCCCATAATTTTATTTTTCATTATTCCCCTTCACACACTTTTTACTTCAATAAAAAATTAATCCTTTGCCATTTTTCATATAGACTCTAAACTTTCTTGACTCTTTATGGTTGTTTATCCTACTCCTGGATTTTCCTCTATGTCCAAATCATTTCAGGCTTCACTTATTTGTGACTTTATCTTCGGCTTTTCCTAAAGTAAATACCTTTTCTTCTGTATAATTCCTGTACAACTTCTTTATTTCTTATAAAATCTTATGCAGAGATCATCTCCTCTATTAGATTATATCCTTTTCTCCTTCATTCAGTCCTCATTCTGTCATGTCATCCTTCCTTCTGTCCTATTTTAAAATAGCTGATTTGGTCATGTTTTCTATATCTCTCTTTTAAATATTATCTCCAAACCTACAATCTTAATTTGTTTATTTGGAAGCATTTAAGACTCAGACACTTGAGAAATGAATGAATAGCTGAAAGAATGATTGTATCATCTGGAGGTAGCAAGGATCATGTGCTATCTCATCTGATTAGTCATGGAGAAGCATGATGGACAGGAAGACAAAAGTGAAAAGTTATCAGATAGAATGTTACTTGGACTAACTGCCTGCCTTTGAAGCTAAGTTTGGATCAGATTTAATTTTTTTACTTCTAGACCTCTGATCTTTGGAGGTCAAATTTATAAAAGCAGCTATTCTGACCCTTGTATATATTTCACCATGTGACAAATGATTGTTCTGTGGGACAGTCATTTTCCTTTCTGTGCAGAAAAAGCTCATTTTTTTCCCCCTAGTGTTCACAACTCCCCCTCTACATTTGATGTATTTACTCATTCTTCCTCTTTTTCCTTCTTTCTGCCCTTCTTTTCCCTTTCCTTTTCTCTTTCCCTCCTTTCTTCCTCCCTCAATTTTCTTTCCTTCCTTCCTTCCTCCCTCTCTCCCTCCCTCCTTTCCTTCCCTCCTTCCTTCCTTCCTATTCCCCTTCCCTCCCTTCCTTCTTTCACTTAGTTACTCTTTACTTTGCCTATTCCTTTGAATTAATCTGTTACTTTTTAAAATTTAATCCACAAAATTCAAACTATTTCTTTCATTGTCAGAAAACTCCCTGATTCTACAGTCTTAGTTTGGGCATTCACTAGACATAGGAATTAGGATTTTAAGTATATGTCTTTTACTTATTCTCTTATTAGAGAGACTTAAAATGATAGCTTGAAACTGTTTCTATGAAAATAACCCTCCCCCCCAAAAAAAATCAGTTATTAGGGTATTTGGCAGATATGACATATAAGATCTAGGAATTTAGATATGCATCATTTGTGAATTTTTTGACTTTTCATTTACTTGTTTGACTTTTGCTGTGAGACTTTCATTCATAATTAATATATTAATTAATTCTCTAACCAATTTTGAGGTTCTGACTATATGCAAAGCACTACCCTAAATAATAGAAGTACAGAAATAAATGGGAAACAGTCCCTACCCTCAAGAATTTTCAGTAATATGGGGAGGCAGATAAGAAAACCATTACTCTACAGTTCAGTATGAAAAATCAGGCAGGTAGAGATACTGTTAAGAAATAAGTAATGGACTCTTCCTAGGGCTTGAGGAAGACCTCTCAGAGAAGTCTCTGAAGCTGTTTTAAAAGATGACAAAGTTCTGCATCGGCAAACATATTTTTCTCAGGAAAAGGATGGCCTCTTTTGTCAATCACATTTGAAAAGTTGGGAAAATTAACATAATATCTGTCAAGTTTCCCTCTAAATTTAAAAAGTGTTTTATAAATTATGCTATCAGAGAAAATTTACAAAGAAAAACCCATAACTTAGAAGGAATTGAAAATTTTGGATGTCACAGCTCTTCTGCTTTCAATTTCTCACTACCTTTTCTGTCTGACCTCATTGTTTCTTCCTGGAATTCGTATCAGGTACAAGCCCTTACCACTCCAACTCCCTTAGCTGCCCTGACATCAGTGTTAACAAATATTTCACCCGTATTTCAATCAAAACAAAACACACTAAGGAATATAGAACACTAGTTTTAAGGTGTTTTTAGACAGAATCTAACCCCCTACCAAGTGGTCATCAGGCACCTGGAAACCTCCAGCTATAGATTACACCACTGAGGAATCCTATTACATCATCCATAAATATTGAGTGAAACATCTGCAATATTTCTTTAACAATATACAAAAAATAAAACAGAAAAGGAAAATGCAAAAGGATGCAAGAGGGAGGGAGCAAAACATACACTTATTAAATGCACCTTTTTATTTGTCATTTTACTTAATTCTCACTCCCAGGATATTCTGCTTTTTAGTAAACAAATGAGCAAGTAAACAAAGGAAAAGTAAAATGTGGTGATAAATAGAAATTTGTGCACTTAGTAACCATTTAATAAGTGTAAGTTTTGCTTCCTCTGATTTACATCCCTTTTGAATTTCTTTTTTAATTTATTTTTCTAAGGGATAGGGAGTGAGGTTGGTGGGGATATGTGCAGGGGGGCAGGTGGCAGGAGGATTATCAAATGTTTAACATACTTTCTTCCTCTGGGAAGGTTTAGGGTCTTCCTTACAAGCGTTTATTTCACACAAGTGATGTTAGCAGTACTCTAGTTGACAAAGAAAAAGAAACAAAAGGCGGGAAAGGGAAGGGAAGGAAAAGAAAAAGAAAAAAAAGGAGAAGAGAAAAAAAATAAGCATGGGACAAGAACTTAGGATGGCTTTCTTTTTTAACTTTAAAATATCCGCTAATTTGAATTTAGGGAGGAGAAAAGAGATTGAAAGAGAATAAGAAAAGAATAGAAGGTAGAGACAGAGGAGAATTTCAGTCTAGTGAAAAAAGTAATTTATATCAATTCTTCGAGTATTTGTGGAGTAGCTATTACAGATCCATCACCTGTTAATAAATTGGGTATGGAATTAAGACCAACCAAAAGAAAATGGATATGTATACTTCTTCCTCAAAATCTTGAGGGATGAGCAACCTTCCCATGAGCATCTCCTCAAGGACTAACAAATCCAACCAGAATATGAGAATAGGTGTTGCAAATCAAAGGCTCAAAAAGTGAATTTCCCTTTCAGTTTTATTCTAGATAGGATTTCTTCTGTTTTTACAGAATTTAATAGCATAGACTGTTGCTGTATATGTACAGCTTTGCATTTACGTACATCTTATTACATTTGATTTTAAATATGTTCTTCTCAAAATAAAACTGCATTTAAAAGTTCTACAGAATTCTGACTTTTTAGCAAGTCAGCCTACTTCTCTCAAACCCACAAACATAAACTATCTAGTAAATTCCAGTCACTTTTTTTTTCCAGAATAAAAAGCAAATGCCCCAGTTTTCTTCTTACCAAGACAGGAAGCATTTCCTGGAGATTAATCACTCTTTTGACTTGCAAAATTGGAAAGGTTGAGAGAAATTAGTAAAGTAGTTTGTATCATCCTACTTCGGATTTGGAATTTTTGGAAATGGTCCTGCTGCCATTCCTATGAAAGCAATCATGAGTCAAGCTGTGGCTGATCTAAACAAACATCGGTACCCTATAAAAGTCAGACTCCAGACCGTGGATCTAGAAGAAGATAGGCAGACAGCAAGGCATTAAGGCAACATAGAGCTGAGAAAAGTCAGTGGAAATGAGGAATCTTCTAACTCTGCTGTCGCTATGTGTGGCAGTTTGTTCAGCCTATCCACTGGACGGAGCTGCAAGGGACAAAGACGACAGCATGGATCTTGTTCAGGTAATTAAGGGAAACAGCCCTCAATGCTCCCTGACAAGTGGAGAAACACGCTATGCTTTCTATTTATAAAACTCACAGAATTGTTTGAACTTACTTTGTAGGAAGTTCAAAGGCAGAGAGTTATAGAGTCTTGTACTCTCTATTTGGGATCCTCTTTTTATGTTGGAAGAAACACAATTCAGAGATATTAGGTATTTTCCTAACATTAAAATCACCTTAGTACCAGCACTGCTTAAGACACAGGAATAAAGTGGAGAGAGTATGAAATGTATCTTGCTTTGGAACTTTTGTAGGCATTTTAATCCAATATAAGTTTAGCTGGATATTTTTATTGCTGGTGTCATGTTCAGACACAGAGATTTGTCTAAGTCTTTTTCTTAAGCCAGGTCCCTGTGAGAAGCATGAAGTGGAAAATTGAATAAATGTAGCTGAAATATACAATTACGCACAAGGAAGTTTGTTTTGTTTTTCTCCTTTAAATTCCCTGGATACTTATCTTGATTTTCCAATTCATTGCAATTAGCATTGCTTTGGTAGTAAAATAAGCTGCAGAGATTTTTCTGTTACAAAGATAAAACAAAAATGAGGAGGAGTCTGCAATTGAAGAATTAAACAAATATGGCATTTACTTTGATTTCAGTAAACTAGAGGAATACTTCAAATAGATTGTGAGCAACTGCGCACATTTACTATAAGCCACTAAAAATCATAAGAATGATCTAAAAACTATACTTATTTTTCCATTAGCAATACCTAGAAAACTACTACAACCTTGCAAAGGATGTGAAACAGTTTTTTAGACGAAAGGACAGTGGTCCTGTAGTTGAAAAAATACGAGAGATGCAGAAGTTCCTGGGGTTGGAGATGACAGGGAAGCTGGACTCTGACACTCTGGAGATGATGCACAAGCCCAGATGTGGGGTTCCTGATGTTGGTGACTTCAGCACCTTTTTGGGCTCGCCGAAGTGGAGGAAAACTCACCTTACTTACAGGTAATGGGTCCCGAGAGATTTTGACATAATATTGAGATTTTTTATAAATTAACTATTGCAAGAGAGATAGTATATTCACTTTTTTTATACAGGATTGTG
Organism: Hippopotamus amphibius kiboko; assembly: GCF_030028045.1. Lineage (NCBI taxonomy): Eukaryota > Metazoa > Chordata > Mammalia > Artiodactyla > Hippopotamidae > Hippopotamus > Hippopotamus amphibius. Next base: position 49,388,494 of record NC_080194.1, read on the forward strand.
AATTATACACTGGATTTGCCAAGAGATGCTGTTGATTCTGCCATTGAGAAAGCTCTGACAGTCTGGGAGAAGGTGACTCCACTTAGTTTCTCCAGGATCTATGAAGGAGAGGCTGACATAATGATCATTTTTGCAGTCCGAGGTAAAAAACAGAAACAAGGGGGAAAAAAAACCCACAAAATTTTATCTGGTATAGTTTCATTAGAAAAGATTCCAAAGAGATCCTAATTACTGATCCTTCCAACAAATTTTTTTTTCTCTCTTAGAACATGGAGACTTTTTTGCTTTTGATGGACCTGGAAAAGCTTTGGCTCATGCCTATCCACCCGGGCCAGGGATTGATGGAGATGCTCACTTTGATGATGATGAACAGTGGACGAAGGATACATCAGGTTAGTTATACATCTCTCAGAATGATTTCGGTGTTGATTTTTGTTTTAACTTGGAGGACTCTTAATAGCTAAGAACATTGAAGAAATGGGGTGTTATGGATTTCCAAACGGGTCAAGAATCAGCATAATCAGGCTGATGATGGGAGTAACTGGATATGGGTGGATACTTTGTCCCAAAGATTGATTTCAGGAATGAGCCTTGAAAAACACTTGGCTTTCCATTAAGTGTAATCAGTCAATCGATCAATTAACCAAAAAAAAAGGGGGAGGGGCAAATAAAGCACTGTGTGCTTCCAGGAAGTAAACAAATTATATATACACAGCTGACCTATGTAATGTACATGTATTTAAGGAATAAGTACCTATTTTCTATGATTTCTTAAATAGGGGTCAATTTATTCCTTGTCGCTGCCCATGAACTTGGCCATTCTCTGGGTCTCCAACACTCGACCGACCCTGAAGCTTTGATGTATCCAGTCTACAACCCACTCACAGACCTGACTCGGTTCCACCTTTCTCAAGATGATGTGAATGGCATTCAGTCCCTGTATGGTGAGTGATGCCGGAAAAAGCTTTTCAATGATGATCTTCAAGAAAGCTTCAAAACGCTGCATAAAGCATTTGTGATTTAACTCAAAGCACTTTGAGAATGTTTGGAAAGCATATAAATTGACAGAAGCATCACATCTCTTTTGGTGTTTGCATCCTCATATCTGTTCTCTTTAGGACCTCCCCAAGCTTCTCCTGATGACCCCGTGGTGCCCACAGAACCTGTACCTCCAGAACCTGGCACACCAGCCGCGTGTGATCCTGCTTTGTCCTTTGATGCAATCAGCACTCTGAGGGGAGAGATTCTGTTCTTTAAAGGCAGGTCAGACCAGAAAACTGTATTTTCCTATCTATTCTTTTGATGTATCAACACAATGCCTAGAGAAGAAAACAAACAGAAACTTGATATTTTTAAATATTTAAAACAAAAAATTTTGCTCTGAAATTGAAATTATTCTGATGCTCTACTTTCCACAATTTCCTAAAATTGTCAAGTTCATTTTCAAAGACTTAGAATGATTTGATTTTTACCCTGTAATTGTCATTCCCAAATGTTATAACTCACAGTTGCTTCTCAAAAGTTATAAGTAGATCTCTAGAACTTTACTTCCTTTAAAAATGATACCAGGATACCATTACATTTAATCAATTAATTTACTCACTGCTGGATAAATATGCACATGATAAAACTGCACAAGTGGAAAGAAAGTTAAAAGAACATCATCAAGACATTGACTCAGTTCCTCAGTTCTCCCTATTTTCATCCATAGTAATGAACTCTTAAATATCTTTCCAGAATTGTTCCATGTATATATAAAAATATACTCACATGTGCATATTCATACATACACATCTGCCTCTCTTTTTGAAAATATACATGATGATATAATATATACATTGTTTTGCATGAATTGTAAGTATTTAAAGCTTATAGTCAGCTGATTAATTTGCACTGTAGGATAACTTTCCTTTCAAAGAAGACATTACTCTGGAATCTTATAGCAACAGGTCCAGTGCAGTCTTCTGGAAAGAAAGGAAAGATTTTTCCCCAGTGGCAACATACCTGATATTTGTCTGTCATCAAGCCTAGAGCATGAGGGAATGGGAGAAGATGGGTGAGATGGGACATTGAAGAGAATGTGCTGAAAGGTGAAAGACTTTTTAACATTTTCATTTCTTTTTACATGTATTTCAGACATTTTTGGCGCAAATCCTTCAGGACACCTGAACTTGAATTTCATTTGATCTCTTCGTTTTGGCCATCTCTTCCTTCAGGCATAGATGCTGCATATGAAGTTGTTAGCAAAGACAGTGTTTTCATTTTTAAAGGTAATTATTATATAAGAATTTCTTTAACTTGCTGAAATAAATCCTCTCACTGGAAAATTGATTGACTTTTCTCTACTACAACAAATTTTGCCTGCTTTATTTCTCGAAGGTAACAAAGAAATAACTGAGACTGGTGTTATTTTATTTATATTTTACAGAAAATGAAATGAACACAGGACTAGAAATTGCCCAGAGTTGTAAATTCCCTCATTTGGTCTGTGTTCATTCATTCAACCTGCAAATTTTTGTTTAATGTCTATTTTGAGCTGGCTACTAAAACTAAAATTCTGATTTTTTTCTACTATGAAAATCTGAGGTGCTAAGAAGTATTTCTAAAACCAAAGACTTAAGTGTTATAGATTCAATGTGATTGTGATTTTTTTTTTTTAAAAAAAACAGGAAATCAGTTCTGGGCCATCAGAGGAAATGAGGTGCAAGCAGGTTACCCAAGAGGTATCCATACTTTGGGTTTTCCTTCAACAATAAGGAAAATAGATGCAGCCTTTTCTGATAAGGAAAAGAAGAAAACGTACTTCTTTGTAGAGGACAAATACTGGAGGTAATATTTGATTGGAATGACTTTGTATGACCCTAATTAGGGAAATTTTTTTTTTCTGTAAGGAAATCCCCTACCTTACTCTTAGACCTGTGTCCCTCACAGCAGGAATGACGGGCTTTAGACAACTGTGGAGGAAGCGCTTACTTTCAAATATGGTAGTGCCTGATAACGGGCATTTCTTAAATTCTCCTGCTTTGGGTCCCCTGTACAATATGCTGCAGCTTCCCTTTGTGCTGTCGCCCCATCTACCCGGAATATGCTCCTTTCTCCTCCACCTATGCAAACCCCACCCATCCTCAAAGTCCTGGCTCAAGTCCCACCACTTCCATGAAGCTTTCCCTGCTGCACTCCAAACCCAACAGAGCTTTGCCTTTTTTGAAAGAAGCCCTGAGAATCCAGGCCACAGGGAAATCATTCCTTTCCCGTTGTCTTACAGTCCTCTCATTGTCTAATAGAGTGTTTGTCTTGTCTTCCCAACTGTACTGTGTGATTCTCAAGGGCTTCCCTTAACCTCACCCATTCATTACCTCTGCCTAAGAGGATGACAAGTCCAGTTGCATAGGACTCTCAAAGAGGCTAATTCTTGGGCTATCTGCCCAGACTCTGAGACATCTGGGCAGACTAACCAAGGTCCAGCCACAATCAAAACTGCACTTACTATGCTTTGTTTGCATCCCAATCCCTTTTCATAGGAGACTCCCATAGAAAATCCAGATGTGCAGGCTAGGGACAACATACATGAACCAAGTGTGATAAAGAACTTGAAATTTGTATTTGAGATGAATGATTGAATTCATTTTCTGTTCATGTCTTTGTAATTGAAGGATGATTAAGATTCTTTCTATTCAGACCTAAGAAATATGGTAACAAACAGCATGTGCTAGATCAGGATGTTGCCTCTGTTTCTGGTGGAGATTTTAAGAGCTAAGTTTGCAGGACCATCAAAGTCACACATTTCTGTAGCACTAAACAGGTCTGACATTTATTTGCAGTACTTGGGAAGTTTATTAGAATTGCACATTAAATCTAACATGATTTACGAATTTTGGCTACATGACCTCTATGCAGTGCTGAGCTTTGTTTCTTTCACTTGATGAGTGCAGATTTGATGAGAAGAGACGATCTATGGAGCCAGACTTTCCCAAGCAAATAGAGGAAGACTTTCCAGGGGTTTACCCAGAGGTGGATGCTGTTTTTGAATCATTTGGTAAGAGGACACTTATTTTGTTGGCAGTGGGGCGCTTGAAACAGTCTATAGTATCAGAGGGAAGAGGAAAATTGAAATGATATTTAATAACAGTTTTCTTTAACCAGGTTCCTCCTCCCAATCCTAAATTTCAACTTACGAATTTTATATCAATTATATGACTACTTTATATAATAAGCTATATAAAAATTCCTTCAAGCGGTGTGGCAAAGTGTAACACCGGCCAGCTGGCTTTCTCCATCCCACTGCTACTACTAATTCCCAGGGAGATTTTCTCTGTCTTTCCTGAGTAGTCGGTCAGTTGCCAATATTTAACTTTCCATTAGCCCAAAGTTTAAAAAAAGGTTTTTTTCCTCCTCAGGGATAGATGGTTGGAGGGATAGCTGATCTTTATTGAAAGGTAACCTGAGCACCCTGATGGCAGAGCCATAATGGATTGCCTGGTTTTGAAAGAGTTCTTGTGCTTCTCTGAGACCAGAAATGCCCCTCAGGCTGCATTGTGAGGAAAGGGGAGGAGGAGTATTAGGAAGGAAAAGCATCAAGATACCACAGTTTCCAAAGATACAGAGAATTTTATCTGCTTGCAAGCAGAATAACCTAATAACGCAGAGCTTGGTTTTGCTGTCAGACAGAGCTGGAGTGGAGTGTTGTCTCCATCCTTCCCTTGTTGAATGACATGGGGCAAGCATCTAAATTTGTCTGAACTGCAACTTCCTCATCTGTAAAATGGAGTTAGAAATACATGCTGCATAGGATTGTTACAGAAATAAATGAAAAAAAAGTCATGTAAAATGCTTAACATAGTCCCTGGCACGTAGTAAAATGCTATAAACACTTTCTACTTTTAGGTATTTATTATTCTGAGTTTTGTATGTTGCCAAATTTATTTATTGGAAAAAATATTTCACTATTTCTCCTGTCTGTATTTGCAGGGTTTTACTATTTCTTCAATGGATCTTCACAGTTGGAGTTTGACCCAAATGCAAAGAAAGTGACACATGTTTTCAAGAGCAACAGCTGGTTGAATTGTTAGGCGAGATGCTTAGAAGGCATGAGCATGGACATTGTAAATGAAGCTGATAATTCTTCACCTAAGTCTCTGTGAATTGAAATGGTTCATTGTCCCCGTGTGTTCAGTGACTGAGAATAAGAGTGTGAGCTGTGTGTCTTGCCGTCAGCTTCACATATTACAGGGCATTCAAATGGACTGTGTGTTTGCACTTTGGTCACATGGGGTAGCCTCCCATGGGGAAGGGAGAAGCGCTTGTGCAGCAGACAAGAGACTGTATATAGACTGTTTGCGTATTATTTAATAAAGAGGATTTGTCAGTTATCTTATTGTTTTGTTTGTTTGTTTCAAGAACGCGTTGTCTTTGTAATCTTGAGCACATTGTGGACTGAGCAGTAGTCAGTGGAGGTGGCGGGGTTAGGGTCTCCATGTCTGGGACCTCACAATGGGCTCCTCCAGAACAGGATACAATCTGCCACTTGTCCTCCCCAGGTGCCCTACAGAAGAGATGCTATTTCCACCACCCAGGCATCATATGTGTTCCTGACATAACCTAAGGAGAAAGATCTAGGGGAGTTGTCACCTTATAGGGTAGGCTCTGAAAAAAGTTGTGAAGCAGAATCCTATAATTAGAGCAAATCACCTAGTTCACATGCCTCATTTTTCAGGTAGGGAAATAAACTGGTTCTTCATCTTTGCCTTTTACTTATATATTCCATCAATGGAGCCCCTTTCCCTGCCCTAGCAAACAAATGTGCTCATATGCACCCTATTCACACATGAACATATCCTCCTGTGTTCATTTTGTATCTGTGTATGCCCATAAGCCCTAAAATGGGTTTGCTACTCCTAAGTAATATGTGTACAACAGTGTCTCCTACACAGTAAGATCTCTTTCATGCTGTAACTTATTAATTCATTTGAGAATAATTTATCACTCGTATTCCATGTGTTAGGCATTATGCTAGGTTGTGGGCATAGGAGCCTGAGAAAACGACGCAGTTCCTAGCTCATTGAGATTACAATCCAGCAAGAAAGAATATATGCAAATAGTGGCAAATTACACAAATATGTAACTGTACTTTTAGTAAGAGTTATAAAGGAAAAACATAGCCTTCTTTGATGGAATAATAGGAGGATCTACTTTGAGCTGGGTGGTTTTAGAAGAAGTTTCGAGGGAATGGTATTGGAGAAGGTTTTGAAGGAAGATGTAAAAACTAGGTGAGGTGATGATGGTTTGGACTAAAGTGGTCACAGTGGAGAGTCAGAGACAGGAATATGTATGTATTCCTGATCGACAGCAGAACTCTCTGATGTTTTAGATATGGAGTTTACGAGAGAGGGAAGTGGTCAGAATAATTCCCAGATAGCTTCCTTGAGCGTAAGTGTTGATGGGAGAGGACCTGGAGAGGAGCAGTTTTGTGAGGAAAGGCAAGAGTTAGGAAGAATTGCCCAGTTTTGCCAATTTTTGAAATGTCTGAGAGATTTCCAAGTAAGATCATGAGTAAATGAGTCCAGAACTCAAAAGAGAAGATATAGTAATTATGTTTGGTGATGGACGTTAACTAAATTTATTGTGGTAATCATTTTGCAATGTATACGTATAGCAAATCATTATGTTGTACACCTAAAACTAATACAATGCTATAGGTCAATTATATCTCATTTTTTCTTAAAAGAAGAGAAGATATAAATATGTGGGATTTTCAGCATTTAGATTGTTCTTAAAACCATTAGTATAAGAGACACCATATGGGAGATTTTAAGGTGGAATCCTAATAATAATATTTTGCCAAGGATTGAACATTTCTTTATTTTAAAGATTAACTAAATTTTTTGGTTTATTTTTTTGATAGGTACTATATAGCCACAACACAAATTCAAAAGGTAAAAAACATTATGTATGAAAAGTTAATTTTCCTCACACCTGTATCATCACTATCTAGTTCCTTTTCTCAGAGGCACCCAAGTAGATTTTTAGGAATCCTTTCAGAGCTATTTTATACATATACAAGTAATAATATCATCTTTTTAAGTTAAAATGGTAGTACATAAATTCACACTGCTCTGTTATTTGCTGTTTTCACTTACTATAGCTTGGCAACCATTCCACATTAGTACTTGTAGAATTTGCTTCACTCTTTCATTGGTTCCATTCTATGAAGTAAATATGTGATTTTACTTATTCAGTCTCCTATTGGTCACTAAATTAATGATTAAATAAATGCATACCTCAAAGAAAAAAATTTACAATAAAAATAATCAAAAATAAATAAAATATATTTAAAATAAAACTATTATATTAAAATAATAATTTAATAATATATAAAATCTATACTTGAAAAATATATAATATATTTGAAATAAAAATAGTGAAAAGTAAATAAAATAAAATTGTGTGGATCTGCAGATTATTTTCAGTATTCGGTATATATTAGTAGGTTATTTTACATATTTTACATTTATTCCCAATGCTATAATGAATCTCCTTGAACATACTTGCATATCTGATGAAAAGTTTAACCTTCAAAGTCTGAGCACAGATGGAGATGTAGGGAAACTATCGTTTGGATTCTCCACCATGTGAGCTATTGAATGCTCTTTACAACAGCAGCATTGGTGAAGCGATGGAGTTGAATTCTGATTGAAGTGAATTGAAATATTGATGTTAGGATACTTTTGGCTACAGGTAGCAAAAAATTCCAACTGGCTTAAAAATAGAATAGTTTATCAAAAATACAAAAGGTTAAGTGTTGGTGGGGATGTGGAGAAAAGGAAACCCTGGTGCACTGTTGGTAGGAATGTAAACTGGTGCAGCCACTATGGAGAACAGTATGGAGGCTCCCCAAAGAATTAAAAATAGAATTACCATATAATCCAATAATACAACTTCTGGCTGTATATCCAGGGGAATGAAATCTGTATCTTAAGGAGATAGCTCCACTCTTGTCCTCATTACAGCATTACTCACAATAGCCAAGACATGGAAACAACCCAAGTGTCTGTTGATGGATGAATGGATAAAGAAAATGTGGCATATATACAGATGGAGTATTATTTTAAGCCTAACTGAAAAAAAAAATAGGAAATCCTGTAATTTGCAACAACATGGATGAATCTTGAGGCCATTATGCTAAGTGAAATAAACCAGACACAGAGAGGTTAATACTGCATGATCTCACTGATACGTGAAATGAAAAAAAAAAAAAAAAAAAGTCAAATTCATAAAAGCAAAGAGTGGAATGGTGGTAGTCAGGGGATAAGTGGGTGGAGGAAATAGGGGGTTTTTGGTCAAAGTTTACAAAGTTCCTGTTGTGTAGGGAAGTAAGTTCTGGAGATTTCAAGTAAAGCAAGTGACCATCTTGTATACTTGAAATATGCTGAGGGTAGGTCTTGTGTTCTCAACATAAAAAAAAAAAAAAGAAAAAGAAAAAGAAAAGTGAGGTGATGGATGTGTTAATTAGTTTCTTTATGTTAATCATTTCATAGTGTATAGGTATAGCAAAACATCATGTTGTGCAACTTAAATATGTATAATTTTTATTTGTCAATTATATCTCAATAAAACTGGAAAGAGTTTTTTTTAAAGTAATGAAAATAAAGGAGTTTATTGATTCACATACTTAAAAGTACAGCAGTCAGGCAGGTTTTACTTTCAGTGTGATCATGGTTCTGGCTCCTCCACTCTACTCTTGTCTTGACTATGTCCTCTGAGTCAGTTTTACCCTCAGTCTGGCTTTCCTCATGACAGCGTAAGACCTATGGTAGTTCCAGGCATCACACCTATAAAACACCACCCCTAACAATCAACTCACATTTCCAAGCCTCCCCATATCCGGATCATTTCAATCATGTGGTCATCTTAGAACAATCACTGTGCCTGTGAGGATGGATCATTTTCACCCCAACCATGTTGCTGTTACATACTGGGGTGGAGGAAAATATACTGAGGCAGCAATCTCTGTCCATCTACCACAAAGAGAGTTTGGGAGGTAAGAAAGTGGAAATAATAGGTCAGAAAATTTTTAGGAGACGTTGGGCTGGGAAGGAAGTAAAACGTATCTTCTTTGTACTGCCAGACCTGATTCAGAGTTCTTATGCATGTCTTTGTTTGACTGGGAAAAGGAACTAAACAACTTTTTATGTACTAAATACTTGTTTTTTGGTTACGCATTGCAGTAGGGCTGAAACTAAGCAGGACCGTTGTAAGGCCCTCCCAGGTACAAAAGCCTTTCTGTGTCCCGTTTCTTACTTGTAGAAAAAGGTTTAAGTCTCTTAGACTTTCTCTGGGCTCCAAAGAACAGATTCAAGCAGTTACTAATTAGGAAAGCGAGGGAATACAGAAACAAAGGAAAAGCGAGCCCACCATAAGCTTTTCTGTGATTGTTAGCTTAAACCAATGCCTTGATTTGTGACCCCAAACTTCTGAGACAATGACCTGTGGCTTCAACCAGCTAGCCTCAAGGGGACTTGAAAATTGATGACCCAGAGAGGGCCAAATGAGAATTGAAACTCCTGAATCATCATTTGGGCCCTAAACAAATGATAAAATGTCTCAACTATTGCTTTTGCTCTCTCCTAGAGGAAAGTTTAAGGATCACCAGACCATGATTTATGAACTTGTTTTGCAGGAACATAATGAAGAATCACGACCACTAAGGACAAACGAAGTCACAAGGCGGTGCCAAAAAGTCTGCAGCTGAGATCTTACCAGGAAGCTGGGATTACTGAGCCCCTCACCTTGTCCCTTTTGTCTTTAAAAATCTTACACCTTGGCCAGCCAGCAAGATGGATTTGAGACTTCTCTAGGTCTCCCATCTTCCAGATTGGTGCCTCCTCCACTAATAAACTTTTCTCTGCTCCAAACTCCAGCATTTTGATTTGTTTGGCCTCACTGTTCCTGGGAACATGAACTTGGGTTCAACAACAGGGACTTGATGTGCACGGTTCATTTAGTCCTCATAATGACTATTGAGTTGGTGGTTTGCCTCGATAGTGCAGAAATATAAGTTTAGAGTGATTCAGTAACTTTGCCATGGTCATATAGTAGGCAGCATAGTCAGGATCTCATTTCATATCTTCCTGGTTTCAAAGATCATGCTTGTATTTAGTCTAGGGTAACAGACAATAAATCAGCCTGGTTGACCTTATTTTATTCAGTTTTGACTCCATTCTGAACTAGATCTTCTGCTATCTCACACTGCATGACCACAATGGGAAGGAGCTAATTCTTTCTCAATCCTGAAATTTTAAATCCCCAAGGGCCAGTTTTCTTCTTTATGCATCTGACATCTGGCCTTTCTAAATTCCCCTGTGCAATGAGAAACTATAATGGACAATGGGGATCCTCACACCTTCTACTGTTCCCCTCTGTAAATTTCCCCAGGCAATCTTGTTCCCAAAAGTGCGGTTGTGTGCTGACGAGACATTCACTCACGTTTCTTGACTCCAACCAGTGGCCAAGAGCCGGAGCGGAGACTTGTAGTCCATGTCAGGATGAGTCCAGCCCTAACACTGATGTGATACTAAATCCCAGAATGATGTTCGAGAACTGGCTCAATTCCTTTTGCCTGGGAAATTTGGAGTATGTTTCTGCATTTATAGGAAGTGATCTGGTGACAGTAGGTTGGTAGGAGGGGAGAGCAAAGCAGAAGCTGGGAACAGGGCTGGAACTTGGCAATAAACCAATAGCACGGTAGACTTAACACAGATGAGAAAATAAACAATAAAGAAGCTACAGTTACACCAGAAATTACACCAGTCAGGGAACAGATAGGTTACTATCTCAGAAGCATGTGAAAAGCTCATCACCAGAAACCAAGCAACACGGAGATTCGTCATGAACCTGTTGTGAAGACAAACGTTGTGAAGAGTGTGCCGAATCTACTCAAATCCTGTAGGGATAATGTGTGAAAGTAACTTTTTGTAAAACTGAAAAAGCTGATAGGGCTTAATTATAAAAAAGTCTTCAGCTTGCTAACCTGGGATTTGAGTAAGATCATTCTGGAAGCAGTGTAAATGTCCTTGTCATTGATTCACAATCACTGATAATAATCAGTGTGTTTAACTTTAGTGGCTGTAGTAGATTTGAAATAGCAATTATCTTCTCTTTGATTGCAGAGCAAATTAGCCACTTTTAAAAGGAGGATATTTAAACAGAGATGATAATAATGTACACAATACGGAGACTTTTATTTTTATAGTGTTATGCTCTGACAGTCATCTTGCAGTCGTCTTACTGCTTTGCGTATGTTTTCTCTGTTTTTAAAGAGTCTGAAAAGTGTATGAGAATTTTATCGAAGGCATTCAGTTCTTTGCTTTATCATATTAATGAGTTACTTAAATGCTTAGAAATACTTTGCTTGTTTGATTTTAAGTCTGCACAATAGATTTGGATTATTTGAAAGAATTAGTTATTAAAATCATGGTTGTAATTTGACGTGTTGATAAAATAATGAATGCAAATAGTATTGTGTGTTTAAGGATAATTCAATATTTTAATGAAATGAATCAATTAAATATTAATTAAAGAGCTAGTGAAAGTGATGATACTTATTTTTATATACGTTTACTAGATTAATAAACAAGATGAGAAAGTTAAAGTCTTAAGAAAACATAAGGTTTGTTTGTAATAAATTGGACATTAATTATAATAAGTAAAACAGTATAATTGGCATGCAAAAAAAGCTGCCCTCAGACATTAACAAATTCATCCGAAAGTCTGACATATATTATCAGTCCTATTTTAATACAGAAACAAATACCTTACATACACTGTCTCACTTAATTCTTACTTGTGAGGTAGAGATTATTAAACCAATTTTACAAATATAAGGATTGCCACTCAGAAAGATATGTCCTTAAGTCCATGCAGATGATAAATGGCTGAACCAGAGATCTAATCCATCTTGTCTGACACCAAGCTTATGTTTGATCCACTCTGCTGCATCCCTACTCTTTGTGTTGACATGAATTGATCTATAAATGTGATGAAAGGCAAAAGGGATAGAGCAAAGAAAAGACTGACAGAGGTAATAAGTCCAGAGCTGGAAAAAAAATAGAGAAAGGGTTTGGCTCTTTGTAGCAGGTTGAGTCAGAAAGGGTAGGCTGGAGTGACCTAGGAGAGGCTGTATGGTACAGACATTCAAAGGTCCATAACTTGAATAGTTCCTATAAGTGCCACTCTATATTATTTTTCCATTTAAATAAGGAACGTTAAGTCATGTAATAAAATAGTTCATGTACATCTAAGTGTACAGGAATATGGTTTTTTATTAATAAATGAAGTAGCCATTTCATAATTCAAGAATATTTGATGATTTGTCAATTGGGATTAATCTACTTTAAAAAATCACTGCAAAATTTGATACGAGAGGAAAGGGCATGGGTGATTAGTAAAAGAACATTGTGGAGGCTTCCACACTCCTGGAACAACATGTGACACATGAGACCACAAACACATTTTTAAAGGCATGAACATATTTTACAGATCTGTTAAAGAAAATCGAATCAATATCCCTGACACGTTCTACATCTGAAAATGACAATTTAATCTTTAAATTTTCCTGTATTTAACTCGTTTTGAATTTCTTTTCCCATAGAGTCTTAATCTGTACCATTTGGTGCTGCGGCAGGTGAAAGAGTCTTTTTCTCAATGTTCCCAGTCCGTGTCAGTCTTGTGATTAATCAGATTCAAATTACATCCTTGTGAGCAAGTTAAAACTTGCAAGGAGAGTCACAACCACAAGACTACGATTGGCAGAAATCTAGGTCAAAATTCTGCTAAGAAAGGACAGTCTGTGCTTCCTACCCTTTTGGAGCTCACAATTTGGGGATGATACCACTGATATGGAAATAAACAAAAGAACAAACAGGGTAGGAGACATTCGTTTCTCCATTCACTCTTTAAGCAATATTTACTAAGTACTCACTGTATGCTAAGCACACTGCTAAAAGCTTGGGTAAATTTCACTAAATCAGTGAATAAAACGGACAAAGATACTTGCCTTCTTAGAACTTACCTTCACGAGAAAGGCAGACAAGAAATTAGAATTGTAGAGTATAAATACGTTACATCATATGTTAGAAGGATATACATGTTATGGAAAAAAGAAGAAAAAAAAAGTAGAGTGGGGTAAGGGGATTTCAAGTGAAGAGGGCCGGGGGTGGTGATGGGTTGCAGTGCAGTCAAAGTGAGCCTCACTGAGAAGGTGATATCTGAACAAAGATAAATGTGGCAAGAGTGCTGGCCAGGTGAACTGGGGGGAAGAGCACTCCAGACAGAGAGAACAGCTAGAGTGAAGAAACCTGAGGTGGCCTGTGCTCAGCATATTCAAACAAATGCAAGAGGACTACTTACAGCAGTGAAGTAAGTGGGGGGCGTGGGGATAAGAGTACTAGAGGATAAAGTCAGAGAGGTATGGGTTGAGGTAGGAGCGGATCATGTGCGGTTATATGGGCCAATGGAAAACTTTGGTTTTTACTTTGAGTGAAATGGAGGAGCCATTGGAGGGAATGGATCGGAAGAGTCTCTGGATGCTCTGTTAGATTAAATTGTAGGGGAGCCTAGGAGAAGCACGGAGACCTGTTAGGAGGCGATTGCAGTATTCCAGGCAAGAGAGGATGGTGGCTCCAGCCAGTGTGGTAGCGGTGGAAGTGGAGAGAAGTTGTTCTGAATGTATTTGAAAATAGAACCAGCAGGATTTATGATGTGAAAGTGTGAGGCTGTGAAGTGTGAAAAAAAAGAAAAGAGTTTGGAATGACGTCAAGTCTCTTGGACTCAGCAAGTAGAAGGATGAAGCAGCTGAATTGCCATCCCTTGAAATGTGAGGGCTGAGGGTAGAGCAGGCTTTGGTGGGAAGATCAAAAGTTCAGTTTTGGGCTTGTTGTGTACTTGAGATGTCTATCTTACATCCATATAGTGATGCTGGAGTTTAAGGAAAAGATCTGGATTGGAAATGTAAATTTGGGAGTCATCAGCACATACATGGTTTTAAAGTCTTGAAACTGGATGAGCTTAACAAGGGAGTAAGAATATAGAAGAGAAGTGGCCCAAAACCAAGCCCTGAGGCACTCTGATATTGAGTTAAACAACGCATGTGCAATAAATGTATATTCAACCAATCTTCTATAGTACTGACTTGAAGCATCACAGTCATTAATGAAATAAGGCAGGGTACCAGGTGTATCATAATCTACAATTATAGATTGCCTCTTTTTGCTATTTGTGAGAGTCCACACTTATCTATAAATTTTTATATTATATGCTATATTTATAAGAGAGAGGAGGATGTGGTATACTGGTGGTATGGACGGTTTGGGGCAGGAATGTGTAAACCCTCCTAGATGATCCAGTGATGAGCAGATGATGAGTGGGGGAGTGTTTCAGCAGGTCAAGGGAGGAAATCAGGGAGAAGTGAGTGAAGAAGGGAAAGGATTAAGATGACGAAATGCAGAATCACATGAGGAAAGTAATCTAGACTGGTCACGTCAGAAGTGAATAGCAAACAAGGAGAGAGGTGTCTGGAGAGAATTTGCATTCAGAGTCCCAGGATTGAGTCCAACAGTCCATGAGAAGAAGAGAAAAAGCAGCTGGTTCAACTGCTATCTGTATTAAACTGTCTCCTGAAATTTAAGCCGGGGCTTCCCTGAGAGCAAAGTTTTAGGGTCTTAGGATGAGAAGTAAGGTGTTTGTAGTTGTTGGTTACTCCTTGTGGTCTAAAGTCTACAAGGAAAAGGATATATTACACTCCAGGTTTCCTTACTGAAAATTAAAAAAAAAAAAAAACACATTAATTAACTGTTGGCAGAAGCCCTTATAGTCTATATTATTCATATGCAGATTATGAACATGTGTCCGGAAATTAATCACGGACCGGGCTGAACTGTACCCTTTCTGTGCTCTGCCCTACCGAGTGCTAACAGGAATAGTAGGGTTGAGTGATGAGAAATGGGATGGAGACTATTGAGAAAAGCTGGTGGAGGCTTTGGAGGGATGAAACTGCCTGCCCAACCCATCCCTTCAAACCACATCTCATTATTGGAGTCTACGTGATCCCTCTGAGTCTTTAAAATAAACTTCTTTTGAATTCAGTTTGTCAATCCTGTCAATCAGTTGGCTCCTGATGAAAACAAACATGCTGTTCTTCCAGCAGACTTGCTCTTGGAAAGCAATGCTTCCTTCTGGATGTGAAGAGCCAGTAGGGGTCTATCAAGCCAAGTGTGGAGAGGAAGGGAACAGCATGTGAAAGGGTGATGATAAGAGAAAACACATCATATTTGGAAACTAAAGAGAAGAAAATATTTTTTATGAGCTAAATTGTGAAGAGAAGAATATTAATTGTTTAACTTACTAATTATATAGTTAAGAACATTAAATTTCAAAAAAAACATGAAATGTTATTTAATAAATGCAACAACTGAGAAAATGCTTCCCAAAGCATATTAATTAATTCAGTCAGTGAATAATTCAGCAATAAATCTATTTTGGAAGTAGTTGGTCTATAAACAATAAATTAAACTATTAACTTACTCAGCTAACAAGCATTACCTCTTGAACACAAAGGAAATTCCTTAAGCATATCTGAAGTAGATTAAAAGAGAGGCAAAGAATGTAGGGGGATAAAAACCCTGGCCTTCCAAGGATTTACCAACAGAGAGATACTTGAAGATCCACTTAAGTCACTTATTCCTTGTTGGTCAGTAGGAAAAAATCTGCTTTGGGGGAAAATTCCACCCTGGGGTATAGTCCGGGTACGTGTTAGGTTACAGAATAACATCTGATTCTTAATATAACTACCTTATCAATAAGAACTCTTCAGCATGATTAAGAGGAAAATGCGTTTCCTTTTCCTAAGATAAAACTAAAGGTTAGTATGTATGATACCTGACTTTCTGGCCATGACTTATGTGACTAAGAAATTTTCCACCTTGACATTTACTCTTAGAATCCCATTTAACTTGGGGCCTTGAAGGTGATGATGATACAACACCTTATAATACGGCTGCTTCTTGGGCGAGTTTCCAAAATTAATAAAGAAGGTAACTCACTATGTTGATTTAGGTTGTGCATTTAGCTGAAAATTAAATTCACACTGACTTGCTTTACCTCATTGCATAATAAGCATTTCCTCAAGAATTGTATTTAATTTACATTACAGATAATTCTTTACTATCAATATTTAGCATATTGATACATTCTTGTCAGGACTCATAATTCCAATAGTTCTGATAGTTTTGCTTCCAATGAAATAAAACAAATGAAAATTTAGGGGCACAATTTCCTCATCTCCATTGTAAGAGGGTTAAGATAAATGATTTGGAGTGTCTTTCCACTCTAAGAGGAATTAATACTCATTGAGCAGCTATCATGTGACAGCATGATGCATGTTGCATTGGAGGAATTAACTATCCCCCAAACTGTCATGGCATCTTAATATTATTATTTTAATTTTGCATGTGAGAAAATGAAATATTAGAGAGGTTAACATGCCTAAGGCTATAGGTCTAAAATGTTGCAAAATCAAGTTTTGAATCCAAATCTGCCTTACACAAAAATCAGAATGCTGTTTTGGTTCTATATTGTTTCCATATACATCTAATAATTCTACATTTGTAATCAAGCTGCAGAGAGTATCAATCAATGAGAGCACATCAAATATTTTTGCATGTATAGAATTTTGGTTAATATTCTAGGGACAAGTTTACCTTTTTATTTCAAGAAAGTACTAACTATGAGTCCAGAAAACAGGTTTCATGTCTGTGAACCCCTAGTATTTATCTTGTATTGTTATGTAGTATCTGATCACAGGAACAGTCTTAAAGGTCAGGAAGTAATAAATATAATATGTAATCATTCAGTTTATAAAGTACCTGTCAGTTCAATTATAAATAAATGGGCTAGGCATTATTATTTCCTTTTTGCAGTTGATAACATCCAAGATTGCTCAGCTGTGATTCAAACCTGGGTCATTTGATTCAAAGTTCTATGCTTTTTCTACCACACCCTTTGGAAAGTACTTGAAAGAAAATTCTCTTACACGCCCCCCCCACCCCCACACACACCCCATACAAGGTAACTGTTCTCACTCATTACAATTAGAAAGCCACTGTTTTGTGACAAAGCTCTGATATTTCTAACAGAAAGCGCATTGGCTTTCTAATGGACAGCTCTGGGCTTAAATCTCCACTCTGCCACCTCCTGGTACCTTGGAGGAAATGAGTTTCAATTTTTCCTCACCTACACTGTGGAATTATCCAGCTCTAAGGGATCTAGACTCCTTAGGCCCACCTCAGGGCCACTCCAGCAGCTACCAAGGAGACGGAAGTGGAGCAGGGGTCTTTATGCCTGATGGGAACT
Source organism: Hippopotamus amphibius kiboko (assembly GCF_030028045.1). NCBI lineage: Eukaryota > Metazoa > Chordata > Mammalia > Artiodactyla > Hippopotamidae > Hippopotamus > Hippopotamus amphibius. The sequence goes on from NC_080194.1 coordinate 49,405,897, forward strand.
GCCCAAACGTTCCACTTTCCAGTTTAAAGAAATTTCTCCTTTCTCTCATGCTTCCCTCAAACCTTTCTCCTTTCCCCTCTCAGTTGAAGGCGCCAGACATAGCTTCTCAAACGATCTTAGGTTTTCCCAGGGTTAAAAAGAGATCTTGCCTTCAATCAAGCAGCTTTTGATTGTAGTCCTGAAAGCACATCTGAGACAAGGGAAATCAGTTCTTGACAAGGTCAGGAGAAACTATAAAACAGAAAATGTAATTTTACATCTCAGTATATTATCCTATGACATATGTTCTCTATAGAACTATATGTACATATTCTTTTGTAGACACCGTGTTAAGTATATTTATGCATGTATTGTTCTATAGATATATATAATTACAGGTACCAAGTTATGAAGATTTATATATATTTATATAAAATGTGCAATATACACTCGTTCCTTTTTAAATAGAGACTGTTCTAATCCCTCAGTATAAATGAGTACAGTTGTCCTCAGTATCTGAAGGTGATTGTTTCCTGGGACTCCCTGCAGATACCAAAATCCACGGACTATCAAGTCCCTTGTATAAAATAGTGTAGTATATATATACATTTGCTCTTACAACCTTGACAACAGGGCCCTGGGAGAGATGAAAAACAGAGCAGTGTGGGGGACTTGAGGGGCTTCGGTGACCTCAGGCTGAGCCCCAAGGCCAGGGAAGAAAACAGCCCTGTGCTCGCGTTATGTAGCTTTTAGGGTTGATCCTTCTAAGGAGCTCTGGTTTTTTTCTTTGGAGGATATTTCTCTAAAAACCCTTATGCCCCATTCGTTCTGTCTGTACACATTCTCCTGCTTCTTTGTGGCCGGGGAACCTGGTAGTCCCAACACCACGGAGGGAAACTGGCTTGTGCCTAAGGGGAAGACACTGTCTTTAGTGAGCTTCCATGTGACATCCATGCCAGGCCCAGGCCCCCGCAGAATCTGGTTGGAAGTGACAGGCTATGGCTGTGGCTATCTCCGTACTTTACCTTACATTGGATTTAACGGGTAGAGGACAAATAGTAATAAAAACAATAAAGCTAAGTCTTCCTTATCACTCTCTGTACCAGAAAATGTTCTAGTTGTATGTGATTTATTTGGTGAATGAACGAATGAAGAGAGAAAGAGAGAAAGAGAGAGAGAAAGAAAGAAAGAAAGAAAGAAAGAAAGAGGGAGGGAGGGAGGGAGGAAGGAGCCTAAGTAACACTCACGTTTTGGTGTGCAAAATGGCTTGAGAGCCCTTCACTTTCATCAGCTCCCAGGAGCCAGCAGAAGACCCGCTAAGGAGGGCTTATTGAAAGATACTCCAGCCAGCTGTCCAGGCACATACCTCCGTTAAGTCCCTTTCCACTCACCTCTCCAACAAGGCCAAAGGATGTTCCTTATGCCAATATGACAAGATCTGTTGCCAGTACTAACAGGTACCAGAACTAAAAGAAGCATGCTTATATGAGTAGCAAAAAAAGACTTTGATTTAATTTGTTTTAGCCATTAATAGATTTCAGGGTAAATAGACTGGAAAGTACATACATGTTTTGAATCTTATTTTTCCTTTTGTCTTCCATAACACTCTTGGACACATTGTTCAAATGTTCATTGGTATAATATAAATTACACCTAAGATTTTAACAGCTACTTGAAGAAATTGTAATTTATACAATATCGGGCTGCATCCATTTCATGAGAGAATTAACTCCCAGAGCAAAATTGATGACTGATTATTTTTTGCAATTCCTAGCATGTAGCCTGATGCCTTGTATACTGTACCTGTTAAGTAAACGGGAATAAGTTGTCTATATGTATTCAATTTTTTATACAAAAGTCAGGGTAAGAGTTAATGAACATGTTCTTGTCCACATAAACAATAGCAAGCAGATAATTATAATTTGGGGTAATTGACTCCTTTGGTTTAACCATTTCAGCCCTTTTAGTGACTATGATTCCTTTTAGGCTTGCCCATTGAAAGAACTCTTTCTGAAGGAAGAAACACTCTCAAAAACGTTAATGTGCCACTTTTTCTATTCTATTGAACTTAACCTATGATTTTCCATATCAAGCAAATTTGTATAAATCCGGTAAGCCCAGGGACATAAACACAGGTAAAACACCAACCCTCCTTTTGACAAATTACCTTCTATTAAAAGAGTGAAGTCAAGATAAGGAAAATATGAAAAGTGTTTTAAGAAAATGTAATTGTTCTATGAAAATTCAGAGTTGAACCATCTCACTGAGGGAGGAAAGAGAAAACTTTCCTTGAAGAAAACATTTAAATGTGAATGAAGAAACATTTAAACTGGACTTTGAAGAATAGGTAGAATTGTATTGGGTAGAAATAGAGGGAAATAAAATGTATGACAAGGTGCAAGGCACATTTGGGAAATAATGTAATTCATTTTGTTTAGAAAAGTGGGAAGTGAAGCTTGGAAGTCATTTTTAGTCATTTTTAAACATAGAAGGTCTTCAGTGCTACAATTGGTTTGTATTTGCTTTAGTAGATAATGTAAACCACTGAAGAATTTTATTCATGAAATTAATTACACATCTTTGTGTGCTCACCATTTTCCAGTCATTATACTAATGTATTGTACATGGATTATCTCATTTCAGTCTCAGAAAAACCATCTAAGGATGTGCTATTATTATTTCCATTTTTTCAGATGAGAAAATCAAGATATAGAAAGATTGAGTAATAGGTCATTTAGCTATTAGTTGGCAGAGCAGGTATTTGAACTGAGTCTGTGTTTTAAGAAGCTCTGTGCTAGATGGGAAGTAGGGAGAAATAGAAGTCCTGGTTAAAAGAAAATGATACCAGATATGTCCAAGTGGAGATGCCCTGCTGATGGTTGAAACTGAGATAGGAGTTTAAGAAAAACTAGGGCCAGAGGTCAGGGTGGATGGGGTTATTGGCTAAAGTCATAGAAGTAGATGAAACTGCCCTGGAAAAAAAGTGGCCAGAGATTAAAGATGAGGACTCAGAATGGGACCTTGGTGAATGGCTAGATTCAGGAGGCAGGAAAAGTAAGAGATACCAACAAGGGAGAGGAAGTAATCAGAAAAGTACAAGGAGAAAAAGCAAACTGCAGAAGCTCCCAAGCCAGGGAAAGAAAGATTTCCAAGACTGAACGTCAAATACCAAAAAGGATCAGTGAGAATGTGAACTGAGAAAAAGCCATTTGACTTGGTGGTGGGAGTTAGTAGTAACCATTGAGAGTGCAGTGCATGGGTTATAAGTCAAAGTTAAGCTTAGCAATAAGATTAATGGTAAAGAGAAGAGTAGCAGATTGAAATAATAGTTATCACTGTGGTCAATCTATTTTGGGGCAGACATGTTCACAGGAGAAGGAAAAAGATCTGTACCAAAGGAGACACACATGTGGAAGAGAGTAGGACTGAACTCACAAGGGAGAGATGTTAGCTTAAGCAAAAAGGGACTGTGGTGTCTCATTGGCTGTTTCAACAAAAAATTTCTACTAGAACTAAAAAAAGGTCAAGTATATAAAGATGCTCACATGGTTTAATGTTTTGTATCAAGAGCTGAGTCACCTGATTTTGTAAAGACCTCATTTCAAGATTCTTTCTCTAGAATTGCCAAAGCAATCTTGAGGAAAAAGAGTAAAACTGGAGGCATAACCCTCCCAGACTTCAGACAATACTACAAAGCTACAATAATCAAAACAACATTGTATTGGCACAAAAACAGACATATGAATCAATGGAAGAGAATAGAGAGCCCAGAAATAAACCCACACACCTACAGTCAATTAATCTTCAACAAAGGAGGTAAGAATATTCAATGGAGAAGTCTCTTCAATAAGTGGTGTTGGGAAAACTGGACAGCTGAATGTAAATCAATGAAGTTAGAACACTCCCTGACATTATACACAAAAATAAACTCAAAATGGCTTAAGTCTTTAAGACAAGACACCATAAAACTCCTAGAAGAGAACATTCTCTGACAAAAATCCTAGCAAGAAAATCCTAGTTTTCTTAGGTCAGTCTCCCAAGGCAATAGAATAGGAGCAAAAATAAACAAATGGGACCTAATCAAAGTTATAAGCTTTTGCATAGCAAAGGAAATCATAAATAAAATGAAAAGACAACCTATGGACTGGGAGAAAATATTTGCAAATGGTGCAACCAATAAGGGCTTAATTTCCAAAAAATATAAATAGCTCATACAATCCAATAACAACAACAACAAAAAAAAAACAACCCAATTAAAAAAATGGGCAGAAGATCTAAATAGACATTTCTCCAAAGACATACAAATGGCCAATAGGCACATGAAAAGATGCTCAACATTGTTAATTATTAGAGAAATGCAAATCAAAACTAGTGAGATATCAAACTCACACCGGTCAGAATGGCCATCATTTAAAAGTCTATAAATAATAAATGTTAAAGTGGGTGTGAAGGAAAGGGAACCCTCCTACACTGTTGGTGGGAATGTAAATTGGTGCAGCCTCTATGGAAAACAGTATGGAAGTTCCTTAAAAAACTAAAAATAGAGTTGCCATATGATCCAGCAATCCCACTCCTGGGCATAAATCCAGAGAAAACTGTAAATTGAAAAGATACATGCACCTCAATGTTCATTGCAGCACTATTTACAACAGCCAAGACATGGTAGCAACCTAAATATCCATCAGCAGATGAATGGATAAGGAAGAGATATATACAATGGAAAATTACTCAGTCATAAAAAAGAATGAAATAATGCCATTTGCAGCAACATGGATGGACCTAGAGATTATCATACTAAGTGAAATGTCAGAAAGAGAAAGACAAATATCACATGATATCACTTTGACGTAGAATTTAAAATAAAATACAAATGAAGTTTTTAAAAAATTTTTTATTTATTTTTGGCTGCATTGGGTCTTCATTGCTGCTCGAGAGCTTTCTCTAGCTGTGGCGAGTGGGGGCTACTCTTCGTTGTGGTGCATGGGCTTCTCATTGTGGTGGCTTCTCTTGTTGCAGAGCACTGGCTCTAGGGCACATGGGCTTCAGTAGTTGTGGCTCATGGGCTTAGTTGCTCCGTGGCAACAAAGGTCTTCCCAGACCAGGGATTGAACCCATGTGCCCTGCATTGGCAGGCACATTCTTTTTTTTTTTTTTTTTACACTCTAAATACATGCAGTTTATTGTATGTTAACGGCTATGTCGGGCTCCCCGCAGCCCTTTCTGGTGTCCGAGGCCGTCTGCTGGTGTTCAGCTGGTTCTCTGTGGGAATGACTGCGTCCTTCCGTGCGTTCCCAATGCATCTGTGGAGAGGGATGCACTCCACGTCTCTCTACTTCGCCGCCATCTTTTCCTCCTCCCTTGCCATATTCTAGTTGATATTTTTTTCAAAAACTGTCATTTCAAAATTAGATGCCTGGCTTCTCCTCTTTCTTCCTCCTCCTCCTCCCCCTCCCCCCTCCTTCCCCTCCGGCAGGCACATTCTTAACCAAAATGAACTTTTTTACAAAACAGAAACAGACTCACAGACATAGAAAACAACCTTATGCTTACCAAAGGTGGGGAGGAGGATAAATTAGGAGTCTGGGGTTAGCAGATGCAAATTACTATATATAAAATAAACAAGAACCTACTGTATAACACAGGGAACTATATTCAATATCTTATAATAACTTATAATGGAAAAGTATATGAAAAGAATATACACATATATATGTATAACTGAATCACTTTACTGTACACCAGAAACTAACACAAAATTGTAAATCAACTATACTTCAACAACAACGACAAAAAAAAAAACAAACAAAAAAAATCCTGCAAAGATTCTATCTCTACCACTTGCTAGTGGGACAATCTGACTTAATCATGGCAAGTTGCCAGTTTCTTAATCTGTGCAGTAGACATAATAGTATCTGCCCTAACTATTCCACAGGATTATTGTGAGGTTAAAATAGTCATGTATGTTAAAGCTGTGGAGGGCTCACTAATTGTTAAATGCTATTTATTTTGCTCAGCACTTGTAAGTGTTGACTGACTCAAAAAACCAGCTGTCATTGCAATGAATTATAGTGGGGGCATGAGTAGTTGAGAGAAATGAAAAAACTGGATAAAAGGCTAGTGGGCTTACTAAACATTCCACTTTTAAAAAAAAAAAAAAGAAAAAGAAAAATAGAAAAAAGTTCTGCAGGCAGCAAAGGTATATACATCAGAGATTCCCAAACAAGCAAGCAAGTCATAGTCTGGGCATTGCCTCATTATCAAAATCTCATATGGATATCCTGAGCTCACTCACATTTCCCAAATCCACATCACAGACTTGAGGGCTGGGAGAGAATGGTTCCAACATGTCTGGGCTGAGCCGTGCTACAAGCAGCACTTATCCCCTCCAGGGCCCTTGGTTTGAACTTCCTTAGCGGAGAGCTACAGCTGCAAAAGTCTGTAGGCTACTCTCAGGGATGTGCTCCTGATAAGCGTTTTCCTGAATGTCTAATAAAATATTTAGATGGAGAAGAATTATTGGCAAACAAATTAAAATGCTAAAAATAATCAGGAAATAAATGGTTATAGTATGACATGCAAATAGCCAAAACTAAATGTACAGTGCTTCATTCAAAATCTTCACTCAATGGATATGTCCAGATTTTTGCCTATGATATTTCAAATAATTTTAATCTTAGGAGAGTGAAATACATAAAAATCTAACTATGGGTGTGAGACTTTTTGCAGACAATTGAGCCTAGCAAGAAATGGCCCTTTTATACCTATCACGTATATCTATTCATTCATTTATTCATTCATTAGTTCATTCAACAATCATTCGCAGAACTTCCCTGGTGGCACAGTGGTTAAGAATCCGCCTGCCAATGCAGGGGACGCAGGTTCGAGCCCTGGTCCAGGAAGATCCCACATGCCGCAGAGCAGCTAAGCCCGTGCGCCACAACCACTGAGCCCACATGCCGCAACTACTGAAGCCTGCCCACCTAGAGCTTGTGCTCCACAGCAGGAGAAGCCACCACAATGAGAAGCCCATGTACCACAACGGAAAGTAGCCCCTGTTCACCACAACTAGAGAAAGCCCATGCAGCAATGAAGACCCAACACAGCCAATAACAAATAAATGAATAAATTTATTTTATAAAAGTCATTTTAAAACACCTACTGAGTTGAGGTAGTAACCATAAGCTGCAATTTTATTAATTTTGGTAAAGGAAATAAAAGTTATTGAGCGGTAGCTTTAGGGGGAAGATTCTTTCAGGCCTGAGGGGCAGGGTGGTGGCATAGAGATATTATTGTAGACATGACATGACATTAGACAGCCTAGCATCTCACAACATGATCTCTCTGTTAGGGAGACAAAGTTTCTGTGTCCGGAGTGTGTGTGTCATACCTGTTGACAAGAGCACCATGAAGACTGCTAGGAGGTGGACTGCAGTTCCATAGATACATGTCAGTAAGTCACTTGGGGCTAATGTGTCAATCATTTCTACCTGGAGGGTAACCAGGAGGACTGAAGTAACGAAAGGCGCAAAGTGTCTGTGAATCACCTGGCACAGGGTGATTTTCCATAAAGCCAGCATGCGGCCATATGTAGGGAAAATATATGAGGTGGGACAAATTTTTCTTTTGTGTTACTCCCAAAACAAAACAGCATTAAACATGTAAAGTTTCTGGCTAAAGGCCATTTCAAGACTTGTAGGACCAAAAAGAAAAAAAAGAGAAAAAGAAAAGAAAAAATACCTGACACTAAAATTGAACGATAAAATTTAAAAACGGAATCTACTTTGCTATACACCTAAAACTAACACAACATTGTTAATCAACTAAAATTCCAATAAAAAATAAAAAGTTTAAAAAAGGGCTGAATTTCCAAGCCTCAAAAATATGAAGCAAGATTGAAACTCCAAGATTGAATCTAATATGGAAAAATACAAACACATTTGAGTCTTTCCCCAGAGCAGCCAGCGTGGAAATAATTTGCCTATTTGGAAATAGGAGTCAGTTGACACAGCCACACTTCTGAGAGCCCTCTTAAGCTGTCATTCTCTCAGGGGAAAAAGGGCAGCATGATAATTTCCACAAAATTACATCCAAAAGGGGATTATGGGGAAAAAAGAAGCTCCTAGAGAAAAAACATTTGGATGTGTAGAGCAATACAATTTTAATGTTTTGAGTTTCTTGGAAACTATGCTAGGTACAAACATTGGTAGGATTTTGGAAGGATTTAATCACCATCTTTTTGTTTTAAATTTTTGTGTTTTCTCTTTCACTCTCAAATAGATCACTCACTAGCAAGAGCCTGGGAGTTACGTGCTCTGGTATAAATACCTAACTAGAAATTTCAAGATTCAGGACCATGTGAATCTTTGAGGCTTGTTGATTAAACAAAACTTAAGTTAAAATTCTTTGTTATTTTAGGAAGAAGTTTAACAAAAAGCTACTTTAGGTATCCAGTCTCCAATCCATGTCAGCATCCTTGAAGGTGTAACAAAACACTTAGAGCTTTTAAGTCGTGCTCTGGACTCAGACCAGAAGAAAAAGGTGTTAGTCCAGGCTCTTTCTTCTCTTTCCCCCATTCTTGTCCTCCCATCCCTGCAGAGGTGTGACCCCAGGCTGATAGGCAACCACTCTGTCCTTTAGTTTCAGTTGGAAAATCAAGGTCCTGGACTAGCTCCATGGTTTTTGAGCTTCACTGCAGGGAACTCTCATTGTTTCCTAGAAATTGAGGACTTTTCTAAAGAAAGGGGGATGGGGGCAAAGTGGGAGTGATGTAGATGGGACTCCTGGCCCACTTGCCCTTTCATTAGACCACTTCTACTATCGTCTGGTTTACATATTGGTCTTCAAAAGACATTTTGTTTAAAGGATACAGTAGTTTACAAAGTTTGAAAACTTCTAGATCATAAGATAAAGACTCTTGCCAGACTGAACAGTTTATGAGACTCTTCTAGGATGATGCTTATTTAATTTCTGGCCCCATCCCAGACAGTCACAATGCTGTTGGAGTTAATCTAGGGACCCTTGTTTCCCAGGCCCCAGTGGAGTTGGGGGCAACTTCACACTGACCAGATTCCCTACCAGTCAAGGTGTGCCCACCAACCTTTGCCTTTGAAAGCACAGCCTGCGTTCAACCTCTAATATAAAGAGCTCCTTTCAGTATATTCCTCACCTGTGGTGGAGTGTCTTTAATTGTCAGTGTTCTTTGGTCCCCACCCTCCATCTAACGCCCTTGAGAAGGAGAGGATTTCATCTTCCTGAGAGCTTCTTCCAATTCTTGTCACTGCCACGAGCTCCATGTTACTCCACTTAGATGAGGAACTTGTGGTTAAGTGAGTAGAGAGGAAATAAGCTCTTTGACATCAATTCAACAACTATTGAAGCAAGATTTTATGCGTAAGATAGTGTTGCGAGGAAAATAGAAATTGGTAACGTGGAAATAGAAATTGGTAACGTAAGAAAAGTCCTGAGAAAGCAAATCTGACATGGTGGGAAAGATGGACAGCACCGTTAGGTGCTTATGTGGAAGAACACAGGCAAGTGTTTCTCAACTTTATGTCGCATTTAAACTCTTTCAAAGAAGGAGGGTGGAGCATGAGTAAAGGAAGCTACAGATTTAGACCAGCTTGCCTCACCAAAAGTGGAACAGATACCACTGGCGGCCCCAAGACACTTTAATGTGGAACCTGAAGAATGAATATACATTTTTCATTACATAGTCATGTATTTATCTTAATATGCAGACAAAAATAATAACCCATAGAGCTATGATTTTACAGATCTACTAACCTATAATGAGGCAAAACTTTTAGAGTAAATTTAAGGAAAAATACAAAAATAATATGAGAGGTGGCACTAAGATTTGGCAAAAAATCATGATGGAGGTAGAAGGATTAATGAAGGTCAGGAAACTCGGGGCAAGACCAGGTCCAGAGTCATTCCTATCCCAGTGCTTTCCAGTAAAACTAATCTGCGCAACTTTATACAGAATTCTGTTAAAGCCATCTTAAGGTGTCCCATAAGATGTTTCTTTATTAATTTACCACATCCCATTGTAATTGGTGCACAGAAGATGCTAAATGAGATCTTTGGAATGGATGAATGCATAAATACATGAATGAATGCACACATGAAAGAATAAATAATTGCTGTCTAGTCCCAGGGAGCAGAAATGTGCTCCCATTGAGGGGAATGAGGATGACTAAAAATAAGACCTCAGGCTCACACTTGGTCTTTTGCTAGCCCCTGGCTCACCGGGTACATTCTGACACGTTTCAGAGAAAGACCCTACTTGTCCCGTGACGCCGCTGGGCAGCGTCTACACAGGTTGGGGAGTTGCCTCATACCCCACTTGTAGACAGGGATCTTCTCAGCCAAGGTTCTCAAATCTTGGGTCTGAATGAAGATCAAGGGAAACTATGGTGCTATGAAAATAGCGTACAAGGCAGCTTAGCAAAGGTAGAAGGGAGTTCCACTGAACCTGGGAGAGCCACCTCCAAATGAATGCCTGCCAATAGGTGCTGAACAGCCATAGGGCATCCAGCTCAGCAATTCTGCCCTCTGCTCGGGGAACAAGGTGTGTCTATAACCGGGAGCACTTTATCACCAGCAGGATCAAGTAGCAAAGCCTATTTTTTTAAAAAGTCCGTGGTGTACTCCGTGATCTGCGTGTGTAATAAAGTCTTTCTCAAACAGGATAGAAATTGGAGAAAACAACTGTTTACATGTTGGATGCGTCTCCCTTGCGCATGTCCTGTTTGATATTAATCATAAGATTGCAACACCAACGACCCCAAAGAATCTGCTTGAAGTCACCATTTGTGATGATTGCTCAGGCTATTCATTGCTAATCAAGAGGATGTTATGAAATGTGAGTCAGCCAGCCTCTGGCTTTCTGGAAGTGCCAGCACACTATATATAAAGAAGGAGCTTCCTAGCTGAGACGTTGGAGCCGCAGAGAGGTGAGAGGCATCAGATTCCTTAAGCTGAGAAGGAAGACAGAGGCCAGCATGCCCAGCCTGCCTCTGCTGCTGCTGCTGCTGCTCTGGGGCGCGGGGTCTCACGGCTTCCCAGCAGCGACTTCAGAAACACACGAGCAAGATGTGGAGACAGTGCAGGTAAACGCTGAATTTCACAGGCGCAAAATGCAAAAGCCTTTATTTGCATTTTCCATAGTATAACAGTGTAGCATGAGTATAATAGAGTTTATTTAAGGATGGATTTCCTTCAAAGAGAAATGTTTGTCAGAAAGGGCACGCTCCCCAAAAGTGCATCTAGCCATGCATAGACTCTTCTTTCCAGTTAGAAGTGATAGGGAACTAAAGGGATGATAGGCACATTTGTCTCTACAAATTGTAATTCTGCCTTCACAGTAACTAATGGCAGGGAGAGTTCTACTCCAAAATTACAGTTTCCAAAAATAATAAGGATAATCAGGACCACGCAATCTAAACAAGATCTTTAAAAGTAGTTTTCTGTTTCAACTGTAACTTTATACTGTCAGTATTTAGAAAAATTAGAAAGATTTCCCATCCAATGTTTCAATAATTTTATCTTTCATCAGAAATACCTGGAAAACTACTACGACCTGAAGAGTGACGGGGAGCAAGTTGAAAGGAAGAGAAGCAGTGGCTCAGCAGTTGAAAAACTAAAGCAAATGCAAAAATTCTTTGGGCTGAAAGTGACTGGGAAACCAGATGTTGAAACCCTCAATGTGATGAAGCAGCCCAGGTGTGGAGTGCCCGATGTGGCTCAGTTTGTTCTCACTCAGGGGAACCCTCGGTGGGAGGACACAAACCTGACTTACAGGTAATTAGACTGAGCACCAGAGTGGGAATGCTACTTTCCCATCAGAGCCATAAGAAATGAAATTGATGTGCCTTTTTTAAATTTCATTTGAAGGATTGAAAATTACACACCAGATCTGTCAAGAGCAGATGTGGAGCATGCCATTGAGAAAGCCTTTCAACTCTGGAGCAATGTCTCACCCTTGACCTTCACAAAGGTCTCTGAGGGTCAAGCTGACATAATGATCTCCTTCGTCAGGGGAGGTGAGCTCTTCCTGTAGCATGAAAGTATTCTCACCTTAACATCTTCTTGCCCCTGAATCTCTTCAGCTCTGGAGCTAGATTTCCTTGTTTAAGAAAACTGTTGATTTTGTGGACTTAAGAAGGAACACTATATCGCATTTGCTGCACATCTGTTGACCTCTTAGCAAAGTTAATGCTTGCTCTCCTGAGTTAACCTTAAGAAGAACCAAGAGGAACATTTCTTGAATTCTATTTCTTGCAGATCATCGTGACAATTCTCCCTTTGATGGACCTGGTGGAAACCTCGCTCATGCTTTTCAACCAGGCCCAGGCATCGGAGGGGACGCTCATTTTGATGAAGATGAAAGGTGGACCAGCAATTTCAGAAGTAAGTCAGCTCATCTTGCCTCTCTCAACCCTTTCCCCCACCCCATGTTCTTGGTTCATTGTAATAGTGGTTGATTTAACTGAAACAATGCTTTAATAGAAGGGTGTATTTTTCTGCTACCACTTAGAAAATTATGATACATTTAGAAAATGTAAGAAGAATTATTTCTGTTAGTAAGAACATCTTATTGGCTACAAGTAGGCTACTCTGAAATTTCTATTAAGAAAATGTTGAAAATTTTAATGTTTTCCTTGTGGCATCTGTGTAGAATCTTTTTTACTGGAAGAACTCACTAAAGTATAACTATGTTAGTAATATATCTGGAAATTACGGAAGGAGAGGCTGTATGTATTTTCCAAAATTTCCAGCCCTAGGCATGTATCAATCTGTAAATGGGAACAAAAATGTAATTAATAGAAGACTATTGCTTCTCTGTGAAATAATACATGCCTTCTAACCACTGATAAGATTGACTAAGCTGGGCCAGGCTCTTGGTTGGCTGAATTTGCTTTTTAATTGAAATCGTATAAGTTAGGCCTTATCTATTCGTTATTCATAAGTACATTCTTCTCACCTTCAGAAAAAAATTTTATATATTTCAAAAAGCTATCAAGAAAATACGAACATGAATCCTTGTAGAGTTGTAGATTACTTCTTAATTAACTGTCTCAAAACTGAAAACATTTCAAATAATTGCAAATGGGTTTATTGTCCGTTTTAGATTATAACTTGTATCGCGTGGCAGCTCATGAACTGGGCCATTCCCTTGGACTCTCTCATTCTATGGACATTGGGGCTTTGATGTACCCCAACTACATCTTCAGTGGTGATGTTCAGCTCTCTCAGGATGACATCGATGGGATCCAGGCCATCTATGGTAAGTACAAAGAAAAACATGATAGACAAGGGGTCACTAGAACAGCTATTGGCTATATCCTTTAAGAAGTTTTCATTGGTTATGTAGTTTTCCAAAGGCAGGTGGAACTAACTCCAGATCTCTTGTTCCTTTAGGACCTTCCCAAAATCCCACTCAGCCGATTGGCCCACAAACCCCACAAGTGTGTGATAGTAAGCTAACTTTTGATGCTATAACTACAATTCGGGGAGAAATGATGTTCTTTAAAGACAGGTAAGACATCAGTTCTTTGTTGTGTTTTGTGTTTGTAATAATAACAGAACTCACAGGTACATATGGGCCACTACTATGCTTCACACATTATTTATCTTACATTTGTTTACATACATAATTATAATTATAGATCCGTGTAAACAATTGCTGCCCTTGCACAACATAATGAACTTATAACAACTTTTTCCCCAGCACATTCTCAGAAAAATTACCATTGAAGTAGGAAATCAGTAAATCTAATTCCAATTTACAGATCAATAAAGTAAGGCAGAGAGAAGGAAAGAGATCCTTCAGGGCACAGAGTTCATTGGTGACAGAGCAGTAATTGGTCTTCTGACCCCTACTCCAGGCCTCTTTTCATTTTCGTTACTCTTTAGGATGGTAACTAGGTCAGCATTTTATTAGGAGAAATCAATACTTTTCATAACATCATCATGCTGATGAAGGTTGTGTAGACCCCTTTTAAGTACCATCCTGGAAAAGACAGCCCTTCCAAAGCCTGTGCTCATGACAGGTGTCTGTACCCCGCCCCCACCCTGCGAGGGGACAAAGAAGGGTAGAAGCCTTTATAGGAAGAATCCCCAAGAGTTCATGAGGACCCTGACCGGGGAAGGGCGGTGGATATGGGAAGGCACAATGTTTCCCTCCTCAAAGGAGGGTCTTAGAACTATCTCAGCAGTGTGTGGCCTCCAGAAGGATAGGATCCACTCACATGCAAGGAACAGGTCTGCTCTGCAAACAGTTGTGATTCCTAAAGGACCAGGCAAAAATAATAATATAGTCTTTTTCTGAATGATACAGTCCACCACACATAGAAAATAGGGTTGCTCTAAAAAGCTTGCTTCTACTCACCTCTCTTCTTGGAGTGTTGCTGGAGCTGTTTAACCACTTTGTGGTCATATCTACCCTAGAAGGCAGGGTATCAGCTCCGAATGCTTCCCATCCTATGCTTTACTATTTCTGAGTGTAAAAGAGAAGGATGGATATAAAGCATGCAGGGTGTGGCTTAATGCTGGGAGTGCTAAGACAGACTTGGTTTTAAAGGAAAGCTCTCAATATGGCAGGACATGCTTATCAAAGTAAGTATTTGAGGTATGACTCCAAAGAACAAGACCAAGTCTAGGATTTGCAAGAACTAAAGGGACGCTGAGATCATTTAAATGTCACCAAGTCATGGAGACACATAAGGCCAAGTCTATAAACATTAACAGTAGCTGACTTGCCCAAGGTCTCAAGGCCAGAGTCTTCCCTGTAGACTGGAATTGGGAAAACTCTTCTGTTGGCTCACATGACAGTCTATGCTTTGTAGTTACCCCAGTCCCTATGGACTGTAGAATGAACTTTCTGAACCACCAACAAAGGAGGACAAAGGAAGTGGCTGCTACATCTGAGTTTAAGATTAACCTTTGCCTCTTATCAGTTACATGGCCTTGAATACCTCCCTTCACCTTCCTGACATCAATTTCTAATCTGTGAGATGAAAGTAATGTTCTCTTGTAGGGTTTTTGTGAGCTGGGCGTAGGTAAAATGTGCACTAAATGTAGGATATTAGTGCTGTGTTCTAGCCAGTGGTGTGCTTGTCAAAGCTGATTGTTACATTTTGTTACATTTTGAGAATTTTGCAATGGTTGTTAAACAGCAGGTATTAAAAGTTAAATTATATAAACTTACAATTATATTTAAACCAAAGGTAATAAGAGTAATCAAAATTCATCCCTTTGTAATTATTTTGCTACATTTTACTGTTTATTTATGTTCCTGAGGTGGTTTGTGCCTAATGTATCCATATGATGGAAATAAATCTCTTGAAGTCTGCAGTGGCTGTACTATTTCCACCATGAAAATAAGCAAATGCTACAAACCTGGAGTCCTCCCCAGTCCCATCTCGGGGATTCCGATGTTAAACATTTACCAGCACACCACTAGTGCCAGCAATAGAAGGACCTGAATGACAGCCAGAGCTTGCTGTGGATTAGATCAAAACCTTTCTCCTTCTTTTCAAATCAGGTTCTACATGCGCACAAATTCCTTCTACCCAGAGGTTGAGCTCAATTTCATTTCTGTTTTCTGGCCACAACTGCCAAATGGACTTCAAGCTGCTTATGAGGTTGCCGATAGAGATGAAGTCCGGTTTTTCAAAGGTAATGTTTCCAATTACCTTTCATTTTTTATGAATTAAACTTTCTTCTGCTTTTGGACTGATATATGAGACAACTACTGCTTTATTTCCATGGACTTTGGAAAATCTAGCAAATCAATGGGAGTCCATCACTTTAGTAAGAATTGCATAATGCATTTCTGCATAAATTTAAGTGAAAAGCTTATGACTGGAGATATATATTTTATGGCCTGTTGGTGAATCTGGACTTATGAAAGTGTTTTCTATGCAAACTATTTATGTATTTTAAAACCTCTCCACATTCTTGGGGTGCTCAGGAGTAAAACTGAGAAGATGGAACAGAAACATTTGAGTTGGGTGGTTTCCTAGAGCCTATTTTAGACAAATAACTGTCCTGAGAGAGGAGGCCCCTACAGGGCAGCCAGATGGGGGCGCTGCAGCCTTGCTGTCAGAGTATGATCTTCAGACCAGCAGCATTGCCATTGTCCCAGTGTCTGTTACAAATTCAGAATCTCACTTCCCATAATATCCACAAAGTTCATCCATATTGTCAGATCCCATTCCATGCCTTCTTGAATTTTAGCAAGATTCCCAGGCAATTTGTATGTACATAAAATTGTGAGAAGTCCTGAACTACCATGAAGTGAATGGGGTAAGCTTCTCTGATTCTATCAGAATGAAACATAATCCAATGATCAGCTCCTGACTTTGAAGACACTATGCCAAACACCAGTAGTTCTCCATATATATGTCTGGCATAGCACAGACAAATATTAATACACCTGACCCAGTCACATACTCAAGGCAAATAACTGAATACAGTTCAGATGGGCAAAACCTTTGAAATGGGCTTTCTAGCCCTTATGAAATGGCATTTTAGATACACAAAGTTTCAAACTGATTTTTCCTAAAGGATAACAAGGATACTTGAGCAATAAAAGCAAGCCTGGCTACAAGATGTAGGACCAGTTTTATATGACATGGAGTTTACTAAGTATAAATATGCAGAACCTGGACAACAGCCTAAATTTAAGTGTTTAGAACTGTAGTCAGATGCAATGATTTCTACCCAGGATTGCAAGTCATTACAGATTGTGAGTCATTACAGCACTCTGGCCTTTAGGATACCCTTGGTGTGAGCTTCCACAGCCCATGGACAGCCTGAAGAAGCGAGGTTTCTATCAGTGTGGTAGCACGATGAACTCTTTAGTCATTTGAACATCTGCCTTTGGAAAGAAGCCCCCAACTCCACAAACCAGTCATTCTCAAAGCTTGCTACAGATTAAAATAATCTAGGACATTTTTTAAAATATACTGATTTAATTGGTCTGGGGTAGGATACCAGCATCAGTATTAAAAAAAAATAATAAATCTCCCTAGAGGATTCTAATGTTCAGCCAGGACACTGCTCTAGCACGTGAGACTAAGCATTTAGCTGGAAATCCACTTACCATGTACTGCTGCCCTGGGCAAGTGTTTTCATCCCTGTTTCTTGATTGGCAGGTAACAAGTACTGGGTTGTCAAGGGGCAAGATGTGTTATACGGATACCCCAAGGACATCTACAGATCCTTTGGCTTCCCGAGAACTGTGAAGAATATTGATGCTGCTGTTTCTGAGGAAGATACTGGGAAAACATACTTCTTTGTTGCTAACGAATGCTGGAGGTAGGGTACCCGTTCTTTCTACAAAGAGAGAAGTTACTAAACTGAATCATTTAAAAATGAGTCTCATAGTGCCTTGGCTAGGTTCCTTTTCTGTGAATGGCTGTAGCCTGTACAGCTTCCAAGTCTACTGACCAATAATCATCATGAAATTACTGTCCCAGAGATCCAGGGAGAATGTGGACCCAAATATGAAAAAGAGGATGTGAAAAGCAGGGTATTCATCTTCACAGAGCTGCTGCAGCGAACAGGAACTTATCTTTCACTGCATTTGACATTAATAGCACCTACTGGAGAGTTAGAATTAGATGTTGGAGTTAAGAGAGACCTTATAAATCTTCCAGTCCACCCAACATCCTACCTCACTTCATCCTACCTCCTAATTTATACATGATCTATGGAATTAAAAGTTCTTATTACATTCTTGCTGGTGAATTCCCTGTAATGGTTTTGAGAAGGCCACACCTTTAACAAATAGTTCTGACACTTTTAATTATTTTTTTCACCAGGTATGATGAATATAAACGATCCATGGATGCGGGTTATCCCAAAATGATAGCAGAAGACTTTCCTGGAATTGGCAGCAAAGTTGATGCTGTTTTCCAGAAAGATGGTAAGTGGGTATATACATATTTCCTCCATTTTGTTGCTGCAGAATAGCATCAGTATTGTTGCTTGGAACAGCAAATACAAAAAATATATATTCTCACAAATGACTTGGATTTTTGAAGAATTAAAGTCAAACCTAGAAATCATCTGTTTAAGGTAATAAGTCTTTTTTGTTTTATTTCTAGGATTTTTCTATTTCTTCCATGGAACAAGGCAATACAAATTTGATCCCAAAACTAAGAGAATTTTGACTCTCCAAAAAGCTAATAGCTGGTTCAACTGCAGAAGAAATTGACCAAGTGTTACAAAGTTAAACAGAAAAATATATTTCATGAGTTCAAGGAAGGTGTTTTCCTGAAGAGACATATATTTAAAGTTATTAAGTATAATCTTATTTATACCTCACTCTGTATGGGTTTTTTTGTGATTTGCAATGCAATGTTTTATGTACTACTATAATTTAGTTCCACAAATGAGGGCTAAGTAAGGCCAAGTTCATGTTTTATGGATTCATATGGGCCAGTTTTGCAATGAGAGAAGCTCTTTCCCTAAGTATAAGACCCTGACATTACAGTAGAGAGAACATCTTCTTTCAAGAGATATGAGTCATCACCAGAGGAAAAGCAAATTCAAGAACACATGAGCAGCCACTACTACCATCCAGATATGCACGGGGCAACTGTTGTTACAAAGTGCTTTATGTGTGAAATAAAGCCATCCTTACCTCTACTGTCTCTTAAGCATTTTATTATACTAAAGTTGTTGTATTATTATTTCTGATTATAAAGTCTCCCTTACAAAGATGGTTTCAAATTCGTAATGAGAACTAAGCAAATATGCAATATATTCAAGTGTGAAATTAGAATATATGAAAAGTTCAAATATCCTCCATTCTCATGGAATTTACATCATACAGAGAGGGAAAAATCTATTTCCCATGTCCCATATAAGGATTCCAAAATTGGTTTTAGGTAAGAGCGGGGACAGCAATGGTAGAGCTTTCCAAGGGCCTATCCTTTTCTCTTGTTCTGAGTATATGGAAGGGTTATGTTTTCCCACAGTTCAATTTTCTGCAGATGTGGAAGGGAGCGGTGGGCAGTGGCACCTAGCCAGTTGATTGTGTTCAGAAATGACCAATATCGCTTCCAGATGGACATATGGGATTTCTGTGCAAACTTCTCTAGCTCTCTTAGATTGTGGAAGCACGTCTTGAGACAATTTCCACGAGGTAGAAGAAGCCTGAATTCCTGGGACAACACACTGAACAGTTACCCCAAACTTCGGTAGACTTTGCTTAAGGAATACACTTCAATTGCACTAAGCCACTAAGATTTTAGATTTTGTTAACACTGCATAACCTCGTTTTTCCAGACAAACATTATCTAGTTTATGAGGCCTAATTTGGGAGGATATTAACAGAGGTAGATGCCCTGTAGGTAGCTTCCAAGTCCTTTGAGTTTTATGAGTAGCTCAGAGGGTGCTCAGAGTGTTTGCAGACTTTCCAAATACACAGAGAGTCTTGGGAATATTTCGAGGTATTCGTGATTCTGAGGCAGGCAGTTCTCAACTCAAGGATTTGAACAGCAGTGTGACGTTCCCTTTGGCCAAGTCTCTCTCTCTCTCCAACAAACATTTTTATATTAACGTATAACATAAATGCAGGAAAATACACATAAATGTTCATGTCCATGAGTTATCACAAAATTAACAATCCCGTGTAACTCTCACTCAGCTCAAGAAACAAAACATTACCAGTGTCAGAGAGGGGGAAATGTCTCCCTTACTGATCCTGAGCTCTTGTGGCTGAACTAACAATAAAGGTGATGCAAGACAGCTTAACAGAAGAAAGAGAAAGTTAATTTAATTCATGCACGCGGAGGTGTCATAGATATGAGACCTGAGTGGCTAAAGCAGGCAGATTTTATACTTTTTAGATAAAGAAACAATAAATTTGTGAGGAATTGAGAAGACAAAGAATTTTAATCAGTGAAGAATCTAAGGAGAGTTTGGGCTTGGGGTAGTGAACTAAAAAATAACAAGGTTTGTTTGTACAGGCTTCTCAGTCCTGCATTCCTATCTCTGGTGATAAGGATGTCCTACTACCTCCAGATGCAGGGATGCCACCTGCTTTCATTTTGACCCTCCCATAAGTACCGATACGACAGCTGTTTATGATGAGGGCTCCCCAAAAACCTTCCTTTCAAATATCGCCAATTTAAAGGATCCATCATCTGGCCATGGATAAGTAGGATCTCATATTAATTTCAAATACTGAGTCAAACCAATAAGGCTTTTTTTAAATGGCTTAACCAAAGATTCAAGAGATATCTCACAAGAGAGTATGTATCCTTCACACAATCCCATTACTGCTTAACTCTTTCTTAGCTTAGTTCTCCAGAATAAGAGCCTGAAACAGAAATGCTTTGGTGTTGTCACTGGGGCAGGAGTGCTCTCTGGAGAAGAGGAGTGCGGGAAACAGTTTAGAACGGGAAAAAGCTAAAGAATGTGGTCTCAGACAGAGCTTGCTTTGATCTGATGACCAAAAACTGAATTACAGTTAGTCCCACCTGAGGCACAGGAACTAGACTTTTGCACCCCTGTGTCAATCAGTTATCAGTTGATGTCTGGTCTGGGGAGAGGGGCATAGCTCCCAAGCAAGATGCTCTCATTTGGCAAAGTAACAGGGGATGACTGGGAGTTGTAGCAGCCAACACTTGCAGTATCCATGAGAGTGCCGAAGAGAAGCTGGGGACAGCACCAACAGCATTCTCTACACATTCTATATCTCCCAAAGTGACCACTATGCTGACCTCTAATACCTTAGATTAAATTCTCCTATTTTGTAACTAAGTTAGATCAAGTGTATATTATTGTGTCGAACATTATTGTGTCGAACATTATGTCTCTGCACGTTGTCCTGCTGGTAATAGGCTTCGGGTTGTTACCACCTGGGGGCTTTTATAAATAATGTTGCACATATGTAGGCATGTCTATTGATTATATACCTAAGAGTGCAATTGCTGAGTCATAGAGATTAACGGACACTCTTCAGATTCTTCCTTGGCCTCATCTTTCCTTTATTGCAGCCACAGCAGTGGTGACTGGCTCTGGACAGGTTCTAAACCAGCTTCTAAACTAGTAGCTGCTCTCGCTGGGCTTGTGCAATGTGTTTCTTGCTTCTTTCTCTAGGATTTTTCCATCTTTTCTGTTGATGTTCCATCCAGCTCTGCTATGGAACTCACTCAGAACTCATGCACATACAACCTAGAAGTGAGAAGAGTAATAGTTTGTGGGACAAATATTTTACCAGTGTGAGAGTAATGGATGAATAAATGCATCTCCCTTTGTTTCTTCAGAAGGATATTTCTCAGACACATTTCCAGTAGCCCCTCAGACAGTCCCGTATTGAGCAGTATATTTTTCATATCTCTGTCCAGTTGACAATCACCTGTGTATTGTCTCTCCTGCTTTCCCTGCTTTACTCTCCCTGTCTCTCAATCCAGGTCCCTGGGTTACCCTTCAACTTTTGTCTCAGGCTCTGCTTTTTAGGAATACTAGATTAAGATAATTTGTGCTGAAATAAGGTAGTGATAACCCTTGGTATGTAGTGGCATCACAGGTACTAAGATTTCGTCTGTGGTTGATTGTGAAAAGATGACGATGAATGGTGAAGTGCTGGGTTATCAGGTGCCAGTGACACTTCAACAGCATGAGAGGGAAGGTAATTTTAAGGAATGTGGAGTGGGCTGGTTAACTGCCGTGGGAATTTGATAAAGAAAGTAATAGGCTCAGAGAAGCCAAATATCAACTAGAGACACACTGTGAAAGCTAACAGATATTAACATTAATGGCAACATTTAAGAAAATCCTCATCTATTGTAGACTGCTGCAAATCAGTCCCAGATCTAACTGCAAAATTGGACACTTTCTAGCTGGAATAATGGGTAGACAAACCTGAAAATCTTGAATACCCAGTTTCCCTGAAAGCTCCACATAGGTAGAAGTAGTATCTCACTCTTGACAGAGGAGGGCAACCTACCCTTGCATAGAGAATCAACAAAGACCTACCTGACTCAGTATCTCACAAGATAATGCTTGTCCTCCTCCCAAATTTTCTCTCTCACCCCTCACTGTTTTCAGGCAAATGACTAAAGTCAGGTCTCAGTTTAGCTCAAATCCTAGCTACAGCAGGACAGCACTTACACACCAAACTTGTGGAGTGATTTGGAGATTTCCCTTCCTTCCTATTAGCCCAGATACACTGAAAAGTATTTTTTATTAAATATAGTTGATGTACAATATTACGTTAGTTTCAAATGTACTATACAGTGATTTGATGTTTGCATACATTATGAAGTGATCACCATAATAAGTCTAGCCATCTGTCCCCGTGTAAAATTATTACAATATTATAGACCATATTCCTTATGCTGTACAGTACATCCCCGTAGCTTATTTATTTCATACCTGGAGATTTATACCTCTTAATCTCCATCTATTTCACCCTTTCCTATCCTTCCTCACTCTGACAACCACTTGTTTGTACTCTGTATCTATGAGTCTGTTTTCATTTTGTTATGCTTATTTCATTTTTTTAGATTTTATGTATAATGAGATCGAATGGTATTTTTCTTTCTTTGTCTGACATTTCACTAAGTCATAATACCCTTTAGATGCATCCCTGTTATGGCAAATGGTAAGATTTCTTTTTTTTTTTATGACTGAGGAATATATTTTATTATATACATATGTATATATACCACGTCTTCTTTATCAATTCATCTATCAGTGAACACTTAGGTTGCTTCCACCACTAGCCTATTGTACATGAGGCTGCAGTAAACATTAGTGTACATATATCTTTTTCTTTTTTCTTCTTATCGAGATATAATTGACATACAATAAACTGCATATATTTAAAGTGTACAGTTTGATATTTTTTTCCCTGTTAGTAATGTATATACGGCAATCCCAATCTCCCAATTTATTCCACCCAACCCTTCCCCGCCCCCCCCCCCCCCCGCTTTCCCCACTTGGTGTCCATATATTTGTTCTCTACATCTGTGTCTCTATTTCTGCCTTGCAAACCAGTTGATCTGTACCATTTTTCTAGACTCCGCATATTTGTGTTAATATACGATATTTGTTTTCCTCTCTCTGGTTTACTTCATTCTGTATGACAGTCTCTAGGTCCATCCATGTCTCTACAAATGTCTCAATTTCGTTCCTTTTTACAGCTGAGCAATGTTCTGTTGTATATATATACCACATCTTCTTTATCCATTCATCTGTTCATGGACACTTAGATTGCTCCTATGACCTGGCTATTATAAATAGTGCTGCAATGAACATTGGGGTGCATGTGTCTTTTTGAATTACGGTTTTCTCTGCGTGTATGTCCAGTAATGGGTCATATGGTAATTCTATTTTTAGTTTTTCAAGGAACTGCCATACTGTTCTCCATAGTGGCTGCACCAATTTACATTCCCACCAACAGTGCCGGAAGTTCCTGTTTCTCCACACCCTCTCCAGCATTTACTGTTTGAAGATTTTCTCATGATGCCCATTCTAACTGGTGTGAGGTGATACCTACCTCATTGTCGTTTTGATTTGCATTTCTCTGATAATTAGTGATGTTGATCAGCTTTCATGTGCCTCTTGGCCATCTTTATGTCTTCTTTGGAGAAATGCCTATTTAGGTCTTCTGCCCATTTTTGGATTGGGTTGTTTGTTTTTTTATCATATTGAGCTGCATCAACTGTTTATATATTTTGGAGATTAATCCTTTGTTGATTTGTTTGCAAATCTTTTCTCCCACTGTGAGGGTTGTCTTTTCGTCTTGCTTATAGTTTCCTTTGCTGTGCAAAAGCTTTTACATTTCATCAGGTCCCACTTATTTATTTTTGATTTTATTTCCATTACTCTAGGAGGTGGATCAAAAAAGATCTTGCTGTGATTTATGTCAAAGAGTGTTCTTCCTATGTTTTCCTCTAGGAGTTTTATAGTGTCTGGCCTTACATTTAGCTCTTTAACCCATTTTGAGTTTATTTTTGTGTATGGTGTTAGCGAGTGTTCTAATTTCATTCTTTTACATGTAGCTGTCCAATTTTCCCAGCACCACTTATTGAAGAGGCTTTTTCTCCACTGTATATCCTTGCCTCCTTTGTCATAGATTAGTTGACCATAGTTTATCTCTGGGCTTTCTATGCTGTTCCCTTGATTTATATTTCTGTTTTTGTGCCAGTACCAAATTGTCTTGATTACTGTAGCTTTGTAGCATAGTCTGAAGTCAGGGAGATTGATTCCCTCAGCTCCGTTTTTTTCCCTCAAGATTGCTTTGGCTATTCAGGGTCTTTTGTTTCACCATACAAATTTTATAATTTTTATTCTAGTTCTGTAAAAAATGCCATTGATAATTTGATAGGGATTGCATTGAATTTGTAGATTGCTTTGGGTAGTATAGTCATTTTCACAATGTTGATTCTTCCAATCCAAGAACATGATATATCTCTCCATCTGTTCGTGTCATCTATGGTTTCTTTCATTTGTGTCCCATAGTTTTCTGAGTACCGGTCTTTTACCTTCTTAGTGAGATTTATTCCTAGGTATTTTATTCTTTTTGTTGCAGTGGTGAATGGGATTGTTTCCTTAATTTCTCTTTCTGATCTTTCATTGTTAGTGTATAGAAATGCAAGAGATTTCTGTGTGTTAATTTTGTATCCTACAACTTTACCAAATTCAGTGATTAGTTCAAGTAGTTTTTTGTGGCATCTTTAGGATTTTCTATGTACAGTATCATGTCATCTGCGAACAGCGACAGTTTTACTTCTTTTCCAATTTGGATTCCTTTTATTTCTTTTTCTTCTCTCATTATTGTGGCAAGGACTTCCAAAACTATGTTGAATAATAGTGGCGAGAGTGGACATCCTTGTCTTGTTCCTGATATTAGAAGGAATGCTTTCAGTTTTTCACCATTGAGAATGATGTTTGCTGTGGGTTTGTCATATATGGCCTTTATTATGTTGAGGTAGGTTCCCTCTATGCTTTTTAAAAAATTATTTATTTATTTATTTATTTATTTATTTATTTCATTTATTGGCTGCATTGGCTCTTCATTGCGGTGCGTGGGCTTTCTGTAGTTGCAGAGAGTGGGGGCTACTCTTCATTGTAGTAAACAGGCTTCTCATTGCAGTGGCTTCTCTTGTTGTGGAGCATGGGCTTTAGGCGCATGGGCTTCAGTAGTTGCAACACATGGGCTCAATAGTTGTAGCTCAAGGGCTCTAGAGCACAGGCTCAGTAGTTGTGGTGCATGGCCTTAGTTGCTCCATGGCATGTGGGATCTTCCCAGACCAGGGCTCAAATCATGTGCCCTGCATTGGCAGGCAGATTCTCTACATATATCTTTCTGAATTAGTGTTTTTTTCTTTCCTTAGGCAAATACCTAGAAGTGAAATTGCTGTTCTACTTCACTACCATGTACGGCAGTTCAATTTTTAATTTTTGAAGAACCTCCATACTGTTTTCCATAGTGGCTACACCAATTTACAGTCCCACCAACAGGGCATGAGGGTTGCCTTTTCTTCATATCATTGTTATTTGTTGTCTTCTGGATGATAGCCATTCTGACAAGTGTGAGGTTGTACCTAAGTATGGTTTTGATTTATATTACCCTAATGATTAATGACATTGAGCTTCTTTTCATGAGTCTGTGAGCCATCTACATATCTTCTCTGGAATAATGTCTATTCAGGTCCTCTGTGAATTTTTAAGTCAGATTGTTTGTTTGTTTGTTTGTTTTGATATTGAGTTGTATGAATTCTTTATAATTTTTGGATATTAATTCTTTATTGGATATACCATTTGCAAATATCTTCCCCCATTCAGTAGGCTGTCTTTTCATTTTATTGATAGTTTCTTCCCTGTGCAAAAGCTTTTTATTTCAATGTAGTCCCATTTGTTTATTTTTGCTATTATCTTCATTATTGAGAAGACAGAGTCAAAAAAGTATTGCTAAGATTGCTGTCAAAGAGCATACTGTCTATGTTTTCTTCTGTAAGTTTTATGGTTTCAGGTCTTACAGTTAATAATTTAATCCATTTTGAGTTTATTTCTGTATATGGTGTGAGAAAGTAGTCTAATTTGATTCTTTTGCATGCAGCTGTTCAGTTTTCCCAATGCCATTTATTGAAAGGGCTCTGTTTTTTCTTTTTGTTTTTTTTTAATATCCTTGTTGCTTATTTATTTTATACATAGTAGTTAGTATCTCTTTCTTCTTTTTATTGGCCGCATTGGGTCTTCGTTGCTGTTCATGGGCTTTCTGTATTTGCAGAGAGCAGGGGCTACTCTTCATTGAAGTGAACAGGCTTCTCATTTCAGACGCTTCTCTTGCTGTGGAGCATGGGCTTTAGGTACATGGGCTTTAGTAGTTGCAGTACGTGGGCTCAATAGTTATGGCATGTGGGCTCTAGAGCACAGACTCAGTAGTTGTGGCACACAGGTTTAGTTGTTCCTTGGTATGTGGGGTCTTCCTTGACCAGGGCTCAAAGCTGTGTCCCCTGCATTGGCAGGCAGATTCTTAACTACTGCGCCACCACGGAAGCCCATGCTCTGTTTTCTTCATTGTATACTCTTGTCTCCTTTGCTGTAGATTAATTGACCATATAAGTGTCAGTTTATTTCTGGACTTTCTATTCTGTCCCATTGATGCATGTATCTGTTTTTGTGCCAGTACCACATTGTTTTGATTACTGTAGCCTTTTAGTACAGTTTGAAATCAGGGTAATATTACACCTCCAGCTTTATTCTTCTTTCTCAAGATTACTTTACTGTTTTGGAGTCTTCTGTGGTTCCACAAAACTTTTAGAATTTTTTTGTTCCAATTCTGTGAAAAATGCCTTTAGTAGCTCGATAGCAATTGAATTGAATCTGTAGATTGCCCTGGACAGTATGGTCATGTTAACAATATTGATCCTTCCAATTCATGAGCACAGTATACTTTTCCCATTTGTTTGTGTAATTTTCAGGTTCTTTTTTTTTTTTTTTTTTTCCCACTAGTGAACAGTTAATGTTCCTACCAGACACCACATGATAGTGGAATGTTTGGGGGCCTTAATTTTTTTTTTTTTTTTACAGTTTTTATATCTTTATTTTTATTTTTTATTTTATTTTTTTGGGGGGGTACACCAGGTTCAATCATCTGTTTTTATACACATATCCCCGTATTCCCTCCCTTCCTTGACTCCCCCCACTTCGAGTCCCCCCCACCCACCCCGCCCCAATCCTCTAAGGCATCTTCCATCCTCGAGTTGGACTCCCTTTGTTATACAACAACTTCCCACTAACTATTTTACAGTTGGTAGTATATATATGTCTGTGCTACTCTCTCGCTTCGTCTCAGCTTCCCCTTCACCCCCCGCCCCCTCCCATACCTTGAGTTCTCCAGTCCATTTTCTGCATCTGCATCCTTGTTCTTGTCACTGAGCTCATCAGCACCATTTTTAGATTCCGTATATGTGAGTTAGCATACAATATTTGTCCTTCTCTTTCTGACTTACTTCACTCTGTATGATAGATTGTAGTTCTATCCACCTCATTACATATAGCTCCATCTCATCCCTTTTTATAGCTGAGTAATATTCCATTGTATATATATGCCACATCTTCTGTATCCATTCATTTGTTGATGGGCATTTAGGTTGCTTCCATGTCCTGGCTATTGTAAATAGTGCTGCAATAAACAGTATGGTACAAGTTTCTTTTGGGATTATGGTTTTCTTTGGGTATATGCCCAGGAGTGGGGTTACTGGATCATATGGTAGTTCTATTTGTAGTTTTTTAAGGACCTCCAAATTGTTTTCCACAGTGGCTGTACCAACTTACAGTCCCACCAACAGTGCAGGAGAGTTCCCTTTTCTCCACACCCTCTCCAACATTTGTGGTTTCCAGATTTTGTGATGATGGCCATTCTGACGGGTGTGAGGTGATACCTCATTGTGGCTTTGACTTGCATTTCTCTGATGATGAGTGATGTTGAGCATCTTTTCATGTGTTTGTTGGCCATCTGTATGTCTTCTTTGGAGAAATGTCTATTTAGGTCTTCTGCCCATTTGTGGATTGGGTTATTTGCTTTTTTGGTATTAAGCTTCATGAGCTGCTTGTATATTTTGGAGGTTAATCCTTTGTCCGTTGTTTCATAGGCAACTATTTTTTCCCATTCTGAGGGTTGCCTTCTAATCTTGTTTATGGTTTCTTTCACTGTGCAAAAGCTTTTAAGTTTCATGAGGTCCCATTTGTTTATTCTTGATTTTATTTCCATGATTCTAGGAGGTGGGTCAAAAAGGATGTTGCTTTGATGGATGTCATAGAGTGTTCTGCCTATGTTTTCCTCTAGGAGTTTGATAGTGTCTGGCCTTACATGTAGGTCTTTAATCCATTTGGAGTTTATTTTTGTGTATGGTGTTAGGAAGTGTTCTAATTTCATTCTTTTACATGTTGCTGTCCAATTTTCCCAGCACCACTTATTGAAGAGGCTGTCTTTTTTCCATTGTATACTCGTGCCTCCTTTGTCAAAGATAAGGTGCCCATATGTGTTTGGGCTTACTTCTGAGTTCTCTATTCTATTCCATTGATCTTCCTTTCTATTTTTGTGCCAGTACCATACTGTCTTGATCACTATGGCCTTGTAGTATAGTTTGAAGTCAGGAAGCCTGATTCCACCAACTCCATTTTTCCTTCTCAAGATTGCTTTGGCTATTCGGGGTCTTTTGTGTTTCCATACAAATCGTAAGATTTCTTGCTCTAGTTCTGTGAAAAATGCCATTGGTAATTTGATCGGGATTGCATTGAATCTGTAAATTGCTTTGGGTAGTACAGACATTTTCACGATGTTGATTCTTCCAATCCAGGAACATGGTATGTCCCTCCATCGGTTTGTGTCGTCTTTGATTTCTTTCATCAATGTCTTAAAGTTTTCGGCATACAGATCTTTTGCCTCCTTAGGCAGGTTTATTCCTAGGTATTTTATTCTTTTGGTTGCAATGGTGAATGGGAGAGTTTCCTTAATTTCTCTTTCTGCTCTTCCATTGTTAGTGTATAGGAATGCAAGAGATTTCTGTGCATTAATTTTGTATCCTGCTACTTTCCTAAACGCATCAATTAGTGCTAGCAGTTTTCTGGTAGAGTCTTTAGGGTTTTCTATATATAATATCATGTCATCTGCAAAGAGTGACAATTTTACTTCTTCTTTTCCAATTTGGATTCCTTTGATTTCTTTTTCTTCTCTGATTGCTGTGGCTAAAACTTCCAAAACTATGTTGAATAATAGTGGTGAGAGTGGACACCCTTGTGTTGTTCCTGTTCTTAGAGGGAATTCTTCCAGTTTTTCCCCATTGAGAACGATGTTGGCTTTTGGTTTTTCATATATGGCTTTTATTATGTTGAGGTAATTTCCTTCTATGCCCATTTTCTGGAGGGCTTTTATCATAAATGGATGTTGAACTTTGTCAAAAGCTTTTTCTGCATCTATTGAAATGATCAAATGGTTTTTATCCTTCAATTTGTTGATATGATGGATCACATTGATTGATTTGCGTATATTGAAGAATCCTTGCATCCCAGGGATAAAGCCCACTTGATCATGGTGTATGATTTTTTTAATGTGCTGTTGCAGTCTGTTAGCTAGTATTTTGTTGAGGATTTTTGCATCTATATTCATCAGTGATATTGGTCTGTAGTTTTCTTTATTTGTGACATCTTTGCCTGGTTTTGGTATCAGGGTGATGGTAGCCTCATAGAATGAGTTTGGGAGTGCTCCGCCTTCTGCAATATTTTGGAAGAGTTTGAGAAGGATAGGTGTTAACTCTTCTCGAAATGTTTGATAGAATTCGCCCGTGAACCCATCTGGTCCTGGGCTTTTGTGTGTTGGCAGATTTTTAATCACTGCCTCAGTTTCCGTACTTGTGATGGGTCTGTTCATGGTTTCTATTTCTTCCTGGTTCAGTTTTGGAAGATTGTATTTTTCTAAGAATGTATCCATTTCTTCCAGGTTATCCAATTGATTGGCATAGAGTTGCTTGTAGTAGTCTCTCATGATCTTTTGTATTTCTGAGGTGTCCATTGTTACTTCTCCTTTTTCATTTCTAATTCTGTTGATTTGCATCTTCTCCCTTTTTTTCTTGATGAGTCTGGCTAATGGTTTGTCAATTTTGTTAATCTTCTCAAAGAACCAGCTTTTAGTTTCATTTATTTTTCTTATGGTTTCTTTCCTTTCTTTTTCATTTATTTCTGCTCGGATCTTTATGATTTCTTTCCTTCTGCTCACTTTGGGGTTTCTTTGTTCTTCTTTCTCTAGTTGTTTGAGGTGTAAGGTTAGGTTGTTTATTCGATCATTTTCTTGTTTCTTAAGGTAGGACTGTATTGCTATAAACTTCCCTCTTAGAACTGCTTTTGCTGCATCCCATAGGTTTTGGGTTGTTGTGTTTTCATTATCATTTGTTTCTAGATATTTTTTGATTTCCTCTTTGATTTCTTTAGTGATTCCTTGGTTGTTTAGGAGTGAATTGTTTAGCCTCCATGTGTTTGTATTTTTTGCAGTTTTTTCAGATTCTTTTATCAATGTCTTATAGTTTTAAGAGTACTAGTCATTTACCTCTTTGGTTAGGTTTATTCATAAGTATTTTGTTTTGATGCAATTGTAAATGGGATTGTTTTCTTAATTTCTCTTTCTGATAGTTCATTTTTTGTGTATAGAAATGCAATAGATTTTTGTGTATTAATTTTGTGTCCTGAAACTTTACTGAATTCATTTATTAGCTGTAATAGCTTATTTAGGATATACTACATAGAGTATCATGGAATCTGCAAACAATGACTGTTTTATTTCATCCTTTCCAATTTGGATTCCTTTTATTTCTTTTTGTTGTCTGATTGCTGTAGCTAGGACTTTATTTGTGTTAAGTAAAAGTGTCAAGAGTGGTCATTCTTGTTTTGTTCCTGATCTTAAAGGAAACATACCTAACATTTCACCATTGAGGACTGTGTTGGCTGTGGATTTGTTAAATATGGTCTTTATTGTGTTGAGGTGTGTTCCTGCTATATCACTTTGTGGAGTCTTTATCATAAATAAGTTTTAAATTTTGTCAAAAGCTTTTTCTGCATCTATTGAGATGATTATATGGTTTTTATTCTTCAATTGTTAAAGTAGTGTAATACATTGACGGATTTGTGAATATTGAACCATACTTGCATCTCTGAGATAAATCCCACTTGATCATTATGTATGATTCTTTTAATGTATTATTGAATTTGGTTTGCTAATATTTTGTTGAGGGTTTTTGCATCTATGTTCTTCAGAGATATTGGCCTATAATTATCTCTTTGTGCAGTGTTTTTGTGTGGTTTTAGTATCAGGATGATGCTGGCCTTGTAGAATGAGTTTGAAAGTGTTCCTTCCTCTTTAATTTTTTGGAATAGTTTTAGAAGGATAGATATTACCTCTTCTTTAAATGTTTGGTAGAATTCACCTGTGATGCCATCTGGTCCAGGACCTTTGTTTGTTGTGAATTTTCTTTTTATTACTGATTCAATTTCATTACTGGAAATTGGTCTCTTCATATTTTCTTTTCATATTTTCTTTTTCTTCCTGATTCAGTCTTGGGAAATTGTATGTTTCTAGAAATTTGTTCATTTTTTCTAGCTCATTCATTCCATTAGTGTACAATTATTCATTGTAATCTCTTATGAATCTTTGTATTTTTGTAGTGTCAACTGTACAGTCTCCGCTTTCTGATTTTATTTATTGGGCCCTCTTTTTTTTCCTTGATGAGTCTGGCTAAAGTTTTATTAATTTTGTTTATCTTTTCAAAGACTCAGCTCTTGGTTTCTTTGACTTTTCTTTTCTTTTTTTTTTTCTTGTCTCTTTCATTTATTTCTGCTCTGCTCTTTCCTTCTACTAACTTTGGATTTCATTTGTTCTTCTTTGTCTAGTTACTTTAGATGTAAACTTTAGATTGAGATTTTTCTTGTTTCTTGATGCAGGCTTATATCATTCTAAAATTCCCTCCTAGAACTGCTTTATCTGCATCCCATACATTTTGGATCATTATGTTTCCATTTTCATTTGTCTCCAAGTGTTTCTTGATTCCTTCAGTGACCCATTTGCTGTTTAGTAGCATGTTGTTTAGGCATATGCATTTTATAGTTTTTTTTTCTTTAGATTGATTTCTAGTCTCATACCACAGCGGTTGGAAATGATGCTTTATCAATGCTATAATCTTTGTAAATTTATTCAGACTTGCTTTGTGGCTGTGTGTGATCCACCCTGGAAAATGTTCCATGTGTGCTTGAACAGAATGTGTATTCTACTGCTTTTGGAGGAAAGTTCTTTTTTTTTTTTTAAACTCTTTATTGGAATATATTTGCTTTACACTCTTGTACCTGTCTCTGAGGTACACCAAAGTGAATCACCTGCATCTACACACATATTCCCATATCCCCTCCCTCCCACAACTCCCCCCTAACCCTCGCTGTCCTTCCAAGGCATCTCCCATGAAGTTGATCTCCTTTTGTTATACGGCATCTTCCTACTAGCTATCTATTTTACAGCTGGTAGTGTAAATATGTCTACGCTACTCTCTCACCTCATCCCAACTTCCTCTTTGTCTCTCACCCCAGCCCTGTGTCCTCAAGTCCATTCTCTACTTCTGTATCTCCACTCTTGCCTGTTACTGGTTTCATCAGTACCATTTCTTACACCAGTCAGAATGGCCATCATCAAAAAATCTAGAGACAATAAATGTTGGAGAGGGTGTGGAAAAAAGGGAACTCTCCTGCACTGTTGGTGGGATTGTAAGCTGGTACAGCCACTATGGAAAACAGTTTGGAGGTTCCTTAAAAAACTAAAAATAGAACTACCATATGACCCAGTAATCCCACTACTGGGCATATACCCAGAGAAAACCATGATCCAAAAAGAAACAAGTAGCATAATGTTCATTGCAGCACTATTTACAATAGCCAGGACATGGAAACAACCTAGATGCCTATCAACAGATGAATGGATAAAGAAGATGTGGCACATATATACAATGGAATATTACTCAGCCATAAAAAGGAATGAAATTGAACTATATGTCATGAGATGGATAGACCTAAAGTCTGTCATACAGAGTGAATTAAGCCAGAAAGAGAAAAACAAATACCGTATGCTAACACATATATATGGAAAGTTCTTTATATAGCCTTTAAGTCCATGTAGTATAATATGCTGTCTCAGGCTGGTGTTTCCTTTTTGATTTTTGTCTGGATAATCTGTTCATTGTTGTAAGTGTAGTGTTAAAACCCTCCACTATTTCTCCCTTTATGTTTGTTAAAATTTCCTTTATGTATTTAGGTGCTCCTATATTGGGTGCATATATATTTACAGTTGTTCTTTAACTTGGATTGATCCCTTGATCACTATGTAATGTCATCCTCTCTTGTTACAGTCTTTATTTTAAAGTCTATTTTGTATGATATAAGTATTGCTACCCCCCCCCCCAGATTTCTTTTTGTTTCCATTTACATGGAACACCTTTTTCCATCTCCTCACATTCAGTCTGTGTGTGTTTTTAGATCTGAAATGAGTCTCTTGTAGACAGCATATATATGGGTTTTATTTTTGTATCCATTCAGCCATTCTATGTCTTTCATTTGGGGCATTTTGTCCATTTACATTTAAAGTAATAACTGATAGATATGTACTTATTGCTATTTTGTTAATTGTTTTGTAGTTTATTTTGGTTCCTTCCTTCCTCTTCCTCTTCCTCCTCCCCCCCCTTCTTCTTTTTTTCTTCCTCCTTCTTCTTCTTCTTTTTGCCTTCTTCCCTGTGATTTGATGACTATCTTTGGTGTTATATTTGGATTTCTTACTCTCTTTTGTGTGTGTATCTATTATAGGTTATTGGCTTGTGGTTACCATAAGACTCATACATAACATATATGTATATTATATATATACATATGTATATAATATATATAATTATTTTAAGTTGGTGATCTCATAAGATGAAATGCATTCTAACCACCCTACATTCTTACCCCCAACCCTATGTTTAATGTTTTTGACATCATATTTTACATATTTTTGGTGTATCCTTTAACTACTGTTCATGGATATAGATGATTTTACTACTTTTCTTTTTTAACATTCATACTAGCTTTTAAATGATTAATCTACTACTTTTAACTATATGTTTGACTTTACCAGTGAGATTTTTCCTTTTGTAATTTTTATATTTCTAGTTGTTGCCTTTCCTTTTCCACTTACAGAAGTCCTTTAATATTACTTGTAAAGCCAGCTTAGTAGTGCTCATGTGCTTATCTCTTTTAAGTTTTGCTTGGCTGTAAAACTATTTATCTCTTTTTCATATCTAAATGATAACTTTACTGAGTAGAGTATTCTTGTAAGTTTGTTTTTTTTTTTTTTTTCCTCATCACTTTAATTATATTATGCTACTCCCTTCTGGCCTGCAAGATTTCTGCTAAAAAGTCAGCTGCTGATTTTATGAGAGTTTGCTTGTGTATAACTAGGTGCTTTTCTCTTGGTGCTTTTAAATTTTTCTCTTTCTTTTTAATTTTTGCCATTTTAATTATAGTGTGTCTCAGTGTGGACCTTTTTTGGTTAACCTTATTTGGGATTCTTTGTGTTTCTTGGACTTGGGTGTCTATATTCTTCCCCTGGTTAGGGACATTTTCAGCTATTTTTTTCTTCCAATAAGTTATCTCCCCCTTTCTCTCATTTTCTTCTTCTTCTGGAACCCCTCTAAGGCAAATCTAGTATGCTTGATATTGTCCCAGAGGTCTCTTAAACTATCCTAATTTTTAAAAATTCTTTTTTCTTTTTTCTACCTAGCTTGGGTGAATTCTACTACTATGTCTTCCAAATTGCTGATTTGTTCCTCTGTATCATCTAATCTACTGTTGATTTTTTTTCTAGAGTATTTTTAATTTCAGTATTGTAATCTTCATTTTTGTTTGGTTCTTCTTAATATTTTCTAACACTGCTGAAATTCTTACTGTGTTCCTCCATCTTCTCCCAAGTTTGATGAGCCTCTTTATGATCATTACCTTGAACTCTTTATCAGGTAGATTACTTATTTCCACTTCTTTTGGTTCTTTTTCTGAGGTTTTTTCTTGTTTCATCATTTAGAACATTTTCCTCTGTCTCATTTTGCCCACTTAGCTGTGTTTATTTCTATGTATGAGGTAGGTCAGTTACATATCTGGATCTTAGAGAAGTGGCTTATGTGGGAGAAGTCTTATGAGCCTAGTAGCATGCTTTCCTCTGGTTACCAGAGCTGTATATTCTAGGAATGCCCCCCATATGGGCTGCATGTACCCTTCTGTTGTGGCAGGGTCAACCACAGTGGGCATCCTGGTAGGCTGGACTGGCCCCAAACCTGGTTGGCTATGAAGCTATGCCTCATGCAGTGGCTGTGGGTAACTAGAGGGTTGAGTAGGCTTTCTTTGCAGCTATTTGTGTGGCTGGGCATTTGGAGGCTGATGCCAGCACACTGATAGGCAGGAGTGGGTCCCCAGTGCTAATAGACAGGAAGGAGTATTCCAAAATTGCACTTGCTAGTGACAGTGTTTCACAGTAGAATCAGCTCCCCCAAATAAATGCCTATAACTTCTCTATTTCCAGTGGGATCCCAGTTGCCTCTCACCTCACCAGGAGGCTCTCCAAGGTCAGCAAGTAGGTCTGAACCAGGCTCCTTTCAAATTGAACTGGGACTTGGAGTGTGTGAAATTTTGCACATGCCCTTTAAGAGTGGAGTCTCTGTTTTCTACAGAGCTCTGATTATCCCAAACATAAACCCCACTGGTGTTCAAAGCCTGACATTCTGGAGGCTTGCCTGCTCAGTGCAGGGCTTCTGGGCTGGGGAGCCCAGTGTGAATTTTGGGCCCTTTATTCCTTGAGGAGGATCTACAATTGTGATATTCCTCCTGTTTGTGGGTTACCAACCCAGAGGTGTGGGTCCTGACTATACCCCATTTCTCCCTCTCCCACCCATCCCATTTTGCTTCCTTCCTTATGACTTTAGTTGTGGAAAATCTTCTGCTAGTCTTTCGGTCATTCTCATAGAGTTGCTCTCTAAGTACAGTTGATTTGGCCTTTCCTGGATTTTAGCTTTCTATCTGAGATGTGTCATCCCTACATTGACATTTTGGTGCTTTCAGTTGATAGTCTTTTTCATGGCAAGGACGGATGACCTAAAATATTTAGTTAGATTAGTAGGAGGGAAATAAAATGAATAAATATTCAGCAGTAAACTGTGTCCGCATTCTGAAGCAGTCAGATTGGTATTAAAATCATGGAAAAGAAGATAAACTTCTCACCTGTTTTCACTCTGTGTCTTAGCACAATTACCCAACCTAAAATGAAATCAAGAGTTTCCAGTGAAAGAAGAAGTTGCAAAATACTGTAGTTAATATCATGCCACATCCAGGATCAATTGTGTACATCTATAATCTTAGAATTGGAGGTTGTTGGATGTTGAAATTGACAGCCTACCCAATATTTGGGCCACCTGTAAGTGAGGATCTATTATAAATTTCTGTCTTCGTTACAGGATGTGATGGACTACTGACATATTTCTCTCTGTATGACATTACAACATCTGTGCAGCCAAGATCAAGAGCTGCAGGTGACAGAGCAGGTAGACATAGATCAGAAGAGGCTGGATTAGCTGGATGACCAGATAGTTGGAAAAAAAGAACGGAAGCTAAGGGTAGTAAGTTGAGGCAAGTTTGGCTTCAATTTCAAGAATGAGAAAAACAGTGTCAAAACATGAGAGGAAAAATGTTGGGGGAGAACCAAGGTTCAAGCCAAGAGGTTTTTTATAAACATATAAGTTGCAATAGAATTCTGAGTAATCTCTTACCACTTGATGACTGGCTGACCTTGAGTTTATTACTTAATTTTTTTGATCCTAATCTCTACCCTGTTAGGTTCTTCTACAGATAAGAAATAACACACATTTAGGACCTGGTATACAGTAGCAGTTCTAGACTTAGAAAGGTTTCACTTTTTTTGAGGAACAATTGTATACTTGCCTGAATATATATATACATATATATGTGTGTGTATATGTATATACACTCCAGTAATTTTAGTAATTAATGACTTAAAGACAAACATAGGACTCTTCTCATCCCAAGTCATTAATTTCTTCCAGATGTGGTGGTTTAAGTTTACACACTAACATTACTCCCATGAGACATGTGCCAATTATAATCATAGCTCTTACTATAACATTAGCTTTCATTGTATCATTATCACATAATAAGACCCATCAACAGGATATGCCAACACCAATAAAATTATGACTCAAACAGAGATGAGGCATCGCAGAGCTTGCCAAATAAGTACCTGAGAACATTGCCACATATTTTTCAGTCCAACAAGATTTGTCTAGTAAAGATATTGGAGTGAATAATGTTACCCAGCATAAAACATACATGATAACCAGGTGAATGATGTTATATCCACCCCATTTTTACAGATGGCAAGACAATGGCCCCCAGAAATTATGTATTTGTTCATAGTCCATCTGACTTTCTCTAAGTCTGGTTGTCAGCACCCCCACCCCTGATTTTCAAACTAGTGTCCATTCTACTCCATCATAGTATAGAACAAATTCCTTGGCTGCATTAAGCCACAGGTTTACGTCACTGTTCAGTAAGTACATAAGCTTCTCTCCAGCTCTGGCCTGGAGGGTCTCAGAGCCTCCAGTTTCTGTAAATCACACCTTTTCCAGTCTACTTCAAGTAGGGTGGAAGTGGCAGAGATACTCAGAGGATCATTCCTGCACACTCATTAACTTAGTCTGCTATCACTTTGAAGTCACATGATTCAGGTATGATGGTGTTAACATATCTTTAGTGAGAAAAATATAATTCTATACTACAAGAATTTTAGGGTCCTCTATATTAATAGGTTAATTTGATTAGACAGTTATATAGATTTACTATGTGAAAAGCACTATACTTGGCTGAGAAAAAAAGAGAGAGAGAGAGAAATGCTATGCATGGACAGAGGTGAAAGGGAGGATTTGAAATAAACCCTCTTTACAAGTCTCAATCCATTTCTCCTTTTGTACTTGAGGAGAAAAAGATGAAAAGATTTTTAAGAAGCAAGGAAGAAGAGGTCAGGAGGAACACCTCAGTCTAATAGGCAATTTGATTTATTTCAATTTAACAAGTTTTTATGGAGTGGTTACTATAAACATATCTTCTATTTTGAGACCCATAACGTACACTCAGAATGAGTGAATGCCAGAGGAGACTCAGTTACCCCTTCCTTCCTTCCTCTTGACCATCCATCTCCCACTTCCTTCTACAGTGCTCCTCCTCCAGGGCCAGTAAATCCATCTGAAAATCAGTAATAGCTATTTTAAACAAGGACTCAGGAAATAAAACATCTCTCCTGATATCTTCCCAGATAGCAATTTCCACATTTAGACCATAATTGTATTTGGAATTTCTTTCCATTTATCTATTTATTCCTATCCTGCTTATAATTGAGTTTTAGACACA
This sequence comes from Hippopotamus amphibius kiboko, assembly GCF_030028045.1. Lineage (NCBI taxonomy): Eukaryota > Metazoa > Chordata > Mammalia > Artiodactyla > Hippopotamidae > Hippopotamus > Hippopotamus amphibius. The sequence continues at coordinate 49,444,381 of NC_080194.1, forward strand.
GTCTTTTAAAAGGAAAATTACACTGGTTTTACAATGTATAAACATGTGACATTTTACCAGGCTTATCAGCTACCCCTCAGTAAACACACAAACATGAATTATCAGTCAATTCTATTTCCTCTTTATAAACATAGAAACATTTCCTGAGATTAATCATTCTTTCATTATTCAAGTTTAGAAGATTGAGGACAATTACTGGTGCGGGCTATATCATCTTTACATTGAAATTTTGTGAACATTCCTTATGTCATTCAGATTTTTAAAAAATACATGCATGGAGCGTCCTAGGTGGCACAGTGGTTGGGAATCCGCCTGCCAATGCAGGGGACACGGGTTCGATCCCTGCTCCAGGAAGATCCCACATGCCACAGAGCAACTAAGCCTGTGTGCCACAACTATTGAGCCTACGCTTTAGAGCCCATGAACCACATCTACTGAGCCCATGTGCCACAACTACTGAAGCCCACAAGCCTAGAGCCCGTGCTCTGCAACAAGAGAAGCCATTGCAATGAGGAGCCCGTGCACCACAACAAAGAGTAGCCCCTGCTCACTGCAACTAGAGAAAGCCTGCATGCAGCAACGAAGACCCAACACAGCCAATAAATAAATAAATAAATTTATTAAAAAAAAAATACATGCGTGAGCCATGCTGTTCAGATATAAGCACTGTCACCCTATAAAAGGACAGCCTTTTATCTACCCTCTGGAGGGTAGATACAGAAGCCAATAGGCAAAGAAGGTGTTTTCCTGAGGTAAGGACAGTGAGAATGGAGCATCTAGCCATCCTGTGCTGTTATGTCTGCCTGTCTGCTCAGCTTATCCACTGAATGGAGCATCAAAGAAGGAGGACTCAGATATGGATCTTGTCCAGGTAGCAGTCATTGCAGCCACGGCCCATCCCAAGTGGAGAAACAAATGTGCCTGCTTGGTCTTGCAGCAAAAAGCAGAAGGATTTGATTGGCAGTTACTCTGTTGGAATAATTTAGCATTAGACAATATGCGGGAGGTGGAAAGTCCCATCCTTTCAACAGCAAAGGAAAAAAAGGTGCAGAAATGGAATAGAATTACTCAAGATTATAAAATAAAATAGTAGCAGCAGCTTTGGAACTAAATGAAAAGAACAAATAGAAAATGTTTTAAACTTCTCTGGCTTTAGAATTTCTTTAGTTAAAATAATTAGGGAGAAGGAACATGTTCCTTTTGATCTCTAAATACGATCAAGTAATAATGTTCATGTTGTTACTTGTCAAATTTGGACAAAAGTATTTCACTTCAATCTTGAACAAGGTCTTATATTAACAATGTAAAGTTGAACATTCACCCAAACTATCCACATCATTATGTTAGAGGATGGTTTCTTTTTCTTTAAGTATACTGGACCAGAATTTTTAAATTCAAGTTCTTCATTTGGCTAGCAAACTATATTGCAATAAAATTTAAAAGTTAGTATAAAGATAAAATAATGATGAGGAGTCTTAGTCAAAAATAACATTGTGCCTCACTTACTTTTGTTTCAATAAGCTAGATAATAACTGAAATAGATTGCGAAATTGGGGTAAAAATCATAAAAATGACCTTAAAACTGTACTTATTATTCCATTAGCAATACCTAGAAAAATACTACAATCTTGAAAAAGATGTGAAACAGTTTGTTAGAAGAAAGGACAGTGGTCCTGTAGTTAAATAAATACAAGAAATGCAGAGATTCCTGGGGTTGGAGGTAAAAGGGAAGCTGGACTCTGACACTCTGGAGGTGATACTCAAGCCCAGATGTGGGATTCCTGATGTTGGTCACTTCAGCACCTTTCCTGGCTCGCCCAAATGGAGGAAAACTCACCTCACTTACAGGTAATGGGTCCAAAGAGATTTTGATATAAAATTGAAATTTTATAAATTACTATCAAAGATAAAATAATATCTTCTTCAATTTTTCTCTTAAATACTTGTGGATTATACACTGGATTTGCCAAGAGATGCCATTGATTCTGCCATTGAGAAAGCTCTAACGGTCTGGGAGGAGGTGACTCTACTTACGTTCTCCAGGATCTATGAAGGAGAGGCTGACATAGATCACTTTTCCACTTAAAGGTAATAAAATAAAATAAAATGTACTCATTGATTTTATGTTGTCTAATTGAAAAAGGGCAAAAGGAAATTCTGAATACTTCCATTTCCATCATTTTTTTTCCTCTGCTAGATCATGGAGACTTTGATCATTTTGATGGAAAAATTTTGGCTCATGCCTATCCACCAGGGCCCGGTGTTTAAGGAGATGTTCACTTCGATGATGATGAACCATGCACTGAGGACACAGTAAGTGAGTCATCAGACTCTCTGGATGATTTCAGGAATAATGTTCAACACTATCCAAGAATAATTTGATTATCTGGAATGAGCAGTAAATGGAACATCCTAAGAACTGAACTTTCTGATTATTTGATGGCAACAACCAAAAGCACTCTGTTTCAATTGTCTTTGAAGAACTTTATAAAATGTCTGCATTTCCTTCTCTGCTGTCAGCAAACACAATATTGAAGCACCATTTAATCTTATTTCCACAACTCAGGAACTTGTGGAGGTTTTAGAATGAGCATATTAACAATGCTTCTCATCATTTTTACTATAGATGATTAAGGTAGAATCAATTACATTGAAGCAGTTTTGACCCTAAAATGTGCCTGGGCATTTCTTTTCTTTCCATTTTCCTCTTTTTCTCTTAAAAGTAAAGATCAGAAAAAATGCCAGACAGTAAATTTCTATTTCATCTATTCAAATAAATACGTCACTGTCTCTAGCTTAGGAGTTTTGTTTTGTTTTGTTTTCCTAAATTGGTTCCAAACAACTTTACTAAGTTTTAATACAATGACCAAAATTAATTGAGTTTACAATGGCCTCTTGGTATCCACATAGAATTTGTTGAAGGAGCCCCCAGGAATACCAAAATCTACGTATTCTCAAATCCCTTATATAAAATGGCATTGGGCAATGAAAACAGTTGGCTCTTGGTTTCCTTGTGTTTGCTATGCACCCATTCATCCAAAAACAGACTGAAATGCTATCAATGGTAGTGGTAGATTGAATCCACGGATACTAAATCTGCGAATCTGGAGGGTCAACTGTATTTATTTTTTTCCAGTGGATTCTGAAGTTTGGAAACACACTGTTGAGACAATTGCTATTTTCAAGATTGGTTGGGATCTTTAAAGCAAATGCAAAGAGCATCTTTAATGACATGCACAAACTTGAAGTTTGTGCTGCATGAAATAGTCTAGTTTTATTTGAAAAACTATTCTTTTCAGTATAATTGCTTGGAGCCTTGGTAAAAATAATATATGCTATTAATTTCAATAAAAAAATTTTTACAAGGCAAAAAAACTGGATTCAGCTGTGTTTGTGCCGTAGATAACTTATTGAGCACATTTCTGTCTTAAACTAAAGATTATGCACAACCAATATCATGTACTCCTGAAAAGGTTTTTAGACAATTAAAAATTATGTATTTATGATGAAGAGGAAGAAGAAAAACTCAGGCTAAATCCCCATAGGAAATAACCAGAGTTTTTGTCACTTAAGACTTTGAGGAATAATGTGAATTATAACTGGTACACTTTACTAAATTGGAACAATGACCAACTTTGTATTTTTAGAGGCAATGAAGAATTATATGTATTGACAGGCTGGGAGTCTTAGTCCCTCCAAGAAACATCTTCTAGAAACAATGTTTATCACTGTCAATATAGGAAAAGTGACTTGATTTCCCTGACCAAAGAGATAACGAGGGAGGGATATGGTGAAAAAATGTCTTACATATTAACTTCAAGTCAACCTTAAAATATACATGAATTTCTATGATGCATGCAATATACAAATTCATGAACCAATCCACCAATAAGGAAAAGACACTGTGTGATCCAAGGATGGCCTGTATAGCTGGCATGTGTTCTGTAGATATGTTTATGGAATAAATAGCAGATTCTGAATAGTTATGTTTTTTCAACTAGGGACCAATTTATTCCTTGTTGTTGTTCATGAACTTGGCCATTCTCTGGGTCTTTTTCACTTGGCCAACACTGAAGCTTTGATGTATCCAGTCTACAACACATTCACAGACCTGGCTCAGTTCCACCTTTCTCAAGATGATGTGAATGGCACTCCGCCTCTGTATGGTGAGTGATGATGAAAACAATGCCTGTTCATTCTTGGTGTTCTTTAGGAAAGTTTTATGATGATGGTCTTCAGGAAAATGTAGCTTTAAATGCTAGAGAATGTTTCAGCCCGAAACACTTGGAGAATGTTTTGAAAGCATATAAATTGACAGAAGCATCACATTTCTTCTAGTGTTTGCATCCTCACATCTGTTCCCTTTAGGACCTCCACCAGCTTCTCCTGATGACCCCGTGGTGCCCACAGAACCTGTGCCTTCAGAACCTGGCACACCAGCCGCGTGTGATCTGCTTTGTCCTTTGTTGCAATCGGCACCCTGAGGGGAGAAATCCTGTTCTTTAAACACAGGTCAATCCAGAAAACCATATTTTCCTATCCTTTTAATGTACAATGCTTAGAAAGGAAAACAGAAATTTGACAGGGATTTTTAAATAAAATATTTCCACCACATTTTAAAATCATTTGGATTGGGTTCTTGTTGCATTTTGTCATTTTCTTAAAATTTTTTACAGACTACAAAGATGGCTCTTGGTCACTAGAAGGTAAGCTCAAGGAAGGAGAGGGGTCATGTGTTTCATTCATTTTTATATCTCCAGAGCCTAGATAGGCCTGACACGTCCAATGAATGTGTTGAATGAATGATTAATTGTAATATTTAAATATCATAAATCATAGGACTTCCCTAGTGGTCCAGTGGTTAAGAATCCACCTTCCAATGCAGGGAATATAGGTTTGACCCCTGGTTGGGGAACTAAGATCCTACATGATGCAGGGCATTTAAGCCCGCACACCACAACTGCTGAGCCTGCACACCATAACTAGAGAGCCTATGTGCTGCAACAAAGAGCCTGCTCACCACTGCAAGGAAAGATCCCTCATGCCACAACTAAGACCCAACACAGCCAAACAAACAAATAAATAAATAGATCCATAAACAAAATAAATCAATATCATAAATCATACAAATTCTTCAAAAACCACTAGTGGATCTTTAGAAGCAGGACTGTATCTTTACCTATGCTAATAAATGCTACTGTTTAAATTAGTTAATTTTAGAAAAAGTGATACATGTTTATAGCACAATATTAAAACATCACCAAAAGACATAGAGTTAAAAGAAAAATTTCTCTCCCATCTCTGACCTATAGAGTCCCCATTTCTCCCCATATATGCGAGCCTTGCTAACAATTTCTTTTGTCTTTTTATAAAAAATGTTCTATTCACATATAAGTATAAATAGGTATATATCTTTTCTGCTACAGTTTTCAAAAATATCAGTGGACACATGATATACACACTGTTTTACAGACTTTTAGATTGGACACTAAGCTAAATAATTACATTGTTAACACATTTCCAGCCATAGATATCAATGAAATGGGATGAAATGGATGAGGGCTGTCCAATACAGACTTCTGAGTTAGCATAGATTGAAAGGAGAGAATATGGAGAATACATTCTTTTAAAGGGTGTATCTAAAGGAGAAAGACAATTGTAATTTTTTGTTAATGTATTACAGATATTTTTGGCGCAGATTGCACTGGAATGTTGAACCTGAACTTCATTGATTTCTACATTTTGGCCTTCCCTTCCATCAGACTTGGATGCTGCATATGAAGTTAATAGCAAGGATACCATTTTTATTTTTAAAGGTAAGTACTATATAAGAATTTTTAATTTGTTGAAATAAACCCTATTGCAAAAATTTTATCAAGACACAAATTTTCTCCATTATATTCCATTTCGGATGTGGAACCTAATGTTAGTGCTTAAATAAGAACATCATAAGCTTTATTTTCAAATGTTTAGTAAGACCTATGTAAATAAATGATATCCCATATTCATGGATAGAAGAATTCAATGTAGAAAAAAATGGCTATCTATAGATACAGGGAATTTTCAATTTAAATGCCAGAATATTTTTCTTAGAACTTGACACATTAGTCCCATAATTTATATGGATGAGCAAAGGCCAAGAATGGTTGAGATACTCTTAAAGAATAAGATGAGGAGAAATGCCCTGTGTTACAAAGCTTTAATAGGTAAGACAATGTAGCATCAGTGTCAGGATAGACAAATTAACTAATAGAACTATCCAGGCCTCTTGGCTTCTTGTCAAATTTTTTAACTATTGTTTCAATTTATTCTATTGGTGATACATCTCTTGAGTTTTTACTACTTCTTGAGTCAATTTTGTTAACATATTTGTCTAAGAATTTGTCAATTTTGTCTGTTTTCAAAGCAAATGGTATAAAATTTTTAGAGTATTATTTTGTTGTCACTTTACTTATTGCTGAAGTTTTGTTCTTATTTTCATTTGTAATATTGAATGTTTGTGACTTTATCTTTTCATCAATCTCATAGGGTAAAAGGATATCTAGCAATTTGATTAGTCTTCTCAAAGAAGTAACTTTTGGCTTTGTTAATCCTCTCTATTGTATTTTGGTTTTCTATTGAATTAGTTTCTGTCCATATCATTATTACTGTCCCCATTTTTGTTTCCTTTGAATTTAGTCTGTTACTGGTTTTTGTAACTTAAGTTTGATACTTACCTTACTAATTGGTAGCCTTTCTTCTTTTCTGATACAAGTATTTATGCCTATAAATATCCCTTGCTTTGTCCCACAAGTTTTGACATGTAGTTATTTTTATTTTGTTTTGTTTTTTTTTAATTTTAATTTTTAATTTTTTTCCCTTGACTCATACGTTATTTGGGAATATTTTTAATGTCAAACAGTATGGAATTTTTAAAAAATATGAACAACAATCTCATTTTATGAGGATTAAGTGAAATGATGTGAAGATGCACTGGAAATTATAAAGGGTTATATAATGTTAAAGTATTGCTACTATCCGTTAATTTATTTAACATTTATTTATTGCTTGCAATGTGCCCAACACCATGCTCATTAGCGGAGGTCAAAACTAAAAGGGACTCATATTCTAGAGGCAGCAGCAGAGATGAAGCCATCAGCACACTGTATGATTAAGCGTGGGATTGAAGGAAGTCAGGGTCATGGGAGCCCAGAGGAAGAGCACTTGGCCCATACCCAGGGCTCAGCAAAGATCCCTGAGAGGAGATGACGTTTAGGATCAGTGCTGAAGGAGAACTTTGCTGTGTGGAAAGAGGCTGGGTATATTGAGAGTGGAAAGGTTTTTAAGGCGGAAGGAGCTGTTTATGCAAAAGTAAGAGTATAAGGTGCAAGTCATTCAGTTCCTGTGAAGAGAGATACACATGATAGATTGGCATTTTAGATTAGTTAACCTGTCAGGGATATGAGGAAAGGATTCAGGGTTGATGTGGGAGGGGCTGGTGTAACAAAGTAAAAGCAGAGAGACTGATAGGATTTCATTGTCCTAATTCACTTAGATTTGTGTGGATTCCTAAGGTATTCAGAAGCAGCACAGACTGTGCTAGGTGACTGTGAGATATCCAAGAGGAAGTGTCCAGTAAGTGATTGACTTCTTGATATGAAGCTTTAGAGAGAGTTCTATGTTAGAAATTTAGATTAAGAAATCACCAGCAGTTAGACAAAATAACTAGGACTGGTCACTATAATTTATTGGTAAGAAATATAAGACCCAAAAAGGGCAGTGAGCCAGAGTTATGTACTCATTTATTTGTTCACTCATTCATTCTTGCACTCACTCAGGAACTAAATACCAGCTACGAATTGAGCATTCAGTAGGTGGTTGAAATTAAAACCAAGACTTCCTGTTTTCCACAACAGTGCCCTAAAAGCATTCCTAAAACCAAAAGTCTCCACTCAGATTTTCTTGGGCTTCCTTTTTCAATAGGCAATAAGTTCTGGGCTGTCAGAGGAACTGAGTTGCAAGCAGGTTATCCAAGAGGCATCCACATCTTGGGTTTTCCTCCAAACATAAGGAAAATCGATGCAGCTGTTGCTGATACAGAAAAGGAGAAAACATACTTCTTTGTAGAGGACAAATACTGGAGGTAAGAAGCAATAGGAATGACTTTGTATGGAGCCTAAAAATTATCTTCTTTCTTTAAGGATATCCCCAACTCCCATGTTCGAACTTCCTCTAACTTCAAACTTTCTGGTTATGAGGAAGACAACTTACAATTATTCAACTTCCCAGATATAACAAAGGCCTCTTAGTGTGGCTGATCATGGAATCATATATCCAGACACCAAAAGACATCAGGAGAGACCAACTGAGGTCCAGTCAATGGACCACCATAGGAAGCCCAGGTGTATCAGGCTATAGAGATGAGGTCTACAGGGCAAGTGTGATAAAGAACCAAAAGTTTATTTTAGCCAAATGATTTAATTCACTTTGCATCTTATGTGTATACAGCCCTCATGCATTTGAGACAGAAAGGCACTTGGGCTCTGTGTGTCTAGGCTTAGAAAATTGACCTCAGACATATGTATGGAACCTCTGTAGAAAGCATGATGTCCTTGTATCTGGAGAAAATATTGTTTTATGTGCTAAGCTTTTAAGTCCAAGAAAGTCACATATTTTTGTAGTCATAAAAATGTCTAACACTTCCTTACATCCCTTGAGAATTTTATCCATGATTTCACACTGGAACATTAACATGACATAATTCTACTGCATGTAATGGGGTCTCTACATAATGCTGAACTGTATTTCTTTCACTTGGTACAGATTTGATCAAAATAGCCAGTCCATGGAGTAAGGTTTCCCCAGACTAATAGCTGATGATTTTCCAGGAGTTGAGCTGAAGATTGATGCTCTGTTACAGGCATTTGGTAAGAGGATGCTTATTTCATTTCCAATGGGGATACTTTGGGGAATTTTATGGTATCAAAAGAAAGGGGAGACACAAAACAACTTTTAAATAATTTAAGCTTATATCCTTTTTTACTCTAAACTCTTGAAAATTTTCACTTTCCAATTTATGTGAATTGGGCTTAAATTTTTTTCTTGAATAATTTCCAAGTCTCTGTTTCATACCTGCACATAATATCCAAAGATACTGCCTCACATCATAGCCATTGCAGGTCACTATTTTGGTTTAAAAATACAACCAAGTGCGAGCAAGCTTTATTAATGTCTGGTTGTCTTTCTCCTCTATCCCCTCCTTGTTGTCTATTCTCTCCTATCCCAAGGAGAGGTTAAGAGAGCCTTGTCTGACGTTCTGTTGCAGGCTGCAATTGTCTACATTAAACAATTCATTTGTGAATAAATCGTAGTCCTTCCATATGCTCAAAAGAGACAAAACTTGATTCCTGGTGACAAGCAGATGGGAAAGCAAAATGCGTGCCTGCTTTTAAGGAATTCTGGAGGGAGCTGCCCAGGCTTGACATCATGTTGCTCGTAAGGCTGCTGATCTTGTTACTAAGATAACTTGTCCCTAGTGTATGCAAAGCAGAAAATAGACCTCCAGTGTGTTTTATTATTGGCCTCATTCTCTTGGGTCCAATTGCCTCCCAAGCTGTGATTTAGTACCTACTGGGGAAAAATGGGGTTGGGAAGAAAGAGGGAAATAAACTAAGGTTTTAAAATAATCCTGGAATTGTATCTACTTGAAGGTAGTATAATCTAATGGATTAGATCACTGGCTTTGGAGTCAAATGAGTTGGAGTTCTCCCTCCGTTTTTCATTAGAGATGTTACTTTGGGAAACTTGCAAAATCGCTCTTATTTTTAGTTTTGTCCTCATTCATAATACTCCACACTTTTTTGGTAAGGACAGATGAAATAAAACATGTAAAACATTTAGCACAGTGCCTGGCACAGTAACCACTTTATAAATGTCATTCATTATTAGTTCACTCTAATTTTGAGTTGTGTAGGTCAGAAAATTAATTTATTTGAATAATGTCCCATATTTTCCTCTTCTATAGTCATAGGATTTTTCTGTTTCTTCAGTGGATCATCACAGTTTGAGTTTGACCCTAATGCCAGGATGGTGACACATATTTTGAAGAGTAACAGCTGGTTATATTTTTAGGTGAGATATGGGAAAGACAGATTCATTTTAAGTGAATCTAATAATTATTCACATAATTTATTATGACTCAAAATGCTTAATTCTTCCTGCATGTTCAGTTGCCAAAGAAGATGAACCTTGCAGGCATCTTCATGGTCATACCGCACTTATTTGGGCCCCTCCACTTGCTGTTGGATTACACTGAAGAGAAGTGAAAAATACGCATGTGCAATATATAAGAGAATCTACATCCATGAGTGTTTTATTTAAAGTTTAATAAAAATTTTTATTTTGGACCTGTTCCTTACTTTCTAGAATAATTCATTTTCAATACAATGACCACGCTGTAGACTGAGCATTTAACGGATGTTCTACTTGTAAGTGTAGTAGAAACACATACTCTCTGGATGGGGCATATGCTGTCATGTACTGTCTCCCATTCTCTCCACCAACAGGATCTTTATTTTCACCTCCAAATATTGTGTGTTCCTTACATACCTAAGGAAGAAAGAGTTTAATCAGTACTTGTCCTGTAGGACTGGTTCTGGACAAAACTGGGAAATAGAATTCTAGAAGGTTGGAGCTTAGGAACCTAGCAAATCGTCTAGTCCACATCATCATTTACAGGTGGGGAAACAAAACTAGTTAGGAATCCAGGCCTCTTTTTTTTAAGCCAAATATTACTTCAGTGGTGCTCCCTGACTGCCCTAGAGACCAGATTTCTCATCTCCTTCTTATTGTCTTATTAAAATATTCTCTTGTTATCATTTTGTACCCGGCAGTTCCTGAGAGATAAGAGTTTGTGTGGACATTCCAATGGTATGACAGGTTTATCAACATGAATTTTATGCATTACATCATACCAGGTACACTATAAAAACTTGTTCATTCTTTTATTGATTCACTTAAATGAAAGGCACTGTCTTGGGTGCAAGCTATAGGTTAGTGAGGAAAACACATTTAACCCAACTTCCTTCACTGTTGTCTGGTGGGATTAAGAAATCAAACAAAAAGAATACATTATGTAATTATAAATTATAAAAATGTTATTACTAAAGAAATGACAGAGTGATATGGGAGAATGATGATGGTGGGGAGGGAGCAACCTGGTAAAGTTTGGTTGTTAGAAAAGTTCTCTCTGGGACAATAACAACAACAACAAAAGCATCTAAGTTCAATTAGCCAGGTGTATGGGTAGAAGGATATACACCATTCTAGAAAGAGAAAAATGCAAAATAACATTGAGGTTCATAGGTGGAAAAATCTCAGCATATTCAAGAAAGTGAAAAAGATGGGCACCTGATTAAGTGGATGTGGAATTAGATGATACTAGGTAGGCAGGAAGAACCAAATCGTTCAGGGTCTTTCAGACGTGCTAAAGAGTTGTATTTTATTTTAAGTGCATTGTGGATTTGTTGAAGGAGTTTTTAAGCAAAGAAGCAACGCAAGCCATTATGTATTTTGAATGACTACTTTAGCTGGAGAAAACTGGAAGGAAGTGATGTTGAAAGTTGGAAAACAAGTTAAAGGACTATTACAGATGACAAAGGAAGTGACAAGGGTAGGGCATCTCACAGGAGATTGAGAAATGTGACGGGACTTGAGATATATTTTAAAATCACTCATATTTAACAATGAACTAGATAAAGAGTTCTGAGGGGGACAAAAAAGAATATCCAAAGAAATAAAAATTATATTTAAGTGGAAAAAAAAGGAGTTCTGAGGGAAAAGAAGGTATTAAGAATAACTCCTGGATTTCTGGCATGAGCAGCTTCTTGGCTTGACCATGGTTGGGGGAAGACTGGAAGAGAAGCACTTCTGTGGGAGATGGTTAAGAGTGAGAAGAAATCATCTCATGTTTTAAATTTAGAAACTCCTGAGAGATAATGAAGTAAAGGCTTCAATGGGCCATTAGAGAAAGGAGTCTGGAGTCCAAATTAGAGTAAATAAAACTGTTGAAGTTTGGGAGAATTAGTGAAGCCATGGAAATTGATGAGGCTATATGAAGAGACTGCAGATAGAAAAGACGATTACAGGACTGAACCCTATAAAATGATGTGTCCCTCAGGTTAGGCCAAGTTATGCTGTGATAAAGAACAACTCCCAAATTTCAGTGGGTTAAAACTAAGTCCATCATGATATTCCATTTCTACTCATTTAAGACCCAGGCTCATGAAACAGGCACCGCTTTGAGCTCTGTCCTTCACTGTGGCAGAGGAATTGCTAAATTTTACACTGGCTCCTAAAGCTGTGTACGGTATAACAAACATCATTCTGTCTACATTTAATTGATCAAAGGAAATTTATATTGCCTCATCTAATGCCAAAGACAGGCAAATGATATCCTGTCGTATCCACAGAAATATTCAGTGGATAGCACTAATCATAACCACAAAGGCCTTTTTCTTGCAAAAAAGGTAACATTTCTTTAAGTGTTTTACACTGGATTTTTGCATTGGAAATACATGGAAATGGCCTAAGGTGTAAAAGGAAGTAAATATTATTTATTTAGCGAAAGATTTTTCTCCTTCCCGTTTCATTTCAGCTTCCTAGTTCTCTTTTTCAGAGGTAAGCAATGCTAATAATTTCTGCTAATTTTGTGTGAATCTTTCCATCCCTTTTATGCACTTATGAGCATGCCTATGAAGTCTTTTCCTCCCAAAGGTAACATACTTTACATCCTATTCTAAACTTCACTTTTTCTCACTAATAATGTATCAATGTATCTTGGAGACTGTTCTACATCAGTAACAGAAGCTGCCTCATTCTATGAAATAGCGACATAGTAATCCAGTGTATGAGTCCATAATTTATTTAACAAATCCTTGTTAGTTAGTGTACATTTGGGTTTGCTTTCAATAGTTTGCTTTCAAAAGCAATAATGTAATTAATAGTCTTTTACACATGTGCTTTCACAGATGTGAGTATGTCTGTTGAAAAACTCTAACACTTAAAGTCTAGGCAGAGAAGGAAGAGCTGGAGAAGCAACTCGTTGATTAGTTAATATGAAGGTCATGTGACCAAAGTATCCCTTAGGATGATTTTAGTATATAGATTGCCTTAATAAAGGGAATTCATTGGCTCACCAACTAACAAGAAAAGTCTTTGGGCAGTTTTCAGTTATAGTTTACCCAGTTTCTTCAGCTGTTCTTTTGGCTCTGCACTCTGAATGACCGTTTTATCTTTTATGTTGAATTTCTCCATGGTGGCCCGATGAGTGCAGGCATCACATTTCTTCAATACGCTATCTCTACCTGCCAAATAAGATTTCTCTGCTCTCCTCTGATTGAACTATCTTTGTTCATGGGCCACACGGAGTCAATCACTGAAGAAGAGAGAGCAGGACTACCACGACTGACTCAGATCCTGGAGGATGGGGGTGTGCTTAATCCCAACTTAATCACGCTGCCGCTATTCAGTGGATGAAGAGAGAATTAACATAGAGGTAGCAACATCAACATTTTCTACCAAGAATGACTGCAAGATGAGAAAGTGGAAAGTGTGCACTGTCAATCTTGGGAAAGAAAGCACTCATGAAAATGTTTTCTGTTATGTTTCCAGGCTAGATTAATGGTTCCAATGAATGCATTTATTCTGTTGGTGGGGGTGAGGGTGAGGCAGAGTAAAGGAGAAAAGGAGCTTCCATTTATAGACCCTGTACAAGGTGCTTTAATATGTGTAATTCATTTAGTCTTCATAATAATATAGTACATTGTAATGTCTCTCAATTTCAGAACTTAGAAGGATAAACTTTCCCATGATCATCAACTGGTGAACATTCACACTAGAATTCTACTTCAGAGCTCTCTGGCTTCAAAGATCTTGCTCTTCTTGAGGTTTGGTTAACAGATTGTAAATCAACGCAGTCTAGCATGACTTTGTCTTCATTATACTCTAGTTAATGTCTTTACTTTTAAGGGCATAAAAGTTTGTTGAGATTGTGGTTCTCTGAGATTACAGTTCTCTGATATTGTTACATCCTCTCCACCAAAGTGTTTCTGATTCTACAGAATACATATATGAAAATAACTGAGAACAGTAAGCACTAAACCAAAATAGATTCTGACTCAGAATCTTGGCACTGATTCAGGATTTTCCCTCAGAACTGACAGAGAAGTATTGGGTTCATGGTATTTTTTTGGCATGTTAGCCGATATTAAGTGGAGTCCTTTGGATCCTGAAGATAGGAGAGCTGACTCTTATGGTTCTATTCCCTCAAAAGTATGTATCCTTTTCAGACTTGTTCTTTTTTCAGTGTTCACTGGTTCAGATACAGCACCAACCTTATTATATTTTCATCTTGAGACCTCAGTCTACTTTAATTTCTTATTTTGTTCACAGGCCACATTCCCTCAGTTTTCTTCAAGCAAGAAACCATTTCAGATGCAAGATCTAATGAGGAGATTCAGTCCAGTGGACAAAATACAGATCCAAAGGGGTATAAAGCCAAAGACAGTCACAATCTAGTTGAGCAAATGAAGTTTGAAGATCAGTCAATGGAGAACACTCTGAGATAAGAAATAGTGGGAAATTCACACAGAGAGGCATGCAGCAGGCACTTGGTTGGATATGACTAGGTACCTAGGTCCCAACCTCTAGTTCAAAAACAAAGCCCCAAGTCATGAGGCAAGGGGAAGGGTGGGATAGCATAAATCTGAGGAGACCAGTCATAGCAGGCCTAGTCTTAGAACAAGAATTTCTTAGAAGAAACAAAGACAGATGACAAATTACCTGAACTGAAATCAAAGACTATTGAACAGACTTGGACTCTGGTTTTAGGACAAGACCAGCACTAATGGTGAATTGAGGAGAATTCTCAAAAAGCGGTGCAGTAGATGTCTTAGTGAGTCCTACCTCTGGTTGATTTTGGTTCTGGAAATTGGAAAAGGTATGACTGGACCTTCAGGAAGGGATAAAGGGGCTCTAGCTTTGGGGAGAAGGAAGGATGTTGTGGTTACAAATAGTCTGGGACTTGTCAATAAATAGCCATAGGATGGTAGTAATGAGGCAGAAAAGAAAGTGAGTAAATACAACCTGAGTGAGCTGGGAAGTAGGTTTTCCCCAGTCGAGTCTCCAGATGATGCCTTGAGATCCTATGCAGAGAACCCAGATAAGCCATCGTTAGACTTCCATCCCACAGAAACTGACATAGTAGGTGTGTGTTGTTTTAATCCACTCCTTTTGAAGTGATTTTTAAGTCAGTAATACACATCTAATACAGTAAGTGATCTCATGTGGAGTCACAGGCACATAACAATTATTCAGATAATTCAGGTCAAAAATCCTGCTCGAGAAGGCCTGAAGGCAGAAATGTCTCACCACTTTTTGGAGTTCCAAATCTGGCAATGAAACATAGGTATGACGTGTCACAGGTGAGCTTGAAGGCAAAATTTATAGTAGGGAATATTGGCCATTAATGCCCATACTTGATATGGGGTATATTTCTCTTTCTGTATTTTACTCACCTTTTTATCCAGGCATGAAGTAGCACTATTACACAGCATTTGTAGACATTAATGAAATTATAAATGATAACAAGTCTAATGTGTTGGAGTTTCAAAAATCTTTTCTTGTTCTTGACAAGTATTAAAGTTCATATGTTTGTTTTGTTGTTGTTGTTGTTGTTGTTTTAAGTAACTCACCCAAGGTCAGTGGCAGAGCCATGATCTGAGCCCAATCCAAGGCACCTTGGTATTTGCCATTATAAGGTTCACATGTTAAATACACTTGTAAGAGTGAGAGAATAGTAGAGTCAGAGCAAAACACACACACATAGAGAAAAGAGAGCCAGAGGGACAGGGACAGAAGGAGTGACAGAGAGAAGGTAAAAGGTGACATGTTAGCAGTAAGTACAGGTGTGGGCAAGAAGGTGTGAACTATATTTGAAATGCAGGAAGATGATCCAGGTATGAGCAGACCTAAGGAAGAGAAGTCTGTGAATTGGTGAAGGGGCAAAGTGAGGAAAGAAAGGGCTAAGATGACATAATTAGGACTCATTAGAAAGCTACACTGGGCCAGGCCACCTAGGAGCAACCTAGAGATCAGGGAGGGGAGAGTAGCCTGGAAAGCAGTTTTATCCTAAACCCCAGGGTAAGACTGAAAACCTGGTGGAAGTGTCTTTATGCTTCAAAGACCACAAGCAGAGAGAGTTCAAGTTGGTCTATCTAAGAAGCAAGCCCTGACAGCTCTCTAAGTGGGGAAAGAGGTGCTTGCATGAAACAGGTTCCTGGAGGTTGGATGGCAGTTGTACCTCCTCTACTCAATTCATTGACTAATCCATTCATTTAACTGTTGAGTGATGAGGTCTACCGTACAGTGGGCACTATATTAGGGACATGGGCATAGAGCTTTACAGACATGACTCCACTCTTCCGGAGCTTATATTCTCCAGAGGGAGATGGAGAAGTGAGCAGTCTATGTGATACAATCCCAAGTGCTTTGGCCATGATGGGGAAGCACAGAGTTGTGGTATCACCTAGAAGAAGTTCCATTCCAATAGCAATACCGACAAGTCGTGGGAGGCCACCAAGAGGAGCAAAACCCTAAGTGAAAAATCAAAGAGCAAGAATTTGAGAAGCAAGGGGGAGGGAGGTGGTCAAGGTAGAGAGAAATGAGAGTATTAAAAGGTGTTTAGAACTTGCAATCTAAAGCAGTGTTTTTCAAACCACCGGTAGTGAAAGACAAGTTTCTTAAATTTCCAATAAATTAGGGACTGATACTTTTATAAAATACAATAAAAAGGAATTACTAGGAAAATGAAATGACAAAGATTTTGAAATCTAAAAATTGATTTTTAGACTCAATAGATATAAATCTCTCCATCAAACAACTGGAGGAGCCTCAAAGCACTTATTCCCCAATTTGTACTTATCTCTTTATAGAATAATAACAAGCTATTCCTGGACCAGAAAAGAGGACCCTTGACTAGCACTGGCCTAAAGATATGCATTACAGAGCGGGGAAAAAATCAGGGAGCTCTACTGCCTGAAGCACTTTCTGGGTGTAGCTGGTATTCAGATTACTGAAAGAAAGTCATGTCTAAAAATTAATTATGCACCCAACTGTATTGTAACAGTTGAATCCTTAACACTCCTCAATTGTTAACACCAAGGTTAATATTCTGATAGAGACTGTGAGATCCCAGCAATCAGAACAAGGAGAATTGGGAAAAGTTGGGAGAGGAGATGGGAAAACCTTCCCTTTCTGCCTGTTCTTCAAAGTACTTTTATTATTTGTTGCCATGAAAATTTTCTTACAATAAACCTACTCTAGTTCAATTTGATTGACTTGGTTAAAAACATAAACAGAAAATCAAACCACAAAAGTTCTCCCCCACACATTTTCTCCCTTGCTTTCCAGCTACCTCCTTGCACTTGGGATACAGCTCAGGAGCTCTCTCTCTGAGATGCTCCCTTTGTTCTCCCAGATGTGTTGCATCATGCTCAGGTGCTCACAAGATACTTTCACTCTCTACTATAACTAATGCCTCAGATCTGTCCTGTATCAGTCTGCAACTTCCTTGAATTGTTTACCACTCTAAATTGCTCAAGGGCACAATAGTTGGCATGAAGTAGGTGCTCAATAAATGATTGCCGAATGAATGAATGAATAAATGGGTTCCTAAGCCTAAGCAGGAAGTAGTGTTTGATCTTAGAGTAAAGAATGAGTGGGAGAGCCTCCTCATTCTTCCATAAAATGGAGGCATAAGCCCACACGCCAGGGGGGCTGGCTGAGGAGGACACCAGGAACAGCAAGAATAGTATTAAGATCGAAAAAAGATGGCAGAGGAGTAAGACATGGAGATCACCTTCCTCCCCACAAATACATCAAGAATACATCTACTTGTGGAAAAGCTCCTAGGGGACACCTTCTGAATGCTGGCACAGGACCTCAGACCTCCAGAAAGGCAAGAAAATTCCCATGTAACTGGGTAGCGCGAAAGAAAAAAAGAGATAAAGGAATCCCGAGGAGACGTGCCCTTCTGAGAGGGAGCTGTGAAGGGGGGAAAGCTTCCACACACTGGGAAGCCCCCTCACCAGCAGGGACAGTCATGGGGAGCTTCAGAGCCCCCAGAGGAGAAAACAACAACAGATGTGTGGAGGACAGAGCAGAAAGGCTCCCCTACCGAGAATTCAAGCTGCACTCCCCAACCAGAGGCACTGGTCGGCTCACCCGCAGCTGTGGATGGGGGCTGGACGCTGAGGCTTGGGCTTCAGAGAACAGACACCAGGGAGAGAACTGGGGCTGGCTGCAAGAAAACAGCCTGGGGGGAAAGTACACCACAGCTAGCTGGGAGCGAGTTTGGGGGAAAGCCTGGGCCTGATGGAGAGGCAGGAGACCTTTGTTTCAGGGTGCTCGAGAGGAGCTTGCTGCTCCACAAACTCACAGGCTGCAGAGTGGCACCTCTGCGAGCACCACCCACGACCCACAGCTGCTAAAGCAAAACACAGAACCTTTCGCCACTGCCACACCAGCTGCCACTGTGCCCACCACTGTCACTGCCAAAGGTCCTGTGTGTAGAGCAGGTCATTGGCCATGTCCTCCCAGCAGCAGGTGCAGCCTGCCAGCACCAGGGGTCCTGCATTTAAGACCAGCTTCTCTGGGAGAGCACACAGCACACCTCAGGCTCATGCTGACCTCTGCTGCTACAAGCATTCCCACAAATTTCAAATAGACTGCCATACCCCTCCCTCCCCCCAACCTGGATTTGCAAATGAGCCCCAATCACCCTCTTTCACCCCTTCTTGCCTAGGTGGGGAACTGACTCCTGAGAGCAGCCCACATGCAAAGAAGGGACTAAAACCGAAACTGATCCCTGAGGACTGTAGGACCAAAGAAGAGAAAGGGAAACAGCCACAGGAGGAGCAGATTTAATACCCACAATAGGCTTGATAGACTCTGCATCTGTGGGTCACCTGAATAGACAAGTGTTTCTACAATAGAGGTTGTAGACTTAGGGGGCAACTGTGGACTGTGGGGGCAAATACACGCAGGACTAATACCAGATTACAGCCTGAGCTCTCCACAGTCCTCCCCACAGCAGGTGCAGAGACCTACCTAGAAGTATTGGAGGACTTCTTGCGCAAGTGTACATATCTGCTTGTGTGATTTTGACTGTTTAGAGTTGCTTTTTACCACCTGTCTTGGGGATTTGTCTGTTCTTTCCCTTATTTTTTTTTCTTTCTCTTTTTTCTCTTCTCTCTTTCTACCTTATTTTTCTCCATGTTGTGCAGCTTCAAGGGGCTTGGTGCCCCGGCCTGGGGTCAGACCTGGACCTCTGAAGCAGCAGAGTTGAATCCAGTATATTGGACCACCAGAGAAGTCCCAACCCCATGGAATATTAATCAGCAAGTGCTCTCCCAGAGGTCTCATTCTCAACACTAAGAACCAAATCCAATCAAAGGCCAGCAAGCTTCAGTGCTGGATACCTCAAGCCAAACAACTAGCAAGGCAGGAACATAACCCCACCCATTAGCAGACAGACAGCCTACAGTCATACTAAGCCCACAGACACACCCAAACACACCAACAGACTTGGCCCTGCACATCAGAAGGATAAGATGCAGCACCACACACAAGAACACAGGCACCAGTCCCCCTACCCCAACCAAGAAGCCTACACAACCCACTGGACCAATCTCTCCACTGGGGACAGACAACAGAGTTAAAAAGAACTATGAACTTGAAGCCTAAGGAAAGAAGACCCCAAACACAGTAAGTTAAACAAAATGAGAAAACAGAGAAAGATGCAGCTGATGAAGGAACAAGGTAAAATTCCACAAAACCAGACAAATGAAGATGAGATAGCCAGTCTACCTGAAGAAGAATTCAGAATAATGATAGTAAAAATGATCCAAGATTTCAGAAATAGTATTGAGGCACAGATGGAGAGAATGAAAGAAATGTTTAACAAGGTGCTGGAAGAATGAAAGAGCAAACAAACAGTGATGAACAACACAATAACTGAACTTAAAAATACTCTAGAAGGAATGCAGAGCAGATTAACTGAGACAGAAGAACAGATAAGTTTCCTGGAAGACAGAATGGTGGAAATAACTGACACGGAGCAGAAAAAAGAAAAAAGAATGAAAAGAATTGAGGACAGTCTTAGAGACCTCTGGGACAACATTAAGCGTACCAACATTTCTAATTATAGGGGTCCCAGAAGAAGAAGAGAAAAAGAAAGGGTCTGAGAAAATATTTGAAGAGATTATAGTGAAAAACTTCCCCAACATGGGAAAGAAAATAGTAAATCAAGTCCAAGAAGTGCAGAGAGTCCCATACAGAATAAACACAAGAAGAAACACACCAAGGCACATATTAATCAAACTAATGAAAATTAAACACAAAGAAAAACTATTAAAAGCAGCAAAAGAAAAGCAACAAATAACATATAAGGGAAAACTCATAAGGATAAGAGCTGATCTTTCTGCAGAAACTCTGCAGGCCGGAAAGGAGTGGCAGGATATACTTGAAGTCTTGAAAGAGAAAAACCTACAGCCAAGAATACTCTACCTAGCAAAAAGCTCATTCAGATTCAACAGAGAAATCAAAAGCTTTACAAACAAGCAAAAGTTAAGAGAATTCAGCACCACCAAACCAGCCTTACAACAATGGCTAAAGGAACTCCTCTAGGCAGAAAACACAAGAGAAGGAAAAGACTTGCAAAAAAAAAAAACCCCAAACAACTAAGAAAATGGTAATAAGAACATACATGTCAATAATTACCTTAAATGTAAATGGATTAAATGCTCCAACCAAAAGACACAGACTGGCTGAATGGATACAAAAACAAGACCCTTATACATTGCTGTCTATAAGAAACCCACTTCAGACCTAGGGACACATACAGACTGAAAGTAAGGGGATGGAAAAAGATATTCCATACAAATGAAAGTCAAAAGAAAGCTGGAGTAGCAATACTCACATCAGACAAATTAGACTTTAAAGTAAAGATTATTACAAGAGACAAGGAAGGACATTACATAATGATCAAGGGACCCATCCAAAAAGAACAAATAACAATTATAAATATCTATGCACTCAACATAGGAACACCTCATTACATAAGGCAAATGCTAACAGCCATAAAAGCAGAAATCGACCGTAACACAATAATGGTAGGAGATTTTAACACCCCACTTACACCAATGGACAGATCATCCAAACAGAAAATAAATAAGGAAACACAAGTTTTAAATGACACATTAGACCATGTTGACTTAATTGATATTTATAGGACATTCCATCAAAAACCTAGAGAATATGCTTTCTTCTCAAGTGCATACAGAACATTCTCCAGGATAAATCACATCTTGGCTCACAAATCAAGTCTTGGTAAATTCAAGAAAATTGATATTGTATCAAGCTTTTTCTCCAACCACAATGCCAGGAGACTAGATATCAATTACAGGAAAAAAAAACTGTAAAAAATACAAACACATGGAGGCTAAACAATATCCTACTAAACAACCAAGAAATCACTGAAGAAATCAAAGAGGAAATCAAAAAATATCTAGAAATGAATGACAACAAAAACATGACGACCCAAAACTTATGGGATGTAGCAAAAGCAGTTCTAAGAGGGAAGTTGATAGCAATACAATCTTACGTCAAGAAACAAGAGAAAAGCTTGAGTAAACAACCTAACCTTGCATCTAAAACAATTAGAGAAAGAAGAGCAAAAAAACTCCAAAGTGAGCAGAAGGAAAGAAATCATAAAGATCAGAAATAAATGAAAAAGAAATGAAGGAAACAATAGCAAAGATAAATAAAACAAAAAGCTGGTTCTTTGAGAAGATAAACAAAATTGATAAACCATTCACCAGACTCATCAGGGAAAAAAGGGAGAAGACACAAATCAACAGAATTAGAAATGAAAAAGGAGAAGCAACAACCAACACCGCAGAAATACAAAAGATCATGAGAGACTACTACAAGCAAGCAACTATATGCCAATAAATTGGATAACCTGGAAGAAATGGATAAATTCTTAGAAAAGGACAATCTTCCAAGACTGAACCAGGAAGAAATAGAAAATATGAACAGAGCAATCACAAGCACTGAAATTGAGACTGTTATTAAAAATCTCCCAACAAACAAAACTCCAGGGCCAGATGGCTTCACAGACAAATTCTATCAAACATTTAGAGAAGAGCTAACATCTATCCTTCTCAAACTCTTCCAAAATATAGCAGAAGGAGGGACACTCCCAAACACATACTACGAGGCCACCATCACCCTGACACTCAAACCAGACAAAGACGTCACAAAAAAAGAAAATTACAGGCCAAAATCACTGATGAATATAGATGCAAAAATCCTCAATAAAAAACTAGCTAACAGAATCAACAGCACATTAAAAAGATCATACACCATGATCAAGTGGGGTTTATCCCTGGAATGCAAGGATTATTCAATATATGCAAATCAATCAATGTGATAGATCATATTAACAAATTGAAGGATAAGAACCATATGATAATTTCAATAGATGCAGGAAAAGCTTTTGGCAAAATTCAACATCCACCAGAAAGTGGGCAAAGAAGGAAGTTACCACAACATAATAAAAGCCATGTATGACAAACCAACAGCCAACATCATTCTAAATGGTGAAAAACTGACAGCATTCCCTCTAAGAACAGGAACGAGACAAGGGTGCCCACTCTTACTACTATTACTCAACATAGTTTTGGAAGTTTTAGTCACAGCAATCAGAGAAGAAAACATGTTCTTGGGTTGGAAGAATCAACATTGCATAAAGGACTATACTACCCAAAGCAATTTACAGATTCAATGCAATCCCTATCAAATTGCCAATGGCATTTTTCACAGAACTAGAACAAGAAATTTTACGATTTGTATGGAAATGCAAAAGACCCCAAATAGCCAAAGCAGTCTTGAGAAGAAAAGATGGACCTGGAGGAATCAGGCTCCCTGACTTCAAACTGTACTACAAGACTACAGTGATCAAGACAGTATGGTACTGGCACAACAACAGAAATATAGATCAATGGGACAGACTAGAGAGCCCAGAGATAAATCCATGCACATATGGGCACCTTATCTTTGACAAAGGAGGCAAGAATATACAATGGAAAAAGACAGCCTCTCCAACAAGTGGTGCTGGGAAAACTGACAGCTACATGTCAAAGAAAGAAATTAGAACACTTTCTAACACTGTACATAAAAATAAACTCAAAATGGATTAAAGAACTAAATGTAAGGGCAAACACTATAAAACTCTTAGAGGAAAACATAGGCAGAACACTCTATGACATACATCAAAGCAAGATCTTTTTTGACCCACCTCCTAGAATAATGGAAATAAAATCAAGAATAAGCAAATGGGACCTAATGAAACTTAAAAGTTTTTGCACAGCAAAAGAACCATAAACAAGACAAGAAGCCAACCCTCAGAATGGGAGAAAATATTTGTCAATGAAGCAACAGACTAATCTCCAAAACATACAAGCAGCTCATGCAGCTTAATACCAAAAAAGCAAATAACACAATCCACAAATGAGCAGAAGACCTAAATAGACATTTCTCCAAAGAAGACATGCAGATGGCCAACAAAATGCTCAATATCACTAATCATTAGAGAAATGAAAGTCAAGGCCACAATGAGGTATCACTTCACACCAGAGTGGCCATCATAAAAAAAAATCTAGAAACAATAAATGCTGGAGAGGGTGTGGAGAAAAGTGAACTCTCCTGCACTGTTGGGGGGAATGTAAATTGGTATAGCCACTATGGAAAACAGTATGGAGTTTCCTTAAAAAACTAAAAATAGAACTACCATATGACCCAACAATCCCACTCCTGGGCATATACCCTGAGAAAACCATAATCCAAAAAGAAACATGTACTACAATGTTCATTGCAGGATTATTTACAATAACCAGGACATGGAAGCAACCTAAATGCCCATCAACAGATGAATGGATGAAGAAGATGTGACACATATATACAATGGAATATTACTCAGCCATAAAAAGGAAGGAAAATGAGATATTCGTAGTGGGGTGGATGGACCTAGAGTCTGTCATACAGAGCAAAGTAAGTCAGAAAGAGAAAAACAAATACCATATGCTAACTCATATACATGGCATCTAAAAAAAGTGGTACGGATGAACCCAGTGACAGCGCAAGAATAAAGATGCAGATGTAGAGAATGGACTTGAAGACATGGGGTGGGGGGTGAAGGGGAAGCTGGGACGAAGTGAGAGAGTAGCATAGACGTATATACACTACTAAATGTAAAATAGATAGCTAGTGGGTAGCTGCTGCATAACACAGGGAGATCAACCCAATGATGGGTAATGACTTGGAGGAGTGAGAAAGGGAGGGTAGAAGGGAGTCGTGGGAGGGAGAGGATATGGGGATATATGTACAAATACAGCTGATTCACTTTGTTGTACAGCAAAAGCTGGTACAACAGTGTAAAGCAATTATTCCAATAAAGAGCTTAAAAAAATAATATTAAGAAAAAAATTATCTTTGTTTTTAAAACAAAACAATAACAACAAAAAAGAATGAGTGGGAGTTGTCAGGCCATCAGTTTAGAGAGGAAGGGTGTTCTAAGAGTGCAGGGAACCACATGAGCAATGACTTGGAGATATTAGGTGACGTGTCATGTTTGGGGACTCCCAAAATATTTGGTTAGAGTCAGGAAAAGAATAGGCACTTTTAATATATATTTTGGAGAGAAGATTATGAAGCACTCAACTTATAATTAAAATCATGAAGTTTTATTTAATATATATGACAATTGAGTTAAATGCCTCCACAGAGTTCATGTCTAACCTTACCTTATGTATTTCATGATTCATTTACACATTTATTAATTCAATAATGCTTCAATCACGGCATCAAATCTATTTTTGAAGCAAGCAGGATATAAATTTGAAATAACGTACTTGGTCAGCTAAGAAGCACACCAAACTACCCTCTATTACATGATACATTTCTTCAGCAACTCAGTATACAAACATTATTTCAGTAAGTGAGCAGGGGAAGGAATGACCTGGCCTCCCAAAGATTTAATCAAGGGAGATTTTCTGGTTATTTATTGCTACATGACAAAAAATTCCCAAACTCAGTGGCTTACACTGACAATCCCTCATGATCCTGTGGGTTGTCTGTTCACAGCTGTGCAGTTCTTGCTCAGGCTCTTATGTGGTTGTTGTCAGATGGTTATTGGGGCTGGAGTCATTGCAGGCTTCTTCACTCACGTGTCTGGCGCCTGGGAGGAAAGGCGGAAACAGCCTGACCCCGCTCTGTGTAGCCTCTCCATCTGGCTGACTTGGTCTTCCTAACAGCATGATAGATTTTCCTCAGCAAAGACAGATTTTCTACATGGCACCTCAGGGCTCCGAAAGCAACTGTTTTGAGACAGAAAGTGAAAGCTGCCAATCTCCTAAGGCACTATGTCATTTCTGCTTTATTCTAATGATCAAAGCAGTTATAGAATTCACCCAGATTCAAGAGGAAAGAACATAGACCTTTCAAAAGCTGAGGGAACAGAATGCCAAAAATTTGAGGCCATTTTTTTTTTTTACCTGCCACAGAGATATATAAGGATTTGTACAAACTTGATCCCTGCAAGGTCAGTTGGAAACACAGCTCTTTGATAAGAGTCTTCCCTGGAGCACGAACATAGCAATGATAGATCAGTTGACGTCCAGAATTTGAATTCTAAGTCATTATATCAGTAAAGCTTTCCCAACGAGATTAATGAGGTGGTATTAATTGTCATTAGCTAAACCAAAAGTTTGGTTATACAAGATATTTGACTTTAGGGCACAGTTTATCTCTCTTGGAAGCATGCTATTTTAGCAATTATTCTTAGAATCACATTTAACTTGTGGTGATAATGATTGTGCAGGAACACCTGACCACATGACAGTCTCTTGGGCAAGACTCCTAAATTGGTAAAGGACATGATTCAATGTGTGGTTTATAATGTAAATTCAGCTGAAAATATTTTTTCTCTTTTTGTCTCACTGCACAGAAACAGTTTCCTCAAGAGTTACATTCATTTAGGAAGTAGAAATCCACTTGAATGCTCTCACTCTATTCCTTGAATCATTTCCCAGTTGTTTGGTTTCTGAGAAATAAAACAACTTAGCATTTCTCAATTTTCCCATCTTTCACATGAGGGGGTTTAATTAGATGATTTTTTAAAAGATCTCTTGCAACTCTAAGGAGAATGAGCGCTCATTGAGCAATGCTTCAATGTGGCAAACCGTGAACTACAGATACAGCACACACATTCCATTTAACTCTCCCAAAAACCTTTTCAGGAAGATATTATTATCATGCTTCCTATCCTCCATAGAGAGATTAACTGGCCAAGTTCTTCACACCTAGTCGAGAAGAGACTTAGGATTCAAAATTCTATCTTCCTCTCACTAAAATCTTAATCCTCTTACGTCAAAGTGTTGCCTTCCATCCAACATCCTATGAGCCTATGATTATGAAATTATTCACCACTTGCAATGAAGCTACTTAGGGTATCAGTCACTGGGGGTTCTATCATATGTGTTCTATGTTTTTAGTACTGTAGTTTATACTGTCTCTTTTTATGCTAGAAAGATACCTTATGCACAACACTTCCCCTTTATATACCTTATCATAGAGAAAATCTATTAAGGAAATGGTAATGATTATAGCATTTTTTAAATATAACTCTCAAAGGATTCATCAACATAATTATGCTTTAAATAGTTTGGTGGGTGAAGCATTCTAATTTCCCTTTTACTACTGAGCATCAGAGAGGTTAAGGAACTTCTCGATATTTGCAAAGTTTATAAGTGAAGGAGCTGGAACTCAAACCCAGACCCTTTGACTCTGATCCTGTGCTTTTTCAAGCCTGCTGCTTGGAAGTTGTAAAAGAATCAACTCCATCCTCACACATGCACAGCTCTCCTCAGACCCAAAGTCATTACTTTAGGGAACAAAGCCCCAAAACCAGAAAGAACATGATTTTGAAATCTGTTCAGCTATGTCGCTGCCGTCCCACCTGGCGAGGATAATCTAAGTCTCGATTTTTCCTCACCTGCCGAAAAGATCAAATGGTGCCTTTCCTCTAGGTGTCTCGTGGGGAACAGGTTTCCCTCCTCATCATGGCAGGTATTCTCTGGATCTTGGCTTCCCACATATAGTTGCCACGAGCTGGAAAGTAGAGCAGGGTTCTCCAAACGGAAGGGATGCTCCTCCTTTTCCAAAGCTTTATTCCATGTCCCACTGTAGGGCATGGAGGATTAGATATTCAGGTGGTCTTGAGATTTCCATAGGGCAGAGACATGTTGCCTTGAAAGAGTTTTACTTTCCATCCTAGAAACCACCCTGAGTCTAGAGATAACAAAGCATCTGGCTTCCTTCTTGACAACTTTAGAAAAAAATAGAAGGCAAAGGAATACAAACTAGTATCTCAACAAATTATCCTGTTATGCTTTTAAATTCATATATCCCAAGAAAACAAAAACACATATGCATACATGTACGTCTGTATTTATGTATACACATACACACACACACACACACACACACACACACACAGTGCCCACCTATTATTCATATATGTGTATATGAAATATAGGAATAGATATGCAGATACACAAATTTGTAGCCATTAATATACATATATGCAGAAGCTGAAAGTAACTGTGATCTCAGATGTGGCTTACAGAGCCAGGGAGAATAATAACCCACCAATCTGGTTGTGCAGTTTCATGGAGAGAGCCACTTGTGGGATCTCAGCCCTGGCCTGGGAGGGGTTTTCTCTGAAAATGATTATGCCCTATTCACTCTTTGCAGACATCTTCGGCTCCACAAGAGACTGCTCTCCTTTAGAGAAGAGTGTAGCCTGGGATCTGTTCTTTCTCAGGTACCATGCTTTGCCTGAGGTGGAGGGCACTGACCTTTCTAGAGGTCCAATTTTGCCCACTGTGAACACCTGATATTTTAAGATACAATTGTGGATTTTAGTACTATGGGAATTCTCTGTCCTTTAGCTTACACTGTGATTTCTTGGTAAATTAAAAATCATAATAATTACAAATTAAATAAAAATAGATGCAAGTAAGTAAAAAATAATTTCAAAATATTAGCATGTATTTGTGCCAGACATTATCTTGAATTCCTTGCATATACACAATACCTATAGAAAATAATATCATAAAAACAGTAATGAGAAATCAGTAAACATTAGAAGTTAGTTTCCTTTTCAGTTGAACTTGGAGATAAAAATCACTCCATACGAAACACAAAGACTATATTTAACCCACTTGCTGAGATTGCATGAATCTCTAAAGATTTTACACAACGTGGGTTGTAGAACTAAAATTGCCTCTTTATGTCTCTGACCTTCTATCTCTAATCCCAAGCCATATTTATATTTAGTCAAGTTTCAGTGTTCGAAAAAGTTTGGAGATTATTCAACTTCATCTCTCCCTGATCCACAGAAGAATGTCAGACAGATCACAGAAACTACTAGACAGCAAGTAGTATTTTCCAAAATCTAGCAAACTGTATAAACATGCAACTCTTTTAAGTTTTCTTTAGTTAAATCTCCAAAGAATGCCCACTGGAAAACTCATGTGCATTTTGCCAAGATCTGTTATTATTAATAAGAAGCTAGCTAGCCAAGATAAAGTCTCCCAGAATATGGCATGTTCAGGAGAGTAGAGAGAATGGATTTATGGAAATTAGCACTGTAAAGGCTGAACAACGCATTACCATTACTGTACTTTTGAGAAAATTACCTGGAAAACATATACTTGTTTTATCAGTCAGGGTCCAAACAGGAGGCAGAAACTGTATAGTAATTTGAGTAGGGAAAGTTTAATATAAAGAATTATTAACTATAAAAGAGGGCTGAAGTCATGAAAGATTGGCCAGTAAGAAGTAAGGAACAAGCTAAAGAATACGTGAATAACAGATACAATCTATGCTGAGAGCTGAGATAGATCTCCAAATGACTTCTCTCACTCACAGACTTCAAGCCAAACCTCACAACAGAGCACGTGACTGCAGCTTACTGGATGGTATAAAAGTTGCTGAGGTGATACACCAGTAACTTTCTGGAACTTCCCAGGGACTTTCTAGAAAGCTGCCCAAGGGGGTGCCATGGGATGCTGTTTACAAAGAGGAGTCTTGGGAGGCATTCTACTGCTAACCCAGCTGAAAGAATGCCATGGAAAACTACTGGCCACTGCATCCTATCGGCCGGAGTGAAACTTGGAGAATGCACACACTGCAGGAGCTGGGCACTGAAAAGGACACACACACTGCAGAACCTGAAGAGAGAAGCACACCAGAACCAAGAAAAGAGACCTCTTCCACTTCCAGTGTCCCTGCAGAGCCCACTACTGGCACAACTGAATACGATGTTAGCCAACAAAAGAGAACTGTTTACTGGGATCATCTCCATTGCATAACAAGCTATGATGGGTAAACTTGTATCTAATGAGCAGTGAATTGATCAATGCCTCAGTCCATTTCATTGGCTACTCAGGTTCCATACATACTCTTCTACACACAATTGAACTCTCATATGACAATGAAGCAATTTTTTATTTCCACCTAATAAGATGGAGTTATCCTTCTTGAAAGTGAAGAAGTAATTACCCTATTTCCCAAAAGGAGACACTGCACAGTCCCAACAGTAATCATATCCATTGCTGGATGTCTGTATTACTCCTGTCACCGAATATCTCTTATCTAAAGACTAAGTGGTAAAGTTGACTTTCAACAACTTGTATTTAAAATAAAACTGGAAAGGAGAGATAAAAAAAAAAGGGTTAAAATATACAAATAAACACATACAGACAATAAGCAAAGAGAAAACAGGTGAAGCTGCTATAATCATCTGTCTTCCCTTAACAATTCATTCAAAAGCCAAGATGTCTGCATTGTTTCCTGATGTGTACTCAGAGCTTGGTTTCTTGTTTTGTGCTCCAAAGACCTGAGTTTCATACCTTCCTCCACTACTTGCTGGCTGTGTAATCTCAGGAAAGTACTTCAATTACTGTGAGGAGCTACAGTTTATTTATCAAATGGGATTAATAGTATCTGCCCTAATTGCTCTATAGGATTATTGCAAAGACAGACTTAAGATCATGTTTGTAAAAGCTGTAAAGCCCTACAGATGTTAAATATTTTTCCTTTCATCTAGTGCACATTTGATCAAGGGTTGAGTAATTGAAGAAAAACAATAGATCAAACCAGTATTGGCATTATAATAAGTATAGAACTGAGAAATGAATACCCTAGAAAAATAAAAATAGAATGCATATGAATCTTGTAGTTTTTGTATTGTGTAATACTCCTCTTTGTCAAAAAACAAGCAGATTTACCAAAACAGAATATAATCTCATTCATAATCTAAACATGATTCACAAAAAACAGATCTGAAGGCAGGAGATAAACATACAATCAAAGACACACAAACAAGCAAGTCATAGTCTGGTCATTGCAGCATGACTAAAATTTCAGAGGTGCCCTGAGCATCCTCACATATCTCAAACCTTTGTGCACAAGGGTGGGGCCTGACCTGTCTTAGCTGAGCCACACTACAAGCCATTTTGGTTTAAACATCTCAGGAAGAGCTACCTTTGAGAGATTTTTTGGCTTGTACAACGGCTGTGCTTTCTGTCTGTTATTGATATGCCATAAAGCCGCACATCTTACTGATTGTTTGATAAATTATACAGAAGAGAAAATATTATTGGCATGCAAATTATCAAAGCGTGCAGTCAAAGCTGACATGAAATAACCTTAGGAAGGCATATCAGTCCTTATGTACAATGTCTCACTCAAACCATTCACTCAGCATACACTCATGTTCTCTGATATTTTAAGCAATTATTCATCCTAAAGAGGATAAAATAAACAATCTAATCATATAGTAAGGTATTTTTGCAAGTAATTGAACCTGAAAAATCCATCTCTTCATCTGTTCTTTCATTCAACAGTTATGGGTCATCTCCTAAGTACCAGATGGGGAAATGGAGGCAGGGAATATAAACTTTCCTTGCAAAAGGATGTTATAAAGGAGAAAAGAGAGACAGAGAAGTAGCTTGAAGGGGAAATACGATCCCAGAATGTTTCTTTAAGGATTAAAGAGGACAAGGATAAGAAGGGGAAGAAAGAGGGGAAAAAAATTATTGAAAAGATGCTGATTAATGATGTAGCAAAAATAGAAAATTACTGCTAGATGGAATCCCAGAGCAAATGAAATAGCAACAACAAAATCTTCTAAGAGTGCTGATTCCAGGTACAGATAAGCAACCTGCTTTTTTTTTTTTATATATATAGCATGTACTCTTTATTTTTTAATTGGGGTATAGTTGTTTTACAATGTTGTGTTAGTTTCTATTGCACAGGGAAGTGGATTTCCCTGTGCTATACAGCAGGTTCTCATTTGTTATCTATTTTATACATATTGGCGTATATATGTCAATCCCAATCTCCCAGTTCATTTTCCCCCCTTGATGTCCGTATGTTACATGCACCCCAATGTTCATTGCTGCACTATTTATAGTAGCCAGGTCATGGAAGCAACCTAAATGTCTGTCAACAGACGAATGGATAAAGAAGATGTGGTACACATATACAATGGAATATTACTCAGCCATAAAAGAAAAGAAATTGGGTCATTTGTGGAGAAGTGGATGGACCTAGAGTCTGTCATACAGAGTGAAGTA
This sequence comes from Hippopotamus amphibius kiboko, assembly GCF_030028045.1. Taxonomy (NCBI): domain Eukaryota; kingdom Metazoa; phylum Chordata; class Mammalia; order Artiodactyla; family Hippopotamidae; genus Hippopotamus; species Hippopotamus amphibius. Next base: position 49,476,183 of record NC_080194.1, read on the forward strand.
AGTCAGAAAGAGCAAAACAAATATCATATATTAATGCATATATGTGGAATCTAGAAAAATGGTACAGATGAACTGGTTTGTAACTAGCTTCAGGTGAGGAGCATTTGTGACTCTGAGGAGCACAAGCATTTCTGATCCGAGGTGAATTTGAATGAGAAATCCCTGACAATGGGAGACGATAGAGGGAGGAAGGACGTCCAGAGGATTCACATTAAGATGGGAAAGCGAGGGTAACGCAATAGGAGCTACATTCCTTTGGGTCTCTCTAGTTGGGGCTGTGACACAGTTTAAGCCAGTAGGGATTTTTTCACAGCAACCCTTGGGGATTACAGGATCCCAGAAGAAAGTAGTTCAATCATGGCACTTCCCTATGGGACTGTGAGGCTTGAGTGAGAGCCCACTTTGAGAGCCCAAGGGCAATTTTTTTGGCACCTCTCCTTCCTTAAAAAAAAAAAAACAGAGCAGGACGGCAGCCCATGTGGTAAAATCAGATTTTGCTCAAGAGCGATTGCAATAGGTGGGGAGAGACTTGATATAGAACTAGGATTGATTTTGAATACAGCATGGACAATGAGGGGATTTAATAGCCAAAGAGCAGCGCAAGGGTCAGTGGATAGAAAATTATCAAGGAAGCATTAGGGTTGAGGGAGATTCTGGTAAAATTGACTTGACAGGATTCTTGCTGAAGGCAGACCAAGGCAATCAAATACCTTGAGGTACTGAGGGTAGGGGGTTCTGCTAAACTGACTTAGAAGAGTCTTGCTACAACTGGGCAGTGCAGGCCCAACAAGAAAGGAGGCCAAAGTTGAGGCCTAGAGGGCTTAGCGGGGCCTGACTAGAGTTGGTAAAGAGGGCCCTTCGTCATCTTTCATGGTCAATAGACAAATCATTTGCCTTGATTCTCAAGAATTGCAGTGTCTCCCTAGCACTGGGATTCAGCAGAAATGCTCCCGTCTGCCCAGTTTTCGCCAACAGTGACAATCAGTTTTACCAGCAATGGTGGTGGTGGCAGCAGACTGGCAGTGAGAGACAAATTCTGACCTCCGACAGGCATCTTGTTGGAGCAGCTGGATGAGGAGAGAGATGGTTCTCTCCGCTCCTGCATCATCCTGAAACTCCTCCCAATAAGACAGTAGTATTAGTAAATGTCTTAATGACTACTGCACAGGCGCACCTTTAGGGGAAAAATCATAAAATGGAAATAATAATTCTGTCCTTTAAAAAAAAATTGAAGAGGAATCTTAGATAATTAAATGAAATGTTTGTAAAGTGCTCCACTAATGAAAGCTACCCAGCAGCATTTGGGCCTTTGAATTCAGGCAAAACATGCAAGGTGGAGCAAACTTTGTACCAATGGGATACCTAAATGATATCGCATCTGATATTAAGGCGAGGAGTGACTTTCCCAGGCAAGCAGAAGGAGGATAGGAGCACTGAGACGAGGAGAATAAGTCTAAACGGTGCTCACTGGTTTTTGTTTTCTGGGTTTTTTCTTTTTTCTATTTATTTATTTATTTATTTATTTATTTATTTATTTATTTATTTTTATTGGCTACATTGGGTCTTCATTGCTGCGTGTGGACTTTCTCTAGTTGCGGCAAGTGGGGGCTGCTCTTTGTTGTGGTGCATGGGCTTCTCATTGCAGTGGCTTCTCTTGCTGTGGAGCACAGGCTATAGGCATGTGGGCTTCGGTAGTTGTGGCACACGGGCTCAGTAGTTGTGGCCCGTGGGATCTTCCCAGACCAGGGATCCCGTGTCCCCTGCAACGGCAGGCAGATTCTTAACCACTGCGCCACCAGGAAAGTGCCCTAAGTTGGATTTCTGAGCATAAAAGAACATAAAGTTGGTCTTAAGATGGAAAGTGTGGTGTAAGAAGGAATGTAGCACGAAGGCTTCCACACTGTCAGCAGGGAAGAACACCAAGAATAAGAATGGACCAGAGATTATTCGACTATTTAAGGAAAAAGCCAGCAGTCAGTGCACACCCTCACACATTAGAGCCCTCTAGCTTGAGCAATTATCCCAAAGCAGGAGGGAGTGAGGAACCAGGGGTTAGAAGTGGGGAGACTAAGAATACCACCCTCCACTCCACCTCAGTCAGAGAAAAACTCCTTTAATTTCATCCATGTGGAGGATACATACAAAGGATTTTGCTTGGGCAAAGTGTACAGCAATTTAAAAAATTAGTTGCCAAGCACTATATTGACTAACCCCTAGCTTTCCTATTGTATGAGTCTTTATTAAACCACAATCATGGTTTTCTGAGTTCACCAGGGGTCCCCTTTCCTACTGCTGTGGCTACTGAGTGAGGCTGGAAATCCCAGGCTGGAGGCACCAGAAGAACTGAGGTGACAGCCCCTCCACTCACAATGTCCATACTCCCTCACTTTGACTGGGAAAAATGGCCTGGGTGCCACCTGTCCTAGAAAATACCTCCTTTGCTGATGTCCCTTGCCTCTGCAGGCATCAGAAGTACTCTGTAAAAAAAAAAAAAGATTTGATTTCTCCTGAGAAATTCATTCACTTCCCCTTTTCTGAGTGCACTCATGTAATATTGCATTGAGATGAGGAAGTTGTGGTTAAGCACTCAATTGACAAAGAGTGAAATGAATTCTCATCCATCATACATTGGAAGTCCACAGGAGCACCCCTATTGTGCACAAGGTAAGGTTGGGGTCACCGGCTTGAGAGCAGATGTTTGTAAAGCCCGTGGAATTCTGTGAAATCCAATGGACTTGGAAGGAAAGAGGAGAGACACCCACCAAAGAGAGGGGAGAGGAAGAGTACAGCATGAACGCTCCCTCTCCTTTGCCTGTCACGCTCGTGCTCTCAGAGGAGGAGGTTGGATTGCTGAGAAGAGAGGAGAAACCCTCTGGTTTTTCCCAAAGGGTAGAAAGCAAACCACTGTAGGCACAGATGCTTGTATGTAGTACAGGGATGATACTGCATGTGAAATCAAAATACTAATCATGTTTCCGTGGATATCATTGCTTAGAATGAGGTTATGTTTTGAAGTGATTCCACTAAAAAAAGAATGAGTTAAACAGAGGTATGTAGGTCTGACAAACCTCCAGGAAGAGGAATGAAGGTTAACGCAGGTCGGGAACCATAGAGTCAGGCTAACTCTACTCCCTCCCCTCACCCGAGTCTTCCAGGGGAACTCATGTCTGTCTTCTGTGCAATTGTAGCATTTTGTACAAATCTCTTAGAGCATAAACTCGAGGTACCATGAAAAATTTACTAACCTATTTCTTCTTTCCCCACTTAGTGACTGGAATAGTGAAGATATTAAGTAAATATCTTTTGAATGGAGAAATGCATATGTAAAAGAATAAATAATTGCAGCCTAGTCCCATGTGTTAAATGTGTTCAATCATCCAGTAGCAGTATGGTAGAAAAATGAAACTCAGTGCAGGCCTTTCTGACATGGATCTACCTGGGACCCCCACCCAGTCATCTTCAGGTGTTCCAGGAACTAGATAAAGCAAGATTGAGGCAATGATAAATTACCTAACACCTACCCTTTGGGTCAGGCTGGCTTTGTCATCATTGTTCTCTACTTTAAGGTGATTTGTGATTTAGGGAGTGCCTGATTGCTATAAAAATAAATTATACAAAGAAGCATTAATAGGCAGGAGAAAATCCTTGGGAAATGAAAAGGCCGATGATTTAGGAGCCTGTTCTCTGTCCCGTGGGGTAGAGGGGCAGGAGCTGTCCACTCACCGCCAGCCAGTCCTCCTTAACCCTGGGAAGAAAGAGCATACAGAACCCAGGAGCAGTTTGGGACCAGTGGAATTAAGTAGTAAAAGTCCAATTTTTTTGAAAGTCCATGGAGTGAGTGCTCTGTGAATTATATACATTAGAGTGTAGAAAGTAAGGGCCTTTCTTAGGACAGCACAGAATTAATAACAGGGTGTTATGTGTGGGGTAGGGTGTGTCTCTTTGTTGATGTCCTGCATGATCATAATCTTGAGATTGTGAAGACAAAAAAAAAGATTAATCTGCTTTATGTCACAACTTTTTAATGTTGAGCCAACACACTGCAAATAAAAACGATGTTGTCTGATGTGAGCCAGACAGCTTTTGGTTTTGTGGGAGTGCAAGGACCCTACAAAAAGGGGAAGCCTGCAGGCTGAAACCCCAGGGCAGCAGAGGTAGGGAGCCATCGGTTTCCGTCAGCTCAGAAGAAGAGCAGAGGCCAGCATGCTCAGCCTTCCCCGCTGCTGATGCTGCTCGGGGGCCTGGGCTCTCATGGGTTCCCAGCCACTTAAGAAACACAAGAGCAAGATATGGAGGTGGTCCAGGTAAATGCTGAATTTCACATGCCAGAAATGCAAGAGCACTACCTTCTCATCTTCCCAAGGTCAAAGGATAGGAGTTCAAGCAAGTTTGGGATTCATTCTGGGTAACCATTTTGTCAGAAACAGATCCCCTTGTAACAAAATTAAAAATGAACTCTACTTGAACTCTACTTATCTATCTGTAGACTTGTTTAGAACGTAGAGAAAGAGGAAACCAAAAAGAAATATGCAGACTGGCTGTTCTAATTGTAATTCTGTAGACTTAGCAATAGCATAGTTTCTACTACTGCAATGACATTTCTGCACCAACAGTAAGCATGATAAAGGCTATGAAATCATTACAGAAACAGCTTGTTTTTTCCCTCTTGGCACTAAATCTTTAAGGTAAAAGAACTATTCTGTCATGACAGTGAAATGCTAGGAATTTTCCAAAAAATGAGAAAGATTTCATATCCTGTGTTTGAATATTTTGCTTTCTTTATCAGAAATACCTACAAAACTACTACAGCTTGAAGATTGGAACCAGCCCACTTGAAAGGCAGAGAAACAGTGGTGCAGTGGTTGAAAAGCTGAAGCAAATGCAAGAATTCCTTGGGCTGAAGGTGACCGGGAAGGCAGATTCTGATACCCTGAAGCTGATGACGCAGGCCAGATGTGGGGGTGCCCAACGTTTCTGCTCGGTTTGAACTCACTCCAGGGAACCCTCACTGGGAGCACACACACCTGACCTACAGGTAATTAGACTGAGCACCCAAGTGGGAACGTTATCTCCCATCAGAGCTGTGAGAAATGAGGTCCTATGTGTCTGTGTTTTATTTCATTTGAAGGATTGTAAATTACACACCAGATCTGTCAAGAGCAGCTGTGGACCATACCATTGAGAAACACTTTCAACTCTGGAGCAATGCCTCGCCCCTGACCTTCACCAAGGTCGAGGGTCAAGCGGACATAATGATGTCCTATGTCTGGAGTGGTAAGCTCTTCTTGTCTCCCCAAACCATTCTGAACTTCTCCTCCTGCTGCCTTCAGACCTGCTCAGCTTTCCAGTCAGAATTCTCCCTTATTTGAGGGTGTTGATTTTATGGTCTGAAGAAGGGGCACCTCACAAGTGAATAATGCCTTTGGGCTGCTTGTCTCTGCTCTCTCGACTCTGGTGGGAGAGCCTAAATCGAAACGGGGATTTGCCTTTGCTGCACTTTGTTCCTTGCAGATCATCGTGACAACTCTCCCTTTGATGGACCTGGGGGTATACTTGCTCATGCAGTCCAACCAGGAACAAGTATTGGAGGAGATGTTCATCTTGACGAAAAAGAAATGTGGACCGATGATTTCAATAGTGATTTAATGAATTCTTCATCTCTATGTTTATTTTCCCTTTGCACGGCTTAATGCAATATTTTTTACTTTATCTAAAAGAATAAACCAATATTGTATGATAGCTAAATGCTTTAATAAAGGTATGATTTTTAACGTTTGCTTAGAAAAATAGTGCACCACTATGCTTACAGTTAGTAATAATGTCAGAGGATATTATTTCTATCAATAGTTGCATCTTAAGGGCAAAATATATCTATGAAATTTAAAAATAATATAACATTATAAATGATATTTTGTATGTGTACAAATATGTACCAGAGTTAAGTAATGGTAACTTTGGTGAGGTGACTTTGGGGGATATATGTTTTGGTACTTTACTTTGTTATCCAAATGTTTATTTATAATCTATATTAGTTTTTCAATTAAAGTAATAAATGTTAATAGAATGCTATTGTTTCTCTATGTGATATTTTTTTCCAATTTATTTATTGCTGGACTTACTAATCAATGTTAAGATTTTGTATGTCAGCTGATTTTTCCCAGTAAATTTTATTAGTTCAATTCTAGAAATTTAGGCTTGAAGCAGTCTTTCCAGTATTAATTATTTTTTCTCCTATGTTTACACACACACACACACACACACACACACTACTCATACCATGTCTTAAAGCAAACCACAGTGGAATTCTTGTGTCATTTGGAGATGTATTTGCTCTCTGAGGCCTAAATACTGTTACTGCCCTCTGCTAAAGACTGACGGATTTTGCTGCCTTTTAGGTTACAACTTGTATCAGGTTTGGGGGCATGAATTGGACCATTTCCTTGGACTTTCTCATTCTGCTGACCTTGGGGCTTTGATGCACCCAACTACGTCTACACTAGTGATGTTCTGCTGTCTCAGGATGACATCAACTGCATCCAGAACGTCTATGGTAAGTGACGTAGAGCGAACAAGACAAGTGCTCATGGGCTATACATGTGCTCCAAATATAATGGCAATGACCTGGGTCATTGAAAGACCCTTCGTCACATATATTTTTGTGTCAATGTAGTATGTTAAGTGTCATTAACTTCATGATCTTTGTTTATTTTTTTAAGGACCATCTAATAATCCTGTCTAGCCCACCATGCCACAAAACCCACAACCCTGTGATAGCAGGATAACATTTGATGCTGTAACCAAAATTCATGGAGAATTTTTCTTCTTCAGAGACAGGTAAAAATTATAGTTAATGCTGATATAGTTACAATGATTGTACCTTTGTGTGAAATTTTCTTTTTTTATTCAATATTTTATTCATATGTAATTATAAAAATGCATAAAATAAAAGATATCCTAAGTCCTGCTCCCATCCCCATGACACATAGAAATATGTAGATTTTGGAAGAGGGAAGGAGTATGACTTTTTGAGGGCTACAGGCATGTCCGTGATGGAACAAGGGTTGGTCTTCCAACTCTGGACTGAAGCTCCTTTCCTTAGTACACTCTGCTATGGGAAATGTGATAGTGGGTATGAAAACAAATAGCACTTCTTTTAAAGCACTGCTTAAATCAGCTCTCTACACTCCTCTGAGGGTTTTGTAACCCAGAGCCCAGATGGAGAAGGCCACCCTGTCTGCTTGTATTGTCCCTCCCATCTGCACAATACAGCGCTCCCAAACCTGCCGTCTAACAGGTCTCCATTGTGCCCTGGAGGCTGAGAGAAGGAAAGAAATCATTGCTTGCAGACCAGCTCCACCCACCCCCACCCCCACATCCCCTCAACCCCAACTCCCACCCCTGATTCTATAAGACCTTCCCTCCTCAGAGCAGGATGGTCCTAGAACCCACTCTACAGTGTGTGGATTCAAAAAGGCCAGAGTGACCCTCACACCTGGCTTTCTCTTGCCAAAAAAACTAATCCACTGAGGGATATGGAAAGCAAATCCTTCTTCTCTCACTGTTGTGATCCTCCCGCTCCAAATGAAAACTGTTGGAAATTTGGAGGAAGTCGGCAAGTCTCTTCGATCCTGTAGAATCTGTGATGCTATACGCTATTTTGTGTTCATAACTACATGAGATAAATGCAGGCCATCAGGGTACTTAGTTATAAAAGTAAATTAATTTTATTTGTAAATATCTGTACAGACGTGTGAGGGTCATGGGTGAGAAACAAACCTTGCTTTTCTTTCCTCCCCTTCCTCCTCCTCTTGCTGCATTTTCTCCTCCTCCTCCTCGTTTCTCTTTCTCTTCCTCTTCCTCCTCCTCTGCTGATGATGCTCCTTATTCTTACTCTTCCTCTTCTTCTGCTTTAATGGAACGCTGTCAGAATGTCAAAACACCTCAGTTGTGAAAAAAAAAAAGTTCCATTTGGCAGGAAGCATTCAGGTAGAGTTGGAATCTGGCAATGAAAGGGACCACTCAGAGCATTCCCTGTGAACTTGGCATTTACCCCTGAGGGAACTGAAACCTGGACATAGTTACAGATTTGCACAAGGTCCTTAGCCACTTGGGGAAGATTGAAGCAGGTACTGATACAGGGATTTGGGAGCACATAGTTGGTCTGGAAGTGATCCCGTGAGGCATGGTCAAGGAGTAAGGAATTGAGACAGATAAGCAAGAAGAGACAACAAGGGTGTGCCCAGCAGGGGCCCAGTCCCACTTCAGAACCTTTGACATCCTCAAAGGGCATCCTTCAGAACTGTCCCACCAAAGGGCAGGTGACCTGGGGTGCTTTCCACCAGTATTTCTCCTCATTGTTTGAGGATGTTCCTGAAGGCGTCAACAAGTCAGCACCTTGACCGGTGCTGCACTGGCCCAGTCTACTCCTGGCACCAGGGAAAGCTCAAGGCTGAGAGGGATTTATGGAGACCATCTGCCGAAGCTGCACATGGCTTTGATGGTGGGTCCAGGGATTTGGACATCAACAGTGCCTGCTACAGAGACTGACACGGAAGGCTCTTTCCATGCATCAGTCTTTGTAGGATCCTTTATTATTTTCTAAGGCTGGCTTGCTATGGTGCTTCCATTTGGTTTCTGTAATCTTGAGAACACTTCTGTCAACCCATGTGGAAGTCTATGCTATGCTGTTACCCTGTCTCTGTCGACTGCAAAATGAACACGGCAAAATTCTCAACTGAAAGATAATAGAAGAAAGGAGCTTAGTTTGGGCAACCTTACAAATCTGATTTAAAAATTGGACTTTATCTCTTATCAGCTGTGTGGCTTCAATTTCTCATCTATAAAATGAGCTTCCATGTAGGATTTTTGTGAGATAAGTCATGGTGTAATCTGGAAGTGCTTACCAAGTTGCATGATAGTCTTGTGTTCCAGTGATAGGAGGAACTGGAAGGCAGCAGAGAATGCTGGTAATATCAGTTGTCTTGATTTCTTTTCAAATCAGGTTCCTCATCCGTACTCATCCCTTCTTTCTAGAGGCCTCACTGGTTTTCATCTCTGATTTCTGGCCACATCTGCCAAGTGGAATTGAGGCAGCTTATGATATTGTTGAAAGAGATGAAGCCCATTTTTTCAAAAGTAATGTTGTGAAATAATTTTATCATTGATTTGAACTGAGAAGTAACGGTGGCTGCATACTTTCTCCTCATGGATTTTTTTGTGAAAATTGAAAAGTCCCAACTACTGAATCAAGGGGGGATTCATTATTGTGATTAAAAATGACATTCTGTGTTTATGCGTCATTAGAATAAAAACCAAATAGCTAGCAATTTAACTTTTCCTTTCTATTTGATTATGAAACTGGAAGTAGGAAGCTCTGGATTTAGGCATTTTATGTATTTTTAAAATATATATATCCCAGGATGCTCAGAAAAATATAGAGACCCATGTCAGACTTAAAGGACATTGAGAAAAATTTGTACTAGGGTGTTTTTTTTTTTTAGAAATCCTCCTAGTAGGCATTATAGTTTGAGGGAGGTTTGAGAGCCTGCTCATCTCATAAACTGCACATTTTTATTGATGGGCCACTGTCCATAAATTCCAGGCACAAACTGCTTTGATTCTCTTAGATCCAATTATATTCCAACACTCAGCCCCGGTTTTGTGTACATTTTGCCAAACATCTGACTCTTAGAAAATAATTCAGATGTTTGGCTTTGTGTGCACAGAATATTAAGATAATTAACCCTGATAGCATTAAGATGAATAATTGAAACCAGGTTAAATAAGCAAAGAATTTTGAAACATATGGTCCAACATGTATCACAAAAATAAAGAGGAATATATAATGTGCATTTATGCAGCATCATCCTGGCTTCATAAAGAATTTTTGCCAGGAAGTAGCCTAGCGAAGAGCTCAGGAGTGCTCCAGTCAGATGTAGAAGTATGCATTGCCCTCCCATCCCTGCAGGACCACTCGTGCCCACCCACACTCCCTGTGCAGCTGGAGAAGTGAGCCAATCACACCGGAGAGAAATGCCCAACTCAGGTGCACCTCACTTTGGAATAAAACTCTCCATCCACTTCTTGTGAAGTGAACATCTGGAGGAAACCCTGCCTACTGTCTTCCAGAGTCCCAGGAAAATTTTTTTCCTAGCCAATTTTTTTTTTTTTGGTTGACAGGCAGTAAATACTTTGTTGCTGAGGGGCGTGAGATACTGTCCAGACACCCCAAGGACATCTACAGCTCCTTTGGCTTCCCTAGAAGGGTGAAGAACATCGATGCTGCCATTCACGAGGAGGAAATTGGAAAGACGTACTTCTTTGTTGCTAATGAGTATTGGAGGTAAAGAACCCTTGGAGCTCTTAGGGCATCAGATCCCTCCTTAGTGTAAGGAGAGTTGCCTTTTAAAATTATTCTCTAATTGTGCTGTAACTCCATCCTCCTTCTGTGAATGGATGCAGCCAGGCTGAGTGTCATTTAGTCTCCTGCCTGTTATCATCACACCATGCCTGTCCTTGGAAGGCAAGGGACTTGCAGGATTGAATTCAAAAAGGAGATTTTTTAAAAGGGGGGAGCCTGCAATAAAATTTGAATCAGATTTTTAGAGCTGATGCCTCTTTAGGGATGGTCTAGTCTGTCTCAGTTTCCCATAACCCTATTGAAACAGGACCCTTTCCAGTTAAAATTTCCTATTATTTTATACCAATGATGCACCCATCCACAATTGTTTTAAGCAGCTATTGGGTTTCTACAGAATGGATATAAAGATGCACCTACTTCTCAGATTTGTTGTGAAGATTAAATGAATCAGTACTTTCAAACATTTAGAACACTGACAGGTACATGAAAACTGCTCTGTGAATGCTAAGTGTTATGTGTTGTTATTATATTAATCACATATTCCAATATTGCTGATCTATTTTTTTACCAGGTATGATGAAAACATGCAGTCTGTGGATGCAGGTTATCCCAGAGAGATAATTCCTGACTTCCCTGGAATTGGTGGAAAAGTTGATGCTGTTTTCAAAGATGAAGTTTAAGGCTATCCAATGTCTTCATTTTGTTACCCTAAAAACAACAACAAACATAGGTTTTGTTATTTTGATGAGAAAAATTTAAATACATAATCTGTGCTAGAAATTACTGAGTTTTCTTTTCAGGAAAACTCATATGAAAAACTGTCATCTATTTGTCTAATATAATAATTCTCTTTCGCATTTTTTTTTTTTTTTTAGGAATTTTCCATTTCTTTCAAGGAACAAGGCATTACAAATTTGACCCTAAAACAAAGAAAGTTTTGGGCTTACTGAATTCTAACAGCTTGTTCAAGTGCTAAAATAACTGATGGTTGATTATCATAAAGGAGGTGGAAAAAATCTTCCTTATGCACCTAAAAATATTCTTTATTTCCTGAGCAGCCACATTTTCAGTATTTGATCTATCCTCTTGGGGTCACTGAGTTAGAGACATATACATATGACCTTCCTTTAACCTCAATCGGGATATATATTCTACATGAACTAAAGTATATTGCTTCAGGTACTTACACAATTTAGCTTCAAGCCAGCACTAAAGATGTTGAGGTCATGGTTTATCCTTAATTTTATATAGTATCTCTTTCTGGAGTTTCAGATTCTGATCTTAATCCTGGCTGTTACAGGGATGCATATCTTATCCTCCCTGAATGAGTCAAGAGCCCCGAGTCTCAGCAAAAGAAAAACAGCACAGAAATACATGCCTCTGAATGACCAGGTCATCCTGATAAGTACAGGGCAGCACTGTCTCATATTAAAGAAAATCATGTATTTATTAATTTGTTAAAGAACATAAAATACTCATTAGTTATTATTTAGATATACATACAGAAAAGGCACATACTGTAAGTATAAATTTCAAATTTTTACAAAGTAAACATAATAGGTGATCAGCACTCGGATCAAGAAAAAACAATTTTACAAGCATCCTTGCTGTCTTTGCTGTGCTCCTTTATAGAAACCAAACCCTAAGGATAGGCACCATCCTGACTTCTAATAGCATAGCTTACTTTAGCCTGCTTTTGCACTTAATATAAAGGGAATTATGCAATATATACTTGTGTCTCTTTTTTTTCACTCCGTGTTATGGTTATGAGTTTTATCTATATTTTTGTATGTAATTTTTTGTTTATTTTCATTGTGTATAGTTTTCCATATGGTGACTATTCCAAAATTCATTTATTCAGTCCACTCTTGAAGGAAATTTGGGTAGTTTCCAATTGAAGTCCATTGTGTACCATACTTCCGTGAACATTCTAATGCATGGGATTTGAGCACTTTTATGCTTTTCAGTGGAGGAAGTGCTAGATCTTAGGATATGCATATGTTCAGCTTTAATAGATATCGTAGGACTGTTTTCCAAAGTGGTCTTATCAATTCCAATGCTACTTTAAAGAAACTATTTTCTTAATATAGTAGTCCTGGTTTCAAAGATTTTATCCTTAGTTTAAAATGGGACTTAGGCAAATTCACAAAGAAATTTTGTAGGAAGATAAGAGGCTATGCAAGAAGTTCAAGTGTTCTTCCTTCTTGTAGAATATATGTCACATGGAGTGAGGGGGATCCCTGGCTATTGACCTTCTTTGTTTATTGTGATTTCAAACTATACCTTAGATCCTGCAGGGAGCCATCAGATCTGATAGTTTTACAAGCATCTCTCAAGGTTCCCATGGGTGTTTCACACTCCTTCAGATGTACAGAGTCCATCTGTGAGCACCTTCTGAGTGCTCCTGACCATCAGTGCTGTCTGGCTTTCTTTGAGGTGCTGAGGTGTTGGGTGGGCCTTCAATTTTCAACCCAAGAGGGTGGAGACCAGTGTGACCCCGTGGCCAATCTTCCTGGACTGGGACAGGCATATTGGGTGTCATTGCTTCATTTCCAGAGGCTCTCTGAGGGCTAATATCACATACACACTGAGAGCCAATGATGGGAGAGCATTCCATTCTGGTCCTTCTTAAGGGAAGAAGCCTACAAAATACCCCCAGCAAAAACTGACTTCACTTTCCAAGTGGTCTCAGGATCTCTGCTTGCTGCATTAATGAGTTGAAATTTATTCACAAATAGGTGTGTTGGCTTAAAAAAATGCAAAATGTGAGAGTTAGGAGTTAAGCTTTATTTGGGGCAAAATGAGCACTGTAGCCCAGGAGATAGCATCCCAGAGAGCTCTGAGAAATTGTTCCAAAGAAGCAAGGGGGAAGATTAGTATATATGTAATCTCGGTGAAGGAGGAGTACATGCAGTCAAACACGTATTTTTGTAGGGGGTTTCTGCTCGCCACGAGGAGCAGACGTCACCGTGTAGGGATTTAGTGCTTTTCTAGGTATGAGGAGATGCAAGGGTTGGGCTCATAAAATCAGCTCCTGAAAACATCTGACTATTTGTTCCACCCAGTTTTGCAAAGCACAGAATGTCTCATTCCTGGTCTCCACCCTGAATGCCCTTCAGGGGATGTGGAAGGTCAGCAGCTGCAGCAGCACAGTGTGATTTGATCCTTGTAGAGGGAGATGGCAAGTGCCCATGGCAGGTGCCAATTTATAGTTGACAGGTGTAAATAAAAGACTATTAATTCTTTCCATTTTAAACTTTATGTTGGCAAAGTTATTATTAGAATGGTAGGAATCCATGCAGCAGCAAAGAGGACAATGAAGTGAGTTGTTTTTTTTATAAGCATTCAGAGCAGGGAATCTTCCTGAAGTCCTCCCGAGTATACCAACAAGCAACTTTCTCTTCCCCTGAGGCACCCACTGGCTCTAAGACCATCCAAGTGGACTTCCCTCATCTGACTAATCAACACATTATCCTGCTGGGAAAGTACCTGCCTTATTCTGGGAAACCTCTCCTCACCCCACTGCAGCCACACCATTCTAGTACAGGCTGCCTGTCATGGTACTCTGGCACTCGGTCACTGCTGGTTGTTTGGGGCTACGTGACAGAAGCCCCCAGTACTACGTTTATTTGGGTTTTATATGAAAGGCATAAAATGATACCAAGAATACTTTGTAAGAATCCTTATGATGCCAAAATCTTGGCTCCCTGTGCACCAATGCTAAACAGAAATATGGAGACAGAATTATGAAGAGAAAGAAAGAGTAGCTTTATTTCCTTGCCAGGCAAAGGGGGAACACCGCAGGCTAGCACCTTGAGAAATGTGCCCTCCTCCCAGGGAAATAGGGAGAGGTTATATAGTCAGGACTGTGGTCAGAGGTATGTGTAAGGATCAAGGCAGTAAGAGTCTTGCATTCTTCTTTCTTCTGCAAAGTTTCAAAAGGGTGGGGTTGCTGACAGGATAGGATATGTGCGGGGTCTCAGGTGGTCTCCTAATCCTGATGAGTTTCTCTGGTCCCTTTAATCTTGCCTCTCGTGGTTTCATGGCTGCTCCTCCCTTGATCAGCAACTGTGTGAATCTGCCCTTTGGAACTCAGGGAAGGTCATGGAGGCTGGAGTCTTGCCTGTAATAAATGGGGAACAAAAAGGCCTCCATGCCCAGGAGCCCCACAGGGCTCTGCTTGACATCACTTATAAGAATCAAGTTTCTGGCAGGAAACACATGGCACACTCATGTGGGTAATTGAGGAAGATTTCAGGAAAAGATGACCTATAAAAGTACGGGCTGGGTTAAAGGAAACCAACAAATCAGAGCAAAGCAGCCCCAGGTAAGAGGCTTGGAGGAGCCAGCACCCATAAGGTCTGAAGCAGCAAGGCAAAAAAATTGTCACCAAACAGAGTTTCAGCAGTAGCTGGAGCTGTGGCTGTAAAAGAACAGTTTAACAAAAGCTGTGACCTTTGGTAGAGAAATGCAACAGCTACTAACTCACAGCTCTGAAAGAACAGAAAAGGGGGAATAAATCCCCTAATCTCTCTCTTGTACTCTGTGACCTCTTGTGGTGACTCCAACTGGCCAAACACATCTGGAAATCAGAAGTTAAGGGAGCCTAGTTAATACAGTCCATGGAGGTCAACTTCCAGCGCTCAGAACAAATGGGAAATAAACAGAATATAGCCTCTTATAATTAAGTCATGAATCATGCAAAATATAAGTGGAACAATCAACTCTACATATTTCAAATTGAAGAATACAGCTAGATTCTCCACTTGCCTGCTTTCCATTCAATCCTTAAAGTGAAAGACTCCCCCACTTTTCATAAACTCTATTGCAGCAAATTTAATTTAGAGGACAACCAGGTCTGGTGGAGCAATAAATATTATTATTATTGTTGTTATTACTTTGCTCAAGTGCTCTACTAAACACGGATAATATCAATTGTGATTTCATCCAGTTATAAGGAGATCAGTGGGGAGAGCAATCAGAAAATCGAATCATTTCAAGAGTGGGTTGGTGTCAATAATTACAATGACAGCAAGAGGTAAGCGAATGAATGCAGGTTTGGGGATGGGCAGGGAGTGTTTTAGGGAAAGAGAATCAAAGGTAGCTTCCTGAGGGAGGTGACAAACTGCATTCAAATGATGGTCTTTCACTTGCTACTCCTGTCCCTTGGTGAAGTCAGTTCACCTGTGAGATGGTCAAGTGAGATAATTCATATACACTGCATAGTTTTGTGGGAAAACAGGTGAGCCCGGGCTCACTATATGTGATCAAAGGGTATCATTGAATTGGTGGATGTGTCTAGGTTGTTCAGGGTTTCATGGGATAACATCAAGGGGGAATTCACTTTCAATAGAAGTCAGCTCTTCCTGCCAGGAGAGATTTAATGCTCCTCTCCTGGAGATTTAGGACTCAGAAAAGTGCTGATCCCACAGGACAACTTGGCCAGAGAGAGCAGATACACAGATGAGTGAGCTAGAAATCACTAAACCCATTCTAGGTGTTAGTAAGCAGACCAAGAAAATCTGCTTTTGGTAATAAGGACTTTGAATAAAAAGATGCCGTTTTAATGCAGACCAGGTGGTGTGGGGTGGGAGTTAATGTGGACATGTGGCAGAGGACGTGGGAAGGACGGCATAGAGACTCTTTCCTCAGCCCCATTAGTGGAGGGCTAGCTCCACTTCCTTAGTGAGGAAAACCAGAGACTGCTACCATCACCTACTCTGCATCCTCCTAATTTGTGGAATAAATGTTTGTTCAGTAAATTGCTTGGGCTTATCAACTATTCCCAACACTGTTTAGATATTTTCATACAGTTCTGGGTCTGTGCCTGATCTAGAGTTATGAGTCTGGTACACTCCCTAATGAAATATTCTGGGTAGATTTCAAGCTATATTATGTAAGTAGCATTACTGTCCTCTGCAAACATTTTAATGTTTGTTTCTGCTCAACACCACTCTCAAATTCAGCTTTCTTTCTGCCTGCTTTGTGAATAGGGGCCTCGGGATTTCTAGATGAAGAACACAACTTTATTAAAATCTCAATGTCCTTGTCAGTCTCTGAGAGTCTTGCTTATTGGCAGGGTCTATGAGAGATAATAACACAGTTCTGAGTTTGGGGTCTGTCTCTGGTTTTTCAAGCCCATGTAATCCTAATGAATTACATACATTAGGATAAACCTTGAATCTTTGTTACGTTCATTAGTTATTTGTCATGTGGGTTACTATATCATACTTAACTTCCTTTGAGCTTTTTCCTCTGAGCTGTCTATGATATCCTCATGATGTCAAAGATGCAGTTGAAGCCTTGCACCTCAGATTGGGACTTGAACCCACAGTCTTTTAATTTAGAGTCACTCACGTGGTGTCTTGGACTCAGGTCCTTGATATCTCATCACAGAAAGAACTCAGTGAGGGACAAAGTGATAGGCAAGAAGGGGATTCTACTTAGAGAAAAACACACTCCACAGACAGAGTGTGGGCCATCTCAGAAGGTGAGGAAGGCACCAGGGTATGGGGTTGTCAGTTTTTATAGGGGTGGGTGATTTCACAGGTTAATGAGTGGGAGGAGTATTCCAGCTATTTCAAGAAGGGGCAGGAATTTCCAGGAATTGGGCCACCACCCACTTTTTCGTCCTTATGGTCTGCCTGAGAACTCTCATGGCACCTGTGGGTGTGTCTTGTAACTTACAGAGGTGTTACAGTGAGCATATGCTGAGGCTTAAGGTCTACTGGATGTCGACTTATCCACCGTCTTGGACCCATTTGGTTCTAATCGGTTTATGTCATGTCCTCAGGCTAAGTCATTCTTTGAAATCTTGTGCCCTGCCCCCTTCCCTCCTGTTTCATAATGATACCATAGGTATCATAATTTCATCAATGTAGTTTCACTAACTTGTTCTTATGGTTATCAAATCCTAGTCCCACCTCACTAGATTCTGATAATTATGCTGGCAAATTCAAATATCCTTCCTATTCATTCCAAGAGAATGAAAATTCCTACCTGGTAGTATTCTGAAATTGGATTAAAAAAGAAGAGTTTAGTCAAATATAAAATAGCATCTTCCCATGGGTGGCCACACCAACCACAAGGGACAGGCAACCCCGATGCATATTGCAACCTCTGGCCCAGAATGTGCATGTAATTGGGAGTGGGCGAGAGGTTTGCTCCCATGACACTGCCTGTTGAATGCATGATGATGCAATGCCCTTTAATCTATGAAGGAGGTGATTCAGCTTGTTGGTTTATTATGAAGTTTCAGAAGATGTTTGGTTTTTCTTTGTTTTATTTCATTGAAAGCAATAATTTTCTCAAGACTCATTTCTTTTGATAAATTCAAGTCCTCTTAAAATGATCTAACCCTACCTATTGAATCATAGTCACAACTGTTTTTCTTTCCAATAACTGAAACAACTGAGAATTTCAAAGGTCTCAGTTTCCTCATTTCTGTTGTTGAGGGTTTAATTAAGTATATTTTACGGTATCTTTCAAATCTTAGAAGAACCAGTATTCATGAAACACTATGGAACAAACATTGAAGTTGATGTACATTATTTTACTTAATTCTCCTGAAAACCATTTTAGGATAATATTGAAATTGAGCAGGACCCTGTGGGGCCCTTCTGGGTACAAATGCTTTCCATGTCCCCCATTTCTTGTTTGTAGCAAATAGGCTTCATTCAGCCTCTTTGTCCTTCCCTGAGTTCCAAAGGGCAGGTTCAAACAGTTGCTAATCAGGGAATGGAAGGGGTGCAGAAACAAGCGAGGGGCAGTCAAGAAATAATAGTGTAACCTTGAGTCAGGGTCCTGGTTCCTCCTCAAGAAACATAAATAAAAATACCTTTGAATTTTTCTGCAGAAACTAAGGCCCCCACCCAGGTGGAGAATGGTGACTTCAGGCTGAGCACAAGATTCCTGGAACGCCACCCTATTACCTCACCACCAACCAATCAGAAGAAAGTCTGCACACAGTGGAATATAATGAAGACTCTGACCCTGTCCCCAAATGATTCTCCCTTTAAAAACTTTCATGGTCAAGCAGAATCTTTCGAGGTAGTTTTTGGACACAAGTCCACCTTCTCCCCAGGTTGCCAGCCACCTGAATAAAGCAAACTTTCCTTTCCAGCAAACACTTGGCTCTCAAGTATTGGCTTTCAAGTGGCAAGTAGCTGAACTTGAGTTCAGTAGCAATATTATTATTATTACAATTTTCTAGTCAAGACATTGAACTACACACCTAGTAGTGGGGTCAGATTTCAAATCTCTGTCTGCCTCATACCAAAATCTTAACTAAAGATCTGCCAACATCCCATGAGTCCATGATTATGAAATTATTCAGCATTTGCAATGAAGCAACTTGGATTGTTAATCACTAGAGTGTTGTAACAGGGTGCCATATTTTTAGTAGCTTGATTTATATTCCTTACTTTAGAGCAAGAAGACGTCAAAGGAAGTTCAATTAATAATCAAATTAAGAAGAAAAAAGGGAATTTTATTTGAGCCAAACTGAGGATTATAACCTGGAAAACACTCTTAGAAGCTCTGAGAACTGTTATGCCTGTTAGAAGTCAAAGGCACAGCCGTATATATTTTTGAGACGAATCATCCATCAAAATGACATACTGATAATTTTACATAAATTTCACCAAGGATACATAACCCAGGGAAGAACATACAAAGTGAAGAGCAAGTCACCATGATCCCTTACAGGGTTGGGAAAGAAAGCTATTCTTTTAAGAAGTTACATTGCTAGTAGCATCAGAAGGAAGGGAAAAAAATTGGTCTTTATAGTCAAGCAGGCATTCCCATCTTTGAGAAATTCTGGGTAATGTGTAACGCAGATGCACATTGAACATTAGGGAGAGAGAGGAGGCCCAAATGGACACAGAGAATTTTATGTTTAGACTTTCTTGACCTGCCTTAAAATATAAATTTTATTTGATCAGCTTGGTTTATATTCCTTACTTTAGAAGAAGAAGATATTAACCATGGACCAAGGAAATGGTTTACACTTCCCTGAGTATCTTTGCTTACCTTTTATCACCATATAGCACCTGATCACCAGGAAATGTTTTAACGTTAGGGAAATAATAATTACTTGTATGTTGTATGTTACAAATTAAAATTTAAAAAACATGTCTGTAATGATATAGTGTTACCAAAAGCTCGGCCTCTCTGTACATGGGTGCAAAGGTGCTGAATCAAATCTCGGAGAGAGAGTTTTGGGAGAAGTAGAAAAGGATAGCTTTGTTACTTTGTCAGGCAAAGGAAAACACACCAGACTTCTGCCTCTCCCTCTCTATTCTCCCTTTTTTTACTTTACTTCCTTCTCTGATTCTATAGAAGAAACTGGCATCCAGATCCCAATAAAATGGTTATTTTGAGACACTAGTCTGGTACTTTTCCGGTCTGCCAGTTTTCCGAATAAAGTCATATTCCTTGCCCCAACACCTTGTCTCCTGATTTATTGGCCTGTTGTGTGGCAAGCAGAGCAAGCTTGGACTTGGTAACAGAAAGATGCAAAAGCATGGGTTCACTGAAATTATTCATTTGCTACACATCTTAATTATCTAAGGCCAGTATTCTGTTTTTCCTCCATCCTTAATTCCCTTCAGAGTGAACCTTCAGGGGTGGCTGTGGTGGCTGATGGTTTAATGGCAGGCAACATTTTTCATTTACTGAAATGGAATGTAATAATTTTTTCCCCACACACGTGTACAACTCTCCTCAGATCCAAAGTCATTACTTTAGGGAATAAAGCATGCATACCAGAAAGAATAATGATTTTTTTCTGTAGGAACTGACTTTCCTTAATTTTGTATACTTTTATTTCCATTATAGAACTTAACGAAGATTTATTTCAATATAAAGATTATCTAGGGCAAAAAGTTGAAATATGACACATTTGTGATGATTTTACACATTAGATTTGTCAAAGATAAACAAAATCAGACACTAGTTAAAGCAGGAAGGATAGACTTTACTCAGTAATAACTACTGCAGTAGAGAAGAGAGTCCACCATGAACTGAACTCAAATTTGCTGAAACAAATGCAGAGGACTTTCTAAAGGCTGAGGTGGGCTAGGTGTGAATTACTGAGACGTGTGAAGGCATGTTTTGATCCATGTGACTAGGCTCTTAGGGTTTATTGATTTGTGTTTATCCAGAGGAGAAACAAAATTCTTACATCTTTATGAAGGGAGGCAGAGGTGCAGGTTAAGGCAAGATGCCTAGCTAAGTTAGTCCCTTATCCTCCCCAGGGATTGGCAAAAAAAAAAGAACCTCCTGGAATGTTCAAATTTCAGAGGCAGCTCTCAGGTCCTTGAGAGGACACTTCTGGGTAAGGGAAGTTTACACCTCAAGGGGTAGAGAAGGGATTTGCAACTTCAAGCTTTCTAAACTAACTGCTCTAAGAGGGATACAGGGGCTTATCTGACTATTACCAGCTTTTGGCTGGTACAAATAAATAAATTTGGCTAAAACAAATTCTGGCCATGTTAAGCTTTCTCAGGCAGGCATTTTAAGGGGGGCTGGGGTCATCCTAGGGACATGGCCATATAGATTTTTAAAGAATTCATCCTGGGCTTAAAACCAGCTGTGTCACCCCTGCCCTACCATTAGAAGGGTAACCTAACTTCCAATTTTTCTTTGCCTCTCAAAGAGAGGGAAAGTCTTGCAGAGGCTTTGTGAGGGACTGGCCTACCTTATCATGCTGCAGATGTCCTCTGGGATCTTGACTTCCCATATGTTGTGCCACTTAGCTGAAAAATGGAGCAGGACTCCTTACCAAACTGTGTCCTTTCTCTAGGCCAAAGGGATGCTCTTCCTCCTCTCATGCTCCCTCTAAAGCTTTGCCTTAACCCTCCCACTGCAGGACTAGAGCATTAGATCCTCAAAGGGTATTGTTTTAAGCCACTATGTTTGTGGCAATTTGTTATGCAGCAATAGCTAACTAACACACCTGGTGAAATTGCCCAGAAAACACTGACTTGCATATTCAATATTACTTTTCCTATGTCCTATAAATAATTTTGGTGATGTATGCCCACCTAGAAACCATTTTCTCTATAAAAATTGGAGTGATTTCTGGCTTCCTAAAAGATATGTGCCTTATAAAAATCAAACTTTCTAAGGAACTTTAAGGACCATGGTAACAGATCCCTGATTGGAATCATTTCATGAGATATTAAATTTCCTGTGACTACAATCAGAATCTGATGATTTTTGGAACCCCAGCATATAGCATAGTATTTCCCATATGATAAATTCTTACAAATATGTGTTATAAAACCTATAAATATGTTTTTATTAAATCTAAACATACAAAAATGTTCATTGTGTCTACAGAAACAAAAATTCAGAGGCTCTATCAACCAACATGATCTTGTCCCTATAGTTTTTTTGTAATTTTATTATTTATTTGTTTATTTTATTTATTTTTGGCTGCAATGGGTCTTTGTTGCTGCGTGCAGGCTTTCTTTAGTTGGGGTGAGCCGGGGGCTACTCTTTGCTGTAGTATGTGGGCTTCTCATTGCAGTGGCTTCTCTTGTTGCAGAGCACAGGCTCTAGGCCCACGGGCTTCAGTAGTTACAGCACGTGGGCTCAGTAGTTGTGGCTCACAGGCTCTAGAGCACCAGCTCAGTAGTTGTGGCACACGGGTTTAGTTGCTCCGAGGCATGTGGGATCTTCCTAGCCCCAGGATGGAACTTGTGTCCCCTGCATTGACAGGCGGATTCTTAACCACTGCAC
Source organism: Hippopotamus amphibius kiboko (assembly GCF_030028045.1). Classification (NCBI taxonomy): domain Eukaryota; kingdom Metazoa; phylum Chordata; class Mammalia; order Artiodactyla; family Hippopotamidae; genus Hippopotamus; species Hippopotamus amphibius. The sequence continues at coordinate 49,498,288 of NC_080194.1, forward strand.
CACTAGGGAAGTCCTTGTCCCTATAATCTATAGCACATAGATAATTATAATGCTACTGAGAGATCACCATGATTCCTTGGGAGTAAACATTTCTGCACTTATATTAACTTGAACTTTCCCCAAGTTATTTCAAACAATTCTACCTGTAACAATCAGCAGTGATACTTACTATTTGAGTAAAGCACTCAGCAGTGTAAACTAATTGTTGCCAAGCTCTATACTGAATAACCCCTAGATTTCCTATTGTATGAGTCTTTATTAAACCACAATCATGGTTTTCTGAGTTCACCAGGGGTCCCCTTTCCTACTACTGTGGCTACTGAGTGAGGCTGGAAATCCCGGGCTGGAGGCACCAGAAGAACTGAGGTGACAGCCCCTCCACTCACAACGTCCATACTCCCTCACTTTGACTGGGAAAAATGGCCTGGGTGCCACCTGTCCTAGAAAATACCTCCTTTGCTGATGTCCCTTGCCTCTGCAGGCATCAGAAGTACTCTGTAAAAAAAAGATTTGATTTCTCCTGAGAAATTCATTCACTTCCCCTTTTCTGTGTGCACTCGTGTAATATTGCATTGAGATGAGGAAGTTGTGGTTAAACACTCAGTTGACAGGGAGTGAAATGAATTCTCATCCATCATACATTGGAAGTCCGCAGGAGCATCCCCTATTGTGCACAAGGTAAGGTTGGGGTCACCGGCTTGAGAGCAGAGATTTGCAAAGCCTGTGGAATTCTGTGAAATCCGATGGACTTGGAAGGAAAGAGGAGAGACACCCACCAAAGAGGGGGAAGAGGAAGAGTACAGCATGAACACTCCCTCTCCTTTGCCTGCCACGCTCATGCTCTCAGAGGAGGAGGTTGGATTGCTGAGAAGAGAGGAGAAACCCTCTGGTTTTTCCCAAAGGGTAGAAAGCAAACCACTGTAGGCACAGATGCTTGTATGTAGTACAGGGATGATACTGCATGTGAAATCAAAATACTAATCATGTTTCCGTGGATATCATTGCTTAGAATGAGGTTATGTTTTGAAGTGATTCCACTAAAAAAAGAATGAGTTAAACAGAGGTATGTAGGTCTGACAAACCTCCAGGAAGAGGAATGAAGGTTAATGCAGGTTCGGAGCCACAGAGTCAGGCTAACTCTACTCTCTCCCCTTGTCCGAGTTTTCCAGGGGAACTCATGTCTGTCTTCTGTGCAATTGTAGCACTTCATACAAATCTCTCATAGCACAAACCCATGGTACCATGGAAAATGTACTGACCCATTTCTTCTCTCCCCATCTTAAGTGACTGCAATACCAAAGATAAATATCTGTTGAATAGATGAATGCATATGTGAATGGATAATTAAATGCAATCTATCCCTGTGGATCAAATGTGTGCAAGCATCTATGGCAAAACTGCTGTTAAAAGTAGTAACAGACCTTAACCTTAATAAATAAAATTTTTAGAGCTATTAGAGATATACAAGAAAAACTGAATATCGTATTAATGAAAGAATGTCCTAATACTCTAAAGATGATCCTTTTCCCCAAATTAATTTATAAATGTAATGAAACTTCAATTAAATCTAAACAGTATTATTTGGAAGACAAAAAAAACTGATGTTGAAATTTTTATGAAGGAATAAATACACACAAAGAGCTAAAAATTTTGACAAAGCATAAAGAAAGAAAGAGTCCCACCAACATTAAGACATCTCACAAAACCATTATAAAGCTAATACAGGAGCAGAGATAAAAGCTAATGGAACCTAATATGAGTCAAGAAATATATCCTTGGTATGATAGACAAGTTAGAAGGAAAAGAGTGAAAAGTAAGTAATGTTTGGAGAAAATTGGTATACTATATGGAAAAAATAAAGATGTATTCTCACTCCCACTCAGTGTTCATGGTTAATACTCTTCACCGTGTATTGGCTTGGCCAAACAGTTCGTTCGGGTTTTCCCATAATATGGTACAAAAAAGTGAATGAACTTTTTGGCCAACCCAATATTTCCAGCTCTCCACCTACTGGACACGTGGAAGAATTATACTTCCTAGCCTACTTGAATTGAGTGGGGGAGGGGGGAGGGCACATGACTAGTTCCAGACAGTGACTTGTGAGTGGTGGTGACCTGTGGCTCTTCTGGGCTGGAATATTTAATTGCCTGCACAAAACCCTTCAGACGTCTTTTTCCACCCAACATAGCAACTGGTAGACATTAAAGGATTCAGGGCTTATAATCACAGAATAATTTAACCTATCCTCTTTGGTGTAAATCATGTACAAAATTAAGCTTTGAATGGATTTAAGATCTCCATGTTAAAGTTAAAAACTATAAAAAATAAGTGAAAAAACAATAGAATATTTTTGCCACCTTAAGATGGGGAAGGATATCTCAAACAACACCAAAAAATCATAAACTATAAGAGGTAAACTGATAAATTTAACTACATCAAAATTCAAAAACTATATTAAATGAGGGATATCAACAACAAAGTCAAAGAAAAACTGAAAGATGAAGGTGTCTGCAATGTATGAAACTAAAGAAGGATTAATTTGGGGTCCATACAAGAAATTCCTCCAATTCAACATGAAAAATACAAGTAATTCAATAGAAAAACAAGTGAAGGAAATAAGCTAGCACTTAACAGGAGGAGAAACTTAGGTAACCAAGAGTATATGAAGAGATATTCAATCCTACTTTTCAATCAAGGAAATATGAATGTAAACAAGATACAAATTTGTATCCATCAAAATGGCAGAAGTTAGAAATTCTGATAATAATAAGTACTGGTAAAAACACAGAGAAAATAAACCTTCATTCACAGTTGGTAGGAGTGTCAGTTGGTACAACCATTGTGAAACAAAATCTGATTGTATTGTAAGAATACCTGTGCTCTAACCCCAGCAATTCCACTCCTGGGTATAAATTCTGACTATGGTCCATAGGAGATTTGTAGGAGGATGGCTATTAAAGAACTATTTGACAGCAGGGAGGTAGCAGCAGCCTGGATGGCCTTTGTTTAGGGACTAACAAATAGGGTGTGAGCTATCTATATCTATATCTATCTATCTATCTATCTATCTATCTATCTATCTATCTATCTATCTATCTATCATCATCTATCTGCCTATCCTCTGTCTATCTATTATCTATCTCTATCTCTATTATCAGAACACCATGCAGCAGTGAGAAACAGTACACTAGAGAAACTTTAGAACAGCATGGACTGATCTCAAAAATGAAGTGTTCACTGAGCTGTGGTTTGAGGTAAAGAGGAAAACAGTGAGAAAAAATAATAAAAGGAGTCTATATAGACTAATGGGGATAATGTGTCCTGAATTGAGGGCAATGAGTAACAAAAAAAAAAGAAAAGAAAAGAAAAGGGAAAGGGAGAAAAAGGGAAGAGAAAGAAAGGGAAGGAAAGGAAAGGGGAGAAAGGAAAAGGAAAAAAAAAACTTGAAAAATACTAAACATTTCAAAAATAGAACACAAATCATATGTAATCTTACCACCCAATGATAAGCACTTTTAATATTTTAACAGTGCTATTAACTTCTGACAGGGGCTATTAACTTCTGATATTTTTAATGCTTATGTTTTCTTTATAAATACAAAAATATATTGAACCCGAACTTCCCTGCTGATGCAGTGGTTAAGAATCCGCCTGCCAAAGCAGGGAACATGGGTTCAGTCCCTGGTCCAGGAAGATCCCATATGCGCGGAGCAACTAAGCCCATGTGTCACAACAAGAGAATCCACTGCAATGAGAAGCCCGCGCACCACAATGAAGAGTAGCCCCCACTCACACCAATGAGAGAAAGCCCTCTCGCAGCAATGAAGACCCAATGCAGGCAATAAATAAATAAATAAGAAAATATATTGTACCTATTTTTTATAGCCTGGATTTTTCACATAGTAAATACCGTGATATTAAGTAGTCCCTATGTATGTATTAATTGAAAAAGTACTTATTGATCACCTACTCTGTGGATGCTCTATTTTAGGCATTTTGGCATTAACTCAGTAAACAACATAGTGAGAGCTGTCTTTGTGGGGTTCAAGGAAGACAGATAATAAGTAGTCAATATAATTTTTTTGAGTATATCGGAAGATGACACATGTCATGGGGGAGTAAGAAAATGTTCACAGGAAGAGGAGACTGGAGAGTGCTGGGGAGGGAGTCAACTGGGTTACCGATTCCTTAGAAGAGTCAGGTTAGGATTTATTGGCAAGTTGTCCTTTAAGAGAAGACTTGAAGGAAGAGCAGGAACTGGCCACATGAAAGCCTAAGGAAGAGTGTTCAAGCAGAGGGAACAGTCAAGGCAAAGGCCCTAAATGGGACATGCATGATGGAGTCAAGGAAAATCCACCAGTCAAGTGGCTGGTGAGGCTCCAGCAGAGCAAGGGAAGCCAAGAGCAGGAACTGAGGTAAGAGATGGGCCAGATCAGAAAGGTCCTTGTAGACCATTGAAGGACTTTCATTTTTACTCTGGGTAAGATCAAAATCGGGACCCCTTGCAGCATTTTGAGCAAAGCGATGTGTGCTCACTGCTGTGTTGAGCACAGGCCTGTTGTCCTGGAAAGAAATGATGGTGGTTCAGACCAAGGTATCTGTGGAGGAGACACATGAACGAAATCATTTCCATGTTTCCTTCTCTTCTCTATGCAAATATCATTTTTCTGGCAGGTTCTCCTGTGCCTCATTTCTGTTGATGGTAGGTAGACAGTCATCAAGTCTTCAACTGTAATTTGACAGACTTAACATATTGTCTTTTACCAGCAAATTGTGCAAATCGCCCAAAGCAAATTGTGACATGTATGACAGCCACAGTGTGACCATAGATGGTCCCATCAGTGACCTTCTAAAACTGCTACCTGCAACATGACATTAAGATGTTCTTCTGTTAATGGAAGACAAAATTGTGTGCTTGGGGAGTTGGTGGCCACTCTGTGGAGTTTCTCATTCTGTATTCTCACTTACAGCCAACTATGCATTTTAATGCGCCCTGGCTGAGTCTCCAATGCTCAGTTCTCCAGCTAACCCGCCTTGTTCAAACGCTCACTACATCAGGTAATGGCCATCTGTCTTCACATTTCTGTTTCAGGCTGCTAACCTGACCAAACAGATCACTGCCCACGTGGACTCTGGGCGCCCTCTAGTGATGTTACTCGGGCATGACCACCACAGGTCTGTCTTCCGTGACTTGATTTAGGCCTTTTGAACATCTGGCATTTTATACTTGGGACACAGTATAGTCCTGGAAACTTCTTCTATATCTAATAACAATCTTTAATCTTTGGCATTAAGAGGTAGAAAAATATCTGGACGGAGACATCAAAATGTTACCAGTGGTCACCTCCAGAGGAGGGGCAGGGAGTGAGGTGAAGGCTTGGAGACTTCACATTTACTTTTCATAATTCTGTGTCTGAAATTGTTTTTTTAACAAATGAGTGCATATTCCTGTATTACTAGATTAATTTTAAGTAAATGACTTTTAAAATAAAATAAATCTTTTGAATAGGCCTTTGTGGTTTATAGTCTGCTTTTCGTCTATTACCTCCTTAGAACCCATGGTTATCCTGTGAGATATTTTCCTATTCAGTTGTCAGAGAACTCATCTATTCTTTTGCACTATGTGCAAACACTTTCCATGCAAATCTATATTGAATCTTCACAACATTCCTACCGTGTCGGTGCTATTGCCACCATTTTACAGGAGGAAACTGAGGCTTAGGGATGTGAAGTGAGTTGTTCAAGGTTCCACAGCCGTAAGTGGCCAATCAGAGACATGAAATTGAGGCCCAGAGATGAAGGAACTTGTCCAAGGTCAAGTAAATGGTAGAAAGAGGTCAAACCCAGATCTCCAGACTTCCACTCCACATGCAAAAGATAAACTAGCTGCCTGTGAGGGCCCTGGGGCTTCACTTCAGGCTCCTCTGAAGTTCTGTCTTCCTGTGCTAGGCAACCACACTTGCAAAATTTGGAGGAAGGAAGGGTCAAAATATTCTTGTGGGGACCTTAGTGTAACATTTGAACTAAAGAAGCTACTAAGGTGAAAGATGACCTCCAGGGTATGACTTTGTTGAACTTTAATGGAATGAGTTTGAAGTTATGAAACAAAAACTGAATTCCCAAATCCATTTATATTACGCACTTGCTAGCTGTGTGACCTTGGGTAATTCACTTCACCTCTCTGATCCTCAATTTCTATATAGCTTAAAAACCCATACTTGAGAGATTTACATGAACGTGATCTTGCAAAGGCACTTACTACAGCCTCTGATTTATAATGGGTGTTTAGGAAGTACTCACATGATATATTCTTGGCATTGAAAGTCAAAATGGGGACCAAGGCGGGTGTAGGTCATCCTGGGACTATAGGGCATCATCTCCTAAAGGGCTTTCAAATGGCATGTGAACCCACAGATTCTCAGGTGCCCTTCTCTGTGCAGTCACTCCACACATTTACTGGCCTCCCCCATCTCTTCCCATTGACAATTATTGCTGTGGTAGGCACAGTGACAGCCCCAAAGATGTCCACACCCGAATCCCTGGACATCTGTGAATATGCTAATTTACATGGCAAATGAGACTTTACAAGTGTGACTAAGGTTAAAGACCTTGAACTGGGGAGTGTATCCACAAGGCCCCAATCTAATTACTGGAGAAACTTTCCCAGCTTCAGTCAGGGAAATACGTGATGACAGGAGAAGGGTTAAAGAGAAGCACTTATTCTGGCTTTGAAGACGAGGAAGGAGGCCGCCATGGAGGCATCCAGGCAGCCTTTAGAAGCTGAAAGCAGCAAGGAACCCGAATCTTCCCTGGAGCCTCTAGAATTAAACAGAGCCGTGCTGACACCTAGGTTTTAGCCCACTGAGACCCAAATCAGACTTCAGACTATACAACTGTAAGAGAATACATTTGACTTGTTTTAAGCCACTAAGCTTGTGGCAATTTGTACAACAGCCATAGGAAACTGATACACAGCAGGACGTGGATAGCCAGTCACCAAAGGGCATACGTGATGTCTTTCTGATATTGCAGGTTTACAAAGTTGAGAACCATTTATCAAGACAGCGGAGAACAGTATCAAGCGGGGGCCCTAAAGATGTGAGACGGAGTTTATTAAGATGAGTTCTCGACTCCAACGGTGCCAGGCAGGCTGGAGGCTGGGCCAGGAGGGGACAAGGGGCAGGGATGCGATGTGAGGAAGCACTGGACAAGGCCTCCAAGAACCTGAGGGTGAGGGGAAGAGCATGCGGACAGTGGTTAGAAGGGTGGAGAGGAGGCAATTGATTTGTTTTGTTCTGTTTCAATACAGAAACCTGACACATTTGCAGATAGAGATGAATCTGTCAATAAGGGAAAAGAGAAGGAGTGGAAAGAAGATATAAAGAGAAACACAAAGGGAGATCCATGGACACAAGAAGGACAGTTATCAGGAGTCTGGGATGCGGGAAATCAGATGTTTGTGAAAAGTGAGGTAACTTGCCTGTGGTAGGAGGTCGTATCTCTTGGTAGATAGCAAGGTAGGGCATGAGGCTAGAGAGTCCAGAGTGGAGGGGATTCAGAAAACACACACCTCAAGAGAAACAGAGAATGAGACATCTCGGCCACAGAGCTGGACTGCGTGAGGAGGGAAGAGAGTTTTGGCAGATTCAGTCAGCATTTTCCTCCCTCCAGAAGCAGAGCAGCTTGGAGTGGAAATGCCTCTCATGTCATGGTCTGTTCTCATGGGTCTCTTTCAAATGGGTTTGTGGACAGTTATTGACTATGGCTGGGGCATTTTCTTCTCCATTTTATCTTATCCTCAACACCCTCCCGTTGGGATGGGAGTTGAAATTGGGGGGTGGGGTGGGGGGTAAGTGGAAATGTTTGAAGCTAATAAACAAGGTAGGGATTGGATCCGCATTGCTAACTGTATCCACCCTCTCATACACCTGGGCCATCGCTGTTGCTCAGCCAGGTTTTATTGGCCTCATCTGCCTGTGGAATTTACTACCACAGCTTTTGTAAGTCACCTCAAATTCCTTCAGGCTTCAAGCCCTAACCTGGCTTGGCTCCCACCTGCTATCCTCGAGACAACAGCTCTTACGTTATCCAGGCAAGAGATATTACCCAGGGTGGCTTCCCCAGTGTACATCTGTGATGTGAATGGTTGCCCCGGAGATGAGGTGTGATGGCCCAGGTTCCCTCCTGTCTTCCTCAACCTCATTTCTTCAACACCCATCCTCGAACAAAGACGTCTCTCCTCTTCACGTAGGAAGACCTCTGGCCACCCCCAGGGCCAGATCCTTTCAACACAACTCTCATCCCACCCTTTCACTGTTCCCCTCCCCACGCTAGTCTGTCCTAGGCACTGTGACCAGGTTCGCTTTATTAACTCAGCTCAGATCATCACTAGGCCCAGAAAGCAACCATGGCCACTTGTTATTGACCTTTTCGATGTTCGGTTCCTGCCCCATCCACCAGGTTGCCTTTCCAACCTGCTTCTCTTTATAAATTCTATCCTCCCAACCCCAGAACCCTGTTAGTCTGCACATGTAATCCAAGGTTTCTGTGATATTTTGATTTATAAGAAATATATATATATATTTAGTCATTCAGAGCCATAGTTTCTGACTCACATCTCACAAAACCCATGGGATTTCCTAAGTGTTGAGAGTGAGAAAGGTGTCTTTAGTTAATGAGGTGACTTTTGGAAAGCACCTAAGAATGGCGACTGGTCACTAAAGGACACAACCACGTGATTAAATGTTGGAACTTTCAGTACTACCCCTGACCTCTGGGGAGAGGAGAGGGGTAGGAGGGTTGGAGGTTGTGTCAGTTGCCAATGGCCAACGATTTAAGTCATCATGGCTATGCAATGAAGCCACCATAAAACCCCAAAAGGACAGGGTTTGGAGTGCCTCCAGGTTGGTGGCCCTGTGGAGATGAGTTCCCCTCCCGGCACCCTTTGCCCTGTGCATCTCTTCCATCAGGCTGATTCTGAGTTATATCCTTTTATAATAAACGGGTGATTTACTAAGTAAAATGTTTTTCTGAGTTCTTTGAGCTCTTCTAGCAAATTAATCGAACCCAAGGAGAAGGTCATGGGGACCCCTGATTTATAGCCAGTTGGTCAGAAGCACAGGTGATAACCTGGGCTTGCGACTGGTGTCTGAAGTGGTGGGGGCAGGGAGCAGTCTTGTAGAACTGAACCCTCATCCTGTGGATTCAGATGTTCTCTCCGGGTAGTGTCAGAACTGAGATGAATTCTCAGAAACCCTGCTGGTGTCCAAGGACTGCTTGTCATATTTGTGGGGACCCCCACGCCCACTCTGAACACCCATACACACACATTGAAATTGCATCTCAGAATACTAAAAGGGTCTCTCACGTCTCTGCCTTTGCTCTTTGTTTCTGCTAATTCCACCCTCATTCACCTCAGTATCAAGGCTGAAATTCAGTCCATTGTTTGAAATTTATCTCAAGGTCACTCCCTCCATGAAGGCTCTGCTGACCTCTGCAATGGGTGTGGTGTTTTCATCTCCTGAACCCTTAAGGTGTGGATGTTCACATTCTTGTGTATGTTCTCTGTACTCTCTAACAAAGGACTTATTAACTCACTCTCAGAGTCACTTGAGATGCTCTCCTAAAATTATATATGCCTGTGCCCTACCCCAGAGATTTGGACTCAGGGACTGGAGTGGAGCCCCCTTTTTAATTTTTAATACAGACTCTGATGTAGAGCCAAGACTGAGAACCATTCCCTTATTTTGAATTTTTCCTCACTGAGAGAACAAAGGGGAGATTACCAGGAATGATAAATGGAAAGGTAAGTTTGAATCAGATCTCTGAACCTCAGTTTCCTTACCTTTAAAATGGGGATATAACTCCTTCTTCCTGGAGTTATTATGAACCTTAAGGGAGATAATATGTAGCAAACATCTAAGACTGAGCCCTGCAGAGTAAAGACACTTAATACACACATTTCCCTCAATTGCTAGTAAAGACTGCCAGCTTAGTGCAGTGTTTAATACATGATGGTTCATGTGATTTTTACTTTAACCATTTATACTCTGTGTGAAGGGTGTGTAAGCTACACACACATGTTCCCTGGCTGCCCTGAGCTCTGGATGCTGAAGGAAGCTGTATGGAAGTTACTTCATCACTCAGTGGCTTAACCTTGAAGCACTTCTCTTTCTGGAAGAGAGGAACTTTTCAACATTGCCAACTCAATTTATGGAATGGACACAAGAACAATCGTGCCCATAATGTCATCACATTCACAATACAGAGAGGAGTGCACAGGAGGGTTTACACCGAGCTTCACATACACTGTCTCATCCAATCCTCCTGAGACCACATGAGGGAGATGTTAATGTCCTAGTTTTATAGATGTGGAAATTGAGGCTCAGAAAAACTTAGATGATTTGCTAAAAGTTACGTAAGTAGGAAGTGGCAGAACTACAACTCGTACCCAGTTAGGATAATTTCACATCTGATGCGCTTTACCTTCACCACAACTGACCCCAACGATCATCTGTTAATTTGATCAGCATGTATAGACATCCATCCTGATCATCACAGTTCAAAAGTGCTTGACGCTGAGGACATTTTGCCTGCATATATGAATCAGGATCCGTCTGCTTCACTGAGTAAACTTCTGTACTTCGCATGTGCTATTTCCTGTACTGGCTCACGTTCCCCATTGGCAAACTCCTATTCAGCTGTCAAGATTCAGGCACACGTGAGCATCTCCAGGTAGCTTTCCCTGCTGCCTCTGCCCGTCCCAGCTAACTAGACACATTCTTCTCCTTTTTTTTTTTTAAACTAAAGAGAAAACAAACAATATCTATGCAATCAACTTTTCCTCATTGGGCCAAAAAAGCAAAACTAAGATGTAAAATTACAAGTTGCTACCTCTGCAGTGGAACAGCACATCAGACGATCAGACAAGGTTGCTATCTACAGGGGGTGGCATTATGGAGACGGAATGATCTCCACTGCCTTTCATTGTCTCTGACCAAAACTAAATTTTTACCATCTTCTTTACTTGCTCTGAAATTCGTATTACGGGGAATGAAAACTTCACTTTAAAAAAATGTTAGCTTGGTGTTTTTCTAGTAAGAAATTGGCTTAGCAGGCAAATGGCCTGTAAGTACACACTAAAGTGGAAGTGACTGATAGCTGGTCTTCTCCCAGCAGCAGGTTTTCAGAGGAAGGTGAGCCTGAGAGAACTTTGGGTTCCAGGCACCAGAAGAAGGGAGGCACAGACTCTACGGAGGTGAGGGGTGGTCAGGTGTAGAGAAAGGATTCAGAAAGCAGAAGCCTGAGGCCCTGAAAACAAGCATGGCCTTCACACCTGTACCAGGGCTGGACCTGTCATCAGGTATACAAACCCAGAAATTCTGGTTTTTAACACAACATTTACACAAACGCTGGAGAATTGAGCTCACCAAAGTTTGGGATTCTTGTCTAAATCACTTTCCATTATGTTCAGGAGAAAGTACGTTCCTAAACCTTATACACAAGGCAGTGAATCAAAATAACTCAACATAGGGTAGACCAATGTTAAGGCATTCTCATTTAGGAAGAAAGGGTTTTTCCATGAGAGATCTAATGCAGAGGAAGCCACATCATAGCTACGTAGTGTACCCAGGGAGGGTTAACATGATCATGACCTTGGAACAGCTTGAACCACTTGGGAAAAGCTAGCACATGAGGACAAGGAATGAATGGCACTCCACATGTCTGCACACCCACATTCTACTTTTCCTCTGAGGACAAGTTCAAATGCTACCTCCCTCATGAAGCCTTCCCTGATTCTACCTATCCTGATGATTGCACTTGCCTCCAGATTCCCACAGTATTTCATCTGAACCGCTATTAACTTATCTCCAATAATCTAGTACCCATCACAACACCTGGCATACAGTAGGTGTCAGGAAATGTTTCTTGAGTGAACGTAAGAATCTACATCATAAACATCCATCTGCTCTCTGGATAGGTTCTAACCCAAGACATATTTCTTTGGATTGTTTAAAAAGCTCCTAAGAAACTTCAGGAAGGAACTGAACCACCTACCACAGCATCTCGAATAAAGACATCATTAACATATTAACACATGTTATACATCATACATGTCAACATGTACATTTATGCACTGGAATACCTGCCCTTACAGAATACAGTTGACCCTTGAACAACATAGGTTTGAATTGCGTGGGCCCACTTGTACCTGGATTTTTTTCAATAGTAAATACTACAACACTACATGATCAGCATTGGTTGAATCTGCTGATGTGGAACCGCGGATACAGAGGAACTGAGTATACAGGGGGCTGACTATAAATTACACATAGATTTTCGGTTGCACAGAGGGTCAGCACCCCAATCCTCCCCCTCATTAAGGGTCAACTGTATGTGCAAATGTATGTAAATGAATATATGCAAAGACTGTGTATGGTAATAATCTACATGCACAGAGTCAGAATAAGTGGGACCAGGTGACATGATTTGAAAAGCAGGCCCGAGGGCCCCTGACAAATACAGCCGCTAGGTAGCAACATTGACTGAATGTCCCCTCTGTGCTTTTCCCCTTGAGAGTGTACAAGGCATCTCATGCGCCCTCTCCCTATCTCCTCCATGAACACAAGCCAAGGTCTCCCAGTTGTTGCAGGCCTGGAGCTACTGCTCCGTCGTGGGCCAGCCAGCCGCTAGAGTGGGAGACTAGAAAACAGGGCCTGATGTAGTAGCTGCCAGCTCAGCCTCTAAACATACTCCCTGGGATTGAATCCTGGCTCCTCCAGAAGGTTAGTATGTGACTTATACAAGCCATCTCATGTCTCTGGATTTTATTTTTATCTGCAAAATGCAGATAATAATAGCATCTACCTCCCAAGGCCCTGTGAGGACGGACTGAGGTCATATGCACACAGCATGTGAGTCTGGGACATAGTAAATATTTAGCAAATGATGGCTATCATCATCACCATCAGAACTGCTTTCTTTGCCTTTCCCAAGGAAAATCCAGCTTGTCGATTGGGGGTTTTTTTTTTTTTAATTAATTTTTACTGGAGTATGGTTGCTTTACAATGTTGCGTTAGCCTCCCCTGCACAACAAAATGAATCAGCCGTGTGCACACACACACACACCCCTCTCTTTTGGACGTCCCTCCAGATTGGGGATTTTCTAATACGTTGATGCCAAAACCTCATCCTCCAGAAACTGCTTTAAGACCTCCCCCCCATAAACCCCGCTTTGTCACAACACACACAAGCACACATGCGCCTCATCTACAGCAAGGTTGGGTGAGTGCAGAGATTCTCTAGTTCAGCTCCTTGGTCCCAAGATACCTATCACTAATCAAACAATATTCCACTGCATAATTAATACAGCCTCAGCATCTAACACACCCGGAAAATGTAACTGCTGTTCATTAACTTCAGAATTAGTCTCCTATTCCTTTCCCTTGACCAGACAATTTTGCAAAAGTATTATCTAAAAACCTCCAAAGCAGAGTAGCAAATTGTGCTTTTTTGTTTTTCCATTGAAAGACTCTCCCATTTGAGGGTACAAGATCACATTATAACATTGCAAAACTGTTAGAGTGTAAGTAACCTGTGTTGCTTCACATTCCTGATGTGGCAATTGTTTTAAGACAGGGCTTTATAAGGGACCAAATGAAAACAGTGAGTGACATATGATGCTGTGACTTTTAGGGTACCCATCAGGGGAGGGGGCAGAAGGAAGGCCAGGAGAGGTAACTTTTGAAAACAAGGCCATGTTCAGTCTGAAGATGCTTCCACTTCTGCTCTTACTCCACGTGCAGCTTTCCAAGGCCTTTCCAGTACCTTCACAATTCCTAGAAGAGCAAAACGCAAAAATTGTTCAGGTAACTCAGCTATCAATTAGGTGGGTGGTTGATTTGCCGGTGATGAGGAGATTGTTTGGGTTGTCTTCTCTTTTAAGTTACAAAAGCCTGAAAGAATTATGTGAATGATTTGTTTGAGGCTGAACATCTTGTCTCAATGATTTGGAGAGTTCCAAGCTGGGCCCTCTGAGAGCCAGGCATGCAAACAAGCTGGGCTCTTCAAACCCTTGGAAAATACGGCTGCTGAGCTGCTCCAGATAGGAAAACCCTTTTGGAAGAAAAGGTTTTAATTATAAAATGATTTTCTTTCTCACTTACCTAAGATTTCTCCCTTCTGATATATCTGCAACGCAGTTACTACGTGACTGGTGCTTTCCATATGGACTTGTCTTTGCAACCAAAAATCACAGGTGTACAAGAGAGCAGGAGGATGGGAAACTATAGGGAACTAGAAATTAGTTTATAGTGTAATCATATTTCCTAAAACCAGATTATGGGGCTGCTTATAAAGTCTTGGAAACGCTATAAAAGCAGAACTGATAGCTTTTTTCCATTGTTTCAGAATATGAAAGGCCAAATTTTTAAAGAAACACAAGGGAATGCTGTCAGAAATTTGTCATGCACAATTTTCTTAGCACTACAGTTTTAGAAGAGCATTTTTTCTTGTTGATTTTTTTCACTTAAAAAAAAATTTCTTACCATGATAAAGTAACCCATGGGCTAATAGCTAGTATTGATTAAGTACTTACTTTGTACAAGGTGCCCTGCTCAGCACTTCACAAGCATTGTCTTATTTCAACCTGTGACAACCCTATGAGGGCGGATTATTATTTCCACTTTAAACACAAAAGTGAATCTTAAGTCATCTAAGTGATGTGTCCAAGGACACACAATTAATCTGTGGCAGAGCTAAGATCTGAACCCAAACCTATTTGACCTCAAAGCGTGTGTAAGCACAAAGTCGCCCTGTCCTGTGTCACTTGCAAAGTGCCACTTAAGGATGCTTAAGGTGAGAGAAAGAAGTCTCGTAATTGGCTTGTTAACACCCCTCAGAACCTTTACTTCTTAAAGAGTTTTGGCCGCTCCCAAAGAGTTACTTTGGTAAATAAAGATGCTAATGACAGTGATGATGCTGTTGTCCCAAAACGTCTTGAGTTCTTCTTTTGAAATGGTCAATTCTCATTTGAGAAGCAACATGGTGAATTGGGACCTGGTTATCATCTTGGCAAGTCCCTTATTTCTCTGCATCTTCATGTCTTAATGTGCATGACTGATGCTTCTCTACAGTATTGAAAAGAGGATTAAAAAAGAGAATTTGCATTGGTGCCACTAATACCACAAGAAGTCAATAAAGGCTGATGTTGTTTTGTTTTTTGCTTTTTTAGTTTTTCAGTAGAAATAAGAAGGCAGTCTCCTGACTGTATACTAGCTTTTCACTTGAGGATGTGGAACTCACCCTTTATGAAATACCTATTTTTATGCATAAAGATTAACTGTAGCCCTGAACAGATGGACCGTTCTTTCCAGTAGTCACTGTTCTCTCTAAGTTGACCAGTAAATGTGTGCTTTTATTTTTGTGGCTATCAGATTGTTAGTCCTGTTTTGACCTCTGCAATAACTTAAAAAGGAATGCAAAATGCCCGGAGAACTGAAGGTAATTTCATAGCAAATCCCTTATGTGTTTGTCTTTTTCCAGAATTACCTAGAAAAGTTCTACCAATTGCCACGATACAAACATCCATCCGAAAGGAAGAACAGCACTAGTGTGATTGTAGAGAAGCTTAAAGAAATGCAGCAGTTCTTTGGCCTGAATGTGACAGGGAAGCCAGATGAGGAAACCTTGGAGATGATGAAAAAGCCTCGCTGTGGAGTGCCTGATACTGGCGATTATATGATAACCCCAGGAAACCCCAGGTGGAAAAAAACTGACCTGACCTACAGGTGATATTTCTAGAGTTTGAGAATTCATTCATTTAGCCAGTGTTCACTGAGCTCTTATGATGTGTCAGGCACTGTTCTAGGACTTGGAATATGCTAGAGACAAACAAATAAATAAATATCCTTGCTCTTAAAGAGTTTGGATTCTAGTGAATGAGTCTGCGAGTGAAAGGGTAAAGATCTCATGGGTTCTTTTCAATCCACAGCCTGCCATTTTCATCCTCTTTCTCTAATACTCTGAAGAGGACTATCACAATGCTAGGCTCTCTCTCTAAGAACTCACTTCAGGGCCCCAAAAAGGCTTAATCATTGCTGGAAAGAATCTAACCTCACCATTCATGCATCTTGATGATATAACAATAATAATGATACCCAGTATTTGTTGAATACTACTATTTGCCAAGTAGTGGACTAAGTTCTTTACCTATATTTAATCCCACATTAACCTTATAAGAGGGGTACTCTTTTATTATGCTCATTTTATGAATAAGGAAACTGAGTTTAAAGACATGTAGTAATTTGTCCAGAACCCACGTCTGTCTTCAACCCGGAGTCCTGCACCCCTCCTTAGACCCTCTTCAGTGGTAGCACATCACACATGCACAAACTCCAAACTAGAGCAATTCAATCTACTGATAGACTGCTGTTCTAAACAATAATGAACCCTTCACACACCTTCTCATTTTGAAGGATTATTAACTATACCCCAGGCTTGTCAGGGCCTGCCGTGGAAAGAGCTATTGAGGACGCCTTTAAACTCTGGAGTGACGTGTCACCCCTGACCTTCACCAAGACCTCAAGGAAAGAAGCAGACATCCAGATGGCTTTTTTCCGAGGAGGTAGGCTCAAAGCAGTCATGCTCGATTTTGCTTTCCCTGGCTAAACTGAGATTTGGCAAATACCTAATACAAATTGTTTTATTTCAGATCATGGGGACAATTCTCCATTTGATGGACCCAATGGAATCCTTGCTCATGCCTTTCAGCCAGGCCCAGGTATTGGAGGAGATGTTCATTTTGATGCAGAAGAAACATGGACTGAAACCTCTGAAAGTAAGTTAACCAAGGTTATGTCCACATGCAGCTTCTAAATGAAATTTTCCACATTAGAATTTGCCTTCCTACACACACACACATACACACACACAAAGTTATTGTAACATTTCAAACTTACACAAATCAATCATTTAAAATTCTTGCTACCTCAATATACTGTTAATATATGTTTAGAAAAAATCCTAAAGCTAAATGCTGACCTTGTTTCCTAAGGCAGGAATCAGAAAACAACAAATCATGGCTAAGTCCTTCCTGGCCCTATTTGTATAAATAAAGTTTTATCGGAATGGGGCCACATACCCTTGTTTATCATCTATGGCCTCTTTCATACCCAATAGCAGAGCTGAGTGATTGTCGCAGAGACCATATGGCTCACAAAATCTAAAATGTTTACTACCTGGACTCTTATAGAAAAAGTTTGCTCACCACTGCTTTAGAGTATATCTTTATTTTAATACAGTGAAATTTAATGATGTTTGAAAAAGACTCCTATTTTTGGAAATTCACAAATAATTGGGTTTATTTAGAAAACTGACCTATTTAGGAAAGAGAAACCATCTAGTTATTCTTGTTCATCTAGTTATTTCATCTTCAAGGAGCTATTTTTCAATGATATGTTCCCATATAGCAAACTACCCCTTTCAGGAGAAGACTCAGAGTAAGAGGAAGACCACCTAAACGGAAGAACTGAGTGTAAGGAGAGATGTCAATATTTTCAGACCATATGGTACTTTACAAGGCTACAGGGTAACCAGAGGCCACAGGACACGTTTTAGAAAATAATAAGAAAGGACATTTTACCTTTGCTTGGGACGTGTTCCTCCCACCATTTCCTCAACATAAATGTTCTGAGTGTTTATTCTACTTAAGTCCCTGTGCTAGAAGCTGTGTACACCCAAAGATAATAAACACTCCCCATGACTCCGTATTCCTGTTGCCCTCCCTGCTAGTTCAGATGGTCCTTACCTCTTACCTGAACTAACTGATCCAGATTCTTACCTCCGATCTCTGCTCCTTCTAATTTTCCCCAACACTGCAAGAAGTTTTGTCTGTGGAAAGCCCATCTCTACATTTGCAAAACCCAGTGTTTACATTTTCTAGGCCAACTACATACACATACCTTCACCTGACATTGAAAGCTCTTGGAGGTCTTCCAACCTCATCTTCCATGGCTTGCCTTCATATTTCACACATAGCAGCCACGTTGCCCATGCACTGTTCCTAGACCACACCATGTGCTTTCCCACTGCCCTACATTTGCTCCCATGTCTTCCTCCTCCTGAAATGCCCTCCCCCACACCCTAAGGCCCACCTTTCAAAATCTCTCTCTTTCCATGCTACGTCAAATGCCACCCCATCTTGTCTTCCTCTCAGAATCCTAACAGCCTTTGCTTTTTCTTCTCTAACTTCCCTCCTCATTATTCTGTGCATTCAAGTTCTTTACAAATATCTCCCCTTCTAGTATATGCATTGTGATAAATCCCCCAGAGCCCCTTGCCCAGTACTTCAGGCACTCAAAGATGTTATTTAAAGCATTCACGAATGCAAAATGGAAGGATGTGATGATCAAGAAAGAAAGTCTTGGAGCATGGGTAGAATATTCCAGGCTAATTATCATCAGGAAGTTGAACATGGTGGTGAGAGCACAGGTCTTGCCATCATTCCTGGGTTCAACCCCAGCTCTACCACTTACTAGTTGCAAGACCAATAACAAGGTATCCCCAAATCTCTAGGCTCTAGTTCCTTCACTGTAAAAGTATTTCTAACAATACTTCACAAAAATGTTGTTAAGATTAAATATTATTACAATCCCTAGCATATAAGAAAGTGCTCTATCAGTATGATTTTTTTAAGCAGGCATGTAAGAAAATGCACCATGTGTAGGAACATAAGCTAGCTGGAGTAAAGGATTCACATCAGAAATCCAGTCCTCAGATGTCTGTCAGAGCCAAATGGAGTAGACTTAGACCTGGCAAAGAAGCTCAGGCTTTATTTGACAGGAAGTGCAAGCCTTGAAAGCTTTTAAGCTCCCAGTTATGAAGGCACTATGTTCACAGAAGTTAAAAGATAAGAGTAGGAAGCAGTAAGAGGCAGGGTTGGTCTCTTTCTGGTGGAAAATTCCTGAAGCTTCCTGGAGAGCTGAGTCAAGGACGAGCTGGTGCTAGGCTCTGGGTGGTCAGGGAGCCAAAGTGAGTCAGCTCTGAGTCTGAGGCCACTCTCGCTGCCTGGCAGACTGAGAGTCTCCTCATGGGGCTGTGGGTCTGGGAGACTAGAGAGGGGCAGGTATGAGTGCACAGGGGGAGAGGGCCTCTGAGAGTCAAGAGACCTGTGATGGCCCTGCCATCATTTCCCTGAGCCTCAGGTCCATGAAATATGGAAATTGGAATAAAGGCAGTCTTTCTTGGTTCTAAGATTTGATAAGGAGCTCATCCTCACCTAATCTCAACCTATAACTCCTACCTTGATTCCTTCCAATCTCCATTTCTTCAGGTACCTGAAGAGAAAAGGAAAAAGGCAGGCATGGGAAGGGCTGTTTCTCCAGGCAGTTTCAGCTTGGAAGCTGCATTCCTTGAGATCCTATTTCCACCACCCTTCAAGCTACTTGAAGCCATTAACCACACATGCTTGCATTTCAGATTACAACTTGTTTCTTGTTGCTGCCCATGAAATTGGCCATTCCTTGGGGCTGGCTCACTCCTTTGACCGTGGTGCTTTGATGTATCCCAACTACGCTTTCAGTGACCCCAGCACCTACTTACTCCATCAAGATGACATCAATGGCATTCAGGCCATCTATGGTAAGATTATCTGAAGAGCAGCAGTACCTGGTGAGACCTGGGCATGTCAGGGATGCTCATAGCAGTCTTAGCTATGGTGATGGAAGTTGGAGGACACCTGGGAGTCCATCAGCAGGAGAATATATGGGTAAAATGTGGTGGATGCACACCAGAGAGTAATGTGCAGCACTAAGAAGCACTGAATCAGATGCACATAGATGAATCTTTAAAGCATCGTGCTTCCTGGAAAAAAACCAGAATGATATATATTTCACAGTGTATAAATTTCATAATACATGACTCTACACAAATTAAAAATGCACATAGACAAAGCAAGGCATTTTTAAATTTTTTTAATTAATTTATTTTTATTTATTGGCTGCATTGGGTCTTCGTTGCTGCACACAGGCTTTCTCTACTTGCAGAGAACGGGGGGGGGGGGCTATTCTTCATTGCAGTGCACAGGCTTCTTATCACGGTGACTTCTCTTGTTGCCGAGCACAGGCTCTAGATGCGCAGGTTTCAGTAGTTGTGGCACATGGGTTCAGTAGTTGTGGCTTGCTGGCTTAGTTGCTCCGTGGCATATAGAATCTTCCCAGACCAGGGCTCAAGCCTGTGTCCCCTGCATTGGCACGCAGATTCTTAACCACTGCGCCACCAGAGAAGCCCAAAACAAGACATTTTCAAGAAACATGCTAACAAATATATTTATATTGAACATATCAAGATTGTTGTCTGTTGCGGGGGGAATGAGGGGAGTGAGGATGGAGTATGGAAAGAAACATTTTTTAAAGATGGGACTGATACTTTTCAGGGAGGGATGTAGAGGCCTTTGCCCCTATCTAAGTGATGTCTGATAAGACCATTGCATCTCTCCTTCCTCTTGCCCTCCTGCACCCTAGTGGCTGTAAGAACGAGAAACCAAGGAAGAGGTTTGCAGCTCCCTAAAAAAAAAAAAAATTGTTGATTGGAAGGGTGTGTTGGAGTGGTGTGGAGTCAAATTGGGTAAAACATTCTCCCCCTCTGGTGGGACAGTGGTACAAAACCAAGCATGTCAGGGACCCACGACTACGAACTTTTTTCATGACAGTAGAATTTTCAGGAATGATGAGACCTAGTCTAGCTGCCTCTACTCCCCAATTCCTTTTCCCTGAAAACACCTCTTTTCCTCACTCACCCATATTTTCACTGTTAGCAGCTGTTCATTCTACAATGGGAAAATATGTTAAAATTTAAATACTTACAGAAAAAACATTGCTAAAATTTGACTTAGATTTTTGCTGTGGGGCCAAAGACTGGGGCTGCTTCTTTTCCTGAAGGTGGATTTTAGTGAGAAAGGAGAAAGGAGATACTGAGTGACTAAAAATGCAGAAAGAGGAGCTAAGAAGGGAAGAAGCATGGGCTTCTGATTTTAAATTGGCAGAGGGGAGGGGGGAGAATTCAAATTTCTTTACTTCACAACTTAATTTGGAACTGTCCCTAAAGCCACCATTACTCTTTTATTTTTTTAATTAAAAAAAATAAAATAAAACTTTTAAGAGGGCCTAATTTTGATTACTTTAATGCCTTCTAGGATAGTCAGCTAGGATTTCTTTTCATATGAAGACCCTTCACCGACCTGACAAGTATCTGAAATACACCAAAAGTCACACTGGACTTATGCTTATAAAAAGCCTTTTTACTTTCAGGACCTTCAAACAACCCTGTTCAACCTACTGGACCAACCACACCCACAGCCTGTGACCCCAGACTGACGTTTGATGCCATCACCACACTCCGTGGAGAAATACTTTTCTTTAAAGACAAGTATAAGAATGAATTATTCCTTCCTTTGACTTCTTTCACTGGCACAACTTAAAACTGGATTCTGATTAAGTCACATATTACACATTACTCAGCTTTTCCTTTGAATTCTATGCGTATGAATTTCATTGGAATTGATAGTGCTTTCTGGGTAACTCAAAACATCCAGGAAAAGAGGAAAAAAAGCTAAAACATTTGTAAACATTCAGATGTTTCTGATGATGTAAACAGACATGGACTCTAGCTGTTGGGAACTCTATAGCTGGGTTTACCCAACACCAAAATAGCATTCAATTCCACCCAAATTCTGTCAGGTGAATGGAAACTGTCACTTAATAAGCTGCAGGGAAAAATCATCTGACTGAATTTTTCAGTTTTCCATTGGCTATTTTGTGATTGTGTACTCACAGGCTGAGTGTACTTGTATTGCTTTCGCTAGAGTATTCTAAATATTCTCATCACATTGTAGCAACAATGATGAAAGAGACTAACAAAATAAGACTTATCGATGTGTGAGGAGGGGGCAGTGTAAAATGTAATCAAATAAGGTCACTCCTATCACCTCCTCTGAAAACTGTAACATAATCACCAGATGGACAGTATCACCATAAAGCACTGACCATATGCTGGTCACTGTACTGGAAGCATTGCCGTCACTGTATGTCACGTCCTCCCAGCAAGCTTATAGGGGCAATACCAGCCCAAGACTCACAGAAGCTGCCTGCTTAGACAGTTATGCGTGGTTTTCTCCCTTGTGTTCCATTAGGTACTTCTGGAGAAAGCATCCTCACCTACCGATGGTCGAACTCAATTTCATTTCTACCTTCTGGCCATCCCTGCCAAATGGTATACAGGCTGCTTATGAAGATTCTGACAGGGACCTAATTTTCGTATTCAAAGGTAACTGCCTAGGGTTTTCATCTTATTTTAGTTCCTCCTGAAGGGAAGGGCAGGACTTCTTTGTGGTCCCTTCCAGGTTCAAGGAGATGAGTCAAGGAGACAGTGTTACGCTGACTGGGCTTTTGTCACGAGACCTGGGTTGGGTCCCATCTCAACCACAAAATGCTGTGTGAACTTGAGCACATTGTACCCTCTTCAGGCATCAATTTTCTCATCTACAAAATGAGAACACTTTATTAGACCACCTTTAGAGTTCTTCCATGCTCATCCCAGATATATTTTTCTAAGATGCCCCAAGGCTCTAGTTTAATCTCTACATAGAAGTCACGTGAGATAAAATGTTCAAGTGCGGGGTCCTGAAAGTCAGGCTAAGAAGTTGGAAGTATTTTACAGGTGCTGGGAAATCACTAGAGCTATCATAGCTCAATGGTCTTAACTTTACCACTTTTATCTTTTCAAGACTATTTTTTTCCATTTCAATTTCGATGATGAATTTATGCAAAGATTAAGAAGTGGTGTACATTTCATAGGAATGGAAAAACTTTATCTAACATATAACCTGGATCATTGGCAGGCAACAAATACTGGGCTCTGAGTGGCTATGATATTCAGCCAGGTTATCCCAAGAATATAGCAAACTATGGCTTCCCAAGCAGTGTCCAAGCAATTGATGCAGCTGTTTCCTACGGGGGAAAAACATACTTCTTTGTAAACAACCAATTCTGGAGGTAAGATAAACTTTTTTTTCCATGAAAGA
Organism: Hippopotamus amphibius kiboko; assembly: GCF_030028045.1. Lineage (NCBI taxonomy): Eukaryota > Metazoa > Chordata > Mammalia > Artiodactyla > Hippopotamidae > Hippopotamus > Hippopotamus amphibius. Next base: position 49,521,365 of record NC_080194.1, read on the forward strand.
TTGAAATCTATATTTCTTTACCCTCTCTACAAACCATCAATGATCAGGCATCTGAAGGTTTAAAATATCTAGGTGGTCTCTGATATTCTTTTTCACAAGATGATTGATGTAGCTATGGCTTTTGAAACTTTTATTTTTATAAAGTTAAGATGGCTACACAATGGTATTGAGGATTCTGTATCCTGAAACAGCAAACTTTAGTAAAGCACTAAAGTGGGATGCAGAGAAAGAGTTAGGCTTATTTTCATTTATTCATTAAATTCTAAGAGTTAAATTCTACTACACTCAAGCAAATGTTATACAGAACTTGATTCCCAAGTTGAAATTATTATTTATATTTATTCAGATAGAGACTATAAACCAATTAAATGAGAGCCTTAGAACATATAAGCTCTTCTTTTTGAAAATAACACTTCACCAGTAATCAGAAGCCTGTTTTAGTATTAGTGCTACCCATGTATTTTAGAAATAGGCATGTACCCTTATATAGAGAAGTTGACTATTGTTAGTCCCAGTAAATAGGACATTGTGAAGAATGAATGAAAAAATATGTGTGAAGGCACTTTGTAAAGTATATACAATTTAAAGAAAACTGTTATCACTGTATTGATCTTAAAATGTGGGACAATTTTTTTTCTCACCAGTTATGATGACCAAAGTCAATCCATGGACCCAGGTTATCCCAAAAGCATAGAAAGTACCTTTCCAGGAATAGAAAGTAGAGTTGATGCAGTTTTCCAGGAGAATTGTAAGTAGAAAAAAACTTTAATAAACTTGTTCAAATTTTTTAAATAGCTCATTTGCATTTAAAAGTTATATTAGGACAGGAGTGGGGTCTTTTTAATTGAAAACATCCAAGTCTCCTGCAAGTTAATTCAATATATTATATCTTCTTTTTTTTATAGCCTTCTTCCTTTTCTTCAGTGGATCAAGATATTATGCGTTTGACCTTAATGCTCGTAGAGTTACTAGAATTGCAAGAAGCAATATATGGCTTAACTGTAGATAAAGCTGAAGCGAAATCAGATGTGTTTGCATCCATTTTCTGAATATGGAAGAGCAGTCGAATTTGCATATCTATTACGTTGTGTCCTATTTATGCTTTTCTCAACAATAAGTAATGTTGTTTGCTATCACTGTATTCATTGGACCTGTCCTCACTGAAAATATGCGGAGTATTCCACTGTTTGCAGAGGCTGATTTTGTTCTCACATATTCCGTCTCAGGTTAGTGAACCCATCACAAGGAGAAGGAGATTAAGCCTTCTTTGCCACCTCAATATTCATTATTTACTTACTTGCTTATTTGACTTCTAAAATGCCCATTTATTCATGAGTCCTTTAAATACATCTTAAGTATATCTGCTACATGTAATTTAGCACTAGATTTTGGTTAGAAGTTAAGATTATGAACAACATAAACAGTACACCTGGCTTTTACCAAAAAAGTGGTACTATTTTCCACTCTTGGAAAGAAATTTTGTTGATACTTGTTGTGGATTTATTGTGTCCCCCCGAAAAGGTACATTGAAGCCCTAACCCCAGGTACTTACAGATGTACCTTATTTGGAACTAGCATCTTTGTAGATGTAATTAGTTAACATGAGGTTATACTGGATCAGAGTAGGCCTAAAAACGGATGTTCTTGTAAGAAGAGGAGAGACATAGACACACACTAGAGAAGGCCATGTGAAGATAGAGACGGGATTGGAATGATGCATCTACATGCCAAGGATTGCCGGCAACCACCAGAGCTAGGAAGAGGCAAGGAAGGATCTTCCCTAGGACCTTCAGAGTGAAGAACATGACCCTTCTGACACCTTGATTTTGAACTTGTAGCCTGCAGACTGTGATAAAAGAAAAAAAAATTCTGTCATTTTAAGCTACCAAGTTTGTGATACTTTGTTACAGCAGCTCTAGGAAGCTGATACAGTATACCTGCATGTAAGGAAATGAATCAATACAGAAAGACAGACTTGAAACCCCAGTACAGATTATTGGCATCTTCCCAGGAGAGCAGCAAAAAGCAGGGGTACCACTTTCTCTCCTGCCTCCTCCCTGGCTGCTAGCGTCCAAGCAAATGGGATGGTTACATCTGTTGTTCCTTATTTCTTTTTCCCCCTGGGATCCTCAAGAAGACAGCCTCTACAGATAACCAGGGTTTGCTGCACAAACAGAATGGTGCTGGGCACAAATTCAATAAATCTCACTTAACTGAATTAAACTGAGCTTAGATGCATAAGTTTGTGAATGGCTCTTTTCTGTCAAGAACTTTAAGATTTGTGGGATCATAATGGCTAGTCTAGACATTAAAATCATTATAATGTTATATTTGCAATTGTTAGAATGTAATTCAATGCAGCTTATTACACAATAAAATATGTGAATTGTAAAATATATTTATCACTAGCACCTGCTTTTTTCTTTTTCTGTTAAAGTTTTTAAACCCCACAGATGATTAATTTAGTATAATTTGATACTTTATTCTGGTTCAAAATTTATCTATTAAATGGGTTCAAAATAAATATTTTAAATGACTGACTTGTATCCTACTACAATTCTTAAGATACTACCACATAGTTCATCTAAAGCATAAAAAGGATATTTCAATATATTTGCAGCCATTTTCTTTTATCAGGAATATTATAACATTGATATTAAACTTTTAGATATAGCTTCACAGGGTTATGAAATATTTTATCAATATTCAATGTCCTCAAAGATTCCCTTAAATATGTCAATACATTATTCTCAACTTATTTTACAAGATAAGAAAATAGAAACTAGTATATACTGTAATTTCATCTATTCATTTATTCAATAATTAATCACCTACCTGTTCCAGGTGCTGAGCTACGGAAAGTGAGAGAGATGTATAAGCAATTCATTGTGTTAATGTCAAAGGGCAAAAGGACCTGTAAGAACTGGATATTTCATTTTTAATAGTCAATTCCAGACTATGGCATTTTCTAAAACGTCTTATGAAATCAGTTTTTAGAGGCATGAAGATGGGAGATTCATCTCAGAACACCTGCTAGTTGTGTCAGTTATTTATGATAGATTCTTGGCCCAAGCCTCATCAGTACATTTTCAAGATAAGAACTGAGTTCATGTTATTTCTTTAACCATATTTCACAGTCATAGGAAGTGAACAGTGACACAAAGTATAGTAAATAATTTTTAAAATGAGCCCTTTTTTTAGGTTTTCTTCTTGACAACATTTGGTATTTTTTGGATGTTACGCTGAAGTTTTATGTGAATACAACAGATGTAAGAATCTAAGCTTAAAACAAAGAATGATATTACTTTCGTCTTAGGTTGAGTTTCCTCAAAAGCAAAGGCTAAGACAAGACCTTGGTGCAGTTACTTTATTCGAGACATGGTCTCAGGAAGCAAGAGTGAAGTAGCAAGCAGAGTGAAACAGAGAAAGAGGGAAAGTCAACACAAGTATGTGTTGTCGAGGTTTCTCCTTCGGGCAGCTGGGGCTCAACTCCATCAGAACCTCCTGAGAAGCTTCAGAACGCCTTTCAAGTGTTCAAATTTCTAGTGGATCCGAGGCTGGATCTGATCCAGCCTCCAATTCCCTCCTTCAACATTCATCCTTCAATTCCCTCCCACACTGGGTAGCTCTGAGGATCTGACCTGTATTCTCCATGGCAGCTCAACACCCTGGGCAGAAAGCACCCAGTTTGTGGTTAAGGTTGGACTTTGTCACAGTAAGGTGAGTTACACAAACCCGTCCACCACGGTGCAACTAAAATCAGGGGTGTGCTGAGGGGACTGTGACACAGGGCACCAGAGGCACCTCCTATAACTTTATTGTTGGGAGATTAAAATGATGTGAAATTGGAGGTGTCTTCTTCACAGAAACTAACCCAAGAAAAAAGATTTACAGATACCAACACTACAGAAATCTCAGTGGGGCAGAGATTGCTAGTTACCTGTGTCAACAAGACTCCCTGCTTCCTTTGCAGCAGTAAGACCCCAATTTCATTTGAGGCAGCAATGCATCCAGCTAAGAGACTACATTTTGTAGACTTGCTTACAGTTAGATGTCACCATGTGTTTAATTTCTTGCCAAAAAGTATAAGCAGAATATTGTATGGGCTTCTGGAAAGAGACCAGGCATTTACTTTCTCTGCCTTCCTCTTCCTACTGCCTATAATGCAAATACAATTGCAGGAGCTTGAGAAGCCACCTGGACCATGAGGCACTGGCACTGAGAGAGTGGTGTAGCAAGGTGTCTGCCACCTGCATCCCTGATAATGTGGTGTTGTCATACAAGCCTTGGACTATCAAATCTGGACTTCTCTTATGTGAGGGAGAAATAAATATTTATTAGTCATCTGTTACTTGGGAGTTTCCTATTACATTTCAACCAAATCCCATTCCAACTAATATACCACACAAAGTGTCTGGAACCTGCCCCAATTCCCTGCAGTAAATGTCATCATCCAACAAGTCCTGCCAGTGCACACATAGCTTCCAGTCAACTTTCCTCTCTCTCAATCTTAAACAGATTGCAGAGTACAACATCTCCAAGTATTTCTTTTAAAAGCTTCTAATGTCAAAAACAGACATCAAAAAAAAAAAAAAAAACTTTGAAGAAATAGAGACACTCTTGGGAACAAAAGAGAATGTCAAAGTAAATGAAAAAAATGCTTAACATTCTTTAAAAATGAGACATATTTTACATCCAAAAGAAAAAAAAATTAACAAAATACAAAAAAGTAGAAAATAAAAGGATACTCAGAGAACTAGAAAGAGCTCTTGGAAATTAAAAATATAACTGAAATAAGAAATTCAATAGATGAGCTGGAAATAAACTTGATGGAAAATAGTTAAAGATATATTGGAAACGCAGAGATTCAATCCAAGAGTTCCGATAGATATGTATTCCAGAAAGAGAAAGAGGAAACTGGGTGGAAATAAATTATCACAGAAATAATAAAGGAAAGTTTCCTTGAGTTTAATTTTTCATAATGAAAGAGCTCTCTTACTGCCAAGCAATGTTAATGCAGAAAGACTCCCACTGAGACATCATTATAAAATTTCAGAATATCTGGGTAAAGAAACTTCCAAAATTTTTCAGAAGGAAAAAGGAAAATATTAAGAATCAGAATAAAACACTTTTAGGGACTTCCCTGGTGGTCCACTGGTTAAGAATCCACCTTTCAATGCAGGATATGCTGCTTTTTTTTTTTTTTTTAAGAACTTTTATTGAGATACAGTTAACATACAATAAACTGCATATATTTAGAGTGTACAATTTGGGTTTTTTTTTTCTTATTAGTAACATATATATGGCAATCCTGATCTCCCAGGGTATGCTGCTTTGATCCCTGGTCTGGGAACTAAGAGCCCACATGCTGCAGGGCAACTAAGTCCATGCACCACAACTACTATGCCCACACACCTCAACTAGAGAGTCTGTGTGCCACAATCTACAGAGCCCACATGCTCTGGAGCCTGCAGGCCACCACTACAGAACCTACAAGCTACAATGAAGAGCCTATGTGCTCTGGAGCCCGTGCACCACGACAAAGAGCCCGTGTGCTGCAACTAAGACCTAATGCAACCAAAAATAAAATAAAGTAAATAAATAAAAATAAATAATCTTTTTTTAAATCCAAAAAAAAAAAAAGATAAAAGACTTTTCAACAAAAATACTAGATTCTAGAAAACAATGGAACAGTAACTTTGAAATTCTAAGGGAGATTTCTTTCAGCCTGATATTTCATAACCAGACACACTCTAAGTCAAGTGTGAGAATGGAATAAAGGACATTCTAGATATGAAAAGATTCAAAACATGCATTTTTCTTGTACCTTTTCTTAGCTCCTGCATCCCCATTTCCCATGGCTGTCTACACATATATTTGCTCCAGTCAGGCCAGCTTTCCTACAGCTCATTTCTGCCATGGTACCTGCTTCCTGTGGCCTCCCTCCACTTATATGCCTTTTCCTTTCCACAGTGAAAACCAAATCCTACACATTCTTCAAGAGCCAGTACAAGCTCCACCTGCACCACCTGCAGTGATCTCTCTACCTTTTGTCCCTTCTCAGTCTCTAGAACCTTCACTGTGCATTTTGCTACTTTTCTCCATTTTATCTGGCATTAGTCTCTGTATTTGTCTGAATTCTCCAACAAGATTGGAACAGTGTCTTATTCTTGCTTGCATTAATAGTAACAGGCAAATAGTAGATGCTCGGTAAACATTTAATATTTACCCAGTTAATTAGGATAACCTGATTCCTGAATCAATTGTCTTTTCATGACACCATACTTTTTTTTTTTTTTTTTTTGAGAAACAGACATGGCTTGTTTAGTAGAAGGCAGAAAGTATATGTATCAAGAGCAAGACAACAGGTGAAATCATATTCTTCAGAAGAAGCAAAAAATTACAATTTTGCAAACATAGCAGGTGATTTCAACAAAAGAAAAAAATGTTTTACAAAGAAAATTATCTTTTTATACAAATACTGTGGGCTTTCATTCACAAGAAAATTATTTCATAAACTCTCAAGAATTTATGGATAGGAAAACCTTCAACTTTGAAAGGACAAAAGAAACTTGGTGGCTGACTTTATTTTATTTTAAATTCAATAATGAACAGTGACTGTTTACTAAACAATTGCAGATCATGATTGCCAAATCAAGTCAACCTAGGGGAAAAAAAAGCACACCATGACACACTCCATGGCAAATATCCTTTTCTGTTTTTAATTAAAGGATAATACAAGCCAATTCATGCCACGTCTCGCTATTATTTTCTAAATTCTATGCAAACAGAACGAGGCTTCAACTGAAGAGAGAGGAATGAAGAGCCTTCTTCTACTTTTGGTCTTTGTAACATTTTCTTCCGCATTTCCTGCAGACCGAAAGATGGAAAATGAAGAAAACACACAACTGGCTCAGGTACTGTCTCAATAAATGTTATTAACGATTATCAGTAAAAAAAATTCATTTTACTGACTGTCTTGGGACCTAAAAAGACAGCTAGCTCTTACCGAAGACTCCTGAACTTTCTTGTGAGGAGCTGCTTCCCCTTCCCTTGGCTCTAAGGACATCGAGGAACTTTGAGAGGTAGAGAGTGGGAGTGGGGTGGGGGAGAGGCAGGATTTGCTACAACTGTAAGCAATGTTTACAAGTGAGGAGACAGTGAGAGGAGAAAGGGTCAGCCCTGCAAGAATGGAGATCTCCGTAGAAGCATCTGAAGACCAACCAGGAGGACCCAACTGCAGTTTGGAGCCTCTTATCCCTATACGTATGAAAAACACATTAAAAATTAATCCAATTTGCCATGTTTGGTGAAATTATTTAAATTCGCAAAATGAATAATCACATCTCCTCTAGAAATAGTTTTAAGGAAACACCAAAATGAAAGTAACAGCAAAAATATGTAAGACACAAGATCATTAACACGTAAAAGAAGCTTGTTTCTCTTCTGTGGAAGGTTGGAGTTTCATGGGCTGTATGGGTTTAGACAGTCTGGCCACACATAGCTCAATGAGTTTTTGAAAATTGAAAAAACAGAGTGACTCTTTTCTTTCCTCTTTGTTTTCTTCCTCTCTTGTTTCTTCCTTTGCTCCTTCCTTTCCCTTTTTACTTATTTCCTTTTCCCCTCCTACTACCAAAAAGGATTTCAGAAAATTTTGTTTTATCCTGAGATGGAGATCTGCTCTCCTGGAGTCTGTGTTTTTTCTTTTGTCTTTTTGGTCAGGCGTATCTCAACCAGTTCTACTCTCTTGAAATAGAAGGGAGTCATCTTGTTCAAAGCAAGAACAGAAGTCTCATAGATGGCAAAATTCGTGAAATGCAAGCATTTTTTGGGTTGACAGTGACTGGAAAACTGGACGCAAACACTCTTGAGATCATGAAGAGACCCAGGTGTGGGGTGCCTGATGTGGGTCACTACGGCTACACTCTTCCTGGGTGGAAGAAATACAACCTCACATACAGGTAATGCTTCTGCCCCTAATCTAAAGGAACATAAAAATAATCTCCCAGGAACAAAAACAACAATAGTTTATTTTATTGAGTGCTTCCTGTGTACAGGGCACTTGATAGATTTTATTTATTCCATCCTCCCAAGAAATTTGTGACATAGACAACACTGCTATTGCCACCTTAAACACAGAGAAACAAAGGCTTATTTACACAGCTGTGTCTGGGTTACACAGTTCTTCTCAGCAGACTGACTCTGGCAGATATGCTCTAACCTCTAGCCTCTCTGCCACTTCCGTGAAAGCTCAGGACCAGGAGCACTGCAGTCTGATTGCAGATGCTTAAAGGTACACATGAAGTGTGCTCAAAGGAAAGTGGGGAGACCCTGGAGCACAAGCAGCTCATGTTAAAGGCATGTGTGAGTCAGACTGTCACATCTCAGGTGGACCCCAGACATCTCAAGGAAAGGGACCTGGCTTACTGGCAGAAAGTCGATGAAGTGTGCCCGTGACCTGAGATAGAGGCAGTGACCATGACCACTGCTCTAGAGCCCTCCTGGCTGGCCCTAAATAGACTTTTGATAGTTCTTCCATCATCTTATTGAGCCTTAGGGATTGAGATAAAAATAGGTTTATCAAGATAGGGACTATAAACAAAAGGAAGATATTTTCCTGAGTAACAACCTCTCCATGGTTCTCAAGTGAGACTCTTAATATAGGGCACATACATAAGACTGATTTCCACAAGCCGTTTGAGAAAATAAATCTCAATTCTTTTTAGAAGATATTTATAACACAGTCATATACACAGCAAACACATACATGAGATTAATGATCTCCCACTTAAGATGTGATCTTAGAGAGGCTATTTAACCTCTTTGAGCCTCATTTGTTAAAGTGTGACAATACTACCTGATGAATAGGGCAGATGAAAGATTGAATTCTATAGCATACATAAAAGTACCTTATTTAAATAGTAAAGTATTGTACAAATGTAGCAATAGCACCATACCAAAAGTTATTGCAGCATATGATTGATTAGATTGAAATCATTTTCTTTTTGTAGTATGTGTGTTTACATGCATGTATAACTGCCAATTGATATATTTTTGTTAATTTTTAAGAATCGTAAACTACACTCCAGATATGGCGCGAGCCGATGTGGATGAGGCTATCCAAAAAGGTTTAGAAGTGTGGAGCAAAGTCACTCCGCTAATATTCACCCAGATTTCCAAAGGGATTGCAGACATCATGATTGCCTTTAGAACCCGAGGTAAGGTTTTCAGTAGAGAAAAAAACATGGCTAGTTTCATCTCAGGAGCTTTGAAGACACTGATCTTTTCTCCCCCCTTGAATTGTGTCTCAGTCCACAGTTGGTGTCCCCGTTATTTTGATGGCCCCTTGGGAGTCCTCGGCCATGCCTTTCCTCCTGGTCTGGGTCTGGGTGGAGACACTCACTTTGATGAAGACGAAAACTGGACCAAGGATGGAGCAGGTGAGCCCCATTTTCTTTATGAACAAAATGTTACTATTCATACAAATCCCTAAAAGGAATAGCTTTGCCATTAGTTGCTGTTTACTTCCCAATTTCCCTATGAGTTTTCATATTCCAGATGACACTGATGAAAGTGTTCAATGTCTATTCAGACAATTGTGCTTGTACAGTTCCAGGGCTTCATCCACACAACACCCTCATAAAGTTGCTCATTCTGTTATCATCAGAGCATTTTTCTTACTTATATGCTCATTCATACACAAAGGGCCACTGTGTGCCTGGAACCGTGTAAGGTGTTGTACAGACCACAAAGCTGTACTAGAAAAGTTTCAGCCCTTCACAGGTTCGTGATCTTGTGTGATGTATGAGGCCCACTCACCACCTTACAAGGCAGAATGTGCTGCCTCTTATACCAATGGCAGAAGTCATCTTTGGCTTGAGGGTTGAAAGACACCACTGGGGAGGAGGTCATTCTGAGTCAGTGATTGAAGGATGCTGTGTGGGTTCATGGCCCATAGGAAGTCTGTTTATACACGTGAACCTCCTCTTCTAACTCTTGCCTGTCTGCCAAGGAATTAGACCCCGGTCTTTATATTTGACTTATTTCTTCAGACCAAATAGGTTGATTTTATTTCTCTTAACAGGCCTCCCTGGCACTAAAATAAGAAATATTTTATTACTTTTCAAACAAAAAACAAAACTTTACTGTAGTAAAAATATGTGCCTCAAATGAAGGAGCAGGTTGAGTAGACCCTCAGGTTCTCCCACTCTTTTTTTCTATCATTGAGCACAGTCATCTTGGGTCTAGTGTCTGGTTTCCTGGGTCCCAGGAAAGCGGAGGCTGTGTCTCTCTGGTGGGCAGTATGCAAGGCCACAATTCAGTCTCGAGCATGTAATTCCAGACAGTCTGTGGGTCAGTTTTACAGTTTCTGTGAAACTGAAAGCCAGTGACTCAAAATGATGCACGGCCACTCCTTGCTAATCTGAGCATGTGATGTAATTGTTCTCCCAAGCGCTAGGAAACAAGGAGGGTAAAGAACTCAGTGCTGGCTGGACTTCAGACACCAGGGGAAGTCTGGGATTAGTTGATGCCACCGCCACATGAGTTAACATCACAGACAAGAAAATGAAAGAGGTACCGTGACACCATGATCCAAAACACAGAGGAGTTGAATGGACCATGTCTGTATCTCCTGCTGAGACATGTCCCAGTATTTCTCTGGATTTGGCCTACGGACAGTGTGGATATGCCCAATCAGGCAGTTATAGGAAGTACCCTAGTGCTCACTGAAGTCAGAATGACTCCCCTTGTTCAGCCAGGCTTTACCTCCATATCTAAAGGTAGAGATTAGTCTAAGGTTTCATTGTCATTTTATCCCTGTTAATTCCAATGCTTAGCAGTAAAATTACTATTATTCGTACTGCAACAGGCCCCTTGCCAAAGGGTATGTGTGGGGTGGATTATGAAAAAGTCCAAAGGGTTCTGGGCCTCAAGCTGGCAAAACTTGCTTGAGCAAAGTAGAGGACAAATACAGCCCTTCACTAAGTTCTGGGTGGATAGCCAGGCAACAATACTAAAGTGGGTTGTCTTCTAACTGCTTTACTACATTTCTTCAGGGTTGAAATTATTTGCCCTGGGGGACACCCAATCATATAACTCTTAGCTCACTGACATAGAAGGGAAAACATCTTCCTGTTCTCTAATAAAAACGTAAAATCTCATGCATCTGTAACTTCCATCAGATTTTTAAATAGAAAATTTGGCAATAATGTGTAACATATGATTACCTTCTTTACATATATGTAGGTTCTCTCTGTAGAAAGGGCACAGAAGTCTTAGCGTAACTACCTTAAGAGCAATAGACAACAATTATCTGCTAATCCCACTGCTTCCTAAAGGGAGGACAGTCACTGCATGGTGATGTCAGAGAAATTTCAGCACATAGAGAGGTTTTCCTGAGACGCTCTCAAAGTGAGGCCAGAGTCAAGCCTGTATGTGAATGTAAATGTTCTACGCACACATGTGCACTAAGCAACTGAAACAACTGAGACCACTATGGATGCAGTGTTGGGATGGAGAAGAGTGATGGTCTGTGGCTTGGCTGAACTTACTTGCAGGAAGATGACACAAGTTATCTGTAGAAAAGGTGAAACACCCTGCAAAGCCCCTGCCCTTAGCAAACATTCAGAAAGTGTTTGCCACTGATGATTATGTTGGTGATTATTAGTATTAATACTAATGATGATAATTAGAGTGATTTCTAGGAGAAGAAAAAAATATTCACAAAGGCCCTGATGTCTAACACACAAACTTATCTATTTAGTCACATCTCCAAGAAGGCAGAGATGTTATCTATTTTTATACAGTATCATATGGCCTGTAATATTGTCAGCACATGAGAGATGCTCTACAAATATTTGATAAATGACGTCATTCAACAATCCTTTACTCAGCATCTACTCTGACCCACGCTCTGTGAGAGAAATGGAATATACAATAGTGTACAAGACAGAGACCCTGCCCTCCAGGGGTTTACAGTCTAGAAGGCACACACTATCAAATGGCAATTAAAATTAGTATGAGCAACACTAGGGTAAAGGGAATTATGGCAATGTATAGGAGCACATAAAAGACATTCCAACCCATATACAGAGGTCAGGGAGGAAGTGATGCCAAACCTGAGACTTAAAGGCTCTGTGGGACCTCTGAAGGCAAAGTGGAGTAAAGCGTTCTAGACAGAATAACAAAACCAACTCAAGTACTAGAATTGTGGTGAAAGAGAAGGCTAAAATGGTGAATAACATTCAAGTTTGGACTTTTAGATGACCTGAGCTTGGATTATCTTCTTAAAGAGTCACTTGTCCCATCCCTCTCCAAAAGCACATGCAGTAATATTGCCAGCCAGACAAGGGGCAGCAACAAGAGACAGACTGAAAAGCATGAAAGTCCACAGAAAAATTCTTTGCCATTCCATGTTTGTTTTGTGCAAACATCACTGAACGAGGCTCCATCACAAAAGGCTCAGCTTTTTCCTTAGTGTCCATAGGCTTAGTTGCAAGTCCAAGGACAGTCTTTTATGTACTTAGAACCTAACAGACTGTGAGAGAGACAGAGAAATAAAAAGGCAATTCCAACCATGCATGGTAAAGCCTCTGGTGTGGTTAAGTACAGAGTACTATGATCTTGTATAGGAGGCACATCTAACCATTCTTTCATCCAAATAAAAACTTGGATATCCAGCAACCATTACTAAGCAGTTTATCAGTTACCAGGAATAAAAGATGATTAAGACATGGTCCCTGTACTGAAAGGGTGCACAGCTTGATGAAAGAAATAAACAATGCAGTACTTACCTGCAAAGACAGAATTAAGCACTGAGTCTATGGAAGCCATGAGAGGTGCAATAAAGTCAGCCTGGATAGGAGCTGAGGGATAAGAGAAGCCTCATGAAAGAGATGACTCTGGAGGGGATTCCTGAAGAGTAGTAGGATAGCTAGGTGAAAGGAGGGTGAGAGAGGTAAGGCTCTGGGAGAAGAGATGGAGATGTGGAGACACAGAGATTAGAAAGAACATGGCATAGATGAGAAGCCCAAATGATACAATATAGCTAGCTCATGGAATATGAAAATAAAATATGAGACTGGGAAAAAAAGCAGCCACTAGATCATGGAAGGCCATGTTTAGGTATTTGGACTTGATCTACAGCCAATGGAGAACCTCTGAAGAATATAGGCAGGAGAAACATGATCACTTACAGCAGCCTAACAACAACTAAAAACTGGTGGCTTCTATTTTTTATTACTACTGTCCTTTTCTGAGACACCTGTTTCCTGCCATCTACTTACCCTGGGTTACATTTCTTCATGATGTGACTAATACCAATTATCAGTATTGAAATATTTCCCAGATAAATGATGGTGCATATGTTATAAGAATTATCTGCTGTTTGGCAAGTCTTTTCTTCATTCCCCCTGGTTACTTCCTAATCTCAGATGCAATCATTCTTCTTCTGATTGACTAATGTTGTACTCATGTTCTCCCTGTTTTTGTTAAGGGTTCAGCTTATTTCTTGTGGCTGCTCATGAATTTGGCCATTCACTTGGGCTCTCTCACTCCAATGATCAAACAGCTTTGATGTTCCCAAATTATGTTTCCCTGGATCCTACCAAATACCCACTTTCTCAGGACGATATCAATGGAATCCAATCCATCTATGGTGAGCAACAAATCTGAATACATGTGAACTGAATTGAAAGCTTTCCAGGAAGGAAGTTGAGAAAATCACATCTTGAAATATTATCATGAAGAAAATATTCTCTTGGGTAAGATCCTTCTGTAGGTATTTCCACATGCCTTCTTTATTCACTGAGGTGTTTCTTTTCTCATCAAAGGAGGTCCACCGAAGGCAACTGCTAAGCCAAAGGAGCCCACTGTACCCCGTGCCTGTGACCCTGATTTGACTTTTGATGCTATCACCACTTTCCGCAGAGAAGTAATGTTCTTTAAAGGCAGGTAAACCCATTCCCTTAAACACCTCAACTTCCTATGAAGATTCTTCTTTTCAAGAGATTTGGGGATAAGAGAGTTGTGGGGATAGTGAGAATGTGTGCCATTACTTTCCGTTTTATAACCGCCCATACTGTTTGAATGTTTTAGTCTGTGCACACATCTCTTACTTGTTCCATAAATTAATTTTTAAATGTTTTTAAGCAAATTTTTATTCTTATTTATTTTTTTAAAATGAGTCTTTATTTTTTAATTAATTAATTATTTTTTGGCTGTGTTGGGTCTTTGTTGCTGCGTGTGGGCTTTCTCCAGTGATGGCAACGGGGGGCTACCCTTCTTTGCAGTGCATGGGCTTCTCATTGCAGTGGCTTCTCTTGTTGCAAAGCACAGGCTCTAGGTGCACGGGCTTCAGTAGTTGTGGCACATGGACTCAGTAGTTGTGGCGCACGGGCTTAGTTGCTCCGAGGCATGTGGGATCTTCCCGGACCAGGGCTCAAACCCATGTCCTCTGCATTGGCAGGCAGATTCTTAACCACTGTGCCACCAGGGAAGTCTCTAAGCAAATTTTTTAATTGCCATTAAAGCAGAGTCTACCTTCAGTGACTTCTTAGCTAAAATAATACATCAATCCCAACGGTGCTGGCTTACACCATTTCAGGATCAAATTATTAAATTTTCAAGAATTTTGTAAACTAGTTCGTATCTCTTTGGTAGCTTGAAACTGGCCATGGTTGGAGTATTTACACCCTGGAAATCATCAAATGATTTAACATTAGGTCTTTTACCTACCTGGAGAGCCGGTTGTTAAATACGCATCAACAGACCATTCCTTAAAGTTGGATCAACAAAGCGTTAGCTGTGATAGGAAATCTCTTCTCTCACTATGTATAATTTACTGCACTTAACTTGCAACATGGTGTGTCAGTTGTGTATACCATGACCGTATTTTCAGTACAAGGTATCAGGACATACACCATCTGACAAGGACACAGGGGCAAAAGGAAAAAATATCTGAAATCAGACTCCTTCCACCCATAACTATGCAGCGCTGTAACGGCATGCTGTCACTACCATGCTCCTAATAGCCGAGGCTGAGAGACCACTTGTCAGGGGTGGGTTGCCAGCATGGGAAGGAAAATGGACTGTAAGGACTTTTCAAGTCTTGTTCATAGGCTCACAACTTTATAGCCAGAAGGGAAACCTGAGGAAATATTTAGTCATGCCAATAATGACATTTCTTCATTCTAGCCAACATCAGCACCAGAACATTCTTCTTTGAATACTTGCTGTTGACTTAGTTGGGAATTTCTGCTTTGGCAAAATGAGGTGATTGAGCACACCGAGAACTATTTATGAGATTTCCATGGATAGCTTGCTACTCTAAGTACCCAAAAGAGTGGGCACAAAAGCATGTCCTGACCTGGGTAGTCCAAAGGGTAGAACTGATCTCATAACCACCTAAATTTGCTGAGCAAAATTGTGTTAATGCTATACATCGTTTGAGGAAAATATCAACCAATTAGATAAGGGACAAGTCTAAATTTGTTGTGTTTTCATTGAAATAGATGTATATAGACTGTATATAAAGTATGGTTTTCTAACACAGGCATGTATGGAGGATCTATTATGATATCACTGATGTTGAATTTGAATTAATCTCTTCATTCTGGCCATCTCTGCCCCCTGATATTCAAGCTGCATATGAGAACCCCAAAGACAAGATTCTGGTTTTTAAAGGTAATTTCGCCCATCATTATTCCTCTTCTCCCTCTGGATGCCTGAACTGGTCAGTGGTTATTTTAGTGCAAGGAATATAGTCTTCATGCACAAGCCAAATAGACCGAGATTCTGCCCTGACTTTAGGTTCCTATCATAAAGAATAACTGTCCAAGGATTCTCTGTGGTTGTGAAGAGAAACACCATCCCTACTGCACAGGAGATAAGAAAACTGTATGACAAAAACTGAAAAGTCTTTTTTCTGCCAAATAAAGGTAACCCATCTCTCTTCTATAGTCCCTTTTTACTGGGGTTGCTAGATGTGGCAAATAAAAATACAAGATGCTTTGAATTTCAGACAAACAACAAATAATTTTTTAGTATAAGTATGTCCCTTGAAATATTTTGGATGTACTTTATACCAAAAATTAGTCATTGTTTATTTGAAATTCAGTTTCAATTGTTATATTCAAATTAGCAACCCTACTTTTTTTTTTTTTTTTTTTTTTATTTTATTTTATTTTTTTGGGGGGTACACCAGGTAGCAACCCTACTTTTTATATGGATTTCACCAGATTACTTGCCTTTGAGAACACTTGCATGCTGAATTTAGGAGAACACATCTAAATATACTTGACGGTTTTGTCAGAGTCAGAAAAGAATCAATACGATGAACTCAATTGACATGGATATACACACTATTAACTATAGGTATATCTTATTTGTGTAGTGTTAATGATGTAAGTAGCTAAAGAGAGTGTTAAGAATAATGGAGAAATAAGACTACTAAATCTCTAAGCATTGAACCTGAAAGGAACTAGGCATCTAATTATTTTCAAACTTCTTAAGACAGCTAGTTCTCCCTTTAGGAAATAAATCAGAAGATAATCACTTTTTCTCTTCCTAGATGACAATTTCTGGATAATCAGAGGGTATGCTGTCTTGCCAAATTATCCCAAATCCATCCACACACTTGGCTTTCCAAGACAGGTGAAGAAAATTGACGCAGCAGTCTGTGACCGCAACACAAGAAAAACCTACTTCTTTGTGGGCATTTGGTGTTGGAGGTAAGTTTAAAGGCAATTGACGCATCTTTTTATTCTGGAGAAAAATATTCAGATAGCATCACTTTAACACGGGCAAAAATGAAACTAACCTACAGTCTTCCTAAAGTGTTATGTTGAAGGCAATCTCAGGTGGATGGCATTCACCAAACAAAAGAATGTTTCAATCAGTTCAAAGGTCTTTCTCCAAGTTAAAAAAAATAAAGATAAAATAACAAAGCTGGTAATGCCAACCAAACTGCCAATGACAAACATATCCAGTCAAAATCTTTGAAATTCCAGGATGAGGTCTTATTTTGATTTAACAGTTCCTCACAATAGCATCAATCCCACAAATTATGTGGCTTTTTTCCCTCATAATTCCTTGTTTTCAAGACACCATAAGTGATTTAACCAAACATAATCTTTGCCAGATTTTTTTTATTACTGATCCAACTTGTTTTCTTCGAGTAGGACAATTTTTTTTCTACATCCTTGCTTGACTCCAACTTGGGCATTAAAAAGTAAGCCCCACCCCCTGCCCCAAACAAAGATCCCATGAAAACCTTTCAAATCCATGTCTCCAGGTACGATGAAGTTACCCAAACCATGGACAAAGGGTATCCACGGAGGGTGGTAAAATATTTTCCAGGAATCAGTCTCCGAGTGGATGCTGCTTTCCAACATAAAGGTAAGCATCAGTGCATGGCTATTAGGATACTTGGAAGACTTTGCTGATGGTGAAAGAAGACAGCATGAAAACTTAAATATTTCCATTTTAATGTCATTCTATCACTCCTGAGTACGTGTAAATAATAATAAACTTTAATCTGAGGGCCTTATCAAAAACTGTAATAAGTCCTGAATTATATTCTCTGTTTTACTATTTCAAAACTGCAATAAGTACCAAAATTAATTATCATTGATCCAAGATACATAATAAAGATACCCTCTGAAGAGTTTTAAGTGTGAAAAATGACTAAGCATGTGAACTGAACAGTGATTCTCAATCTTAATGTACATAGTTTAATATACCCAGCTTGGGATTTGTGTATGAAACTCCAAGTTCCTTAGAGTTTCTGAGGCAGTGGGATTGTGAGTAAGATCCAGGAATCTACAGTTTTAAAGGAGCCTCAGGCAACTTAATGCATCAGTTAGGCTACTACATTTCAAAGGCAACAAACCAGACCATGGAGTAAGCTGGAGTCTAAAAATGTTTTTGAGTAACGCCATCTTTTATTCTAGTGAAATCTAACACAGAACCTCAAAACCGAAAACAGTTAAACAAGAGCAATGCTAGGAAAATGAGGATGTAGGGACCATGGCCATTCTCACAGGGGCCTCTTTCTCTCCCTCAGTGACACTTCTTTGAAACCTAATTTGAGAACCTCTCGCATAAACCACAGTCTGACGAGAAAGGAATGAACCCCTTGAAATTCGTATTTCATACCTGGGCTTTTTCCTCGGGGAAATAAAACTAATAATATTTTTCATATGACTGAGCAAAGTAAAAAGTATCTACACAGTTTATATAGTCACACATCTTTCCTCCTCATAGAATGCTCAGTTATTTTATTCTATACTCATAAAATTAAAAGGTGTGGAACCACTGTATGGTGGTGCAAGATAACTAACCATGATTCTCTCTCTCTCCAGGATTCTTCTATTTCTCCCGTAGATCAAAGCAATTTGAATATGACCCTAAGGCAAAGAACGTTACCCGAATAATGAAAACCAATACTTGGTTTCAATGTAGAGAACCATTCAACTCATCAGCTGATTTTACTGTCAGGGAGGAAGACGTACATTCCGGAGGAGCGGAGATGTCTTATCATAAGAATTTAAACTTGCTTATTTTCAGTGTTGTGCACGTGCTGGAAAAAAGTTACAGTTATCAATAAATTCATAGACCTACAATAAACCTCAAGGGGTCTTTTAATGTGAACTCTGCTTCCAAGCAGAAGAGAACTGTTCTTTAACATCAAGTCCCCGGTCCTAGTTCCAAATATCTGTCGAATGAAGAGTCAAACAGCTCTTTTAGCTGCCTGATCCTTTTTACAGGAAGTATAAACACAACTCTCACAGGACTTTAAACCTATTTTATGCTTTGCAGACTTGAAGAAGTAAGCCATGTGTCTTATAATAACAAGCTACTAAAGGCATTTATTAAACCAACCTTCAGCATTCTCTTTTGTCTGGACCTTTGGAGTCGGAGAGGCTGGATAAACGGCATTCCTTATCCCTACCCGTGTTCTGAACCCACTGAGAAATAACATACAGTTGAGAGAGTAAAATACCACCTTCACTATTGAAAAGCTTGTACTGGAGAATGTATCTGGGGACAAGCAAGTTTCCTAATGTCAAATTCTAGACTGAGCCATACTTACTCATAAGTCATGGAAAGAACTGGAAAGCACAATGCCTCCCCAACAAAAAGGGAGCTGCCTACAGACTGCACGGAGCCCAAAGAGAAAGAAACAGGGATGGAGCTACATGTGCCTAGTTTCTGCTCCCAAATTCACCAATCAAATAAGTTATTCCACCTCCCAAAGAGAGGAGTGAGAGCCTAGAGACATGTAGGAAGTGTTACACTAAAGATGATCCCCCAACAATTAAGAAACTAGCAGAAGCAGGAAAGCAGTGTTCCCGGCAGCCCCCCTCCCCCAACCCTCAACATAGACCAGTGCGTTGAACCGTTCCTCAGCAAGTTTAAAAGCAAGTTTTGTGCACATTGATCTCACAAACGAGAAACGAAGAGATTTCCTGTGCTTCCTGTGTATACGGGTCACCTGGGCTTAAACCTATTGGTGGAAAGTTCCTGTCCTCTTTGTATGTATCTGTTGTATGTTTAGAAACCCAACCGTGTATCTGTTGGTTAAGTTTTACCTTTACATCCTCAAAATTAAATTCTTAGCAAAGCTCTACGTGAATTTTCTACCCAAAAGATGGGAGGTTGTCAGCTGAACTTGATCCTGATTAGGTGATAGATTGAGTAGGTGTCAAATGATAGAAAATAAGCACAGAAAATCTTGGGAATTCCTACAGCTAGTTCTCCAACTCACACATTTTTTTCCTTGAGTTAAGTATTACCAGATTCTTAAAAGAAAGGGATATAGAAAAGAGTGATTACATGTTTGAAAGAGAAAGTAAATCTTAAGACGTACAGCCTAATACATAGCATGTAGGAGGTAGTAGGTTAGTCTTTGAAAAAAAAAATTGTGCTGAAATAATCAAATACCCAAACATGTTTAAAAAAAGAAAAACAAAATACGTCAATTCTTAACTCACATTGTTCACAAAAATTAACTAAAAATGGGCATAGCCCTCTAAATAGAGCTAAAATTTTAAGCTTCTAGAAGAAAATATTTTTTTAATGTTGTGGCCTTAGATTAAGCAAAGATTTTTAGAAAGGACACAAAAAGTATAAACCATAAAAGAAAAAAATTTATGAATTAAGCTTCATCAACATTTAAAAACTTTGCTTTTCAAAAAATAAAGAAAAACCAAACATTGGGAGAAAATATTTTCAAAACATATATCTGATAAAGTATTTCTAGCCTGAATATATAAAGAATTCTTATAACTCAAAAATAAGAAGACAAACAGCTCTTTTTTAAATGGCTAAAATATTTGCTGTGTGAGTGGCAAATAAACACATGAAAAGGTATTCAGCATCTTAACCATTAGGAAAATGCTAATTAAAACCACAGTGGGTTTGGGAGGGGGCAGGGGGTGAAGGGGAAGCTGAGAAGAAGGGAGAGAGTAGCACAGACATATATATACTACCAACTGTAGAATAGATAGTAAGTGGGAAGTTGTTGTATAACAAAGGGAGTCCAACTCGAGGATGGAAGATGCCTTAGAGGACTGGGATGGGGAGGGTGGGGGGGACTCGAGGGGGGGAGTCAAGGAAGGGAGGGAATACAGGGATATGTGTATAAAAACAAATGATTGAACTTGGTGTACCCCCCAAAAAATAATAAATAAAATTAATTTAAAAAATTTAAAAAAA
This sequence comes from Hippopotamus amphibius kiboko, assembly GCF_030028045.1. Classification (NCBI taxonomy): domain Eukaryota; kingdom Metazoa; phylum Chordata; class Mammalia; order Artiodactyla; family Hippopotamidae; genus Hippopotamus; species Hippopotamus amphibius. The sequence goes on from NC_080194.1 coordinate 49,542,083, forward strand.
ACAAGAGTTTTATGCACAAAAATGTTCATTTTAGCTTTATTTTTTAGCAGTGCAAAACAAGGTACACTATTGTAAAAGATTTTAATAAATTATGCTACCCAATCAAAAAAAAAAAAAAAACCCACAGTGGGATATTACTACATACCCATCAGAACGGTTAAAATTTAAAAGACTGAAAATACCAAATGTTGATGAGATATAGAGTAACTGGAACTCTCTTAGAGTGTTGGTGAGAATGGAAAATGATGCAACCATTTTGGAAAATAGTCTGGCTGTTTCCTACACAGTTAAACATATACATGTCATGTGACCCAATGACCTCACTCCTAAGTCTGTATCCAAGAAAAATGAAAACATGCTCATATGATTGGTTGCACATAAATGTTCATGATAGCTTTATTTATGATATCTAAAACCTGGAAGCAATCCAAATGTCTATCAGTTGGTAAACGAATAAACAAACTGTGGTACACCCAGTGGAAAACTACTCAGCAATAAAAAGCAGCAAATGAATGGCACATGAAACAATATGGATGTCTCACAAGCATTATGGTAAATGAAAGGAGACAGACGCAAAAGACCACATATCATCTGATTTCATTCACGTGAAAAATGAGACAAGGCGAAACTATAACGATAGAACACAGATGGCTGGTTGCCAGGGGCCTGACGTGGAGGAAGGGATTGACTACAAAGGAACGTGTGTGATGGAAATGGTCAATATCACAATTATGGTGGTGGTGGCACTACTGAATATATTTTTTTAAGACTGTACACCTAAAATTAGTGAGTTTTATTATATGTTAATTCTATTTTGATGTCGCTTATTAGAAACAGTAGTGCAGCTTAGTACTTAACATGAAATAGATTTTCAAATGTTGATCAGGCTTGTTTTGTTTCCTTATATCTATTCACAGTTCTGTGGCATAAATACCTGTGATATTTGGAGAGCATCTGAAATTGCACTCAGATTTGCCTATGGGTGGTTACTTTCTCCTTGATTTTCAAGAAAAAAATTGATTCAACTATAAAAATAATCCTCTTTTCAACCCAGTAGAGTATCTTAAAACAGTTTTCCAAGGACTCTATGTTGACTATTAGAGCTGTATTAAAGATTTATAAGTATAACCCAGAAGTCAGGTGATATCACTCATCCTTTGATACATAAATGAACTTGACTTCGAAAAGCCTATGGAGTTTTCAAAGGTCCTCCACCAAGCAACTGGCAAAAAGCATTCTTATTCTTAATGGCCTTTAGCCAACCCACCCCCCAGTCATCTCACCAGTCACTTTTTGCCTGGACTCCACCCTCCTGCTGGTCTGTCTGACCTTCTCCCTGCTTTGCCCTCTACAAGGAACCCAAGTTCCTCCTTATTTAATTATTTTTCTTTTTACGCATAAAGCAGTTAAGTTGTAACTTTGTTTATTGTCTCTTGAACATGCCATCGGGGCCTCCCTTTTCTTTGAAAAGCAGCTTAGTTTTTCTCCTAGAGAAGAGTACCAAAATACACTTTGACCTTGCTTCATAAAGAAGATGTTTTAGTTTCCCTTTGCTAGCTTGGAGGCTGGGGAAGAGTATGGACTCGGGGGCCAGACTGCTTAGGCTTGAATTTGTGAAAGGAAGATAATATGAGACCCAGACTCTGAACAACTAGTCACATACAAGCACGTAGATTCAGCATAGTGTCTGATGAGTGAGAGCCATTGTTATTGTAATTAGGTAAGTTAAACAGTTTATCCAAAAGTAAGTTAAACAATCTAGCCAAAAGTGCAAACAGCTGGAAAAACTAGAAGCCTGCTGTACCATACACATACTGGGAACAAATTCACTGCAACAGCAAACTTTGCTCCGGTTTGCTGTGTCCTTTCTGGTTTTCTCAAGGACCTGTGATGGGGTCTTGAAAGAAAGAAACAGCTTTAAAAACAAGCATGAACAAGACTATGTGAACAAATAGTCATTCACGTTGGAGATTTGAGCAGCTGAGATGGAACAAAAAAAAATTCACACACAGAGAATGTATTGAATTCTTCTTGACTCAGGACAGAGAAATTCATCACAACCTTTCTATTATGCCTCATGGAGGGACTCTCCTGAGACTCACGCCTGAATTAATCATTTGTCCCAGAGGAAAATATGATGATTTGTTGTTTGGTCTTGAAATTATTTCGAACACATGACATATGTTTAGGCTTGAAATGCAGCCCCTTGTTTGTCTTCACGCATAGAGAATCTTAAAAAGGAAGATCAGTACCTAAAAAAATCTTCAACATACTTAAATTGGTCATAAAATCATAAGTTTTGGGTCTTTATTCACTCACTACTCAATACCACCATCTATTCAAAGTTTCCATGTGAAGATAAAAATCCACTTTGAATTACTTAGAGTTAGAATTTGATCTCTAAGAACATCAAGAAAATATAAACAAGACAGTCAACAGTGAATTTAAGACCTCCTTACACTGGTAAGTTTCCAGAACAGAGAATTGTTTCCGTCTGACTACTATTTATGCTTTCATGCAGTATTTATTGCTTAATTGACCATAAAGCCAGGTTTGGTTTTAATCTTGAGATGTGACAAAGTAATGATTTTTGTCCATTTTTTATGAATTATAGTGCTCAATTTTACTAATAAGAAGTAGAAGCATTTATTTTCAAAGTCATTTTATTTTTTTTGATACACTGCATTTACAATTTCAGGTTTCATGAACTATTTTTAAAACTTAGAAGCAAAAAGAACCAAATAGGAAGCATTTCAAATGACAAATTCATGAAGATGAAATGGAAACTAAATGAGTGTAAAAGCCTCAGGAAATATGATCCTAGGGATGTGAAGGAACCACATGTGAAAATGCATCAAAACTTACAAGGTTCTTCACATCAGCACGATCTTCTCGGGAGTCTTGTGTTAGAAGCTCTGCTCTGATGGATTTCATCTCGGATGGCATATTGTTACTTTTCACATAACAGTTACCTCGGTATTACAATTGTAAATCAGTCTCAGTTATTCAATATATGTTTATCTACTGCCAGTATAAGTCAGATGCGCAGTCTATTGAGGCACATTCTTTCATTCACCAAATATTTACTGAGTGCCTGCTCTGTGCCAGGCACTGTTTTAGGAGCTGGGGATATACACAGTAGTGAACAAAGCAACAAAGCCCCTGCATTCGTGGACTGTATTCCAGTCAAAGTAGAGACATTAAAAATAGGCAAAAAAGTGTACATATGTCAAGGATGATAAATGCTCTGAGGAAAGGTAGAGAGCAGATTGTGCGGGTGCTGGGCCTGCTTGCCTTGGAGTTGGTTCCCTGGCTCAGGACCAGGTGGTGGGTGCTGCCCCCTGCAGGCTAAGCACAGGTCTCAGTGAGTTCACCCAACGAGAGGCACCGAGAGCCCAGAGGGCAGGTGGGAGAAGCGGGCATCTGAGCGGTGGCTGTCTCCCCTGTGCTTCAGCTCTGCACAGCCACTGAGCTGCCCGCTCCTGCCAGGTGAGAGGGGTGGCTTTCTCCCACCTCCATGGGGGATGGGACTAACAATTCCCTACTGCTTCTAACTCCTAGGCTGCTTCTTTATCTCCTCTGGCTTCTCAGCCATCACTCATAGAACTAATTCCCTGCATTGAATCCCTCCTGTTTCAAATACTCAGAGCGATTTCTGTTTTCCTGTTGACACTTGACTTGATACTTTTTGAGTATGGGGATAGAGTGTGGCAGATGTGGAGTGTTTGCAGGAGAATTACACAGAGCTCTTGGTGAAGACCTGAGACCCATAACTGAAGGAAATGAGCAGGCAAACCAGCTTGGGGAACACAGCACCCCAGGAGGAACAGTTTGGGACAAAGGCCCTGAGGCTTAGCTGCAGAACAGTGACGAGGCACCCATGACCCAGAGAGAATTGAGGCAGGGATAGAGGGAAGAGATGAAGTTGGAGAAGTGGCAGGGACACAGATGATGTAGGGCCTCACAGGCCTTTATATAGACCTTAGATTCTAGAGAGATTTAAGAAGAGAAACAACATTATTATTTGATTTGTATTTTAAAAGCATCACTGGCTGCTCTGAGGACATCAAACTGTAGGAGCAAAAGAGCAGAAACAGGAGGTGTGTATCTGCAACAGCAGATGATGGTGGTAGCAGTGAGAAGCCTGAGTATGTACTTTGAAGGTGGGACCCACAGAACTTGCTACTTGATTGGGTGAGTGATGTGATATGAAAAGAGGAGTCACGTATAACCCAACTTTGTTTCTGAACAACTGGAAGAATGGAGTGTCCATTCAATGAGGTGGGGACCAAGTCTGAGGGAGGAACAACTCTAAGGAGAAAACCAAGATGTCCAGTAGGCAGCTGGATACACAGGTGTGAAGCTGAGGGGAAAGGCTGAGCATGGGGGGATCCATCTTGGGGTTACCGTGTAGACACAGGATCAGATTAGGTCACCTAGGCAGTGACCCAGATAAAGACAAGAAGAAATTGAGAATTGATCCCTAGTCATTGACAGATTAAATATTAACTGTGTTGTGCATTTTTTGATCCTTGCAGCATTTCTACTTATGTACGTGGGCACGTCCTTCCAGTTGGGTGTGCGTTCATACGTCAACAGTGTATGTCACAGTTATATGTATATATATATATCTCACACATTTTTATCAATGTGGAAAAATCTACGAAATGAGAAAGCTTCCATCATGCCATCTTGAGGAGAGACTTACTGTCTGTGGTGTAGGAGGACTCTGCCTCACCTCCTTGCCGAAAGGTCTGCAAGCTGAGTTTCTGGCCTTGTGAGCTATTGTGACTTTATCTTAATTAGCATTACAAACATTGACATTTTTTCTTTTTCTATAAGAATGAAACCTGTTTTAAGAAACAACAAAAAGAATCAATGCAAGAATTTAAAATTAGAGGTAACATTTCTAAAGAACCTCACTTGATCATTTTCCACCTCAGTCATTGCATTCAGATTAGGAAAACATCCTGCTCTCAGATCTAACTCCTGGTGACAAGAACAGCACGATATCAGAACAGAGTACCTACCCTGTTTGAAACAGATTCTCAAGTGGAAAAAGGGGTCTCCATTTTTAAGCCCTTGTCTTCACTGTTAAAGATAGTTTATCTGCAGCTAGTTCTATAAGGACTCATAGCAATAAACACAATAATACAAGTTACTTTATGGTATCTCATTTATCCTCATAACAATCCTATAAGGGTGGGTATTGTTGCATTTTATAAATGAAGAAATGGGATTTAGAGAGAGAATTTTTCTTGCCCAAGATCACAAGATAAATGTCAGAGCCCAAATCATGTCTCATATAGTCACATTTTCAGTGTTCTCATGGAATATCAATGTTCTAATACTCATGTCCTGTACTCACCACTACTCAAAACAAAATGAAACAAAATAGACATTTTCTATTTACCAATAAGAGCCTGATTCTCCTGTTCACCCCCCAAACTGCAGCAGCACCCAGCAGGCTGCATTGCAACATGTTCCCTGGTTCTTCTGCAATATGTTTCACCAAAGTTCTGATTTCATGATTGCTGTGGTTTATTTTCTCAATGTGTGTAAAGGAAAAGGAAAGAACACAGTACAATCCCTGTTAAGCAATCCCACCACACACCAAGTGACCAAAGACAATAACCCAGGCTGTGCTGGACCCAGTGGTGCCTGCATCCTTCCATGAAAACACTCCTGCTGAATGCAATTGTCAGAGACGCTCTGGGAAACCCAAATGTCTCAATTCTTCAGCCTCTTGGGCACGGACTCCCTTACTTTACAGTAATTAAAAAAAAACTAAAAATATTGGCTTGCAAGTTATTTGTACAGAACTACATAAGCAAAGTATGGTAATGATGATTAAAAGTTTGTATTTCACTAACTGTTTTCACATCCATGATCTTATTTGGTTCTCAAGATGAGGAGGTAAGAAAAAAAATGCCGGTGATAATAAATCCATTTTATGCAGGAAAAAAAGTAAAAATACACAATGAGCTGATAACAAAGATGGAATTCATATTCAGATACCCTGGCTAGTGGTTCTGTGTTCTTTTTACTACACTTTTCTGTATAACATTCTTCACCTCTCCAACTTCTTTTCTGTTGCTGTTGATGTTGTTTTAGTCTTAACTGACTCTCTTCCTAAATGAAAGGACCATGCCTTAGGAATCTTTATAGTTAACACAGTGTCTAATACCTTGGAGGCCTCAAGGAATACGTATTAGATTGAAAGAAATGATCTTGCAGTCATACTTTTATGGTCTTGTTTAGGCCCTCACGTTCCCTGCACTTAATCCATAAGACAAAAGCCTGGGGTCCCAGTGGTGGTTTGGGGAATATTAAAACCCAACTCACTGCCTTGCATCATCCAAAGAAGAAGAGCATTCCCAAATACTGCCTTCCCTTCTGCCCTGAGCTGGGCCTCTCTACTGGCTAAGCTCCCCCCCGCCTCAGGCAGATTCTGGGGGGAATCCCATCACCTCTCATGGTGAGACCAGCCCACCTTTCTCCTTGGTTACAGCCCCTGGGCCAATGATCTTGCACTGGGTTGGAGTTGGATCTAGGCTGCCAGGCGCTTCTTTTCTTATGCCTAATTTTCGTTTTTCCTAGCCTTCACCTCACTGGGAGTAGCTAGATCTTAGTTCTTTGCTTCATTCCCTAGTGGGAACCTGAAAATTTCATTGACTGATTTTGCACCATTTAAAATACCTGGCCTATATCATCTGGGCCATCCTCTATTGCTGAAACTCTGAAAGCTACCCCTCTCTGGAAAAAGGTGTGATAACTAAGCTCTTCTAACTGAACTCCAGTAAATCTGCAAAAGAAAGTTATTTACATCTTTTAATATCTGAGTGGCAGGGACCACCTTTTCTCCCAGAAAATATAAAATGCACTTTACAATTTCTTCCTTAGAGCAGTAATTCTTAATCCTAGATGAATGCCTCAGTTAGTTTGGCTGGTGTAACAAAATATCACAGACTGGGAGGCTTAAACAACAAACATTTATTTCTCACAGTTCTGGAGGCTGGAAGATCAGGGTGCCAGCCTGGTGGCGTTCTTGGTGGGGGCTGTCTTCCTGGTTATGTCCTCACGTGGCCTGTTCTTGCTGTGTGCATGCAAGGAGAGAGCGAGAGATCTCCTGTCTACCCCCTTACCCTCATGACTTAATCAAACCCTGATTACCTCCCAATGGTCCCACCTCCAAATACCATCACAGTGGGTATTAGGATTTCAATATATGAATTTGGAGGGGACACAAACATTCAGTCCATAGCAATTCACAATTAGAATCATTTGAGGAGCTTTTAAGTTACTGATAATTAGGCTCCTTTATCCCAGACCAATTACATTAGAATCTCAGGAGAGTGGGGCCTGAGAGTCTGCGTTTCTGAGAAGCTACCAAATGACACTGGTCCACAGACTTCCTTTGAGTAACGTGGACTTTCTAAAACAGTGGTTCTTAAATGTTGCGTGCATCAAAATTACCTAGAGGCTTGTTAAAATACAGATCGTTGGGCCCCACCTTAGACTTTTGGATTCAGTAGGTGATGTTGATATGGCTGGTCTGCAGACCACACTTTGAAAATCACCACAGTTTACACTGCCCCAGCCCCAACACCCCTGCTGCCTTTTTTGTCCTCCTAACTCCATTGTGGCTACAATGGTGAATGTCTGAGAGCAGAGAAAGCAAAACCAAGGAAAATAGGTAGAGAGCCCACATCCCTTGACTGTGTTTGGTCTGGCTCTATATAATCAACTACAGAACTTGGATCGAGGAAGCTAGCAGTCACCTTTTTCCACAGTCCCCATTCAGGTGCCACATCTTTACTAAACAGGAGCCAGCCTCACGTTCACTTGGGCATCCTGAAAAGCAGCCGCTCAATTCCCAAAGGAAATAGGCAACACCCCCTCCCCTTGCCCCACCGTCCCCCCCACCCCCGGCTGGCCCTAAGTGTTTGAACACTGCAGTGAGTGACTAAATCCAGTTGTGAAATATCTGTCCCCAAAAAACACCAGCACCCTGAACTCTGAGGGTTCAGGAATCTGTTGAATCATCAAGACCCTCGTTAAATCAATTGTACATAACTTTGAAAGGGTACTTACTCACAAAAATAGTCTGAGGACAAACACAGCATTTTTCGCTCTATAGTGAGATGTGACTAGCTGATGAGGGGAAAGTGCCTGATTGTGAGATAATTCCTGATTTATTCTTCTTGCTGGAGGAGGTCTGCCACTAATCACTTCCTCTAGTTTTCCCCTTAGGCTCTGCGTGAGAAAAGGAGAGGGCAAAGTAAATACATCTCTAGTGTTTGTGACATTCCGGGGCGGTCCAGGCAGCACGAGCCAACCGCCAGTGCTAGCTGGGCTTTGGATTGGCCGTTACTAAGGAGGGTGATTTCAGCAGGGAACATCAAAAACCCTATTTCTGGAAGTTGATAGCAACCAGCCAGGTTTCACAAACCTCTGTGGAGTTATTAGGAAGAAACTGTCAGGTTCAGCCAGTGAGAGAACATTCACATCAATGACCAGAAGAGAATAAAACCAGATCACAGAGTGAGGCACAGACCTGGGTTAGCTCTCCCTTAGCCTCTGTCTTAACCTCTTTCAACTCTCCTAGCTGAGTGGTCCCAATAGGTCAAGCCTGGTTTTCACAATTTGCTGAATTTAAATCTTTCAATCTTAACTGTTGTTTAAAACTCTCCATGCGCCACCTAGTGAAAACATTTTGAGCTGAAAATGTGCTCTTTCATCTATCCTGCAGGGTCTGACCACTGCTTAATAAAGGGAAAAATGCAACCATATGCAACCTACTCCAATGCTTCTGTAATGTTACTGTGCACGTGAATCAAGGGCTCTTGGTAAAATGCAGATGCAAGGTGGTCTTGAGTAGGGCCTGAGATTCTTTGAAAAGCACTTGGACTATAAAGGACCTATTTCATCTAAACTGATGTTACAGAGTACATCATATGTTTTAAAACATTTTTTTCCTTTCTACATAAGTTACAAATCCAAGAATCAAAATGGAAACACTGAAGAATAAAAAAAAATTTTTTTTTTAATTTTTCCATGGCAAAAAATACCACAAATAGGGCAAAAGAGGAAAAATACTTGCATATGGAAAAGGGTCGTTTCCTTTTTTAATGTTGGAAGCGCTTCACTAAGAAATGACTACCAAGTCAACGGAAAAATTGTCAAATGACAGGAAGAGTTCATGGCCAATAGAAGAGTTCATGAACCTATGCTCAGTATCACGCAACTGAAGAAGTAAGATAAAAAGTCATTGATATATATACATACACGTATATTTTTTTAACCTCTCGGATCATCTATTTTTCTGCTTTTTAATGTGAAATAGGTAATGTTGATGAGACTATAGGATAAAAAGCATTCTCACACCCTGCTAGTAAAGATGTAAACTGTTGAAGTGTAATTGATGGGCAATTAAAATACATGCACTTTATGATCCAGTCAATACCACATCCAGGAATTTATCCTAAGGATATATTTGCACACATACACAAAGTTGAGTATACTCAGAAAATCATTGTGGCACTGTTTTTAATTGTAAATTATTGGAAATAACTAAATATGTATAAAGGACCAATTAAATACATTATTATATATCATTACACCTGAATACAATGCAACCACTAAAAAGAAAAATATAACATACTATTGATATTAAAAAATATCTAAGAACGTCATAAAAATTTAAAACTTTTGCTCCATGAAAGGCCCTATGAAGATGATACAGAAACAAGCCTCATTCAGGATACCCCACACCCCACAGCCAGCCATAAAAAGAACCAGCCCCCACCCACCATCAGGTTCGGTGTCAGTTCCAGGACTCCCAGGACCCTGCAGCCAGAGACCCAGCCCTGTCCACCAGTGGGCCACCACTAGCCCTTGAAAACCCCAGGGTCCCAAAACTGTTGCCGTAATAACGGCTGTTCTATACACCGAGGCCAAATAGAAATACGGAGACAGAGATTTTGGAGGAAGAGAGAGATGGCTTTGTTTTTCTGCCAGGCAAAAGGGAAGACACAGCAGCCTAGCTCCTCAAGAACTGTGTCCCCTGCTCCTCGGGACTCGGGGAAGATTTTGTATGTGGGGCTCGCTGTCCAAGTAAATGATGAGTCCAGGTGATGAGGATCTTGCATTCTTGTCTTCTGCAAATTCATGGCCAAAGCTGACACCAGGCAGTGCAGCAACTGGGTCTGGTGTCCCTGAAGTTATCAGCCCATGACCTTCTTTCTGAAAGGAAGGGTGCTACAAAGGAGTGTGTGTGGGGGGTGGGGGTGGGGGAGGTGCAGGGAGGGCGGGGAATGCCAGGTGCAAGGTGTAATTCACATGGAGTCAGAGAGTAACCAGCTTTGTGAAGGACAAGTCTAGCCACAAGTGTTTGTTAGTAGTAACAGCTAAAGAATAGCCAAGATTGTTTAACTCTTGCAGGCCAGGTTATCTTTCTCCTCTAGCCTGTTTGAAGTTCTCTTTGTTTTCTTTGCTCTCAAGAGGGAAAAGAACAATCGCTTCTATTTGTATTGCAACAATTTCCCCCACTGCTAGTTCATTCCTTCCATATCAATGGAGAAGCGATAGCGTCTTAGTTCTTGTCTGCCTAAGGACAAAACTTCAGTTTTGCTCCATTTGACAAATACCAGCTCTCTGGCCCAGTGACCCAACTATTTCCTACTTCAAATCCCCCCGAGAGACGTGAACCCCAAAAATCTTTATTGAGAGGATGAAGGATGACAGTCTGTCTCCTGTAGCTTCTTCAGGCTGGCAAGGGGCTTGTAGACCCTACCTAGTTGGGGTCACAGAGCTCTCACCCTGTCTTATTAAGGGGCCCCAGGGTGACTTCTGTTGTTATTCCAGCAAGATCTGTTCCGAGGACAGGCTGGAACCTCTACAGCATCATTATCTGATGTGAATCTGTTGTAATCTGGAAGAGACAGAAGTTAACAAGTAGTTTAAAAAAAAACAGAGGCCAAAGATTAGTAAAAGAATTATTGTAACCAGGGGTCCAAGTAGAAGCAAGAACCACATTACCTTTGGTGGTAATTTTGATCCTGGTCCAAACAGAGCCAGCGCTTGGGTTACCTGTCCAAAGGAAGGGAGCCATTTGGTCTCGTTTTATATATATATATATATATACACACATATATATACACACACACATATATATACACACATATATGTATGTATACACACACACACACACACACACACACACACACATATACACACGCATATATCTCTTATTAGCCCAGTGTGGTTGATGTAGGTGTAATAGGCTCAATGAGAAGTATTTGGAGGAGTGACAACCTGAACATTGGTAGATGAAATAGATCTCATTTCTTTTCAGGAGAATAAGCCTGAAATCTAGCCTAGGCCTGGCGGTTTGGGGAGACTTGTAGCCAGGTAGCCAGTTATATAGTTTCATCTAAGTAGGTTTTGACCTTTGATGTGGTGTTAACACATAAATGACAGGAGCTATTGGTCACTACACATGTGTTTTCTTTTTTGTTAACACATGATCTAAAGCAATTCTGTCGTCTAAAAAGTGTAATAGTTGCGAGAGGAGACCTTTAAGAAGTAAGGTTATAGTTACCAGTTGCCAGCAGACATTATTTTGAGAATGGCTGGTGGCATCTCAAATCTAACACAGCTCAGAGCACTTAAGTTCTTAGCAATAAAAGGAATTGTCTGAAATCTCACCCATAGTGTCACCTAGTTGTTATTATTATTATTACTACTATATTTTTCATGTCTGAACCACAACTACTCCATTTTGACTTTTAATTGTAATTTTTTCCTAATAGCCAATGTAGATGTTACAGTTAATGATGTTAGTGTTTCTCTAGGCATGAGAAGATGCAAGAACTGAGGCTCATAAAAATCCTTACCAGGAAATATCTAACTAGCTGAAGGCCTGTTCTGCCAGTTTTTTTCCCAGAGCACAGAGGGCCTTATTTCTGATTTCCACCCTGAATTCCTTTCAGAGGGTGTTGAAGGTCAGCAGCTCCAGTGGCCATCATGTAGTCCTTGCAGAGGTAGATGGCAAGTGCCAGTTTCCAGCTGGCAGGAGCCCTTCATGGCCATAAATTTGACCATGGTTTGGGCATTTCATGACCATTTTGTCCCACAGTGCTAGGAATGTTCATCCCCAGGTCTGGCAAAGATTTTGTTGACAGGCCACTCAATGTGCTGTTTACTGGACTAGGCATTTCTTGCAAGCAAAAGTCTCTGGACACCTGTCTTACTATAGTCTCTTATGGTCCAGGAAAATATCCCCTCTTGTTGCTTTTTCTCATATCTAGAGTTACACTATTACCATCATTTATCTCATATGGAACTATATATCATCTTTTTATCAGAGGCTCAGTCACACATTTGGTAATGTAAGAAACAACAATTTTGTAAAACATGCAAATAGAAAACAATATAGCTATCAGCTTTAGTAAGGTCATAAGTATGAATCTGTCAAGAACTTCCATTAGGTGCAGCCTAGTATCTGACTTAATCTGTTCTGTACCAATCTTTATCTTTTAGTGTAACTAGACTGGTGATCTTTAGTATGATTTAATTGTTCCCAGCATAGAGGAGCTGGTAAAGCTCCAGGAAACCTAAGAGTTCCCAATCTCAGGAGGGAGCAGGTACAGAGAAAGATAAATGTTTTAATTTTATCCACAGGTATAAATTACCAAATTGTTGTAAACCATAAGTAGTTTGAGGAGAAGAGCTTCTCTACATCTGAAAAAACAAAGATTAAAAGCCAGCAATATGTCAGACAAAAGTCATAAAAATTGTCTCATTTTATCCCATGTGATTAACTTTTGTTCCGTTTGAGTCCAGTGCAGTGGGTACCTTGATCACTGGAAATTGTAAAAGGCACACCCTAAGTGGAAAACACAATTTTAACCATTTTCTTCCTCATGAGGGCATCAGCCCTGCAACCAGAAAAGGCTTTAACCCATAAAAATTTTAAAAAGGAGGTTTGTCAGGGAGCTGGGAAAAGCCAAACAGCCGTGTTGGATTTCCCATACCCCTGACTGTTTACTTTACAGCCATTGTTTACCCATTCTGAATCCCCTGATCTAGGAGTAGAATGTTGCCATGTTTAAGGACATCAGGATGGCAAACATCTGACAATGTGGCCTTAATGTTTTTTAGAAGCAGAATGAACTTTATCTACACATGCCATAGTCTTCATAGATCATTGTGAAATACTACTTATTCACTTAACCAAAGTAACAAAAAATCTTAAAAGCATATCACTTAAAGGCAAGGTAATTTACACAGTTTGTTATCAAAAGTAGCATTCTAAGAAAACTTTGTTTTCCTAACAGAGAGAGAAAACCAAATTTCAGTCTGGTACCATCTTATTGTTAACAACAAAATTTATTTACCTAATTAATTTCAATTTAATCTTAGAAAGTCCTTTCTATAAATCTTGAAGAGGCAGTATTTTTGTAAAGGCATCAGAGTGAAACCATAACTGTCTATAATGACAAAAGACTTAAGAAGCCACCTTTGAAATCTGATTACAATGTAATTGATAAAGTAACTTGGTTACTGTTGTGACATACAACACTTTCAGATAATAACTGGAACTATACTGATAACATACCACCAGGACATTTTAGAATTTTAGAAGCTCCATATAATTTCTAGAGTATTTATATTAGTAAACAATTACCATATAATATCGAAAGGGTTTAGAACTCTCAGTAAGATAGGATCACAGGTCACTGTGAAACAATAATTATTCACTTAGCCAAAGTGAATAAAAGATCTTAAAGGCAAAAACAGAACAGATCACTTAAAAGGTAAAGAAACTTAAAATCTGTTATCAAAGGCAGTTCAACCTTTTAAGAAACTCTGTCCTCTTAAGAAATAGGAAAGCCAAATTCAAGTTTTGCCCCTACTTACTTTTAAAATTCATTTACTCAATTAAATTTACTTTAACCCTAGTCAGTCTTGACCAGGCATAAAATTCTTTTTGGGGTTCACTTTCCACAAAACTTTCCTCACTTTCTATAACCCCTTTATTTTCCCATGTAGAAATAGTCACCTGTAAGTCAGACTTACTTCCTTTTCCCTTAATAAAATGTAATTCTATTCCACATAACTTCTTTACTGAAAACATACATTCTACTTTCCTACTGTATACTGAAATGTTTCCTTTATTACTTCTATTAGCTTGAGTTACATGTTTAAATTAGAATCTTCATCTCTTAAAACCTTCATTTCTTATGAAAACTAAGTAAGCAATTATGAACTGTCCTTTACATTTGCATTCTGTAGATTGGAGAACATAAATACCAGTGATAATTTCTTGAAAAATATTCTTTCATATATAAAATACCTTAGTGTGGCATCAAACACGTTTCTTAATAGTTCTAAACCTTTTGTTTATCTGTAAAAGGAAGCCAATGTTCAGTAATTAATGTTTCAATGGCTTATTTTATTTGGGAATGACCTAGCTATTCAATAAGTTTCCATCATTTAACTTGACTTAGCACAACTCTAAATTTTAAGTTGTTGAATATTTAGAGAGATTATTCTTAAGTAAACATTCTTAAAACATAATTATTCCTAAAAAATTTATCTAAAACTCTTATTTCATTTGTATTTTCTTTTCTTAAAGGTTTCTTCACATTGAGTTACTTTCCTTGCTGACGAATTTGCAACAGATAGCTTATATTAAACCTAGGCACAATATTATAATTAATGTTGATAACTTTAAAAACATGTCTATATTAATTAACATACATTAATACCAGATATTAATTTAATATTAATATTTCCCAGTTCACGTGAACCTGAAATTTATTTAGTTTAATTTCTCTTGTATTTAGAATTATTTGATTTGTAAGTGCTTACTTTTCTTTAAGCCAATTAGGGCTCATTTACAAATTAATCTCAGCAATATTATCCAAAGAGAAGGACATATGGAGACATACACATATATGCAGACAGAGAGAGATCTCATAGTTTCCGTTTGAGATTTAAAATGTCTCTTGCCCACCCCCCAACCACCCCCTTTTTTTTGGCTTGAAGTTCTACTAATTAACCCAAGGCTGAGGTCTCAGGCAAAGTGGGCTATGTATCTCAAGGACATGATAAGAGTTAACTTCAAGCTTTCTCCTAGGCATATTTTTGTTCTCTCAGGGTCAGAATGCTGAAAAAAAAAAAAAAGTACTTTAACAAGCTAGCTTTTTCTGATTGTACCTATGAAAAGAACCCGTTTTGTGATTTTTAAAAAGTTTTATTTTAACCATTTTTTCCAGACTCTAAAAAATATTGTGACCACTCAGTGGCAAAAGAAATCATATTTCTTTTTGTCATAAGACCATAGCTATAGCTTGACCAGTCATTTAAATTTTTTTTTTCCAAGGGGCTCCCAGATGGGGATGGAATCTTAGAGGAAGCGCTTCCCATTTTTGCTCGAGCAGTTGATAACAGGCCTTAGGTGTTAGCATGCTGAAATCAAAACATAAACCTTCACCTCATCAGCTGGAAGTCACACATACACATAAACCATAAAAAAGAGAAACATATGGCAAAGACCCGCCCAATGTCACTTCAGAGTCCCACTGGACCTGGACCCCCAATGAAGCGCCTTACATCAGAATTTCCCTTTGCAGGGAGAATTGCACATCAAAACTTCCCTTTGCAGGGAGAATTCCACATCAAAACTTCCCTTTGCAGGGAGAATTCCACATCAGAACTTCCTTTTGCAGGGGAGAATTCCACATCAAAACTTCCCTTTGCAGGGAGAATTCCACATCAGAACTTCCCTTTGCAGGGAGAGATCCACATCAGGATTACTCTTTGCAGGGAAATCCCCAAATTGGAACCGAAGTTCCTGGGGCTGTCAAAGGTCACAGAGTGCACGTTGGGAGACTCAGCTAGTGCTGACAGGTGCGTCATGACATCCGTACATCATCTCTCTGGTCCATCAATATTTAGTGTTTTCTCAGAGTGCAAGTCCAGGCCAAGGTGGGTAAGAGAAGAAAAGGTGTCCTGAAGGGAAAAGAAGCCTCGGCAGCTGCTAGGTCAGTCTCTCCCCCGTTCCCCGCCGCAGCCTCAGGGTTCCACAGCCAAGTCGAATCGGTGGGCCAGGCGTGATGGGGCACAGCCTTGCAGCAGGGAGTCCCTGGCAATCTGGCCTCAGAGATAGCCTCCAAACTTCCACGCTCCAGGAGGAGGCTGGCATGGAGAGAAATCCCGGAGCTTCTGATCAAGCCGAGGGGCCCTGCGGGGCCACCTGCCCACAGGCAGATCCTGGACGAGCTCCCAATTTGTTGCCGTAATAACGGCTACTCTGTGCACGGAGGCCAAACAGAAATACGGAGACAGAGATTTTGGAGGAAGAGAGAGATGGCTTTATTTCTTTGCCAGGCAGAAGGGAAGGCACAGCAGGCTAGTGCCTCAAGAACTGTGCCCACGGCTCCAAGGGACTCTGGGGAGATTTTATATGTGGGGCTCGCAGTCCAGGTAAATGATAAGAGTCCAGGTGAGGATCTTGCATTCTTGTCTTCTGCAAATTCATGGCCAAAGCTGACATCAGGCAGCTCAGCAAGCGGGTCTGATGTCTCTGAAGTTATCAGCCCATGACCTTCTTTCTGAAAGGAAGAGTGCTACAAAGGAGTGGGGGGGGGGGGGGCATTGCCAGGTGCAAGGTGTTACTCATATGGAGTCAGAGAGTAATCAGCTTTGTGAAGGACAAGTCTAGCCACAAGTGTTTGTTAGTAGTAACAGCTAAAGAATAGCCAAGATTGTTTAACTCTTGCAGGCCAGGTTATCTTTCTCCTCTAGCCTGTTTGAAGTTCTCTTTGTTTTCTTTGCTCTCAAGAGGGAAAAGAACAATCACTTCTATTTGTATTGCAACAATTTCCCCCACTGCTAGTTCATTCCATCCATATCAATGGAGAAACTCACTTCTATTTGTATTGCAACAATAGCCTTTAGATAATATCACTGGACTGGGTAACAAATGACAAAACTAATAGAAAACCTGATTATTTCATCCAGATCAACGGAAATTAATGAGACTAAGTAAACTGGTAAATATGATTTAGAACTTTATGGCTTTGGGCTTATGCTATGACCTACAACAAGTTGATAAGGTGTGCCTTGGTAAACAAAGATAAAACATTTATCTTTTTCTCTCTACCTGGTCCAGCCAGAATTTGGTATTTCTAGCTGGCTCTCCTGTGGGCTTGATATTCTGCTAATCATTGTTTTAATTTCTTCTTTTTTTTTTTTTTTTTTTAAGTTTAAAAACAATTCTTGTTTATCCCGTTATGTTGAAGCCGGCCTCTTCACAATCCTCTGAATTTGCTAGGGGGGTGGGAGGAAGTGGCAGGGAAGGGAAAGGTTGGGGGGTGGGCGTGGCGAGGGGAGGCATGACAGATCAGGGTGACATCAAGGGACAGACATCAGCTGACGCTCAACGGAGCAAACCCGATCAGCTTCACTTCTTCGGGAATCTCTGACCCATCACAGCCAGAAGCCAATTTAAATGTCAATGTTTTTAAAGCTTTGGGATCATCTACAATCTTCTGTAAATTAGCAGCCACTATAACCACATCATGACCATCGACCAAGCCAGCAGAGAAGAGCTCCTGAGAAACGCCGTCTGCTGTATCTCTTCCTGGAGTAAACTCAAATCGTATATCATTAAGTTCCTTTCTGGAGTTTTTTAATCTTAAAACGAGGTTCACGGCGCACGAAGCTTCTCTGTAGTCTTCACTAGCGTTGGGGAGGCCCTGAGAGTCCTGCACAGAAAGGGACTGTATCTGCTCCGGTATGCTGCTGGCATTCACCATGATCTCTGGATTTTCTTCTTTTACTCTTCGTGACTTTTCTTGAGAAAAAGCTGCTTTCCCTTCTTCACTTTTTTCATCCATCTCGTCATCACTCCACTTCCAGTCCCCGTCTTTGGTTTTATGAAGGTGACCGCTTGACCCCGGAACTCGTCTCACCTTTTTGGCTCTTTGGGCTATGTCTGGTGTCCTTGTAAGCAGCTTCTCAATCAGGTACTCTCTGTTCTTGGCTTTCTGGAAGAATTTGCATTTTAAAAGTTCTGCTGCTGTGGGCCTTTTGGAGGGATCTTTCTGAAGACACAGTGAAAGTAATTTTCTAAAGGACTTGCCATACTTTTTCATCATCTCCTTATCCTCTACTCCCGTTTCTAAAGTGGGTGGATCGTTCTGCAAAGTCAACATCAACACTTTCATAGGAGGGTATCTGTGATACGGCGCTGCTCCTGTGGCGAGTTCAATGGCAGTTATTCCAAAGCTCCACATGTCAGCCTTGAAGTCATAGCCTCTCACCTGTTCCATGACTTCAGGGGCCATCCAACACGGGGTGCCAACAAATGTTTTTCTTACTTTATTCCGGGTAACATCACCGCCTGTTGCTAAGAAAGCACTTACCCCAAAATCTGCTATTTGAACTGAACCATCTTCACCCAGAAGAATATTACCAGCTTTCAAATCCCTGTGAATCTGACCATTTCTGTGCAGATAGTCTAAGCCTTCCAAAACCTCTTTAAGAATTGTTGCTATTATTGCCTCTTCCAGAACTCCGTTCTTGTGTTCTCCTCGGTTGACGATGTATTTTATGATATCCAACATTGAACCTCCACTTAGTAATTTCATGACCAGCCAAAGTTCATCTTTTACCACAAAAGAGGTGTAATAGGTCACTACGTTGGGATGGCTGCACTGACTCATGGCTTGAATTTCTTTTAGTAGTTCATCCATGCTGGTCTGGCATTTTTCCAAGTTGATCCGCTCTATTGCTACGCGCTCTTGCCTGGGTTTGCATAGAGCAGCCTGGACCACAGCTGTAGCGCCACTGCCGATGACCTCCTGCAGCTCGTAGGCGTCCCTGCAGATGGGCCAGCCAGACGCCGGGGCCACGGGCGCTGCGGTGGCCGTGGCCGCCGGCTGGGGCTGCTGGACGTGCGCGGGCGAGCCGCTCGGCTCCGCCATGATGCCGCCGCGGAGAGCGCGAGGGCGCACCGGCCGGCGGCCGGCCTTCCGCTGGAGACTTCCCTCCACGCGTCGCCGACACCTCCCGGCCGGCGCACGCCCTCCTTTTAATTTCTTCTTTGTTTCCAAACTGTTTGTGCTTTGTGTCTCCATGCTGCACGATGCCCTCATCAATGTCACTAGCTGCATGACTTATGTCCTGTCTATTTTATAGGATTGTTGTCTCTTACAGCACTCAGTATGTAACCAGGCCTCCAGCAAAACTTCTATGGCTAAATATCTTCAGGAAATAGATCAAAATAATTGTAATGATGTGATTCTAGGTATGGAAAGAAGCAACAAGGGAAAATGTCTCCTGGATCATCATAGGACAGAGGATCCAGAGAATCTTTAATTATCAACAGGGCCTAATCCAGAAATTAGCACCTGGAGTGGCATATCAAGACTTTTCATCTGACCTGGGATGAGCCTCCAAGCACCGTGGGACAAAATTTGATCCTGAAAATGTCTTCCAAGTATTGGTCAAATTCCTGACCAAGAGGAGAGGATCAGTCATCAGCAACTGCAGCCCTCCAACGTGCACCGGCGAACCCTGAGGAAACTCGGGGTATAAAAATACAGGATACAGGCCCCAGAGAGCTGTGGTACATAACAAGAAAAAAAAAAAAAAAAATGATTTCAGTGAGCCCAGACCCTTACATCTTCCCATACATAGAAAATTGCTAAATTCCTTAACTTGAGATGCAGCCTCTTGGCCTTGAAGCCCTCAAAATTCCTGATAATGCTCAACTTTTAGGTTGTGAATATTTTTAAATCTACATGTGGAAAGTAAACACTTCTAAAGCAGAATGAAAGACAGATCTCAGTGTTTGGAACACTGACACCAATGGCAGACACTCCTGGAAAGATCCATCTGATGAAGCAGTTAGAACGTTGCCACCCCTAATCCCAGGAGATTGCAGAGTGGACATTGACAGTGGGGAATTGTTACAGGGAAGAGCTAAATCAGACCCCATGTTGGATCTGCTTGTTTCACATTAACCTTTGTATTCTATTGCTTTTGTTACAGGTATAGAATGTTACTTTATAGCCTGAAATATGCAGGAGAGCCCATTCTCAAACCTCTGACCTTTAAAGTTGCAGAACAGAGAATAACATTTGCCTTGGAGATTTACAGGAACACCATGACCTGACCTACATGGACAGCTGCAAGAAAAAAAGATTCTGGCACCAGGAAGTCTGTAATAACCAATAACACCCCCTCCCCTTTTTAGTATAAAAGAAGCCCGAATTCTAA
The DNA here is from genome assembly GCF_030028045.1 of Hippopotamus amphibius kiboko. Lineage (NCBI taxonomy): Eukaryota > Metazoa > Chordata > Mammalia > Artiodactyla > Hippopotamidae > Hippopotamus > Hippopotamus amphibius. The sequence continues at coordinate 49,562,378 of NC_080194.1, forward strand.
CTCAGGCAAGATGGTTTTTTGACAGACACGAGTCTGCCATCTTGTTGGTCTGCCGGTTTTCCAAATAACGTTGTATTCCTTGCCTCAACACCTCGTCCCCGATTCATTGGCCTGGTGTGAGGCGAGCAGAGTGAACTTGGACTCGGTAACAAGCCCACATAGGGCCACCCCTAGAGCACATAGCTCTGGTGACCAGAGAGGAGTACACTGCTGGGACGCAGAGGATGTCTCATACAAAAGGGCCACTTCTCCAAGATCTGGAAATGTAACCATCCTACCAAAGACATAGAAATAAAAATAGCAGATTAGGCAAAATGAGGTGACAGACGAATATGTTCTGAATGAAGGAACAAGATAAAACCCCAGAATAACAAAGTGAAGTGGAGATAAGCAAAAACCCAATAAAGAGCTCAAGGTAATGATGGTAAAGATGATCAAAGAATTTGGGAGAACAAGGGATGAACAGAACAGAAGGAGAAGTTAGAAGAAGAATCAAACAGAGATGCAGAATACTAATAACTGAAATAAAAATTACACTGGACAAAATGAACAGTAGATTAGATTATACAGAGGAATGAATCAGTGAGCTGGAAGATAGAATAGTGGAAATCACCAATGCTGAACAGAAAAATAAAAGAATAAAAAGAAATGAGAGTAGTTTAAAAGACCTCTGAGACAACAAAGAGTATACTAACATTTGCATTACAGGGGTCCCAGATGAGGAAGAGTGAAAAAGGGGCAGAGAACATATTTGAAGACATAAGGGCTGAAAACTCCTCTGACCTGGAAAAGGAAACAGACTTCAGTGGCACAGGATATTTAAAGTGATGAAAGGGAAAAACTACAACCAAGAATACTCTCTCCAGCAAGGCTTTCATTCAGATTTGATGGAGACATCAAAAGGTTTACAGACAAGCAATAGTTAAAAGAGGTCAGCACCACAAGCCAGCTTTACAAGAAATGTTACATGGACTTCTCTAAGTGAAAAAGAAAAGACCACAACTAGAAATATGAAAATTACAAAAGAAAAAGCTCATTGGTCTAGGTAAATATACAGTAAAGATAGGAAATCAACCATGTGCAAAACTAGCATGAATGTTAAAAGACAAAAGTAGCAAAATCATTCCTATCCAAAATGAGTAGTTAAAGGGAACATGCACACACAAAAAAAGATGTCAATATGATGTCAAAAAAAAAATCAGGGGCAGAGGAAGTAAAAATATTAAAATGTGTTTGAAATTAAGAGATCAGCAACTTAAAATAATTATATATATAATATATATAATAATATATACAAATATAATATATAAATATATATAATTGTGAAGAGATTAGCAACTTAAAATAATTATATATAATATATATTATAATATATATAAATATAATATATATAAATATGTATAATCGTTACCCTGAAATTAAGAGATCAGCAACTTTAAATAATTATATATACATTATATATAATATATATATATAATCGTTACCTCATGGTTACCTCAAACCAAAAATCTATAATAGATACACATACACACATACACACACAAAAAGAATCCAAACATAATACTAAAGATAGTCACCAAATCACAAGGGAAAAGAACAAAAAACAGTTCCCTATCTTGTTTGCATTGGTTGCTATATGTGATAAAATGATGTAGAACAATATACAAACATGGCACCAACGTCAATTTCCTGGCTTCGATATTGCACTATAATTGTGTAAGATATAACCATTGGGGGAAACTGGGTGAAAGGTGCAAGGTCCTCTCTGTACTCGCTAAAGTACAGTGAATCTATAGTCTATATTTATTTTGTAAATCTATAATCATTTTTAAACAAAATGTTTAAAAAACACATATTCATGTTAAATTCAACATTTTATTTGTGTATTGCAAAAAAAAAGTCTTTAAGACACATTAAATGAGAAAAAAGCAAGGCTAAGAATGATGTATAAACAATGTGCTCCTATTTATTTTTTTCTTTTGGAAGGGCCATATACACATGTATATATGCTTATATATCCATAGACATTTCCTAAGTGATAGTCAAGAAACTAATAGCAGAGGCTGCCCTTGGGCAGCAGAGAGATTGGGGTAAGAGATACTTTGAAAGGTGAAAAGGGGCCTTATTAACTATGGTACAGTGACAACAGGCACTAGCGGGACAAAAATGGGAATATCAGAGTTTATTGTCACTGATAGTATGTACTCAATAAATGTCAATGATTGTTATTTCTTTTTTCTTGCCTACGTTTTTATCTATTGTGTACAAAACATGTTTATGGTAACAGAGGACTGTTATTTGTATTAACCCTTCTAATGAAAGCAAATTGATAAGTTTTAAAATGTCATTACGCCCATCAAATACATGATAGAACATCTCTTAAAACACCTCTAAATTACTCAGTGGTCAACAATCCAAATGCCTAATGGGCCAGGCAGGTAAGGTAGGTGTATGAATTGGGCTGTGTGTATTTAGGAAATGGCTGAGACTGTGACAAACAGGGAAGAAGTGCAAGACAAAGCATTCAAGTGCAAATGTTTACAAGACTTGACCTGGGCCAAACAAAACACAGCAGTGCCTTGCCCAGTAGCAACCCACCCATGCCTGCTTGCTAAGGTAGCCTATTACCCTGTAGACAAGGCTAACTACTAGAAAGTTCTTTACGCTGAGGTGACATTTACCTGTGGTGATTTCTCCCTATTAATCCTAGTTCTGAGCATTGCCTTCATAATGAGAATTGTGGACCTGGTTTCACAGTAAGTTAATTGGACTTGTTGGTGTTTAGTTGACAACTAGTTCCTTTACTAAAGTACACAGAGCTGCCCACAGGTAGGCAATGTAACTCAAGTTTGTCCTCACACAAACCAGGGTAAATGCAAACTCTGTCATTGAACAGATCTAAGACATTGAAAAAGTGACTCAATCTTTATATATCTTCCTATTCAAAATGAGGATAATAAAAATGGCCAATGTGCAGAGTTGCTGTGAAGATTAAGTATGGAAACATGTAAAATACCAAGTAGATGTCAAAGAAAATGACTCCTTCTGTCAGAAAACAATTGTGATAGCGGTTACTCTGGGGCTTATTATTCAACTTGCTTGGATTTTGTGAGAGTGGAAAATAAGCAAATTTTCAGAGCAATTTCATAGCCAAGGATCCAACGTTGAGCTTCCTCCCTTTCCAATCTACCAGGCATATTTCCTCATTTTGCCACTAGATGGCAGTAGCTCCCCAGACCATTTGAGCTCCAAGGAAGTAAAATTTCCAGAGCCTCTCTAAGGGTTTCTTTCATGTTACAAATCAGGCCTACAGCCACACCAAGTAACAGGGTGGCCTCTCAAAGAGAATTTGTTCACTCAGTAACTAAGAAATTCCGGGCCCTTTCCTGAAATTCAATGGCAGAAGGGGTGATAGTCCAGAAGAGCAATTTATTACTTGCTCAGCTAACTTGGGTTTGCTCCTGCCACAGGGCCTTTGCACTTACTGTCCCATCTTCCTGGATCCTCTTCCCCCAGGCATTTGTATACTGCACTCCTTTATGTATTTACTTACTACCTCACAACCCCCATAACATAAGTCCCAGGAGAGCGAGGGCTGTGTTTTGCTCCCTACGGCACCCCCTACCTCAAAAACTGTGCCTACTCCATAATAATAAACATTTGCTCAATAGATATTTGTCAAATGAAAGTTAAACGAATACCCAACTTCTCAAAAGTTGCTCATCCACTGGCTAAAACAACACTCATTATCCTTTCTTTAAGAAAAGTAAATCCAGATGCCAGAGAATGAGAAAGACTCTGTCCAACCAGCCCAAGACTGGATGTAGCAATAGCCCCCATCCCTCACCTGTGGAAATTACATCTCATCTCCTACACTCCTTGAGCCTCTAGCGACAATGGCAAGACTACCTAAACTAAACTAGCCTGAGATAATGGGGGAAAGTCAGGAATGATCCCTTTCTTTCCTTATCAGTAATATGGCTTTTAATAATCATTCTGGAGAGAACGCTGTTGCCAAAATCCAATACTCCTTTGTTTTGCCTTTTTCTTTTTTTTAATATTTATTCATTTAAGCTGTGCTGGGTCTTAGTTGCAGCATGCAGAATTTTTAGCTGTGATGTGCAGACTCTTAGTTGTGACATGCACGCAGGACCTAGTTCCCGACCAAGGATCAAACCCAAGCTCCCGGCATTGGAAGCACCGAGTCTTACCCACTGGACCACCAGGGAAGTCCCTCCTTTGTTTTGTCTTTTATCCACACCTCTATCTTATAGGTGCCTCAAACTCAAATGAATTCACTCTCTTCTTCCACAAACTGTCCCTGATAATGGCATCCTAGGCACAGAACTTCGGGTCACTGCTCTCCTTGGACCCCACATGTAATTGTCACCCCCTAATAATCCTACCTAAAGCATGCCTCTATACTCCCCTTCCCCATTCTTTCCTGGGCTGTTGCAAAAGGCCACTTGATAAAATGCACAGTTCTGACTATGACCTGTTCAAAACCCTCTATGGACGCTTTTTATTTCATCTTCTTTACAAAGCCTTCTGTATCCCTGCCTCTCTGAGTAGAATTAATCCTCTGTTCCATGTGTCTCCGCTTATTTCATGTAGATTCCTCTCATGGCATCTATCCCTCTTTATTGCAATGAATTTCTACCAGCTGTTTCTCAATAGACTAACATGAAGGCTGGATCATATTTTATTCTCTTGTTTTTTTATGCCCAGAACCTAAAAACGGGTCTAGAGCATTTTGATGCCCATAATTGGTCCTCATTACCTACCAAGTAAATTCCAACCTCCTGTCCTGTCATTCAAGGGCAACAGCATGCCCCTTAATTACTTCCCCACATGTCCCATCCACTCCCAGTCATGCTGTACACCCTGGGTGTCCATGTTAGTGCATATCAGGGACTACCCAGTGGCCCTGGAAAAAGATAAGGCCTCTGAATGATAAACTTTAGTACGTGATGGTATTGATAGATCATACTACCATCTAGTTGGATCAAGAGCTAGACTCCCCCAACTCGAGGATGGAAGATGCCTTGGAGGACTGGGGCGGGGAGGGTGGGGGGGACTCGAGGCTGGGGGGGAGTCAAGGAAGGGAGGTAATACGGGGATATGTGTATAAAAACAGATGATTGAACTTGGTGTACCCCCAAAAAAATAATAAAATAAATAAATAAATAAATAAATAAAATTAAAAATTAAAAAAAAAAAGAGCTAGACTCCCTGGGTTCAAATCTCCCTTTTACAACTTACTGGCTGTGTGACTTGGAAAAGTATTACCTTAACCTTTCCTCATTGGCAAAAAGGTACTAATAATAGTACCTTTCCCAGAGGTGTTTGTTTGGTTTGGAGGATTGGGTTAATATATGTATACCTCTGGAACAATCTTGATACATAGTAAGCATTCAATTAATTCTAATTATTATTAAGCTTCTGCTATATGTAGACTGTGATGCTAGAAACCTGACATATATTACCTTCAGTCCTTACAACAACACCAGAAGAAAGCAAATTTTCCTCCTTCAACTGGTAAGAGGGCCAAGGCCCACACAGGTTGAGTATCTTTCTCGAGTTCACATGGTCAGGAAGTGCTGGGACAAGTATTTGAACCCAAAACTGTCTCTCTCCTCTCCGCTAACTCTTTCCAAATTTCAGTCAACTGCATACTGCTTATGAGATTTTTGCCATATGTGTACTATTGTTTAGTAAGATTCTTTAATTTGTCTCTTTTCCTTTAAATAAATACAGTATAAATGTAAACTTCATATCACTTTCACAAACAAGATTGATGTGTTGGGCCAATTATCCTCATTCACATTAAAATAAATACAAAATTCTTAAATGTTTGTCCATCTTTTATATAGAAATATCAAGTATTCCACTCTACTTGGTCAACACAGTACCGGGCCATGATGCTGAGCCTGGTTTGATTTATATAAGTTTCAAAAGAATAAAGTAGTTGATCTTCTGTACAACAATGTGCATGTAATTAACAATACCGTACTGTCACTTAAAAGTTTAAGAAGGCAGATTTCACGTTATGAGTTTTTTACCACGAGAGAGAGAGAGAGCCAGAAATGTATAGTTAAAATAATACAGGACCCCAATTCCAGACTTCCGTCTACTAATTAAACAGCTTTGGTACATTTGGCAATTCACTCAACAGTTACTTTCTCTTATCTCTTACATATGGGTAACGCTGCATGCTGCAGCTTTTTAAGGTACTACAGGAAAAGTAAAATTAGTACCTGATGGGATAATATTGTGAGAAATATAAAGTATTTTAACTATTCCTCATGCAAAATAATAATAACTTGTATTCATACCAGAAACAAATTATAATAATCCAGGACCATAATGATAAGCCCTTGTCAATAATCCAGTAGGAATTGTTATTAGTTTCCAAACCAATAGCCCTCCCAAGGGAAACTGTGCTTCCTCATAAAAATGGAATTTCCTTGACTGAGTTACTCTCCAGGGAGGCAAAGTTTTCTCTTTATTATGGGCATATAACACAGTGAAGATACAGTTCAAAATTTTTTATTCTGGGAACAAAAGATTGAAAATTACTTGTGTTCAGACCAGAGAAAGTGAGAAATGCAGCCTCCACTTGCAAATTACAAAATCCTGTGTGCTGAGAATTTTGAGCATGTTCTCAAGTCTCATCCTGGTCCTGCACAAAGAACATCACTTTTGAGGCACAAATTAACCTGGATTTCACACACGATCAATGCACTTTCTATACACAAACACAAACAACCCAATAATGCAGTGGATATATTCCCATAAATTCAAGTATTTATTCGTGTCCTTGGAGTCCCTTTGCTAAAGAAAGGTCTGGCACCATTTTTTTTATAAATTTATTTATTCATTTATTTATTGGCTGTGTTGGGTCTTCGTGCTGTGGGCGGGCTTTCTCTAGATGTGGCAAGTGGGGGCTGCTCTTCATTGCAGTGTACAGGCTTCTCATTGAGGTGGCTTCTCTCATTTCAGAGCATGGGCTTCAGGCATGTGGGCTTCAGTAGTTGCAGCGCTCAAGCTCAGTAGTTGCGGCACACAGGTTCTATAGTGCTGGCTCAGTAGTTGTGACACATGGGCTTCTTTGCTCCGGACACGTGGGAACTTCCTGGACCAGGGATCGAACCCATGTCCCCTGCATTGGCAGGCAGATTCTTAACCACTCTGCCACCAGGGAGGCGCCTGGCACCATTTTTATTTTACTGCATTTTGCTTTTCACTTTGCTTAACAAACATAATCTGGGGATACTTATAATACAACTACAACATAAGTACTGTTGCTTACTTACAATTTCTGTCAACAAAGGTGAAAATCAAGCACATTAAATTTTTATTTTATTAAAAAAATTAACTAATTTTATAAATGAAAAAGACCTTAAAGGCTATTTCCTCTTGGTAGAAGTAAGCTTCAATTTATGTGTCAATTTTGAGGAACTGGCAATGGCTGCCTGGAAGGCTGTGTTGGACACGGAATTAAAAAATGCCATAATTCTCCCTGACTGCCAAGAGCCCAGGTGGCAGGGGTGAGGGGACTAGTCACTGATTTGCCATTCTTCAGCTAGTCCAATCCATTCAACTTTCCAGAGGTTATTCCCCACCAAATTCTCTTTCTCCCACCACCGTTCCCGTACCGGATAATCAGTAGAGCCAGGTTTTCCCAAGAAACAGTCGTAGGTAAGAGAGGAAGGAAATGCTGGCAACGCTCTTGATGCTGGAATGATGGTGCCTTAGGAGATACACTGGAGGCCCACAGCCATCAGGAAGGAATTGAAAGGGCTAAGAGATGATGTGCTAGATGGGGTATTCATGGAAGGAGGGCAAAGAACCTCAAGGAGCTGCACCAGCCAGACACAATAGGATCCTGGAAGGTAAACATTGTTTAATGTGATGACTGTGTATTAAACCTGAAATCAGCATTTAGCCCCTGTCAGTAAGCCAGCAGGATGCCTCTAAGTGCTTACTGTGGCTCTTGCACGTGTATATTTTCCTGCTCCAACACATACTTAAGGCAGACACTGGGCTATGGGGAGGGATGTCGTTCATGGTTATTTACCTGAGCCAAGCTGTGATGCTCATGCAGACAAGTCTCTACTTACTTGGTCTCATTTGAAGGATTAAAAAAAAAAAATCCTTCCACTGATTCTCCTGCTGTAGTTCTTCCTGTTCATTCTGATTCCTAGAAAAGAAGGAAAGTTTGTAGAGTGGTTATGCGTACTCCAAAAACTATAAAAAAAAAAAAGGCCAGAGGTCCTTTCTTTGTTAGCAAGACTAGAACTCTTTTTCAGAATATGTTAAAGGACCACCGTGCAGAAAAGAATGAACATAGCAGGGCTGAGCTGCTATCCTTAGAAAGCTCTGCTTGCAGGGTTGGCCTTTGGCTGGCTTCTAGACGCATGGATTTTGGAAGGGTTCCCACCATTAACAGATCAAGTGGTTCACTGTGCCTAAACTGTTTGTGCAAACAATAAGGTTTATACAGAACACCTGCTTTCCTTCTGGGAGTCTGGAATTTGGATTCATGCCTGGCAGAGTCAGGAAGAGGGGTCATGTCAACTGCACCCAATAAAAACTCTGGGCATTGAGTCTCTAGCTAGCGTCCCTGGTTGACAACACTTTCCACATGCTGTCACAACTTGTTGCTAGGAGTTTTAACACGCCCTATGTGACTCCTCTGGGAAAGAACCATTACAGATTTGCAACTGGCTTCCCCTAGACTTGGTCCTTCTGCTTTTGCCTTTGTTGAGTTTTCTCTGTATCACTTCACTATAATAAATGATAGCCATGAGTGTGACTATTTGCTGAGTCCTGTCCGTTCTTCTAGCAGATTGTGGAACCTAGGGGTGAACATGGGGAATCCACCGACACAATCACTTTTTCTTTACATACTCTAGGGACATGAGAAGATGGGTCATGGCCAGAGAACCAAATAAATTTCAGCTAAGAATCCGAAAGTTAAATATAAGGTGTGGACTCCAAAATCATCAACTAGAGAATCAACCTGTGTCTTGGACATGTGGGGAAACATGAGGAACTTTCTGTAGCAATTGCAGAAGGGATATTTTGCCCTTGAAAAGCATCATTTAGTTTATGACCTGATCTTGTATGGAAGAAAAGAAAGTTGCTGTACAAGTAAATGCTAGTTAACACAAATGACCTTCCTTGCAGTAGATCTCAAAACTTAGAAATCTAAGATTCCTCCTTACTTTTTTTAGGCCCCTCCTGCTTTTTAAAAGCCATTTAGAGAACCTTAAATGTAGAGACCTCAGGGGTCATCATCCTTTCTCCTATCAGTATAGAAATCCTCTTTAAAACATGCCTATCAGTTATCGCTGCAGCACTTCCTTTATACTTAGGGCTTCTCAAATTTTTCCTCCAAAGTGCCCTAAGGAAATAATTCTTTTTGGCACAGAAGTAGTTATAGATGTAGTACAAATCAGATTTGCAAATATAAATATCTCTAAACATACCTGTTTTCACTTAAAAATTCATCTGAATTTTGCTTTCTATTTCACTATATGCCTGTGTTTGCTTAACATAAAAATATTATAGATTCAGGCATAACCTGGCACACGTGTGTTTGTGTGGAGATTGCATCACCATTCTAAAAAGCACAGTCTCAAATAAAATACATTTTATGTAATTTTTCCTGATTACAAAATACATAAAAGCACAAAGGAAAAGGAACAACGGTCATACATAAACTCCCTTTGCCCCCCAAATAACTGCTTCTACTATTCAAGTGCATGTCTTAGAAAGAAAATTTTTTTCAAGGAAGAAATGAACAGCTATAATATATTGTAATAGATTCTACTTGCATAAAATAAAAAGAAAAAGAAAAAAAGAAATTGGGTATTACAATTTCAATCAAAGGAAGTGACTGCAAATCTAACTTTGACTAGAAGATCTAGTAGAGAGAGAGACAGAAAATTAGATATAATAACCATGTTTACATTTTAAAACATACCTTTCCAGCAAGGATCCAAATGCTTGAGATACGATATGGCAAAGACAGGGTCCAGAAAATTGAAGAAAGGCTGTCTGCACTTTTATTCGCCTTGATTCTTTGCTAATATAAGGTTAGGCATCCATGTACCCTTTAGTTATACTCACTCAGCTGCTGTCAGCAGAATCATTGCACAAGTTAAGAGCAGTGTTAGGAATTTACTTTCCAGTTATATATACAGGTCTTTCTAAGAGGTAGAGAACTCGGTCTCATGAGAAAAATGATTGTGTTTGCAAGACTATTAATCCCTGTCTTTGGCCAAAGAGGAGACTTAGTAAGTTTTCAAGGGCCTAAAATAAATGAATATTGCATATGTATGCATGTGTGCATGCACGCGGGTACACACACACACACACACACACACACACACAGAGAGAAGACAAGGGGCAGAAGTGTGGAGAGGGGCAACGCTCCTATTGAATAACAGCAACATTCCATCAGGTATCTGGCTGAAAAGACTGGATTTACTCTAATGTTTGGAAACGTGATGTAGCTACAGTGTTTGAAAGAAACTAAGAACTTGCCCTGTAAGAGGTCCAAGTTCTACTTCTGGTTCTGCTATTTGCCAATTGGTGGATTTTTGCAAGCCATTTCATTTCTCTGAGACTGTTTTCTGTTCAATAAAATGGGAATCACAATACCCACCTGGAAGGATTAAAGTTAGTATATTTTAGACTGGCTGGCATATAATAAATACTTAATACATGAGAGCTCAGAGAGTTATCTCTGATAAAATAAAACAATTTACATGAAAGCACTTTGTAATCTATAGAGTTATCTGAGAGTGGGAGGAAGCCAACCCTTACTGGAAAACAAATATTTAGAAATAAGGATTACAATTATTAACTGCCTCATTGACTAAGAAAGGAAAATAGATTTCACCTGGAGAGACAGTTCCATTCAGTGAGTGGCTGCTGAAAGAAGTGCCGCATTGTGAAAGAAAAAGAAAAAATCCTGAAGCCGTGTCCAGACTCAGAAAGTGTTTTGTGAGAAATCAGTTACCTCTTCCATGAGTACAGAAGAGAAACAAATCCCAGCACTCTTGCCTGGCATTTCGGTCTCAGATCATGGAAAGGACGCTCTAAGACTTCAAGCCCACCTGCAGCACTTATGGAAAGGCTCCTGCCTGCACCCTGGCTCCTGATCTGCAGCTGCTCCACTTAAGGTTGTAGAGAAAGATTTCATGAACAGAAAATGGCAATCATAAATATGACTCGTATGGTGTACACGTGGATGAGACCCACAACATCCCAACCTTTGCAAGTTCATCCAAATGCATAATCTCAAATTACTGAGTAACAGCAAAAAAGAGCATGGAATCTTCCCACCCACAATCCAAGGACAAAATTGGACATCAGTTTCCACTAAACATGAGGGTGTTATAGTGCTACTTTTAGCATTTTATGAGGAATAAATTAGATGAATATGTTAAATGCCTAGAATAGGACCTGGCACATGACAAACTTGCAATAATATTTAACTATTATTACAATGGAGAAGATTTATTATCTTTTGTTTCAACAATTTACAATATGATTTGACATTGTTATAAAATGAATGATTAATGCAAAGCTCAAGTTGAATCAAAATTACTTTTGAAGAATCCTTAAATTGTCAAAAGCTAAGGATTTGGAAGCTCAAAGGCGAAGAATAAACGATTTTTACCTCTCTTTATTTTTTCAGGTGAGAGCTCCCTTTACCGAGGGCAAAGAGAGGTCCTCATTGGTGGGAAGGGTGAGAGGAAGAAGAGAGCTGAAGCTGGGGTGCATTTAAGTTAACAGTGTATGTGATGAAAATCTATTTACAACTTACCTTAAGAGTTAAATCAAATAGTATTCAAAGACTTAAAATAAAGCCATCTTTGCTATGTCCCAGTCTGACAACTCAGAGGCAACCACTGCTACATATTGAATTCTGTCTTCTGGCGTTCAACTTTATTTCTATAAGCAATGTGCTTATGCATTTATTTCTTGATTATCTGTTTTATACATTATTGCCTGACTTCTGCTAAGACAGGATTTAACTCTATCACACTCCCCAACCTCAGTCCCTTTTCTTCTCTTATACTCCCTCTTTACACATATCACATTTTAAAATTAAATCAATTGTTTACATTTCTAATTACGTAAATATTGTTTACTTCTGATTCAAAATAGTTTACTATGATTAACTTTCCATTTACATAAACTTTCTGTTCTTCCTAAAGTTTTTTTTCCTGAAAAGTTGTTTTATTTTTTTCATTGCTTAGTTTTCTGTGTGCCCATTCCAAATTGTTTTCCAAATATTCCAACTGATTTGATGTGTGCCTACCAATAATTATCCAGCTCAAATAGTATCCAACCATTTAATTTAGTTCTGTTTTTCCTCCTTGAGGATGAAGCTGTCCATAGTAACCAGGTAGGGCTCCAGCCTTGATGCTCAGTTGCTTATTCTGAAACTTCCCTTCATTTCTCTTCTGTACTGGCTTCCTTGATTCCTGGATACCATGTCTTTTTCTTTCTTGTCTTACCCTATCAATTAGCTGAACGATATTCTCCAGTGATGTCCTGAGAAAAGATACATGGAAAATTGTTTTTTTAACTTATTGATTTGTATCTTGATTGATGGATTGGTCGGGTATAAAAACCTAAGTTAAAATCACTTTCCCTTAGAATTTGAAGACATTTCTCCACCATCTCATAGTATTCTAGCCTTTTCTTTTTTTTTCTTTTTCTTTTTCTTTTTTAAATAAATGTCTGGGTTTTTTTAAGTTTCTGTATTTATGTATTTATTTATTGGCTGCATTGTGTCTTTTTTGCTGTGCATGGGCTTTCTCTAGTTGTGGTGAGAAAGGGGACTCTTCGTTGCAGTGCACAGAATTCCCAGTGCGGTGGCTTCTCTTGCTTCAGAGCAAGGCGCACAGGCTTCAGTAGTTGTGGCACATAGACTCAATAGTTGTGGCTCGAGGGCTCTAGAGCACAGGCTCAGCAGTTGTGGCGTGTGGGCTTAGTTGATCCATGACATGTGGGATCTTCCTGGACCAAGGATTGAACCCGTGTCCCCTGCATTGGCAGGCGGATTCTTAACCACTGCACCACCAGGGAAGTCCAAGCCTTTTCAATTCCCAAACTTTGACTGTGATCTGGTTTTTCTATCTTTATCTCTTTTTGTTTGCTTGTTTTATTTCAAGGTAACATGTCTTGATGTGGGCCTTTTTGTATCTTCTGATCTGGGTAATTGGTGGATCCTTTCAGTCTACAAATTCTCAGCCTTCAAAGGAGGGAAACTTTCCTATATTATTTCTTTGATAATTTCTTCCTCTCTGTTTTCTCAGTTCTGTCTTTCTGGAACTTTTCTCCTTTGGATGTCATTTCTCCTGGTTTGATCTCTGATTTTATCTTTTTCTCCAATTTTTTCCAGTGTTTTTACTTTTGTGGGTGATTATAGGTTAAGAAGACTAATTCCACAGGCAGAATTTGATACACAAGAAGTTTCAGAGAAATGGCACTGAAGGCCACATGGGCCTCAGCAAAGGCACTGGAGCGACAGGTCTTCACACCCGCAGGATGTCTTCTGGGGGTGAGAGGACCTCTGTTGGAGGCAGTTCACACAGGGGCTGGCAAACAAACTCTGTCCTCAGCAAAGTGTAGGACTTTAGTAGGTACAGGTAGCTTCAGGGTGTTCACAAAGCAGTTTGATGTTTAACTACACACTGGTTTGATCAATATACACTTCTCACTTATTTCATAACCTTCTAGAGGTAAAAATCCACATTGTGTTTCAGTAGTTCCAGGATCAAACCCAGAAGAGCAGAGGTCGTTACTGAGGCAGTGGTCTCACAAAAGTATGAACAGGTCTGTCCTAAAGACAGCTGATCTCCTCCCATGAAGAGAATAGGCCACCCCTGGTTAACCGCAGGCGTACTGTTCCAATTACTGGATTGGCTGACCAAAAACTGGGGATGGGGTGGGGGGGAGGGCAGGGAGAGGGGTCACTGCCTCACCCGTCAGCTCCTGGGGTTCCCTTCCTGGGTGGAAGCCTGCAGCCACAGCGCAGTGCCCACCAGCTCACCTAATCCCCTGACTGATGAGTTGGAGGGGGCACATGGTCATGCCTAGCCCTTCTCTGTGCTCCCCCTTCTCCTTTGGGAGCCATCTGCCCACAGGGAGCACACGTTACCCGTCTCCCCAGCCTGTGCTGGAAGCTGTGGTGGTGGGGCAAGCTACCTAATTCTTGGGAGCTAGCAGATACATGAGATTTCCCAATGTCAGCTTAACAGAAAGGGTACCTCGATCCCACCTGCCTCATTCCTTTGCTTTATTTTTCAATTGCTTCAGAACACAGAAAAGGAAGAAGGAAAGTGGATTAAGAGTTTTGAATATACTGGATGGTAAAGGAAGGCATTTAAAACAAAAACTCATTACAGACCTTTCCACTTTATGGATTTCTAAACTTTACAGGAAATCAGTGATGGCTCAAATGCTTTTCCCTGAGAACTACTATTTGGGTTCCCCTCAAAGGCCCCAGCAATGTATAACATAAGAACAGAGCCCGTAATTTCTCAGCAGAACCATTTCCATAACATAGTACAGACCTTTTACCCATGGGCTGATTTTTTTATTTTTGGAGCCTATGGAATTTTATATGAAATGTGTTCATTATAAATTATGGAATACCTTGAGCAGGCAAATTTCAGACCTACATCTAGAACTAATTTACTGAAATAAAGAAACTGCAGCAAATCTTGGCTATGGTAAGCATAAAACAGAGACTCTCCATTGGTCCTCAAAGTGCAGCAGATATGCAGTCAGGCCTGAGTTTGCATCCTGGAGTCGCACTTACTGGCTGTGACATATTGCTTCATTTCTCATCTGTTTGCCTATCTGTAAAATGGGGGACAGTATTGCCTCTATTTTACAATTGTTGTGAGGATGAACTTAAGAGAGATCGTGAACTTTTAACCTGAATACCGACATTCCTCAGCAACTTGTGAGTATAAATACAGTCATAGTAATATCAGTGTCCAAATTCTTTAATCCCAGTATATGGGATTTCAAGAACTCAGCCCCTCCCTCAAAGTTCTTGTGAGATTTTTCTTTCTTCCGGTTTTCTCAACTCTTGAATTCCTCCTTTTCCCTTTGTAATTAATAAGTGTTTCATAAAGGAAATACCTTGAGACCATGCAAATATCTCAACTGTCATTAAACTATCTATTTTTAATTTGCATGTATATGGACTAATGGAGTCCTATTTTATTCAATTATACTATGCTACTATCATTATTTATTTTGATACTCAAAGTGCTCCAGATTTGGTTAGCAGGATGCCTTCAAGCTAGTTACTGCATCTTTTTGCCAGTCTCTGTTATTCTTTAAACAATTTCTTACTCTCTAGCCAAACAAGACATTTCAGACTTATCTTGTACTTTTCCTCCCCCATCCCAGGAACCAGTTATTTCTCTAAGGAGCCCTGGTCCCTTTGAGGAGAGAATGGTATTTAGAAGCCAAGGTCTAGGTGCTAGTTGTCTTTATTACTATTGGGGTGCCACAGCTCCAGGACCCCTTCATTGGATAAAGCTAGATATAGATGTATATAAAATCATATGCATGCATATATACACTCATATATGTGTATATACACAACTGTGCATACTTCTCTATATACATTGAAAACCATGCGTTCACACTAGTACCTCCAATCCCAATCCAACACCTACTTTTTCTCTTTCCTTACTAATAATGTCTTTCTCTGACTTTGGAAAACCTAGCTCCCATTATCCTTACAATATTTACTGAGTTAATTGACCCTCCTGCATGTAACAAACCTCCTGGGTGCCTTACTATCCTAGACCTCATGCAGATGCCCTTTTCAAACGTCTCAGGCTCCAGCGCGCCTGACTGGGCTACCATCACCCACACCCCTGCACGGACACCTTCCTCACCTCCCTCATGCTCAAGTACACTGTGCTGGCCTCCCCCACTGATAGACACCTCCTCAGCCCATTTGGGCTTTATAACCTGCGCTGGACCACCACAGATTTCCCCTCACCAGTACAGGTGCCTAGCTTTCCTTGATTTCACCCAATGGCTTCTGAATTAAATTGTTTGAAAAAGGAAAAGATAGAAAGGTAAAGAGGGAAAAAAGAGGAAGAATGAGGAATTTAATCTTCGAGATAGTGTTCTGATAAGAAATGTGAGCAAGTAGATATTAAAAATCTCAAAATTTTTGCTAAAAGGTGGGCAAGGTGTTTAGATATTACATCTCTCAACTGCCAATGAGATGGCCTATATATGTGGACTGTAACATAAATATGTTTGCCTACGTCCTCACTCTCAACCATCCCCCTGCTTTCTCCACGGGATGACCCTCATTCCCACTGGCACCCCATGCCCACTGTCACCTTCAATGCTTCTGACAAAGACTGATGCAAATAGAAAACTTAGGACATCAGTACAGACAAAGATCATTACTGTTTTTCAGTGAATCCTCATTCTAAGATAGGCTTATAAAGATCCAGACAAAAAGAGAATGTGGTGACAAATCTGAGACAATAATACAGAAAATGTTTGCAGTATTCAAAATATATTTATTACTTATTTACTATGCTTAATGCAAGTGGCAAGATAGCTCCTATTTTGCTCTGTGCAAGGCCCATCAGCAGGAAAATGAAAGAAGGGAAAATAGAAGTATTTTAAAAACCAAAGTAACTTGGAATTGGAAGGTGCTTTTGATGTCCTAGTCTAGTCTGCTGAATATTTGCATTGGGAGGAAGCACATTGCCTCCACTTTTCAGCCAACTCCAAGACTTGGATCTCAGGGCAAGCTGTTATCTACCCCCTGGGAACTTCTGTCTCTCCATTAATCCTAGCTCACTCCTCTGAGGTCACACAGAACAGTTTAAGAATGCTGTAGGTATTCAAAGAGAGCTATTATGTGCCTCCACCTGAGTCTTTAATATGCTTACTTTCTTGACCTATTCTTTATATGAGTGCCTCTTACCTTCTGATTCCTCTCTGTAGAGGTTCCTGTTATGACCATTTTCAAATACAGACCTTAGAACTGGTCACATGGTACAGGTGTTATTTATTTATCTATTTTTGGCTGCATTGAGTCTTCATTGCTGTGCGGGGGTTTTCCCTATTCGCGGCGAGTGGGGGCTACTCTTCATTGTGGTGCATGGGCTTCTCATTGCGGTGGCTTCTCTTGCTGCAGGGCACAGGCTTCCGTAGTTGCGGCATGTGGGCTCAGTAGTTGTGGCTCTCAGGTTCTGGTGCACAGGCTTAGTAGTTGTGGCGCACAGGCTTAGTTGTTCCTTGGCACGTGGGATCTTCCCAGACCCAGGGTCGAACCCATGTCCCCTGAAAGGCAGGCAGATTCTTAACCACTGCACTACAAGGGAAGTCCCACTGTTAACCTTCTTAACATGACTTATAAGGCCCAACATGAAAAAACTCTCTATCCAGCTTTATCTTCATCCTTTACACACCCAGCTTTGTGTCTAATGCTTAAGCCATGCTGAACTTTCATGAGTTTGCCTAAACATGGCCATGTTCTCTTTCACCTCCAGGCCTTTGCACTTGCTGTTTTATTTTCCTGGAACTCTTTCCCTCTACTATCCTGTCCTCTTCACCTGGCCTTCTCCTTCTCAGGCTTTAGGACACCAGATAGAGTTCCCCTCTCTTGGGAATCCTTCCCTGACTCCCCACACCTAGCTGTTTCCTTCCCATGCTATTCCCTTAGCACATTGCATGGTCTGTCTATCATCACATTTACCCAAAGTTTTTCTCAAGATAGCAGTCCAGGAAGTCCACAACTAAGTGATCAGAGTTGGTACAATCTATATGCCTTGAATTGACCAAAGAAAAGTAGTCAGGCAACCAACATATACACAATTTTAACCCTTAGAATCCTTTGACCTTGAAGAGTAGGGAAAAAAAGGAACAGCCGTACTCTACTAAGTCTGAGAATAGAACAAAATGATTAGGGTAGAAAACCCAGAAATCTGATAGAAAACAAATGAAGATTTAAAAATAATAATGATAAAATATAGTTTGAGTTGCAAATGGCAGTATTTGGCAAATACCAGGAACTGAGTCATCAGTGCTTTCAACCCCCCATGAATGCTACAACCTGGAGTGGTCTGGCCTCTTTTAGAAACTTGTAATCAACTCTGGGTCTAAACCTAGATGATGGGTGTTGATCTGAGCCAAGGATCAAAAAGAGAGGAAACAAAGGTGTATTTTTTTCTGGAAAGGAAGCAGTATGTTGGAAGAATGAAGGCATGGAGTCACTTATTTAGAAGAAGTGTACATGAAAATGTAATGAGATGAAGAAAAATCTCAGTCACCAAAGTCTCTGTTAAAGAAAGCACTGTATTTGTCATAAAGTAACTGTCTGACTTAACCACTACTAGAATCACCCACAGGCCGCAGGTGCACGCTACAGAAACAGGAATTACTTGCTTAGTTATTCTGTACGGCCAGGAAGTAAGGCCATAAAGTTCTCTTTGAAAGGAGCAGGAGGAAGAGATCAGAGAGTGGAAAATCTCAGAAGTGGCAAGAAAAGGAAGAACTGAGAATAGATATATCAGATGGTTAAACCATAACCCAAAAGAAGGCTTAAGTGAAATACTATTTATTCAAAAAAAATCTTTGGACTTCTGTGTGTCCTTCCTTTCCTGGATATTTTAAAAGAAAATTATAAAGTAAGAAAATGTTTGGAAAAGTTCAAACTCCTGTCTCTTTAGAAAGAGACAGAGACTAAAGGCCTTCTGAGACCTTCTCAATCCTGTGATTCTATGACATTTCATCAAATCAAGAGCATGATTAAACCTGAAGAGCTATAATAAAAACAAAGCTTAGGTGTAATTATAATATCGAAAAGTGCCTGCTTCGTCTCTTTTACTGCTGCTTCTTGTATTTTCAACAGTTTCAAACTGCAAATTAACATTTTAAAAAAGATCCTGGGTTCTCAAGGTGAAAAAAAGTAAATACTTGTGAATTCAGAGCATGATTCTGGTTCCAAGTCAATGCTTTTGTTGCTGTTATAATTTATTTGATACACTGTTTATTTTCTAAACTGCTTTCTGCAGTTTGTATTAGATCTTAAGGAGACAAGAAGTCAAAGATGAGTGAAATATGGTTTCTGCTTTTAGAGATTCATAATATAATGTGGGAAACAGAAATACAATAAATAACCCAAATGAAAGGAGGTAGGTACTGAACTGGAGTTATATGAAGATGCTACCTAATAAAGTCTTATCTAAGACATGAGAAAATATAGCCACTGCAAATCTTAAGCATTGTTCTTTGTAGTAATATCATATCCTGTTATCCTGATGGAAACATGACAATGGCAACTATATCAAAGCTTTATGGAGACAAACAACAAAACTACAATTGATACTAATGTCAAATGATGCTTAATAGGCTCTGAGCCAAAAGTTGGAGTGCAACTCCTAAAGGGCTACCAGCATGGTGGTCAGATTATTTTGCAGTGTAAAGCAAAGTGTGACCTCACCGTTCAAGAGGTCAAATAGAGTTAGAAGATACAGAATACCCCAGGAAGAGTCAACCCTTAGGACATAAGGCTCATCACCACCACTGCCATTTCATTCAGATGAAATCAGGGTAAGAGGAACATCAAAGAGAGGGAAAGAAATGATAAAATGGCAACCTGCCTCTTTCTCAGGCTGTTGTACGGAAGTAGGGAACGACTTTGATTTGATGATGATGGTCTTGAGGAACAATAAATGCAAATGCTTTAGATCATTTTAGCCCCACCAGCTGAGTCATGGTGTCATGCCCGCCACTGTCAGCTTGACCTTGAGTCTTGGACACAGCAAGGTGACCACTCTTACTTGCCACTGCCTATTAATGATTCTAACCTCTGTTCCTCTCACCAAAAGGCTCTTAAAACCAACTAGCTATTTGCAGATGAAGAAATTACATCCCTTGATTTAAAATCAGTGGTTAACATTTGAAAGACTTTCTGAGAAAAAAATTAATATTACTTAGTAATGTGAAAACACAGTTGAGTTTGCTTTCCTAATTAAAATCATGCATCATAATTAATGTGTGAAGCAACACTTTGGTACCCTTTCTTTCTCATTTCACTTTTTACTCATTCCTCTTTAATAAAAATTGGGGGTAGGGGAGGGGGCACATCTGATTTTAAAAGACACATACTAGAATTTTTAAAAATTCAATGCTCCAAGGAAAAAGGAACAGGTGAAATGAGAAATTACAGACAAAGCCTATAACATCTAAACATACAACAGAGCAACCAGCTTTGAGGGAAACAAAGCCAACTGCGATGACAAAATGAAAAATAAAAATATTAACTCAAATTAAATTTCTCTTGAATTTAATCTCCAAGAAGAAAGAAAGAAAGAAAGGGAAAAAGAAAAAGAGAAAAAAAGAAAGAAATCATTCGAAGGAATGATGACTATATATGACTTCAGGTAAAGTCCAAGCCATCATTGGTTTTGCAGTGACTATTGAAAAGAAGACCTACCTTACAGTAAGTACATTTGTTTCGAGCCACTGCTTTTCTCGTTATAATAACAGAATAATCAGAGTTAAAAGTCAGAAATTTTCTTTTAATTTTTTTATTTTTTTTTTATTTTTTTGGGGGTACACCAGGTTCAATCATCTGTTTTTATACACATATCCCCATATTCCCTCCCTTCCTTGACTCCCCCCACTCGAGTCTCCCCTACCCTCCCTGCCCCAGTCCTCTAAGGCATCTTCCATCCTAGAAATTTTCTTTTAAAACAGCAGCCAGGGAAATGAAACATGAGAATGAAATCTAGACAGTTCTCACTTGAGAAGGAAAAAAAAAAAGATGACATGGTTTAGGAAAAAAAAAAAAAGTAAAAAAAGTAAGGCATGATGACCCAAAAGAAACCAGCGCCTACCTAGGGAGAACCCAGGAGCACGCTGTAG
Organism: Hippopotamus amphibius kiboko; assembly: GCF_030028045.1. Taxonomy (NCBI): domain Eukaryota; kingdom Metazoa; phylum Chordata; class Mammalia; order Artiodactyla; family Hippopotamidae; genus Hippopotamus; species Hippopotamus amphibius. The sequence goes on from NC_080194.1 coordinate 49,583,333, forward strand.
ACTCCGCCCTAGTGGCAGGAGGTGATAAGGACGTGTCAGAAGCTTCTTTCTGTTCCCCATGGACTCCAATTTCTCAAGAATGCACATTTTCAGCTAGAGCCACAATTCTACTCCTGATGCTACAATCAACAGAAGAAGGTACACAAAAAACAGGAAAAACCAGAAAGTTAAAGCTGAAAGTAGAGGCAGGGTTAAAACCGTCACTTCCACAAGGTAAAGTCCAGGTACTTAATGGGATGCAGAAGACATCCTGTGACTGGTCCCCCAGCTTCCTCTGCCTTGTGTCTTGCCACGATGCTTCTTGCACAAACCAGTCTATCTCAGGTATCCCACTTTCTAAAGTGCCACCTTTCTTTTCCTTTGCCCAGTTCACTGCTGCCCATCCCACCACACTCGGGAAGCTTTTCCTGACCTCCGCAATAATTCTATAAGAATGAACAACCTATGTCTGCCTTGACCCCTGTTTTATAGTTGCTCTTTTGAATGACTGTCTCTTAAACCAGCTAGTGAGCTCCCCGAATACAGAGCTGGGTCATGTTTACTACAATATCACTAGTGCCAGGTGTGTGACCATTTGTTGTGTGAATGAGTAACTGGAATAGTTGTAAACGTTGATCAGCTATTCTTTCAACCTTTTTTGGCAAAAACTTTCTAAGCAATGTTCAAGGGACCTTTGTGTGGATGTCCAGCAGGGAAGGGATGGGGGTGGGGAGGAAATGCACGGTGAGCCCTGTGTCCTTGACAAAGAGTTGCTTTCTTAATTGTGGGAGTAGTTGGGCAGGGGTAGAGTAGATAAATTTAGGATATGTTTAAAAGATTGGGAAGGAGAAAAGTATGAGACAGAAGAAAACCAGAGGGTACTCTTGTAACCACTCATTAAGCTGTACACATTTGTGTAGCTGTTCTAAGCATGCTTGAAGGGATTCAAGTCAAAAGGGAGAGATATCGAGAGGCCTGGCAGATAAATTTTATCTTATGATTATAATAATTATTCTGCTATATTAAATTATAATTGGAGGTTACATATATGTGTACATAATATACAATAATAGCAAACATTTATCCAGCACTTTCTACATTTCAGGTATTATGGTAGGCCTTTACACACACTATCTCATTTAATTCACATAACTCAATGTATTAAGTTTTAATATCCTTATTTCTTAATTAAAGAACCGAACCTTAGAAAGGTAAATTACCTTGCTGAAGATCACACAGCTGTAAGTGCCTGCTTATCTTGCCTATATGTAAGTAATCAAAGAAATAACTTAATTAACTGAAATTTCCCATTGTTACATATAAACAGTCTTGTCCAATGGTAAGTATTCTAAGAAAAGTTTTAGGACTATTGCCTTGTTACCAAAACATCACCTACGTCTCAAATGGACCAATAACTCCTTCCCCAAATGGAATGTTGCGCTTGTTTAGATTCTGGTTAATTGTAAGTGAGTCATAACTAGTGAATTGTTTCCTTTGAATTGACCTCAAATTATTAGGAAAGGGTTTATAAACAAAATTAAGGTTTTTTTTAACTACATTCTGGTCTTGAGAAAACATTTATTGACATAGGTACTTTGGGATTACAGAATGGAGGGAGCAGCAGTTCTGCCTTCATAAACATTAAAATAAAATTATTTGAGAAGCCTGATAAATGCAAAATACATTTTTAATTGCTGGGAGCACTGAACAGGAAACCCTGTGGTTGTTCTATTGCATGCTCCTGCATTACTATGATTATGTGGTTTAAGACAACTAGCCTTTACTTATATACACTTTTTTAAAATCTCTGTTATCCACACTGCACTTGATTCACAATTTTTCCGTATCTAAAAATGCAAATCTTTACATGTAGTGACTTCTTTATTCTACTAGAATCCTCTCTGAAGAATTTGAAATGACCACATTTGCAGAATTTCAGTATTTAAAATCTTTTTTTTTCTTCTTTAGAAACATTAAACACAATAATGGGCACTGAACTAAAGGATTATTCCCCTAGCTTTTGGGAGCACTGCAGCAGACAGCCCTCAATTCTTAGCCTGTTTCTGAGCTGCTTCAGCTGAAGAGATGTTGCCTCTTCCAAGGCAGACCATATCCTTATTATATGTGTGGGTTATAAGGCAAGTCAATCACACTCCAACTCAGGACAACTCTGAAGGACCCTGTCAGCTCCAGAGCTGTCCACAAGATGCTGACACCATCCTGAGACTATGTCACAGCTCAGCTTCTCCATCTGCTTAATCCTGCCTATTTCCCTTCCCTTCTCTTCTCCCTTCCCTTCCCTTCTCTTCCCTTCCCTTCCCTTTCACAATTGGTGGTCCCAAAAGCACTCCCCCATAACTTCCTACACTCTCATGTCCACTACAGAGTGTGCTGCTAGGGGAACCCAATCAGTAACAATGGACAAATTCTTACTTTGATATATGTACCACAAAAATTAACATGTTAGATATGTCAATTCCAAATCATATTATGTTTAACCTTTTTTCTAAAGTCTAAAGAAACTACTATGTGGTACTATTCTTGCATACCCAATTCTCATCCCATTTTTTACTAAGTAATTTTGTTAATTCATTCAACAAATTTTTAGTTTGTTCAAAAAATATGTTTTAATGTATTAAACATTTTACATTCAACAACCATACTTACTAGATGTCATTTCTTTCCTTAAGGAGCTCAAAGAATAATTAAAGGAGAGACAGACAATTTACCCAACAGTATGAGAAATATTAGGTTACAGATAAATAGATGATCTCTGAGCTGAGTCTACAGAGACAGGCAGTTCAGCACTCTACCCCTCTGGGGTCAGGGTCTTGGTGCAGGGAGGGAGAAAAACACACAAAGAAAACAGAGCCAGCTCAAGCTGAACCTAAGGGCTTGTGCTGCAGCAACGTGGGATCAGACCCCACCCCCAATAGGGCAGTGGCAGCCACTAAGCAGAGGGGAAGTCCCACACCACACCAGGCTCCAGTTCTAGCCCCTCTATCTCCAGCCACACACCTACCAAGGTGAGAGCCGCCAGCACACCCTGAGGAAAGACACGACTTGCCTCCAAGTCAAATCCAACGCTCCCACCAGAGGCACTGGGCACACAGTCTGTACAGGATGCTCCCACATAAGATCACCTCTTCAAGACTGCAGTAGGTAACTGTTTCTCCTAAATTCATAGGGGCAGAGAAAGTTAAGCTAAACGAAAAGGCAGGGAAACTGAAAGCGCAAGAAAAAATCCCTGAAAAAATACATAATGCAAGAGAAATAAACGATTTACCAGATGAAGAATTCAAGGCATTGATAATAAAAATGTTAATTGAATTAGGGAAAAGAATTGATGTACACATTGACCACTTTAATAAGGAACTAGAAAATACAAAAAAGAATCAATCAGAAATGAAGAATTCAATAGCTGAAATTAAAAACACACTAGAAGAACTGAATAGCAGAGTAAATGATACAGAAAAATGCATAAGTGATCTGGATATAGAGTAACGGGAATCACCCAATCAGAACAGAAAAAAAAAACCCACAAATTTTATAAAATGAAAATGATTTACAAGATTGCTGGAATAACATTAAGCATACCAACATTCACATTATAGGGGTCCCAGAAGAAGAAGAAGAGAGAGAAGAGAATCAAACATGTATTTGATGAAATTATGGCTGAAAACTTCCCAAACCTGAAGACAGAAACAGATATCCAGGTACAATAAGCACAGGGGGTCCCAAACAAGATGGACCCAAACAGACCCAAACAAGACATATCATAAATAATATGGCAAAAATTAAAAATAGGGGGAGGATTCTAAAGACAGCAAGAGAAAAACAAAGAGTCATATACAAGGGAATCCCCATATTCCCTATCAGCTGATTTCTCTACAAAAACATTGCAGGCCAGAGGGAGTGGCAGGATATATTCCAAGTGCTGAAAGGGAAAAACCTGTAACCTAGGATACTCTACCCAACAAGGTTTCATTTAGAGTAGAAGGAGAAATAAAGAGCTTCTCAGAGAAGCAAAAACTAAGAGTTCATCAATACCTACCCTTTTAAAAGAAGTGTTAAAGGCTTTTCTCTAAGTGGAAAAGAAGTAAGAATCCATAGGAAAGTGAAAATTCCACTAGGAAAGACAAATGTATGGTAAGGACTGAGAATCAACCACTTAGCCAGTACAAAAGTTAAAAGACAAAAAACATGTAAAAGCAACTGTAACTACAATAAACAGTTAAAGGCTAAGTGTGAAGATGTAAACTATAACATCAAAACACAAAATGTGGGGGAGGAGAGTAAAAAAGATAGGTCATTTAAAATGTGTTTGAACTTAAATGACTACCAGTTTAAAACAAGCTGATACAGTTATAGGTCAACATATATGAACCCCATGGTAACCACAAATCAAAAACCTACAATAGAAACACAAAAACTAAAAAGAAAGAAACTCAAGCATACTGCTAAAGAAAATGATCAAGCCCCAGGAAAGAAACAAAAAAGAGAAGAAATGAATAGAGAAGAGCCAAAAAAAAAAAAAAAATCAGAAAACAAGTAAAAAATGGCAATAAGTACATGCCTACCAATAATTATGCTAGATATCAGTGGAATAAATGCTCCCAAAAAAGGACATAGAGTAGCTAATTGGAATTTTTAAAAAACCCATCTATATGCTGCCTACAAGAGACTCAATTCAGAGCTGAAGACACAGACTGAAAGTGAAGGGATAGAAAAAGATAGTTCATACAAATGCAAATCACAAGAAAGCAGTGGTAGCTATACTCTATCAGACAAAACAGACTTTAAAAGAAAGACTATAACGAAAGACAGAGCAGGGGATTGTGTAATGATAAAGGGATCTATACAAGAAGAGGATATTATTCTCATTAACATATATGTGCCCAATAATAATAATAATAATGCTAATTATTAGAGAAATACAAATCAAAACAACAAGGAGATACCACCTCACCCGTGTCAGAATGGCTATCATCAAAAAGTCTACAAATAACAAATGCCAGTGAGGATGTGGAGAAAAGGGAATCTTTGTACACTGTTGCTGGGCATGTAAATTGATGCAGCCACTATGGAAAATAGTATGGAGGTTCCTCATAAAACTAAAAATAGAACTACCACATGACCCAGCAATTCCACCTGGGTATATATCTAGGAAAAAGTGAAAACACTAATTTGAAAAGATCCATGTATCCCAATGTTCATAGTAACACTATTTAGAATAGCCAACATATGAATGCAACCCGTGTCCATCAACAGACAATTGGATAAAGAAAAATGTAGTGTGTGTATATATATATATATATATATGTATATATATATGTATATATATATTCTGCCATTTGCAGAAATGTAGGTGAACCTAGAGAATATTACACTTAGTGAAATTAGTCGGACAAATACTACATGTTATCACTTATATGTGGCATCTAAAAAATAATACAAAGGAATGTATATAGACTCAGATATAGACAATAAACTAGTGGTTACCAAAGTGGAGTGGGAAGGGGGGAGGGGCAGATTAGGGGTATGGGATTAAGAGATACAAACTACTATGTGTAAAATAGATAAGCAACATGGATATATTGTACGGCACATCGAATTATAGCCGTTACCTTGTAAGAACTTTTAATGGAGTATAAACTGTAAAAATTCTGAATCACTATGCTGTACACCTGAAACCAGTATAATATTGTAAATCGCCTATACTTCAATCTAAGTAAATAAATAAATGGACAGGCAGGCTAAGAGAGATGCGTAGGAGGGTGTCCCTGATAGAACAGAATAGGGAAGACAGAGCAGGATTACAGCTCATGGCACAAGTCAGGGGAGACGAGGAGTCCATCGCAGCTATAGCAAAGGCTGCAATGAGAGACACCCGGAAAAGAGGCTGGAGACGGCAGGGCCAGGACAGAAATGTTGTGAAAAGGATTATGAGCATTTTCTTACAGGCCAGGTAGGGTCATTGAAAGATTTCATGTACATGGTAATATGATTACATTTTATTTTTTTAAATGTTACTTTGGTAAAAGGATAGTTTGCATCAGAATGTTACAAGACTAATGCAGAGAGACTGGTAAGGAGGCTATTTTAATAATCCATGGAAGAAATAATGAAAGTCTGAACAGAGACAGTGAAGGAGGAAAGAAGGAAACAGACTCCAAAGACACTTCAAAGAAAGACTTCACAGGACTTAGTAAGCCATTTAGAAATGGAGATTTTGTTCTTTAAAAATTTTACATATAAGTTTAATATTACATTTTAAATATTTTTAAAATAACACTGATAATCTCTAAATGGTAGAATTGTGGATGATTTTTATTTACTTACTTTTTAAATTTTTTTAATAAATTATGGGCATGGGTTTTATAAAATTTTTGTAATAACAAAAAAATGATTAAAAATAAGTCAAAGACAACCCAGTACAAATTAGCACAGCTAGCTTAGATCTTGATTCTTAAAATTTGTTCTCCAATAAAAGGAACCAAGAATCCTTGGAAAAATGGCTGATTCCAGGGCCTGAGCCATGAAAGTACAAGATGATCCTGGAACATTTTATGGTACCAGAAGACACAGAAGCGCCCCCCAAATGATTGAGGTATGTCTATCAGAAATAGGAGCCAACTCAAAGGGGCTCCCAATGACCAAATTTGGACAATTTCATTGAAATAATTTTATCAAAAATACTAATTATAGTAGTAGATATACTTTAGAAAATAAAATTAGAATCCATGAGTCTATGACTGATATAAAAGGATGTATAACTAAATAGATAGCAGAGAAGAAGTTCTTCCTTATAATTGAATTCCAACAAATAAATCCAGAAGGAGTGATGGAAACAGAAAATCAGTACTGCAATCATTGTTTCAGCTAAGACTCAATAGCAGATACTAAAACTAATGAGCAGAGTACCATGAAAGATAAATAAGATTTTTATTTAGTCTTAAAGTTTCTCCCCACAATGAAAAGTACATCACAAAGCAGAAAATAAGTGACAAAATCAGATGGACATCATCTGGACCATGCAATGAGTTAAGATCACCAGTAATGGAACAAGCGGACATTACGTGCCTCCTGATGTGATGTGCCAGGAAGGAACATAACACAACTTCTGTGGTGTTCTTACCAAAAATGCATAACTTGAATTTAATCATGAGCAAGCACCAAAAACATTCCAAATCGAGACACATTCTGTAGAATAACTGGTCCAATACTTTCTTAAATTATCAAGGCCATGAAAGACAAGGAAAGACTGAGGAAATATTCCAGACTAAAGGAGAATAAAGAAACATGATGACAAATGTAGTGTATAATCGTGATTGGATCATAGATAAGAAAAAGGACCTTAGAAGGATAATTGGTGAAATCTGAATAAGGTCTGTAGATTAGATCTGCAATTCTCATTTTGGTCCTACCACAACTTTACCTTCCTAAAAAATATTGAGGACTCTCAAGACCCCTTGTTTAAGTGGATTATATTTATTGCACTAAGCATATCACAAATTAAAACTGAAAAAGTCAACATTTAATCATTAATTTAAAAATAATAATAAAACAACATTACATGTTAACATAATACATTTTTATAATATCCCCCCCCAAAACAATAGCAAGAAGAGTGGCATTCTTTCACATTTTTAAAAAGCTCTTTAATGTCTGACTTTATGAAAGAAAATGTGTTTCTCTTGTCTGCTTGTGCATTTAATCTGTTGTGATATTACATATCATGTAGCCTCTGAACTACACCATACACATATGAGAGAATGAGCATAAAGAAGGAAAATAATGTTTAGCAATACAGCAGAATTTAACCTCATGGACTCTGTGAAAGTTCCTTGAGGACCTCCCACTGTGCCTGGACCACAATATGAGAACCAGTGGATTAGATAACAGTGTTGTATCAAAAGTTAGTTTCCTGATTTTGACAATTTGACTAAGATTATGCAATATATTAACATTTGGAGAATTTGGGTGAAGTGTACAGGTGAATTATTTGTACTATTTTTGCAATTTTTTGTAAGCCTGAAATCATTTCAAAACAAAAAATTTAAAAGATAGCAAAAATTAAATAAGAATTTTCATAACTAAAAAGCCATGGAAGGGACTTCCTAGGTGGTGCAGTGGTTAAGAATCCAACTGCGAATACAAGGGATACGGGTTCGATCACTGCTCCTGGAAGATCCCACATACCATGGAGCAACAAAGACTATGAGCCACAACTACTGAGGCTGCGCTCTAGAGCCTGTGAGCCACAACTATTGAGTCCATGTGCTGCAACTACTGAAGCCCAAACACCTAGATCCTGTGCTCCGCAACAAGAGAAGCTACTGCAATGAGGAGCCCAAGCACCACAATGAAGAGCAGCCCCTGCTCGCTGCAACTAGAGAAAGCCCATGTACAGCAATGAAGACCCAATGCAGCCAATAAATAAATAAATAAATTTATAAAAACAAAACAAAACAAAAAGCCATGGAAGAACAAATAGAGGCATAGGGAAGCAGGAATCAAGGATAAATTCCTGATCTCTGGATAGATGTTGGCAGATTGATATTAAAAATGTTTATCTACCAGCGTGGCTGAGTACTAATGAATCAAAAGGCCTTGAGCAATCGTGACAGTTCTACCAGGGCATAAAGCTATATACCAGCCTGAAGGCTAGTGTCATTATTGAACTAGAGAATAGAAGAGGAGTTATAGGCTGTGCCATGGGTGGAAAAGACACACTGGAAAACATGATGAGCTTTATTTTGGACTTACTTAAATTTGAGAGGAGTATTAGTTTGAATTTTGAATCCAAGTGACAAAAATCCAGCTAGAACTGTAACTATTGGTTCAGATCAAGGGGAAATTTACCAGGTGACTCACATAATCACAGAAAAAGATGAGTATCTAAGCCTCAAGGAGGATGAAACACTTCCAGCTCTCTCCTCTCCCCCACTCCCCTGCTCCCATCTCTCTTATCTCCCTCTCATTTCCACTTTATTTTCTCCTACTGCCACCTGACATTTCAGCCCAGTGGGGAACACTGCTACAAATAATTTCAGAACCTCACAGCTCCATCCCCCCAAAGGGCTCAATCTCTAACTCCAAATTCAATAAGCCTAGAAACTGGTCTAATTCTTTCCCTTGTGTCACTGGCCCATTCCTAGACCAATTAAAGGCGGCCAGAAAAATGGGAAACTGTGATTGGCCCACCAGTGGTCAGGTACCTTTCTCACCTGGAGGAATTTTCTTTCTTCCAGGGAGACACAGCCTATAAGAAGTTTTATTTAAATTGCATATTTGAAAGTATAACTTCCCAGTGAACTGGTGCCACTGCTTTAAGTAGACAATGCAGTAGATGCCCACTACACAGTGCGTATGGAAAGAGAGTAAAGTGGAGATTCCAGGAGACTGTTGGATATATCTTAAAAGATACATCATCTGGCTATTTTGCGTATTGTTGTTGGCGGCGGGGTGGGCTGGAGCACCACAGTCTTTGGGTGAAGACACACAATAGATATCTTTTTAAATTGTTGCTCTCCATACTCTGCACAAACAATTCTTTTGAATATATTCAGCATGAAATATTAAAAAAAGACACATCATCTGGGTTGATAATAAAAATTTAGGTTTCATCAGCATATATGTGGATCTTGAACTGTAGCAATTTATGAGGTTACCCAGAGAGAACATATAGAAGATGGGAATACATAGAAGAGAATACTCAAGTAAGATGATGGAAAGAACCATTTAAAGGCCTGCATGAGGAAAAGAAAGTAGATTAAGGAGACTAGGGAAGAGCACAGGGACATGGATGTAATGTGGAATAATCTGGCTAAAATGTTGGAATGGGGGAACATGAATTGAGTATGGTAATTATATCTCTCTTCGGATGTACTCATAATTTTATTGTTTTTATTATCTAACGATAAATTTTTTAGATATTTTTGAATTCAGAGAACAAATCAATTATTATTTAGTGTTCCCAACTTAGGATGAATTGTTCCGTGTACATTTAAAATTATATCACTTTTTTTTTTCTGGTAAATAATTTTTTTTTTATTGGCACGTAATTGCTTTAGAATGTTCTGCTAGTTTCTGCTGTACAATGAAGTGAATCAGCTATATGTACACATGTATCACCTCCCTTTTGGACCTCCCTCCTGCCCCACTCCCATCCCACCCATCTAACATTTCTGACCATTGTAATTTTTTTCTGGGAACTTAAGAGGAACATATTGTAACTCTCCTTTCTCAATCAGGGCTAGACCAAAGCTCAGCTAATATTTACCGTGAATGATTTGGCACTTGTTGAAGATTTCTTCAACGCTTAGTTAAAGGAGATCAGAAAAAAAATCTCTTCCATTAATACAAAGCATATCTTTTGTGCATAAAATGAGATTTATCATGGGCACTTAGTGAATCACAAGCTTTTAACTTCTTTGGACTTATCTTCTATTTCAATTTTTTCCTTACATAATTAAACAAAGCTAAAGTTAATTTGCATGAGTATGGTATTATAGATTGTTTATAATTTTTTTTCTGTCTTGAGTGTTCTCAAAATCTCTAGCATTTATTCTTCTCTTTAGTGGATGTAACAATTTAAATTTACAAATAGCTTTCACACTCTTTCACTAGCTCCTCAGAGCAACACTGTGAAGTAGCTCCTCTTGGGTGAATCTGAATTCTATTTTTCCGCATAGTGAAGTGAGCCTGAATAATTTAGATGATTGTTTTTTAAATGTTTTCTTTTTTTAATTTTCTTTTTTCTTTTTTGATAGGTAAGAAGTGGATTTATTTAGAGAGAAACACACTCCACAGACTGAGAGTGGGCCATCTCAGAAAGTGAGAAAGGCCTTTAATTTTCATTTTGAAGCACCTTTAAACTTACAGGAAAATTGTAGGAGTAGAAAGGACTTGAGACCTCTTGTTAGAGTAGAAAGGACCCCTGACCCCTCATCCAAGTTCTGCCAATTATGCCCCAGTGGTCATGTCCCTCTCATTTCCTTCAAGCTGGAACAGCTCCTCAGTCTTTCCTTGACTTTTGTTGACAGAAACAAAATGCACAAAACCTAAAAGTAGAGAGTTATGTTTTATTGGGTGGACAAAACTGAGGACTTAAGCTCCAGATGCAGCTTTTCAGATAACTAAGGGACTGCTCCAAACAGGTAAGGGGGAGCCACGATATATAGCTTTTGCAACAAAGACCAGGTAGTTAGAACATCAAAAGATTATTTTTAATTAAAGAAATCAGACATCTCAAGTTAAGGAATTCAGCGCTTTTTTGTGTATCAGAAGACGCAAGAGTCTGAGCACACTGAAATCGTTCCTTTGATATGTACCTCAGCTATCAGGGGCCAGTATCCTATACTTTCTCATTCTGAGTCTCCTCAGGGTATATTGTCAGGGGTGGCTGCGGTGACTGACTGCTAGATGGCAGGCATCCTGTTTCTATCCTGAGTTCCCTCCGGGCTCACTGTTGGAGCGTCTATAATGTGATGGTTTGATGGCTGCAACAGCCTTTGTCTACTGACGTGGCAGGCAATATTTTTTTATTCACAGTTTCATGACCTTGACATTTTTGAAATTATAGGCAGTTATTTTATAGAATGTTCTTCAATTTGGGTTTGTTTTATTATTTTTTTAAATTAATGATTAAATGTTGACCTTTTCAGTTTTAATTTATGATATGCTTAGTGCAATAAATATAACCCACATAAACAAGGGGACTTGAGAGTTCTCAATATTTTTCAGGAAGGTAAAGGTGTGGTAGGACCAAAATGTTTGAGAATTGCAGATCTAATCTACAGACCTTATTCAGATTTGTATTTTGGGGCAGACTATCACAGAAATTATTGGAGAACATATAGTGTCTGTTTATCCCATTACAAGTGATGGTAATTTTCCTCCTGAGTCGTACACATTTTGTGGGATGACACTTCGTAACCCTCCATTTCACCTACTAGTTTTAGCAACCTTTGATATTTCTTGCCTGTATCAATTATCACTAAGATGGTTTGCAAGTGGTTATTTTCCTAAGGTCATTGTTCTTTCCACAATTATTTGTTAGTTGGCTTTCTACTGGAAGGAAGAACGTTCTCATCTCTTTCTCTTTTCCATCTACTCTCTCCATAGGTGATCTCATCTAGTCTTGTAGCTTTACCATCACCTATACTTAACGCCTCCCAAATTTTTATCTCCAGTCTCAACCTTTCCCCTAACTCCAGCTTTACATCCCATTGCCTTCCTGAAATCACTTGCAACAGATCCAACACATAACTCTTGAGTTCCCTTGCTCCCAAATTCACACCTCCCCTAGTCTTTCTTATCTTGTGGAAAACAATAATTAATATTCACTGAGTGCTTAGTACATGTATGGCACCACTCCAATAGCGTTAAATGCCCTAACATTTAATCCTCACATTTCTAGAAGGGATGCGTTATTACCATCATTCCTATTTTCCAGATGAGAAAAGTCAGGCACAGAGAAGTTTATGCTGCAGATTCTGTCAGTCCCTTAGTCTACATCAGAGGTTACCTACGGCCAATTCCTACCTCTTTCTGGGGGCATTTTTTGGTCACAGGCACGTACCTGGTCCGTGTGGGACAGTCTAGAGGCTCCTGAAAAAGCATGTCCCAAGAGCAACCTCAACCAACGAAGACAGGAATTACTGGATAAATAGCCCAGCTGCCTCCCCCTTCCTGGGACAGTTCTGAAGTATGCTCCACATAGGGTCTCAGAGGGTCCCCAACGGGGCTGAGCCCCAAATGCCCACAGTGGTAACTTTCTCATTAATGTACCGTTTATGGGTTTCTTCCCTTTCCTGGGAAGTAACATGGGAAGGCCCTCCTAGCACTTCTGGGGATCACTGGCCCCGAATTGTTGTTGCAGAGTCTACTTTTGCAGGAGACATTTAGTAAATTGCCCAAAGTCACACAGATACTTAGTGATGGAGTCAAGATTTAAACTCAGACAGGCTGCCTCATAATAATATCCAAATTCACCATGCTTTACAGCATTCCCTCACCATTTCCCCAGACATAACAAGATTCATCCTTGATTCCTCTGTGACACATACCAGACCCAGGCCATCAGCAAGCCCCAGGAGCTCTCTCTCTGCGTATCCCAGATCTGATAAGTTCTTCCCACCTCTTCCCCGCCGTGGCCATGGTACTAACCATATGTCAGAATCTCCTGGCAGGCTTGTTAAAACACAGATGGCTGGGCCCGCATCCCCAGAGTTTCTGATTCAGTGGGTCTTGATGGGACCCAGGAAGTTACAAATCCCCAGATGATGCTCATGCTGCTGGCCCAGGGCCCACCCTTCGACAAGCCCTGTCTAACCACCATCGCCTCTTCCCTGGGCACCAAGCAGCCCAGCCGGTCTCCCTGCTCGCACGCACACATCACCACAGCAGCCAGTCACCCTTTTAGGCACGTTCGATGTTGCGCATCTGCTCAACCGGCATCCCCACCGCCAGCGCCTCCCCATCACGTGGGGAGTCTGAGGTAGGAATCCAAGGCCAGGGAAGATGCACCCTGCTGCTGCCCTGACCCGTCCACCGCACTCCCTTGGCTCACTCTGCTCTGGCCTCCTGCTTGCTCCTGGCTCTTCCCCAGACACACCGGACTCTATCCCAGCGAAAGGTTTTTGTAGCTACTGTTTCCTCTGCCTGGAATGTTCTGCCCCCTACATACTAATGAGACCCACTTTCTCATTACATTTAAGCCTCTGCTCAAACGCTGCCTTCTCACTTCTGCATTCCCTGCGCCTACAACAGTATCTGGAACACATAGAGGACACACAAACATCATTTTTTTTTTTTTTTTTGGGCACACGGGCTTAGTTGCTCCGCGGCATGTGGGATCTTCCTGGAGCTGGGATCGAACCCGTGACCTCTGCACTGGCAGGCGGATTCTTAACCACTGCGCCACCTAGGAAGCCCCGCTTATTTTATAACTAATAGTTTGTACCTCTTAGTCCCCTACCTCCATACTGCCCCTCCCCCTTCTCCCCACTAGTTTCTTCTCTATATCTGAAATTTTTACTGTTTTTTTAAAAATGTATGGTAGCATTAGACAAAGATTTACAAAAATGTTTAGGTATAAGGCCTTACCACCATAACATTACTGTTGTCATTTCTCCAGGTTTCCTTTTTTGCCTTTATGTGCATACTTTTCTTTAGCAGACAGAAACAAATTTGCCCAATTCTGTGTTTTCCTTTTTTGGTTAAAATTGTTCTCAATATTTTATGCACTGCTATTTCCTTTCTGATGACTAAATTATACAACATCAAGTTGCCATCTCTTACATAACCACTTCCCTATTTTTAGACATTTAGATTGTTTCCAAGTTTTGCTCTTATAACTAAGAATAAAATAAACACTTTTGTTTTTATTCTTTTAAATTGTATTCCCACTGAAAATTCTTAAGAATATGAAATATGTCCAAAAAAGTATGAGCCCTTTTATGGTTCTTGGTATCTAGTGCTTTTTAGAAGGATTCTACCAATTTGCAATGTAAAGGCACATTTTTTTGTCACAAAGATTCAGGCCATTTCTTTTTTTTTTTTTAATTTATTTATTTAATTTTATTTTATTGGCTGTGTTGGGTCTTTTTTGCTGTGTGCGGGCTTTCTTTAGTTGCAGTGAATGGGGGCTACTCTTCTTTGTGGTGCGCAGGCTCCTCATTGCCGTGGCTTCTCTTGTTGCGGAACACAGGCTCTAGGAGTGTGGGCTTCAGTAGTTGCAGCACATGGGCTCAATAATTGTGGCTCACAGGCTCTAGAGCGCAGGCTCAATAGTTGTGATACACGCTCTTAGTTGCTCTGCGGCATGTGGGATCTTCCTGGAGCAGGGATCGAACCCGTGTCCCCTGCATTGGCAGGCAGATTCTTAACCACTGCGCCACCTAGGAAGCCCAGATTCAGGCCATTTCTAAGATCTTACTCCAAGTTCTCAACCTTATTACAGGAGAAAAATTTGAGCTCCTAAAATGTAAAAACAACGTCTCATATCTCTGTACTTCCAGTGCCTAGCAAATGATCGATGCTCAATAAATATTTATTGAATATGTGAATGAACGTAGGTAGTCATATATATGAATATATATGTGTGTATATATATTTGTGTGTGTATATATATATATAAAATCTTCCCTTTTCCTTTCTCTCCTCTCCTTCTTCCTTTTCCTGTTCTTGGTGAAGATAAACAAGTTGGCTTCTGCTTCTGGATAGGAACTTGCAGGCCCTTTTTGAGCTTTTCATTCTCACAAGTGATGTCAGATCAGATCATTTGCTCATTTTCTGTATGGGGTTCTGAGGGTAGTCTTTTGTTTCAAATACACCTTTTCTTTCTTCTATTTTCATTCCCTCTGATTCTAAAATATTTGTTTATCTAGAAATTCAGAATATCAGTTAATATTATTCTCTATTCTTAATAAAAGCTTCTAAATATATATATATATTTCATTACAAAATGGGGTACGATATGGTATATGGGTTAAAGAAAACATTTTTACGAGTCAAGCATTCAACGTAGAGTATATTTACTGGAGAAGTCTGAAAGAAAGAGTGTGGTCAGGCTGGCTGTGGGCTGGAAGGCCAGCTGGTGGTTGCTTGCTAGGAGCCTGCCTCACTGGAAGGCATTCATCCAGTCTGGGGCTGAACTCCTTGAGAGTCAAGAAATGTAATCATTTATAAAAGCTAAACTCACTAGAGATTGAGATGTAGAAACTACAGTAAGAGTTGAGTCATTTGCAATGAGAAAAATAACATCAGTCAGGGAGCTTGGGCAGCCTGGCTGGCCCACCTTCAGTGTTGGCAAGACTCCCAGGAGAGCTAGGGAGCTGCCTGGCCACTGGGGTCAGCCAAGTGGTTCACCTCCAGCCAACTCTGAGCCCAGTGTTCCATAGGACACTGAGTGGTGCACACACACCAACGTGTGTATTCCTGTAACTGTCAAGAACACAGATTTTGAATTCTAACAGATTTGGGTTAAAATCACAGAGCCACCACTTAATATCTATATGCACTTCAACTAATTATTCACCCTCCCTAAGCCCAAGTTTTTTCATTTCAAAAGTGGGATGTTCTATATTTGTGGAAAATGTACATATGGTGCTCGGCTCGATGTCTGGCATATAATAGGGTTTAATTAAAATTTCAATACCTTAGGGTAAGGCTACACACCTTTGTTTGATTCATTACATGGATTAAGCAAAAATTTCTCCCCCTGAGGACACTCTTATTTTTCTTATTCCTAGCTTTAATCATTCAATCACTCATTCATGCATTCATTTATTCAACAACTATTTATTGAAAACCTATTTTGTGCCAGACACTGTTTTACACACTAGGGATATTGCTACAGACAAAAGATAGAGTCTTTATCCTTATGGAGCTAACATTCTAGTAGTGAAAGACAGTCAAAAAGCACTTAAACAATATATAGCATGTCAATGTATACATTTAATGATGTAGTGCTTTATTTTTCCCCATACCTGTTATTTTAATCAATGGTCAATTCAATAACCAATGGTAAAACAGATGATTGAACCTGGTGTACCCCCCCAAAAAATAATTAAAAAATAAAATTAAAAAAAAAAAAAAACCAATGGTATCTTAGAAGTAAGAAAATGCCATATATTCATTTTTTATTAATCTATCACAATATTTCCAGGGAATTTTTCCAAATCATGGAAAAAGCAACTCTGAAGTCTCCTATTTATGAAATGGACTGAACATTAGCATCCATAAGCCATTTAATCCTAAACATCCCTCTGAGATAGGCATTATTCCCACCTCCTCTCCCCACCCACGCCACTTTACAGTGCAGGAGAGAGTTTAGGAGGCTTCACAGATTGTAGTAGACTGGTTTTGATATACATATATATATATAATTGGTGTTCTCTATGGAAGCTGTTCTGCCTCTTAGTGCCCAGGCCCAACCAGCAGAACTTCTCATTAAAGACTCCGAATGCTGAAGGAGTGAGAAAAAGGCAATTAGAAACAAGAGCCTAGCATCAGTAGCCTTGACTGTCCAGCTGGAACACTGTCCAGTAGTAAGAGGCGAGGTCCTTGGCTTTGGTTTCTACTGCCCTTAGTCCTGCTGCTTCTCCCAGCCTGATGTTCCAGCCTTCCTGGCAGCTCTCTGAACTACTTGATACCTTTTTTTTTAAAAAAAAAGTTTTCTCTTAAATTATCCAAAACTGGTTTTCATACTTGAAACTTAATAACACTGACTAGTAATACATCCAGAAAGTGACCAAGTCAATATTTAATTCTAGGTCTGTCTAAATACAGAGCCCTTTAATAAGTCAACTGGGCAATCAGTAATTTATTCAACAATCATTCATCAATCCATCACATGCAAGAAGGTACCATCTCAGCAAGCTAAATGTTGAGGATTTACTGAAATCCCTATGGAGTTGAATTCAGCTAGGGTCTAGAAAAAAGCAGTTCTTTGCAGTGAACTTGATTCTACATTATAAAATGCTATCCCCTTATATTAGTGGTACATGGAAATGTAAGTTCTGTATAAAGTTTCTAAAAGACCCCAAAACATCAACTCAAACATCAATATACATGAAACAGAGGCTACCAAGCTCCTGTTTCATGTATATTATTTTATCATCCAATTTTTCTACAGATACTATGCTTCCCACATTTCTCTGTGATACAATCTCATTTCATTCCCTTTTAGTCATTGACTTGCTTCGATATGATCTTTTTAGGTTGGAATGATTTAGATTTAATTTAAATTTGACACAAGAATAACAGAAAGAAAACCAACTTTTGCACCCCTGTGAAGAGAGAAAATCAGGACAAGAAAACACCTAGTGAGAGATTACCAGCTTGAGTTTGTCTCTTTGGAAGGGTCAAGGGTATTGCCTAGCGATGGCCTTAGGTAATACCTATTCATGTGTGACTTATAAGTGTAAGTGACTTATAAGAACATAAATTGTTACTCCTCTTCATTTTTTGCATTTAACAATTGAAGGGTCATGTTTGGGAGTATTGGGACTCATTGCATTCATGCAAATGAAAAGTGGATACTGGAATCTTCTAGAAATATCTAGATTATACCTTATAAGTAGTTATTTACTTCAATCTGCTTCCAAAAATGGGACTTAGCAAACTCTTAGGAGTCCTCTCTGTTGGCCCCAGAATTTCTTGCTGTCATTCCTCCACTCCCTGTCTGCACTGGGGTCATCACGATGCACTGGAACAGTGGTTTGGGGAGAAAACGGCAATGCGATGATCAAAAGGAAGGAAATGTCAAAGACTCTTTCTTTGTTCTTCAATTGTGGCAGCTGCTATGAAGGTGTACTAGTAGCCGTGCAGAGGACAGGATAACATATAATTTTGAAAGATTATTGTAATAGTCTTTTCCTTTCCTCGGACCAAAAAGTAGCAATGAGTATATGTCTGTACATTCATTCATTCATTTATAAAACAAACTTAAGTGACTTTTGTATCATTCATTCTTCAAGGAACTTATAATTTAATTAGTTGAATTAGTCTACTAGATCTGTGGTTTTCTTTCTTTTTTCTTCTGAGGATCATGTTTTGTGTGGCTTACAGCATGACAGAGATGATGTTCACATGTGTGACACACTCTCGTTGAGTACCTGGGGTTACTCACTAGACCCCATACATGGCCCATAGCCCTGCTGTTTTCTCTTCATGTAGGAAAGTATGTTAGCTTGCAATAGAGCGAGAGAGAGAGAGAGCACTATAGAAATAACCTTGAATCTAGTCTAAGTGTGAAAGTAAGACATTCACCTATATTTATCATTTAACAAATAATAGCATTAAATTATCGGCAGCAGACTTCACAAATGACTTTAAATACCAGGCATGTCACCACTAAAACACACTGCTGTAGATGGCAAGGGCAGTTCTGAACACTTTCTGTGACTGGGATGTTCTTGGCACTCTGTATATATTTTTCGTTTCATCCCATACATCATAATCCTGTTTGCTCATTTCCAAATTTAGCATGCAGCAGAATGACCTGGAAAGCTTGTTAAAATGCATCTGCTGGGCCCCGTTCCCACAGTTTCTGATTCAGTAAGTCTGGGTGGGGCCTGAGAATTTGTATTTCCAACAAGTTCCCTGGTAATGGTAATGCTGTTGGTCCAGGAACCACATTTTGAGAATCATTGATTGAGTCATCCACTCATTCATTCAAAAACATTAATTAAGAACCTACCCAGTGCCTGGTATCAAAGTAAAAAGATAAATTGAACATTATTCTGTAAGAGCTGATGTCTACTGAGCACTCTGCTGAGGGCTTTGTTATGACCTAATTTACTCTTTTATGACAATTCTTCAAAGTAAATACCTTTTCCCCTCTTTTCTAGGCAAAATTACCACAGCTAAAAGAGATTAAGTAACCTGCTCAGTCATTTGGACAAGTGTCAGAACTAGGACTTGAACTCATGTCTACTGGATGCAAGTGGCACCCACAGGCACCATGCTACGTGCTATGCTACCTCTGTAACACTAGGGCCTTATACACAGTATTATTGTCAGTCTTTTGCAGATTGAAGAACAAAACAAAACTGATGTTCAGAGAGGTTACATAATTCACCCAAAGTCACACAGCTAGGAAGTATCTTAAACAAAATTTAATCTCAGTTTGATGCCAAAGTGCTTTTTGCACCCTATGACACCATTTTTCCATGCTGTCTCTAAATCAGGAACCATCTAAATCAGAGCCAGGAACAAGAGTATGACTCCAGGTAACCAGAGTGCACAGAGAATGGGGAATGTACTGTTTCGGTTAACAAAGAACATCTCTCTTGTGTTAACTTATTCAAAAGCTTTCTAACAATTACCGGTGCATCTTACACCCTAAGTCAGCACAGTATAATGTCATGTTTCCTTGATGATTCAGGGTCTTACGTGTCTCAGAACCATCATTATAAAAAGCACTTGTTTCTGAGAAATGTCCAAGTGGATACAGAAGAAGGTGATTGGGGTGAATGTGTGGGGAGCCCAGAATTACTGAGGACAAATTTAAGTATATTCTACTCATTTACCTTTTCTGCAAGCAGAATGGAAAAGGCCCCAAACTGAGACTCATCAAAGGTTTCAGTTGAGTTGGGTTCAGATTAATCGTGTTTACTCCAATTCGTGTAAGTAGCTGACAAACTGCTTTAAAAGTGACTGTTTTTCTCTTTTTGCCACTTGGTAAATCGCAAAGAATGGAGCTTTCCCTGACTCCTGTGTACCGCTGTGTTACCCCGTCATCAGGGGAGAAAGGAGCTGTATAATTACCTTTTGAGACATGAATCATCCTTGCTCTCAGGGCCCAGACCTGTTTGACTCTATAAAAGCAGCTCAAGGTCGAAGTGCAAACGTGCACTGTCTGCTGTCCCCCGGGCTGCTATAATTACCAAGCCACTGAGAGGAGATGAAGGTGCTCCCTGCATCTGGCCTTGCTGTCCTCCTCGTCACGGCTCTGAAGTTTTCCACCGCTGCCCCCTCCCTATTTGCAGCCACCCCCAGGACCTCAAGGAACAGCTACCACCTCGCACAGGTTTGTAAATCTTTGCACAATTCCCTCTTCCCCCTCCTGCCCCAGAAAACCTAAGCAGAATAATGAGAAAATAAGGAAAATCTCTTATGGTTTTAAAATCATCTTCTAAGTCCAGTGAAGCCTAATGGCTACGATGCCCTGTTCAGCTGTGGCTGGTGTCTGGTACACGCTGAGGCCTGTGTTGCATGATTGCATAAATAAATGAATGAATATCTATCCAGGTATCTTGCTGCACACAGAATTTGAGGCAGCTTGCAAAAATACATGCATTACAAAAAGACAAAAGAAGTGTTTGAGGAACAACATAGGAGGAAAAATAAGGGCAGAAAAATAAAAATCAAAGTGTAGATTTGCACAGTAGAGGTGGGTCAGAAATTTAGTGCTACGATTCCTAACAGTCACAACAGAAAGATTTCCTGCGTGCACTTATTAGAAAAATGGCTCGTACTCAGGGCAAACTTGATCAGAATTTGAAGTGAACCAAGTTTTTCCTGGGTACCTACCCTGTTCTCACATGAGGGTCTTTCTTCTCTGAAGCATATTCCCCAAGTACCTTATTTACTTACACTTTCTGTACCTTCGGCTCTTTTAAAATCTCTCCCAACTGACTGTTGGAGAGGATCTGATAAAATAATTCATACCACAATTTCTTCAAAGACTAAATGTGACTCAAAGTGATTCAATGTATGTTTGCTTCCAAGTGTTTTTGGGTTTTTGTGGGTTTTTTTTAACCTTTAAAAGGAAGGTGGCAAAGTTTAACCTAAAGAAACAAGTCTTCAATGAAGGAATTTCCAAGATTTGTGAAAGGTGTGTAAATGAGATGTTTTTGCACCAGGGCCTCTGTTTCAAGCGTCTGTCACAGTGACAGCACATCTGTGATTGCCAACCCTAACTCAAGGTTGCTTTCTTACCTGCCAGGCTGCACCTGTGTACTGCATTGCAAAGCTGATTTTCACCTGTACACACTGGTGTGTACCTACCCATTGTTTACATTCTTCCATTCTAATTGGTCAATCCCCCTGTCACACCAGTCCTTAAACATTTTGAAAACAGCCCTGCCTATAAACAGCACAGTGGATGCCGGGTACGGACTTGTTGAATGGAACTACCTTTGACTTGAGTCCACTTTCAGACAAACTAAATTCCAAATAACACATCTCAGAATACTGAGCGGGGAAGTCTATTTCAAATTGTATTTTGCTGGTGCCACCAAGTTTGAATCCCTTCTCCCCAAATGTGATTCTCCCTCACCCAGCCTCATGCCACTCTGATTCAGAAGCTAGAGTCTTTGGGACCTTGAGAAGGAGGGTCACACTGAGGTCAGAACTGACCTGGTGGCTGAAAACCACGGTTTTGTCCAAATTCAGACAAACTATGGTCCTTGGGCCCAAACCAGCCACACCTGTTTGTTTACAAATCATCTACTACTGCTTTTGTACCACAATGGCAGAAACCACATGATGGAACCAAAAATATTAATTATTGAACCTTTGATGAAAACAATTAGCTGAACCCATAGTGGTCTATGCAGCAATAAGGCCATCAAGTCTTGGAAAAAGCTAACCTTTCTAGGAGTATTTAGAAAGAATTAGGTGTTCTTGGAATGTTGGGATCTCTAGTGATCCCATATGCCTTCCTCTCCAAAGCAAGTCAGCCCTCCTCAGTCTCCCTTATGACATGCTCTCTGAAAGACCTTCAACCAAGGATCAAGGAAACTTGCCAGTACCTGGCAAACAGGCCTTCTCCTGCCTGCCATGGCCCTGGCCCTGGCCATCAGCTCTGGGCAGGAACAGGTATCACTCTGCAGCAGGCTGGAATGATCTGGGCAGACCTCTCGAGTGGATCCCAGTGCCTAGAAAGAATTACTGTGTCAGCTTATAGTTTAGAGAAATACCTAAGAACTTAGGCTTGCAATACAGCAAATGAAACAACATGAAAATAGATTTACTTCATAAAGATGGCTTAAGTTCATTCATTCAGCAATTATTTATTGAATGCTTACTGTATGCTATGTGCCAGGGCCTGTTCTAAGCACTGGAGAAACATCAGTGAACAAAACAAGTCAGTCCCTGTTCTTACGGCCCTGACATGAAGATGATGGAGGAGTAGGAAGATGCTGGGAGAAGACAAGTCAACCAAAGAGTGCCCAAGTGATATTAAAAAATAAACTAACCTGGATGATAGAGAGTTACTGGGACCCTGGGTGGGGGGCATTTTCACCTGAGTAGTCCAGGAAGTGACACTTGAGATAAAGAACTATGTGAACCTGAACTTCACAATTGTGTGAAGATCTGGAGACAGAGCAGCCCAGGCAGGGGACAGAGGAAGTACAGCAGCCCAAGGCTAAAGGAGCTTCGATTGGAGCATCAGGCTAGTGTGCAAGAGGATACTGGCTGAGTCCCAGAGTCAGGCCAGGCCAGCACACTCCTGGGGACTGGGAGGCCAGGTCAGGTTGAATAATTTCTCCACTGCTCTCTTCTTTCTAGATCACTCACTAAGAGAGAACAAATGGTTTCTTGTGCCTGGAAACTCCAGACAGGAAACATTTCCAAATACTATTCACTTCTTCCTAAACCCACAAACATGATAATCTATGCTTGAAAAGATAAACAGGTTTTTAGTTGATTTACTTAATGCTCACTTGTATCTTTTAAATTCCAGTTGGCTAATTATCATAAAGTCTTGGAAAATGATGAAATACTTAGTCTCATAATCCAGAGTTATATTCTACTTTTTTTAAAACAATAATATCAATGCAACATTTAATACAGGCTGTTAAGTTGTCCTTAAAATAATATAAGCTTTTGCTATCACATTATTATGAATGTATAATTAAAGAAAATAAAAATAAAAACCTTCCAAATATGAACTGTTAAATTCAGGCACTTTTACTACTATTTTAATTCCTGTGCATAAAGATTTTTTTAATTGTCATTATACTCAAAATTTGGTTCCTACCTTTCTTATTATTGTATCATAATAAAATTTTGATGTTTATAGTATGTTCATAAATATCATGTTAAAAAGTTACAAATATTTCAGAATATAAGTGAGTTATAATTTATTTAGCCATTTTTGGGGGTACATGGAATATTTGCATATGAATAATGTTTCTATGAACATCTTTGTACATCAGCCTAATCTAAAGGATTACTTTTTCTGAATAGATTTCCAGAAGTAGAATTAATGAGTAAATGAGCATGCACATTTTAAAGTCTTTTGATATATTTCAAAGCATCTTCATGCTAAGGATCTCACTGGATCCTCATACTGGTGTGGATAGGACAGACACCAACCCCATCTTATAGATAAGAAAGCTGATACCAAAAGAAATTCAAAGGAATTGCCCAAGATTTTAGAATTTAGGATTTATCACACAGCAAAAAATTCCCACAGTTCCATTTCTGTGACTGAGCCAAAACAGAAAGAAATGTTGAATAAACCAAATCTTTTTTTTTCTTTTAATTTATTTATTGGCTGTGTTGGGTCTTCATTGCTGCACACGGGCTTTCTCTGGTTGTGTCGAGCAGGGGTTATTCTTCATTGCAGTGTGTGGGCTCCTCATTGCGGTGGTTTCTCTTGTGGAGCACGGGCTCTAGGTGCATGGGCTTCACTTGTTGCAGCACATGGGCTCAATAGTTGTGGCTCACAGGCTCTAAAGCACAGGCTCAATAGTTGTGGCACACGGGCTTAGTTGCTCCGTGGCATGTGGGATCTTCCTGGAGCAGGGATCGAACCCGTGTCCCCTGCATTGGCAGGCAGATTCTTAACCACTGCACCACCTAGGTAGCCAGAATAAACCATGTCTTGAACTTCGCCTTGTCTGGAAGCACACTTAAATCTGCGCTTTAAGTTCTTCACTCTCAGGAAGGACACTAGGAAAGGAAAGTTGGGAGAGGGTCCTGGGACACTAGCTTCTGGGATGCCCCTTGAGGCCTCTGCTATTATTATCTGTTAAACATTATTAGAAACGCGGAGAGCGGACCACCTGATCCCCAACCCTAGACTCCTGGGGTTTCAACAATGGGGGATGGGGCCATGTACGACACTTATGGCGAGTCCTGAAATCTTTGACCCAGGCGCACAATCAGGTGTTGAGCCGACAGCACACAAGTGTTAGAATAGAACACAAACACAGTTCTAAGTGTGCATCTTTGTGCCTAACTGAACATTTTGACTCTGAAATGTATGCTAAAACCTCGCCAATATCTTTGGCAAGGAAGTGCGCAGAAGAGTTTGGGCTCTGTACCTCAGAACATATGATAATCCTCCAAAGAAGCATATTTTCTATATTTTGCCTAAAGAAAAAGAGCTCAAGTGGTAATTGAACATCTACTGTGCACCTAGAACTGGGTCAGGCCAGGGCCCGCAGGTGAGAGTGATGAGAAGGCGGTGGACTGTAGCAAAAGCTGGCAAGTGTTCACTAGTCTAAGAACCACATCCCGTGGGAGCACCCAGTGGGGAGCAACTCACCTGTGTCACCACAGTAACCAACCCTTGTGTGCTCTTTAAGTAGAAATAGTTTCTGATTTTATCTTTACTTCACTAAAGATAGTTTTAATCCTATTTACTATGACTGGCCTTAAACCTTTTGAGCTGCAGTTCTAGCATCTTAAGTACATTTTGAAGAGAAAACGTTTTATTATAAAAATTGTGTATATTCACAGCAAAAGAATATGTAAAATGCATATGACTAAAACAGAATTATTCTCAATTCTATCACTAAAATATACCCACTGTTAATCCCTTAGTCTATATTTTTCAAAACGCTTTCTATGACTCAGGGCTGGAACTAGTGTGAAGGAATGACACAAGCTTGGACCCTGTCTCTATTTAAAATTTTGATGATTTGTCCATCATTGGATTTTATGCATTAATTTTTATTTTTTCCAAAAAATATTGCATTAAATATTATTTTTCTTGATCACTGAGTATTTGGCAACCTCCACCTAGTTCCTAGTTTATGACTATATATCTGTGTGTATTAATATGCACACACTTCTGTCTACAAACATGGCTTGTCCTATAATAATAGTTGTAAACCTCTTTTCACTTAATAGATCATAAGCATCTTCCTATATGACCATATTTTGTAAAACCAAAATTAGAATTTAGAGTGTAACACAGAACCTAACAAGGGAACAAAATATTTAAAGTCAAAACAGCCTCAGAAAACATGGAGCACCTGGCCTTCCGCACAGAGCTCCCCTGTAAAGAGAGTCATTTAGACTCAGCACGAGCAATCGTGTTGCCACAGCATCAGCCTGAGCAAACAGAATGGCTCAGAGAATCAGCATCCTCTCCTGCCAAAAAGATCAGCAACGTAAAATGCTTAAGATGACCTAACCAGACATGGAAATGAAAGCAGATAGTCACACCTTTGTTTCAGGGCACCTGCCCTGGGGTTCAGAACTCCATCGCCCATTTCCTCCTCTTGGATTCTCATCTCACTAAGATATTTACAAAGATCGACCACCAGGGAAGTGAGCTCCTCTATTGGTTGACTCCACAGTAAGAACACAGAGCACCTTGTCCGAACAAGTGAGCGAGTCTTACTCCTTTTCATTTTTTCCTAAACAATTGCTGTTCATGTTCATAGCCGAAAACTTTGGGATATAGGAAAGAATAAAGAATAAATTGTCACCCATAATTATAAAATCGAGAGATAAACAAGATTAGTATTCAGATATATTTCTTTCCATTATATATGTTACTTATGTTCATTATAAATTATATAAATGCTAATTATCAATGTATTGATTAATGTCAATTTTAAGTGTTAATATGTTAACATTATTATATTAATATACAGATATAATACACATGAACATAATATGTATATATACATTATATGATTTTGTTTGTTTATGAAATTATTATTATAATCTGTATAAATACTTCACTTCTGCCTTTCTCAGTATATTGCCATTATATTAACATTATTATTCCATGTCATTAAATATTTTACAAAAATATATAAAAATGTGTTTATATGCAACAAACACCTTATAATAATATACAAATATAAAGTTTTATATTTAATAAAATATAGATACAAACCTTTAGCTGACTTTTGTTTTCCCGAAATAAGTTGGGTGGTTGAAATTCTTGGGCCAACAGCAGGCTCTGACCCTGCACTTGCGTAACCCTGTCTCATTCACTTCACCCAAGAAGTCATACAGAATGTTCTGAGTGATATATTAGGAGTTTTAAGCCTTTAAGTGCAAATAAAAGCCTTATAATTTATGGCTAATTTCATTTGCTTCAGGGAAAAAAGAGCCCATCCTAGAAACCCGCCCCTTGAAAATAAGTTGCACACCACGTATTAAACACACCTGAATTAATTAAAAGTCTCAGGTGGGAAACAGATTGACCCGCTGCCTTCATGTAAGATGAGAGGCTGCAATAGAAGGCCTCAGAGAGTTAGGAACATACTGATCTTGCATAATGTATAATGAAAATATGACACTAATATCTGCTTTCCAGAGAAATAAGATAGTCTTTGTTTTATAGATTGGTAAAGACTTCAATGATAAATAAATGGTCTGTGGGGAAAATGTTCACATTATTCTCCTTCATTTTTTCCTCTTAAATAACTACTCATTGTAGAAGACAATGCATGCAAATTAAAAAATCTAAAACCCCACCACCCAAAGATAATTGTTGTCAATAACGGCATCTATCTGTCTAAGCTTATCTATGCAAATATTTCTAATTTTTTCAAAAGTGGGAATATGCTCTGCACACTATCTTTAGCATATCAAGAACACTGTCCCTGTCTTGCTTGAGAGTGAGTGTTGCCCAGAGATCGAGCTCGTGCTGTGAACGTCAGCCTGCCTCTCCGTTTCAGGCATACCTTGACAAGTATTACACAAAGAAAGGCGGGCACCAGATTGGTGAGCTGGTTGCAAGAGGAGGCAATTCCATGGTTAAAAAAATTAAGGAGTTGCAGGCGTTCTTCGGCCTCCGAGTCACCGGGAAGTTAGACCGGACCACCATGGATGTGATCAAGAGGCCTCGCTGTGGAGTTCCTGATGTGGCAAACTATCGCCTCTTCCCAGGTGAACCCAAATGGAAAAAAAATACTTTGACATACAGGTAATGAGATCGAGTCTTTCCAAATTCAGAGAGAAATAGTCTCTCTCTCCTTCTTTCTTTTCATTTAAAAATATCCTCCTTCTGATCTGTATACAAATCATGACTTATCACAATCATAAGAGAGAATAAGAACTTTTTAGGTCTAATCTTTGGAAAAGGACAATGGAGAATTTACTAGAAAATATGATCTCAGGAGTGTCATAATGGCTGGCCCTTTTTGGCGTTACAATTTTGCCAATTAGAGACAACACTTTTTTCTCTAAAGAAAAATAATTTAGTCTAGGGTTAATAACCTGATGGTACCAACCAGTTCTCTTAAAACCATCTCTTAAATCAGAAGTAAATAAACTCACCTACTAATAAATTAATTTTGTATTAATTCCAAAAATAATTTATTGACAATTTATTAAATGTCCACATAGGCATTCAATTTTGGAGATATAAAAGTGAGTAGATCACCTTTCCTCTCCTTTGGGGGAGACACATACAATCAGTTATAGCTCTGGGTGAGGAGTGTGAAACTACAGGTCTAAGCAGGGAACTGTGGCAGCACATGGAGGGAGCTACCAAGTCACCCAGGGACTGGCCAGTGACATCTCAGCCTGACTTGAAGGCAAAGCGGGAGCCAGTCAGCCCCTAGTCCCAGGCTCCCCCATCTCCCACCTTATCCCCTCTCTGTCTCCACATTTGAGCATGGCCCCCACCTGGCCATCCTCTGGCTTCCTTCTGCCCTAGATGGAACAAGGATTCTGTGTGATCTAAGGGTACCCACCCAACCAGAACCTACACCCTCACTGTGCTCTGGGTTCTCAGGCCAGAATTCCAGCCCAGCAGCCTGCATCCATTTGTAGGGCCAGTACAGGCCTCCTTCCCTGGTCGGTCCACCCTCCGTTGGACTGTCCATGGTGCTTCCTAATTATTATACTACATTTTACTGTTATCCTTGTTCACAAGGTCATTTACATCTCTTATCTGTATGATGGAAACAAAGTGCTGCTGTTCATCTCCTCCCAACTTTATGTTCACTGGCAGCAAGTTGGTGGTTGAAATTAACCATAGTGAGAATATGTACAATGTGGAAATCAGCAAACCCTGCAGAGGAGGAGTTTTGGTCATAGAACCAATTGTTAAACTGTACAAGCACACCAATGATTCCCTGTGCTCAAATCGTGGCCCAAACCCCAGGGGAGATCAGATGATTTCTTTAGGCCATGAGTCCTCAATGCCCGGGCCACAGACCAGTACCGGTTGGTGGCCTGTTAGGAACCGGGCCGCCCAGCAGGAGATGAGCGGTGGGCAGGCCAAGCTTCATCTGCGGTGCTCCCCATCCCCACCATCGCTCGCATTGTCCACTCACCCACTCCTTGGAAAAACTGTCTTCCTGAAACCAGTCCCTGGTGCCCAGAAGGATGCTCTAGGCCGCTTGTTAGTTGCTGTGAGCCTATGAGTCCATAAGGTGGCCCTCTGAACACAATTATTAGTCTCTGCTTAAGCATAAGAATGCCACAAAAATCAAAGCGTTTGAGGAAGAAACACCCTGTAAGGAATAGAATACCCAAGAGATTATGAGATGATTAAGGGTAAGAGAGGGAATTTTTATATATAGTCACAAAGTCCTCCATCATTTCTTTTTATTTTTAATTTTTAATTTTTTATTTTTTATTTTTTATTTTTTATTTTTTTGGGGGTACATCAGGTTCAATCATCTGTTTTTATACACATATCCCCGTATTCCCTCCCTTCCTTGACTCCCCGCCCTCAAGTCCCCCCCACCCTCCCTGCCCCAGTCCTCTAAGGCATCTTCCATCCTCGAGTTGGACTCCCTTTGTTATACAACAACTTCCCACTGACTATTTTACAGTTGGTAGTATATATATGTCTGTGCTACTCTCTCGCTTCGTCTCAGTTTCCCCTTCACCCCCCGCCCCCTCCCATACCTCGAGTTCTCCAGTCCATTCTCTGTATCTGCATCCTTGTTCTTGTCACTGAGTTCATCAGTACCATTTTTAGATTCCGTATATGTGAGTTAGCATACAATATTTGTCCTTCTCTTTCTGACTTACTCCATCATTTCTTAAGGCGAATTGTATCGTAGAATTTTTAGTCTGTGATTATGCACAGCAAAGACAAGGGGATAGATCAAGCTACTCTGGGACTTGAAGAAGTATAATATCCTCGTGGTGATATTCTTTGGGCAGCCCCCAAGCCTCCTCAACACACCCACACTGGCCGTCCACCTGCTTCTGAACAACTCTCCTTCTCCCCACCTCCCCAGAAGAGGAACTAGAGACTATCTTACACTCCGTGTATATAGCTACTGGATCTCAGAATGACTCCTTTTAACATAGCCCAGAGGACTGAAAAAGACAAAATACAGCATAGTGCTTATGTGCATAGGCTCTGGAGTCGTAAAGAACTGGGCTCAAGTCCTGACTAGTCATAAAACGTAGAGTGTTACTAGTACCTCTGAAGGTTGCTGTGAGAGTTAGAGGGTGTACCACATTCCAAAGCGCCCACAACAGGGTCCAGCACTTAGAGTGTGTTCACAGAACATTAGCTGTCATCACTGCTTCTGTATCAATCTCTAGACCCTGGGTCAGGACCTCTGTCCCTTCTACATCCCTGTCTTTTCCAGCCCAACACACACAGGCAGCTCTGTGGGGATGGATAACTTGTCTATAATGTGAGAGAATTTCAAGATACACACAGAGCCATGATAAATCACAGATTCATATTATGCAGTGGGGGTGGCATATTCTGCAAACACTAAATGGTCCCTTCGAGGGTTCTTCTGGTTTCCTCCCTGGACACTCTAGCTCCCTTCTCTTGGCCCCAGTCCCTGGAGTTAGAGATCTCTTTGCTCCATCCCTCTTCATTGCTGAGGTTTAGCCATTTCCCATCCTCTCTGTGGGACGTGGTACCTTCCTTTCAGGGCCCCGGGGATAACCACTGTTAGTTTCAGACTGAGATTGCACCGCCTGCATCAGAATAATCTAGAATACTTGTTAAAATGCAGATTTCTGGATCACACCTGTTTGTTTAATAAGCTTCCTAAGTAATTATCACAGATCCTAAACTTTGAGAACTACTGAGTAGGCCCTAAAAAACACTAGCTTTTTTCATTAGTTCATCCACTTAGTAAGTGTTCACTAAGCGCCTACTATGTGCAAGAGTCTGGACTAGGAGCTGGAGAAAGAGAAAGTAGGCTCGGTGTCTGCTCTCAAGGTTGGCTCTCACAGAATTAACTTCTAACTCTGCATCCATGATTCCATCTGAGCCCAAGGTCCTGGGTGGCAGTTCTTTTCTCCCACCCTCCTTTACATGCTGCCAAGAACCCCCGGCCCCTGGCCCCCAAAGCGGCATGTCCTACAAAAATACCAGCTGTCTCCACACGCTGTTTGTCCAAAATACTCTGCATTTGTCTGCCTTCCGATGTCATTGCCAGGCCAGGACTTCATGAAAGACTCAAGCCTTTTTCAGTTCAACTGAGCATCCTTGTGAGAAACTAGCAGTTCCTCTTTAAGATACACATTATTTTAAGAAAAAACATTCCCCTTTGGCCCCGGGGAAATCCTGATGGTCTTTGAATAAGAATTTGCAAAACCTCAAAACTCTTATGTTTTTATTTTTTACAATTAAAAATTTTCAGTCCCTTTTGGGGAAAGAGGTCCCTTCTCAATTAAAACCACTTTAGGGAAAATGGACTTCTGGATACTTGTAAAGTTACCCAAGGTATTATTCTTTACAGTTAGTGATATACTCATAAAATAACAATGAAAGACAAACTGTTTCAGCACCAGATTTTCTCAACTCTTTCATTTCTCCCCTTTGTTTTTCTTATTTAATGTGTTTCAGTAATTTAACAAATATGAAAGCAAAATAAGAATTATTATTTTGGAGAAAAAAATCTAAATTGTAGATTTATGTTCAATATTTTTATTTTTAATACAACTTTGACATAATTCTTTCTTCACTTAGGAGCATTTCCTGAAAGCAAAACATGTCCCTTCTCTTTTCACAGAATATCCAAATACACACCTTCCATGACTCCTGCAGAAGTGGACAAAGCAATGGAGATGGCCCTGAAGGCCTGGAGTAGTGCCGTCCCTCTGAGCTTTGTCAGAATAAATTCAGGAGAAGCCGATATTATGATATCTTTTGAAACTGGAGGTACTGTAGTGCTTCTTAGATTTTGTCTACTACTACGGAGGAGAAATGTTTCAATACTTTTCCTTCTGCAATATTTAATCCATGTGATTAGCACAATCCTCCTTCACACTGTTGTGAAGGGCAGAGGCCAAAATCACAGCAAAGCCATGATCTTCATCTGGCCAGAAAATAGAACTGGAGGAGTTCTCAGCGTTTCTTGTCATCGTTAGACTGAGCTGTAGAATGGACCCAGCATAACCAGCTTTCAGAGTGGTATTGCCCCATCTGGTACATAGCTGTCAGATTTAGCTTTCCCATTGGCCAGGAGGCCTTCTGACCTCATCCCATTCCCATGATGAAGTCCATCGCCATATACCCCCTTCCATAATAGCCAAGGACCTCCCAGTTCGAATCCTCGCTGAGGATTAACTCCACAGGGGCCCTGGCAGCTTTCCCATGCAGCAATGTTTAGGAGAGTGGCTGGCATTGCTATCTTGTCCACACTTGCAGACCACCTTTTGGAGATGCCAGGCCTGCCTCCAACCTGCCTGCTTCTTCTCCATCCCCCTCTCCCACTCCCCCAGTGAGGAGTGGAGCCCTTTTCAGAGAAACACGCCTAGTAGTAGATGAGGGAAAGGTCATGTAATTCCTTTCCCTTCTCAGCTTCCTCAGAGTCAAAGTGAGTATCCCTGCCTCTTCCCCTCCATAGGTAACATTTCTGTGTCCTATTTCAAGTCTTTATCTTAATTTTAATCCAATATCACTGCGGAAATACATGCTTGGAAGCTGGGAGAGAGAAGATCAAACAAGTCCTGAGTGTCACCCCTTGAGAGGTGGCCCTGGGTGTAGCCTGGCCCATGGTGGACCCTGTTCCTTGCGGAGGACTGAGGCCACCCTCGTGAAGTGGCAGGGAAGTGTGGCTCAGGGCAGCTTTGGGGGTGATGGAGTGCACATCTGGTTCTCTCTTGATCTTCCCAGCCTGTGCTCTGTTCCCTAAAACAGAAGTTGACTAGCGACGGTACTGCCATTTAACCAGGCCTTCAGGGCAGGTAATGTGATTAATCGACACTGCCCTGAAACCCGGGGACTGGCACACCAGAATTTGTTTTGTTGGTTTTTAGTAAAACAAGCTATCCTCACTAAAATCCTGAAAAACTGTGAAATGTAGTTTCTATAATATCCCTCGTTTTGTTCTTCCTTCTTTTCCGTTATATTTGCAATGAACTTTTAGTTAAATATAGATAATAAAACAAAAGCATATTAAGCTTTAAAAGTTGTAATTTTATAAACACCTTTATTGCTTTCATGAGTTTTGTGCATGAAAGTATATCAAAACTACAAAGAAATTGTCTTTTTCTTTTTTTGACACTTCTTTAAATTGTATTATATTGTGCTTGAGAAACAGAGAGCATGTGCTTGTTCAATTTACTATAATTTTCTTAGCCAAATCATATTTTTGTTTGCTTTTTGTTTTCTTTATTAATTTTTTTTATTGAAATATAGTTGATTTACAATGTTGTGTTAGTTTTAGGTGTACAGCAAAGTGATTCAGTTATATATGTATATATACCTATTCTTTTTCAAATTCTTTTCCCTTATAGGTTATTACAAAATATTGATTATAGTTCCATGTGCTA
Source organism: Hippopotamus amphibius kiboko (assembly GCF_030028045.1). NCBI lineage: Eukaryota > Metazoa > Chordata > Mammalia > Artiodactyla > Hippopotamidae > Hippopotamus > Hippopotamus amphibius. The sequence goes on from NC_080194.1 coordinate 49,616,738, forward strand.
CACAGTAGGTCTTTGTTGTTTATCTATTTTATATATAGTAGTGAGTATATGTTAATCCCAAACTCCGAATTTATGCCTTCCCACCCCTCTACCCCCAATCATATACTGAAAGCGTTCTGCCAACGTGTCCACAGTCCAGGCTGTGGACGAGGTTGCAATGGAATGACCATCTGCTCTTTCTCCTTTTGTGATCTGCGGCATGGTCATAGTCTACAGCATGCCTTGTGCCAATTAACAGACATTGCAACAAATACAATAATAATAGAAAATTTTTTAGTTCTAACACTTACTGTCTTTAAAATACAAAAAAATCCCTGTAATTTTTTTAATGGACAGATTACTCATTGGCATGTGAGCTTCTTATTATAAAAAATGAATATTGAAAAGTAAACCTATTTGTATGAGAAGTGTCAATGCTATTCAAAAAGTTGTCCATTCCCTGTGATATTATGTACCCCTCAAAAATTGCTAGAAAGACGAAATCCTGTTGGCATTTCTCCCCACTTGTTTAGATCACGGGGATTCCTATCCATTCGATGGGCCTCGAGGGACTCTAGCCCATGCATTTGCACCTGGAGAAGGCCTGGGAGGAGATACACATTTCGACAATGCTGAGAAGTGGACTATGGGAATGAATGGTATATATGCACAATTCACCATAACCTGGAAAATATTGTACCTTCTTCTGGGCCTCCATCATGAAACCTTGAGGTTCAACGTCCCAAGCCACCCTTTAACTAGGGGGGCTGGCTAGGAAAAACAAGTAAGCCAAAAATTCAAAAGGGAACACCATAAGGGAAACAGATCCACCCTCATATATGCCGTAGACTTTTCTGATCTCTGATTCATAGCGTACAGTCTCAAGAAGCAGCAATCGCCTGCTCAACACACAGTTCTATTTTTCTTCAACTACATAGTATTTTTTGTTTCTTACTTGTACTTGGAAATAGGCCACATTCAGAAATGACCTGAGGGGAGGCAGCACTTTCCTGAGAATTGTGATGGGGATGGGCATAAAAGTTCCAGAACATCATGCGTGTCATCTGGAAATCTTCAGTGTGAAACGTGTGGATAAAAGGGAGCAGGCGGGGAACTAGTAAGGCATCTGTGGCCTAAATGGAGGTATTATTGCCACTGTTAGCTCCAAGGCCCTTTTTATCAATCTATTGAGCACCACTGACTATGAACAAGGTGAACTGATTTACATTTCCATCTTCTCCCACCCCAAGCCCCTCCTAGCCAAGAGGGGAAGAACTGGACTAAAGTCACCAAAGCTAAGTGCCAGAACAACCTACCAATCTTTGAAAGACCCGGTTATGAAAAGAAAATGAGTAAACTGTGATTTGGGCATAAATTCTCCTGTGAAGACAAGAAATATCGAAAAAACCTTGTGCTGATGCTGTCTTTTTCTCTCTCATATTGTCTAGGCTTCAATTTATTCACGGTTGCCGCTCACGAATTTGGCCACGCGCTGGGCCTGGCCCATTCCACAGACCCATCGGCACTGATGTACCCAACTTATAAGTATCAGCATCCCTATGGATTCCACCTTCCCAAGGATGACGTGAAAGGGATCCAGGCACTGTACGGTACAAGCACTACACTTTTTTGACCACAAACCCTGAAAGTGGCAGGCATTTGGTCTCCAACTTAAAGAAAGTATACCTTGCCAGGAGTTACCTGCACAGATGAAGATTAAGCTAGAAACGACAGCCCCAACTGTGCCCTCTTATGAAGAGCTTACTTACCAGATATGAGTATTGCTTTCTTTTTTAAGATGCACAATTAAACTTTACATCTTTCCTCCAGAACATATTGGTCCCTTGATGGCCATAGAAAATACAATTGTTTGTGTTTGAGTGTCGATCAGGAGTTAGACATTGGGAGAGGATGGATATTTTTTACAGTTCATATATATGATGCTTATCCATTTGCAGATAAGTGATCTTATCTTCCTAAAAATAGCAATGATGATGGTAATAACTGTACCATTCATGCAGCCAATCTGCAGTTTACAAATCATGATCATACGAGCCCATCTCCGTACCGTCCTCATGACCAGCCTGTGGGGTGTGAAATGTTTGCTGCATTCGACAGTTGAGGAAGCTGAGGTTCAAAGACAGTAACGATCCCAAAATATTCAAAATTATCTCGTGTTAACATTCTTTCAAAGGTAATAAAGGATTAATAGGAACGCTGTATCCAATTTTCCCTAATAGAAAGACAAATTCATTAGTCCATGAGAAGAAATCTTGAAATATCATTAGACCTTGACATTTTTTTATGTCTGATGGATAAAAAGCTGAAGAATCTAGGAAACTGACTTTCCCTTCAGCCTTAGAGCCTGGTTATTCAGCCTTTACTCGTAGAATTCCCTCCTTTTCCTCTCAGCCTAGAAAAGGGCCGCTCGTCCATGCTTCCCTGTGTGCTGGCCAGCCCACCTGCTGCTTAGAAATGAGCACGTACATCTGCTGTCAGGTTTTACCTGCGGTGTAAAAGACAAGTCTTATCCCAAGAAGTGTTCAGCCTGCTGTGTCTCTTCAGGGAGGGGTATATGCCAGTCCTGCTCCTTCCTAGAGTGACAGAAAAAAAAAAGAAATCAACAACTGTGAATCTCTCCATATAATCAACTTGGCCCTAGGGTTCTGATGTGAAACACTTCCTGGGGCCACCAAGAAGGAACCCACTCCAAATCCATGCCTGCCCTTTGTGGGTCCTTGTGAACTGGAGAGTCACCACCTTTCCGACGGCCACTCTCACTCGGCCGGGAGCTGCAGCTTATATTTTCACACGGCCATTTTTACACAGGTGAACAAAATACAGAAACATGGTTTCATATTGCCAAGAAGCACACAGAGCACCCACCCCGACCACCTTTCCACCCTGGCCTGTGGTAGGTGCTTGGCAGCACACTTCTGATCTGCCCGATTTCTGGTTTCTGATCGTTTCCCAAAGCCTCACCCCACCTCTGATCTTTACCCCGTTGCTGACCCTTCTCCACCCCGACCTCACCCATCTCTCCCTCCTGGTGGACCCTCCCCTGTGCCTCACTCCTTCCCTGATCCTCAGCTCTGGTCATAAGAAGACGTGATCAAGCACAGGGACCGGCTAGGACCTGCTGGCGGCAATGGTTCAGGCAGCCCCAGCTCACTCCTGTAGCTGTCAGACAGTCCTCAGGAACAGAAAGGGGGATGAAAACTCACCAGCAGCTCTCCCAAGGGGCAGGTCTGCATTCCAAGGGGATCCACCAGAAGATGCCCTTAAATGGCAGACACTTCCGAGGTACTTCAATGCCCCAAGAATTTGCTCAGTCTCTTCTGGGTGCCTAAGAAGAGGCTTGTGCACAGGGCAGGACACCCAGAATTTGTTCGACAATAATAAGAAAACACACAAGAAAGTTATAATCTTATTGAGAACAAGAGCACTTAATTATCAAAAAGAAAAAAATCAGAGGCAATTTTCCAAATAGATTCCAAATTTGAAACACCCATAGCTATCAAAGAAATTTTGCATAATAATGAAATAATAGCTACCATTTTCAGAACTTTTATTATGTGCCAAGCACTCCACTAAGTGCTTTTCAGGCATTATTTAAATCACCTGTATCACACATCAGCAACTAATAAAGCCAGGATTCAAACCCAGGTCTGCCTGTCATCGACAGCCATACCGTATATCACCTTGTCTTATACAGTGAAAGCAGGTCCCTGGAGCAGAAGTGCATAGATTCTACATCCCTGGTACCATTCTGACCAAGTCACTTTGAATCCTAGGACCTCGGAAAACACTCCCAGGGAAGCCTGCTATGCCCCACGGCCCCCCTCATAATCCGTCCATCCCCAACCTCTGTGACTCTGGCTCATCCTTTGATGCTGTGACAATGCTGGGAAAGGAGCTCCTGTTCTTCAGGGACCGGTAAGCATTAAGACATGCCACCAACTCTTATCAGACCTCAGCTCCATATCCAGACACATGTGGCTCTAGAGGAACTTGTTATTGCCATGGTGACAATCATGCAGAAGTGCTGTCCTGTGTGGCAGTCGGATGGGAGGCAGGAGTTTTTGGGGAGATACTAAACTGCCAAAACTACTGTCCGTGGAGCACCTACTATGCTCTTGCCACTGTGCAAGCGTTTTCTACATGAGACTATTTTTTCTAACACTTTTCCCTGTGAAGCAGAGTTGAATCTCAAATTTACAAAGACAGGCGCTCAAGAGAACACATAACTTCACAAGGTAACACAGTTGTATTAAGTGACTGAGTTATGACACCAGCCCAGATTTATCTGATGTCTGTTTTGTTCACCATTGTATCCCTAGTAAGAGCACATAGTATATTCTCAATAAATGTTTGTTACTTGGGTTGGATAGATAGAAAGATGGAGAGATAGGTTGTTGCATGGATGGATGGATACATACACGAATGGATGGATGGGTAATCAGGTGGACAGATAGATGGGTGGATGGTTCTAAAGTTGGTATTCTTCCTAAACCCCTGTTTCTCAAGGCCTCCTGACTTTTCAGCTATAAGCTGTCAGAAAGCATAAAGAAGGAGGGAGTATTGGTGGGATTTTGTTATACTACAGCTATAGCTACTAAAGAATACCCTGAGGTTTGAGTTTCTATTATTGTTGCCTTAGGAATGTTCCTTTTGGGCTTACTAATAGAAGTTTCAGTAGTTCTGCGAGTTGTAAAGAATGATGAGATAGCTTTGGTATTTAACTTTAATAATAGCATAGGAGATTGAGTAATTTATAATACTATACTATAATTTTTAGTCAAGATACTATAGGAGTAGCTGCAGGTATAGCTATGATTAGTGGTGGTAGGTGGTTGACCTTTATTTTTTAGTATTTTTATTGTTATGGAGATTTCTCATAGAAATTAAAAGTAAGTTCAACACTAGTGTAATAAGGAAAAAGAGGAAAATTAAATTTGGGAGGTTTGAAATTAATGTGAAAGTTTTTATTTGAAGATAAGTAGTTTTGGGAGTAAATTTTTCTAGCCAAATTAAGTGTGATAATAATGATTCTAGCTTTTTGGCTTGCTGAAACATTGATGAATGATGACTGGCAATGAGAAATAATTGGAAACAAACCTGAAAGGGTTGGAAAATTTACATAGGTATAAAGGGGAATTAAATTTTAAGTTTTGTGTTATAAAGTTAAGTTCAAGTGCTAGAATAAAACCTGAGACAGTTACAGTGAGAGCTACTCGTTTTAGGTCGCAGTCCATAGTTACATGTGGAATAGTTGTTGGAGTAATCTTGTTGTAAGTAAAAAAATCTAATGAAAATGCTTCCGATTAAAAGACGTTTAATGGAATCGATTAGGAGAGGCTTATTTCCATTCATTAGAATTAGGGTTGAAAAATGAGATTGTCCTAGACATGTGAAGAAAATAATTTGAATACTATAGGCAGCTGCTGAGGAAGTAGCAATGAGAGTAATTAATAGGGCTCAGGCATCGGTATACATTGTGATAGCAGTTTTGATAATTAAGTCTTTGGAGTAAAAGCGTGTAAGGGAAGGCCTACCTGTGAGCTCTAGGCTTCTGATAATAAGTGAGGTTGAAGTAAAGGGTAAAGCTTTAAATAAGGTACCTATTTTTCAGGTGTCTTGTTCGTTAAGTTATGAATAACAGACCCAGAGCATATAAAAATATGGATTTAAAAACTGCATGTGTGCAGATGTGAAGGAGACTGAGTATGGTAGTTTTATATCAATAGTAACTACTATTAGGCCTAACTGGCTTGAAGTAGAGAAGACAGCAATATGCTTAACGTCATTTTGCTGTGAAGTGTTAGTGTGGTGATAGCACCTAGACAGAGTGTCAATGATTTGAATAGGTTTATTATTTTCTATCAATGGTAAAAGCAAATTAATAAAAGCTCCAAGTATTGTGCTTGAATGAAGCCGAAGCTAGTGTTGGGCCTCCCATGGCTGAGAGAAGTCATGAGTGAGGCCAAGCTGGGCGGATTCACCAGCCACAGCCCCATTAGTGGAAGCAGATAGTGACTAAGGTCAAGCATGAGGAGTTTCTGGAAGTCTCAGGAGTTTAAGTTCAATTGTACCTTTTTCCCTTGCACTGCGGCTTCTCGAGGAACATGGCTGCGATGGCTGTAATTACTTCTCTCCTTGGACAAAAAGAGAAACATCCCAACTCTCACCTCCACTTTCCCTTTACTGGGGATGGAATTCAACCACATCAGAATCAGCAGAGGTGGCTCAGGCATATGCATGTGACTTTATACTTTATTCTCTTTTCTTCATTGCAAAAGTAATTGTTGAGCTCACACAGGGTGCCAAACACCGTTGTAGTGACTGGAGTTATAAAGATGGATCAATAGTCCCCTTGCCTTTGCACACCTCACAGTTAGACGAGGGAGAGGAACATTCAAAAAGCACTGCCATCTCCCTGTGTGCTCATGCGAACGTTCAGACAGAAGACAATGCTCTGGGATCCCTTTTTATAAGAGCACTAACCCCATCAGCCCCATCCTCATGACCTCATCAAACCCTAATTACCTCCCACTGGTCCCATCCAAATACCTTCACACCATCACATTGAGGGATAGGATGAATTATGGGGAGACACAAATATTCAGCCCATAACATAGAGTAATCATATTGTTAAACATGTTATTGGATGTCCTTCCAGACCTTTTCCCTGGATAGAGAGATTTGTTGTCAATACAGGAGGGGGACTGGGATGTCCACAAAGGTGGCATTTTACTAGATGTGCTGATTTGCAAACTTTTTCACTCAACAATCTCTCATTTTTCCATGTCAATGAGTTTTAGTTTTCATCTTTACTTTATATATGTATATATTATCCCAATATATAGATACATTGTAACTTATTTAACCAATCCCAAACTAATGAACATCTGGATTATTTCTAATTTTTAAAAATTAGGGACAGCTGAATTAAATCTACCACAATGGATGGGCATACACTTTTCAAAGGCAAATGAGATGAAAGCCCAGAAACACAGGCTTTAGCCTTAGGCTAAGTTGGTTTAAATTCTGGCCCCGCTTCTTACTGATCAGGTGACACCGGACAAGTCATGAGCCAGACACTTAGTGAGCGCTCAATAAAAGGCAGTTACTATATTTAGGAGTGAGAATCAAAAAGTATGTACAATGGATTAAGGCTTAGAAACTAACCTGAGATATTTTTAATTATTATCTGTTTTTGTTAATTCTTTTTTATTAAGACATTGAATTTGTTTTTATTGTTTATTACCAAAAAGTAAACCCAAGCAGGGTTGGTAGGCATTGACCCAGGAGTGATAGGCAAGGCACAGAACAGGAGATGCCTGAACGCCATGCAAGGTAACGCTGGCTTCATCTGAGGGTTGACCTTGTCAGACTCTACTGCCCAGACAAGTGCATGTAGCACTTGTGCCCCAGCACAGCATGTAACTTATTCTTTTGGTAATATCAGTGGTTGTAATAGAGGCAAAGGAGACACTGAAGTCAAAGATAGTATGCCCTTTCACACAAGTATAATTGTTTTCTTAAAAAAGCAAAAGAAAAATTTTTTAATCTTCTGTTTATCAAACAATGAGGATTCAACAATTGCTAATGACTCATTGAAGATAATACATCCTCTGACAAAATCTTGACTGTAAATACTGAGGGTGGTAACAGTATAGAAAGGGAGGCATAGACCTAAGGGACATTTAGAAAGGAGTGGTCAGGGAAGGGATTAGAGAAAGAAAGATATGAACTTGTATCTGCTCAGCCATTACTTTGTCGTCTCCTCCCATTTCAGATCCCATGAGCTATTGCAGTAGGGCAGGTAATTCCAAAAGTCTAGGAAGCACCAGGACAGGGAGCCAGGAGTGGTACCCTTTCAGCATTGACATTTCCACTAACTCAACTTGGGACCTTAAACCTCTCCTTCTCCTCTTTAAAATGAGGTGTTACCTGACATTCATAGCGACTTCAATGTGTCCAGCACATACTACGCTAAGCACTTTGTTTTCAAACTCCTTACAACAGCTCTGTGAGGTATGGACTATTATTTCCTTTTTATTAGACATAGAAAAGATATCTTGTTCAAGCTCACATAGCTAGTGAGGGGTGGAGCTGGGCCCACACCCACACTGTCCTCTGCCGGAGCCCGTGCTCCTAACTGCCCTGCCCTACTGCCTCCTAAGGTGATGTCCAGAGCTAGAATCCCATGGCTCTGATCCCCTACCAGCTGTCACCAAAAGTCCCCGAGTGCTTGCTGAGCCTGGACAAAGAACAAAGAATTCTTTCAAGCCACAGCCATCATGGCAACCTGGGGGCCATGATGAAAGAGTTCCCAGTCTGTTCTCTCCCACCCGCCAGCCTGGAATTCCCCATCACCAACAACAAACTGTTAATGAGACGTTTCAGGCTGTGGATGTAAGAACCACAGAGTTTGTTTCCAAAGCAAGATGGAATGCAGTGCCTTTTAAAGTCACTGTGAGATTGTTACATATTCTCTGCAGTGTATAAAGGTACATTGGTACATTCAAATGTTCTGTTTGAAGAAAAATAAACTTCAGCTATAATAAGTTGAAAGTCATAAGTATACATGACTTTCATATAAATATATGTATAGATTTAATTCACATAGATTTCTCTTTATAATAGATGATTAAATATTAAGGTTATCCCAGATTTCCTCAAGATGAATGGAACTCCAGTCATACCCAAATGATGTTTGCATCTCTCTGATTATTCTGGGTTTTACATGGCGTAACTTTAACGATAAAATCAAGAATATCACAATCAGCTATAGACCTTAGAAGAATAATGGCATTTTACACATGGAATAAGCGTAAAGTTTGATCTTGTCCGAATCCTTCATTATGGAGATAAGAAAACCAGGCCCGGGTCTCTCAGCCCAGAGACCCTCCACTGCCACCAGGTCTGCTGACTCCTACGACTCACATAGAAAACCTTCTGACTGTGCGGTGAGTCTACAAAGAGAATGCTGAATTTGGACTTGAATGAGCAATGCCTTTTGACGGGAATGCATTTGAGTGAGTCGCGCTTTGGGGTGGCTCCCATGGTCATGGGCCCTTGGCCTTCAGGCTGGGTGAAGAGCCACAAGGAGGAGGAGGTTCTGGACGATCCAGGTTTCCCAAAAATGTTTGCTAGGCTTCTCCACATTCTATTTTATTCTCCAAATAGGATTCTTTGTTTAAAAACATCTGTCAATCACTAATTGTGACATTTTGAAAGATGTTGTGTATCATAGATTAGAATGGAAAGAAAAATATGTTTAAGGGTCATGCAAGTAGGGACTGAAGAGAAGGGCGAATGTAAGAGGTGTCCTGAAGGAGTCACCAGCAGGTGAGAACAATGGAAAAGGAAGAGTCAAAGGCAGAAGCATCGCTCACATAGGTAGGAAAATCAAAAAGATCTGTTGGACACATGAAGAAAAGCTCAATTTTAGATGTGTTGAATTTCAGGTGATGGCAATTCTAGTGCGGTTTTATGGAAATAAGCCAGTGCTCGGGGAGAGGTCACAGTCAGAGGCTTCATAGGTTACAGAATCTCCCACATGGATGAGGCAGTGAAAGATTTGAAAATAGATTCTAATAATTATGACAACAATAGCTGCCATTTCATGATCATTTGCAATGTGCTGTGTGTTATGCGAAGTATTTTATAGACATCTGCTCATTTAATCCATGCTGTTCTTTTTCCCAGCTAGAATTTTCACCTAGGTCTACTTGACATCAGAGAGAGAATCCCTATAATGCAGCCCCAGATAAATCAGGGAAAAGAGGATTATCTTTTTTTTTTTCCAAGTGATCAATAGCAGATAATGCTGCTGAGGTCACCAGATTGAGGACTGAAGAACAGGACTGACTAGGCAGGATGATGAAGGAATGTATTTTTAGCGGTGTGGTAAGGAATGAACACAGATCCCGAGGAGTCAAAAGGCAAATGGTGGGGAGCAAAGGGTGATGGTAGACGTAGATTATTCATTTGAGAATCTTGTTAATAACAAAGAGTTAAGATAATCGCTGGAAGAGGCAGTAGGGTCAAATGAGGATTTTTCAAGATGAGAAATACCTGAGTGCATTTGAAGATGTGAAAAGGAGCCAATGAAGAAAAAGAAACGCAAAGCACTGTGCAAAGGAGAGACAATAAAATCAGTAACATCTACTATTAGATGGCACCGTTGGAACCTAGCATTTCCCAGGGTTCCATGGACTTGAGGAAAGCCTGCACAACTAAAGAGGAAGTCTTCCTCCTCCAGTCTCCCTGGGGATGTTTCTTTTCTGTCTATAAGGCTGCATCACTGAAAGTCAACACAAGACATTTTATTTACTTAGAATGGTTCTCTCTTATGTGTTAAAAATTCAGACAAAGAGGCAGAAAGTGTACTAAGATTGCCAATTCATTGTCATTTCTTCTGACTAAGGACGAGGCTCTTTACATCTTCATAGCTTACGGCTTACAAATGTGGATCCCCGTAGGCTCCTCAGGTGGATATAAACACTTAATTTAAGGACACTATGCACAGCTTTGGCTATTTTAACCACTGTCTACACATGGGTTTTTAATAAGCTCTGTTTCTCTTGGGTTCAGTGAGATGGGTGATGCATGTCTGATTCTTGGCCTCTAAAACATCCTGATATAAACAGGCCTGGTTAGTGAGCTCCCTGCAAGTGAGCTTCTTGCTTCTTGGCCAGTGATGTGACTGTCAGTACTTCAAAATTTCCAGTGACAAAATTTTATATCAGTGAAGCAAATTTAGAAGGAAGCTTAGCTCTATTGATAAACTCTAAGTTTAAGTTTTACATAATTAATAAATTCAGAGTGAAGACATGTCTCTTTAAAGTATCTACAGAAAATTATAAGAGTAGTCCAGAGTTTATAAAACACTTTCATATGCATTCTCAATTGATCCTTTGAAATATTGGCACAGATATTATTATTATTATCATTCGTATTTGACAGAAAGAAACTGACTCTCAGGAAAGTTCAGTGACTCATACAAGGTCACACATCCAATAATGAAACAAGGTCTCAAGCACCCCTTGCTTCTTTCACTGCACCACTGTGCCCAGTCTCAGGAGGGAGAAACATCAATTCAACTGATAGCATCAAAAAGACAGAAAAAAGAAAGACAACTCTTCCCCTGTCACTAGGGTAACAGAGAAGAAGAGAGTCAAGAAGACTAAGAGGTGAAGACAGTGGAAAATGAAAGCACCCATCAGCTCCTGCTGGATGACCTTGACAATCAGCAGAGAAGAGGTGAAGGTCTGTCCCGAAAATGGAAGACTGAGGGGATCAGTTAGGCAGAAGGGGAGTGAAGACAGTCGAGTACAACAAAAAAAGATTAAAAAGTTCAACAAACATGAATCAGGTCCCAGGTGTGCAAGGCACTTGCTAAGCCTGAGAATACATAGATATATATTTACATGACCTTGCCCCAAGGAGCCCACAGGACTGGCAAAAATGTTCAAAAATGTTACCAGTGACGTCATCTCAAACTTGATGATTTAGTTGCTCTTCTTTGGTTAAAGGGAATGAAAATTTCAGAGAATATGAAAACTGATGATTAGATAAGTTCCACACAACCCTGTGACACCCATTTACCTGGCCAACAAATCTTTGTTGAGCCCTACGTGCCAGGCACAGCACTGTCTCCTGGCTACACAGAGATAAACAGTGTGGTAAAATATCTATCAGCAGGTCTATAATATCAATAAACTCCTTTGTTTTGCCCTTCTTCTCAAAGATCAGATTACAGACTATTGATATGATCTGTTTATTTTCATTACCAGTTCCAACACATCCTGCAGCAGTCCTTTTTTTTTAATTGATGTATAGTTGATTTGCAATGTTGTGTTAGTTTCAGGTGTACAGCAAACTGATTCAGTTATACATGCACACATATCTATTTTTTTTCAGATTCTTTTCCCTTGTAGGTTACTAAAAAATATTGAGTTTAGTTCCCTGTGCTATACAGCAGATCCTTGTTGGTTAACTGTTTTATATTAGTGCATACACTAATCTAAAACTCCTAATTTATCCCTCCCCACCTTCCCATTTGATAACCATAAGCTTGTTTTCTGTCTGTGGGTCTATCTCTGTTTTGTATATAAGTTCATTTGTATCATTTTTTTAGAGTCCACATATAAGCAATATCATATATTTGTCTTTGTCTGGTTTACTTCACTTAGTATGATAATCTCTGGGTTCATCCACATTGCTGCAAATGGCATTATTTCATTCTTTTCTATGGCTGAGTAATATTCCATTGTGTATACATACAACATCTTTATCCTTTAATCTGTCGGTGGACGTTTACATTGCTTCAGTGTTTTGGCTATGGAAAATAGTGCTGCAATGACCATTGGGGTGCATGTATCATTTGAAATCATGGTTTTCTCCAGATATATGCCCAGGAGTGGGACTGCGGGATCATATGTAGCTCTATTTTTAGTTTTTTAAGGACCATCCATACTATTCTCCATAGTGGCTGTACCAGTTTACATTCCCACCAACAGACTAGGAGGGTTCCTTTTCTCAACACCCTCTCTAGCATTTATTATTTGTAGACTTTTTGATGATGGCTATTCTGACCAGTGTGAGGTGATACCTCATTGTAGCTTTGATTTACATTTCTCTAATAATTAGCAAGGTGAGCACCTTTTCATGTGCCTCTTGGCCATCTGTACGTCTTTGGAGAAATGTCTATTTAGGTCTTCTGCCCATTTTTTGATTGAGTTGTTTGTTTTTATATTGAAATGCTTGTATATTTTGGAGGTTAGTCCCTTATCAGTCACATCATTTGCAAATATTTCCTCCCATTTTGTAGATTTTTTCATTTTGTTTATGGTTTTCTTTGCTGTGCAAAAGCTTTTAAGTTTAATTAGGTCCCATATGCTTATTTTTGTCTTTATTTCTATTACTCTAGGAGATGGATCCAAAAAGATATTGTTGCAGTTTATGTCAAAGAGTGTTCTGCCAATGTTTTCCTCTAAGAGTTTTATAGTATCCAGTCTTACATTTAGGTCTTTAATCCATTTTGAGTTTATTTTTGTGTGTGGTGGTAAAGAATGTTCTAATTTCATTATTTTACATGTCTCTGTCTAATTTTCCCAGCACCACTTATTAAAGAGACTGTCTTTTCTCCATTGTATATTCTTGCCTCCGTCATCATAAATTAGGTGATGATAGGTGCATGGGTTTGTCTCTGGGTTTTCTATTTTATTCCATTGATCTATATTTCTGTTTTGGTGCCAGTACCACACTGTTTTGATTACTGTAGCTTTGTAGTATAGTCTGAAGTCAAAGAGCCTGAGCCCTCCAGCTCTATTTTTCTTTCTCAAGATTGCTTTGGCTATTTGGGATCTTTTGTATTTCCATACAAATTAAAAAATTTTTTTGTTCCAGTTCCGTGAATAATGCCACTGATAATTTGATAGGGATTGCATTTAATCTGTAGATTGCATTGTGTATTACAGTCATTTTGCCAATATTTATTCTTCCAATCTAAGAACATGCTATCTTTCAATCTGTTTGTGTCATCTTTGATCTTTTTTCATCAGTGTCTTGCAGTTTTTGGAGTACAGGTCTTTGCCTCCTTAGGTAGGTTTATTCCTATGTATTTTATTCTTTTTGATGTGATGGTAAATGGCATCATTTCCTTAATTGCTCTTTCTGATCTTTTGTTGTTAGTGTATAGAAAGGCAACAGATTTCTGTGTACTGATGAACTCTAATAGTTTTCTGGTAGTGTCTTTAGGATTTTCTATGTATAGTGTCATGTCATCTGCAAACAGTGAGTTTTATTTCTTTACCAATTTGGATTCCTTTTATTTCTTTTTCTTCTCTGATTGCTGTGGCTAGGACTTCCAAAATTATGTTAAATAAAAGTGGCAAGAGTAGGCATCCTTGTCTTGTTCCTAATCTCAGAGGAAATGCTTTCAGCTTTTCACCACTGATTATGATGTTAGCTGTGGGTTTGTCGTATATGACTTTTATTATGCTGAGGTATGTTCCCTCTATGCCCACTTTCTGAAGAGTTTTTATCCTAAATGGGTGTGGAATTTTATCAAAAGCTTTTTCTGCATCTATTGAGATGATCATATGATTTTTATTCTTCAGTTTGTTAATGTGGTGTATCACACTGATTGACTTGCAGATATTGAAAAATTCTTGCATCCCTGTGATAAGTCCCACTTGATCATGGTGTATGAAGCTTTGAATGTACTGTTGGATTTGGTTTGCTAGTGTTTTGTTGAGGATTTTTGTGTCTATGCTCATCAGTGATATTAGCCTGTAATTTTCTTTTTAGGTGGTATCTTTTACTAATTTTGGTATCAGGTTGATGGTAGCCTCATAGAATGAGTTCGGAAGTGTTGCTTCCTCTGCAATTTTTTGGAATAGTTTCAGAAGGATAGGTGTTAACTCTTCTCTAAATTTTTGGTGGAATTCACCTGTGAAGTCATTCACCTGTGATCCTGGACTTTTGTTTGTTGGGAGTTTTTAAATCACAGATTCAATTTCAGTACTTGTGATTGGTCTGTTCATATTTTCTCTTTCTTCCTGGTTCAGCCTTGAGAGATTGTACCCTTCTAAGAATTTGTCCATTTCTTCTAGGTTGTCTATTTTATTGGCATATAGTTGCTTGTAACAGTCTATTATGGTCCTTTGTATTTCTGCAGTGTCAATTGTAACTTCTCTTTCACTTCTAATTTTTTTGATTTGGGCCTTCTCCCTTTTTTTTTTAATTGATGATTTGGCTAAAGGTTTATCAATTTTATTTATCTTTTCAAAGAACCAGCTTCCAGTTTCATTGATCTTTGCTATGGTTTTCTTCCTTTCTATTTCATTTATTTCTGCTCTGATCTTTATGATTTCTTTCCTTCTGCTAAATTTGGGTTTTGTTTGTTCTTCTTTCTCTAGTTGCTTTAGGTGTAAGGTTAGGTTGCTTAATTTGAGATTTTTCTTTTTTCCTGAGGTAAGCTTGAATCTCTATAAACTTCCCTCTTAGAACTGCTTTTATTGCATCCCACAGGTTTTGGATCATTGTGTTTTCATTGTCATTTGTCTCTAGGTATTTTTTTATTTCCCCTTTGATTTCTTCAGTGATCCATTGTTTGTTTAGTAGCATTTTGTTTAGTCTCCACATGTTTGTGTTTTTTGCAGTATTTTTCTTGTAGTTGATTTCTAATCTCATAGCATTGTTGTCAGAAAAGACGCTTGATATGATTTCAATTATCTTAAATTTACTGAGGCTTGCTTTGTGGCCCAGCATATGATCTATCCCGGATAATGTTCCATGTGCACTGGAAAATAACATGTATTCTGCTGCTTTTGGATGGAACGCTCTAGACATAACAATTAAGTTGATCTGGTTTAATGTGTCATTTAAGGCCTGTGTCTCCTTATTGACGTCTATCTGGATGATCTTGATCTGTCCATTGATGTAAATGGGGTGTTCAAGTCCCCCACTATTGTTGTGTTTCTGTCAACTTCTCCTTTTATGTCTGTTAACATTTGCCTTATGTATTGATGTACTCCCATATTGGGTATATATAAATTTACAATTGTTGTATCTTTTTTTTGGATTGATCCCTTGATCATTATATAGTGTCCTCTTTGTCTCTTGTAACAGTCTTTAAGTATTGAGTAGCAATAGTATTGCTACTCAGTACTCATATCAGACAAAATAGACTTTCTACTCCAGCATTCTTTTGATTTCCATTGGCATGGAATACCTTTTCCACCCCCCCCCCCCCCTTCAGCTGTTCTTTTCCAAAAATTTTATAGATTTTTGTTTTGCTCATATTTTAAATTCACTTACAGCTGTGTTAGGGGGTTACTTGCTATAAATTTTTTGTCAGTTTTAACTTATTTATTAGTATAATCTATAGGTCTAAGTTTGTAAATCCTCTGAGTATGTGTTCTATTGCTTTATTACCCACCAGACATAATTTTTCTTCATTAATGTACTGAAAATCTTCATGAATACAGATTCTTTTGGAATTTGTGATACTTTACATAAGTATCACATATAAGTAGTGTCTATTACTACTTTATGCATACAGTGTATACATTATAATATGTCATAAGAGTGTTTTAACTAAGGTGTCTTAACTTTGGCACTATTGATATTTTGAGCCAAACAATTCTTTGTCATGTTGGGCTGTCCTATGCATTGTAAGATGTAAACTAAAATGTCATCCCTGGTCTTCACTAGACTCCAATAGCACTGCTCCCCCTGCCCACTTTTCTCATTTCTTCATCCCATTATGATAATTGCCTGAAAGGCATGCTTTGTGCCTTAGTGAGAATCTAGCACAGTGATTTGTGCAGAGTCAGCATTTCAGAAGTATATATTAAATTGAATTAATTGGGAAAATTTTGGATTCTTCATCAGATTCCCAGTTAATTCATTGTTTTCTCCTTATCAAAGATGAGATTATGGACTGTTGACATGATCTCTTTTCCTATTTTCATTACCTGATTCTTTTGGATACCCAAACCTGTGCTCATTTTGTGATGGTGAAGAGAATGCAGAGGGAGAAAGCAGTCCCTCTGATCTTCAGCAAAGGCTAGGTCTCACTGGGTAAAGGATCAAGTTATAAATAGAGAAAAACCAGAGGTCACAAAGCTGAGAAGGAGCAAGTAGATAAGTTAGGGAATGTGATGAAAATCAAGACAGCTGGAGTCTAATTGGCTCTGTTTGCCCCTAACCGCCACTGACATTTGGGCCCATCAGACTTTCAGGGTCTCAGTTTTCCACCTGTTAATACATATGTCTAGATAAGGTTGTTATGTGTACAGCTTGGGGAGAGGAAGTATACCCTCAGTGGACTCCTGCCACACTGAGTATTGTCTACGGTAGGTGCCCAAATAATAATTCTTAAAATGGACAATATCCCGCCAAGTGACACTTCACAGTTTATGATGCACTTTCATATGCTTTATCTCAATTGATCCTCATAATGATCTCATGAGATAGGCCAGGTATTATTATTTGCATTTAAGAGATTATGAAACAGGCTTGGAGATACTGGTCAGCATTGGCATTGCAACTCCAGCTTACAGCCTTCTAAAACACAATGTGCTTTTCATTCTGCATTGTGGTGCTGCTAGGAACATGAAGAAGTATTTCTCTCTCTCAATACAGCTCTCCTTTAGATTTTGTCATCAGCTTAAAGTGCCTCACCTGGATGGCTTCACCAGACGCCTAAACGCAGTGGCATCCCTCCTGTGGGGTATAATCTGTGTTCCCAGAGCATCATGAGCTTAACTTTTCATGGTATGAATTGCTCTGAATTATAATTGTCTCATCATTTATCTGCCTCTACTACTAGATTATAGTTTCTTGAGGGCAGAGCCTGAGTCTTGTTCAGTGTCTTATTCTTGATGTCTACCTCAGTGCCTGCTGAAGGGTGCTCCATAAATATTTGTTAATTTAATTAAAAATTAACATAAGATTTGAGGAGTGCCTAAACTTACCATGTGAAAAATTAAATGTCAAAACTTTGTTACAATTTCCCTGTTCACAAATAATTTTATGTATTGATTCTAGCTTATATGTAGTCAAGAAAACTATTCATATTTTATAAGAATGACTTTCATCTCCAAAATTCAAAATGGACCACATTTACATTGAAAGTTTCAGCCTAGTACCCTCGTGTATACTCCCATAATTTTATGTAAATAATATTGGATAAATGGCTTGTTGAGTTGCTAAAACTTAGTTTAACGTGTGTGTACAAGAGTTTCTTTGAACTAGCCACTAGGTCCAAAGATATAGACATTTTCAACAGATAAGTACATAGGCAACATAATTTATAATTGTTAATATTTTTTGCTGTTTTTACTGGAAATAATTAGCCTCTCCCAACCACAAAATTTGGCTCATTTATATAATATCCATAAAGTGCACCTTGATGGTATTTATCTTTATGAGATTTTAATTTTTAAAACATCAGAAGAGGAAAGGGAAATTTGTAGCAAATGGTACTTGGAATAAGAAGGTGTATAAATCATTGATGTCAATCACTGATGTCAATTCTTGCTATATCCTTTCATGTTTTGAACATCCTTAAATAAATGAAGGAAAGGGGATTGCAGAGATGCTAAAAGAATGAAAAGGGAGAAGAAACTGTCTACTAAAGTCAAAAAAATTATGTTCTCCTTAAAAACAAGGCAAGAGCAAGAGGCATCTAAAAATGGCCTCTGAAGTGTGGTTTGCAGTATATTTCAGTCCAAGTTCAATTGAAGATCTAAGACAACCCTTGATCTTGATTTCTTTTCCATTACCCAATAGGATTTTCTGGCGTCGGCAGGTTCATTTGATGTCAGGGATCCGACCCAGCACCATCACCAGCTCCTTCCCCCAGCTTATGTCCAACGTGGATGCAGCTTATGAAGTGGCTGAGAGGGGCACAGCTTACTTTTTTAAAGGTACCCTAAAGATCCCTCAAAGAAAGAAGTGGCAGGGTACAGTGCCTGTTATGTTTGGAATACCTAGTACTGTCAGCATTTGTTAGTGATCACGGAGCATGTTCCAGTCACTCCTTCTCCTCAGATTGGAGATAAAACACCCCTCTACTGTATTGTGACAATAACAGGAGTGACAGTGACTATCAAACTCTTCTCAGAGCCAAAGATGTAGTCTAGTGAGGCACTGTGATAAGTAATAGTGTCCAGGGAGGTAGAAACCTGGTCCCTGACCCATGGGCCTCCACTTTGAGTGACATGGTATACTCTACTGAGAGCCTCTAATTCACAAAAATCAGCACAGAACCCACAGGAGAACAATACAAGCAGCTGGGGGTGGAAAGACACCTGCAACTTCAGGAGATGGACACACACAATATCAATCTCTGGCTCCAGCCCTTTACTATTTGAGTGACTTTGGGAAGTTATCTAACTGCTCAGAGTCTTCATTACTTCCTGTGCAAAATAGTTATAATAATAACCTTGAAAATGTGACAATGGCTAGGCAACAGAAGTTGTCCCATAAGTGGTAACTATCAGTTTTAGCTTGCATCTTCTGATGCCAAGGGCTAAGGATAGAAGGTTAGTGCCAATTTAAGCAAGAATCAGCATTTGTGTGTTACTTGTCCCTTCTCTTTCATATACATATGAGACTGAAATGAGCCTATACAGATGAAAGGTATCTTGAAAAAAATGAATGTGTTAAATTTAAGACACAATTGTATCACTAGTATTGCTTTCTTAAGGCATCACTAGGGATTTTGCCTCCAGGGCAAGTTTTAAATCTTCTGCTGAATTGAATAGAGGCTTTTGTCTCCTATTGGGTTTTAGCCATGGTAAACATCCCATAAACTAGCCCCATTTGTGATCCTGCATAGAAATCCTCATGAGTGAAGAGCATCACTGAATGGTACACAGTTTTTGTAAACTTTAATTTCTGTTTCCAGGACCCCACTACTGGATAACAAGAGGATTCCAAATGCAAGGTCCTCCTCGGACTATTTATGACTTTGGGTTCCCAAGATACGTGCAGCGAATAGATGCTGCCGTCTATCTCAAGGATACACAGAAGACCCTTTTCTTTGTGGGAGATGAATACTACAGGTATGGCTTTTCTCCTTTTGTCCAGATGTATTCAGTGAGAAGGAAAAATATTTTTGCAGAAAAGAATGCAAGGCAAATTTGCGATAGGCCCATTGACTCTTCTCAGCCACTGGGGTGTCATTTACTGATGGGTGACACTGTCTTCAAGATGCAGAACCATTCAAATAAGTGAAACATTCATTCAATAATCCCATTGTTTGGACTTTAGCACATGGATCATCCTAACCTTTCAAATCACTCCTTAACTGGACCCCCAGTGGCCTAAAAACGTGGGTGTAGCACTCCCAATATCTAACTACCCATAGGGAATGCCTGAAAGAAGAACTGATTCCCTCTTATGTGAGTATTTATGCATTCCAGAATAGTCTGTGATTTTTGTGCAAAATGAATGTGGTCACGACTGTGGAAATTTTTGAAGGAAATTTTTGCTGAAAGGCACAGGTCTTATTGTTAAGTCCTTTAACCCAGAACTTGAAGATTCTTCTCATCAAAAGAGAATCATATGTAATTTCCATGCCTGTCTTGCAGGAGGTTATTATAAGTAGATCCAATCACTGTACATAGGGTCACACCTCATCTCTCCTGCCTCATCTCACCACTTTCGTTGACTCATGTTGAAGAAATGAGTATACCTTCTCTCTTCACAGTTCTCATTTTAGCATTGCTTGTTTTTCTGAACTTTAAGAGAGAAGAAAAAAACAGATTCTAAACAAGCAACTATGCTAAATACTTTAGGTCCATGTTAGGATCTGGTTGGCAGAGGACCCAGCTTTGGTCCAAGGGTTTTCATTTTATTTTACCTTAACTATTTTTAATAGCCATTTCGGTGGCATAAAATAAATTTATAAATAAATATCTGTCATCTTCCTCCACTTGACTGATATCTTCCTCAATTTAGAGCTGAGGAAGTAACATAACTGAAGCACAGATATACTTCATGGAAAGGAAAATTTATTTCATAAAAATGGATGTCAAAATGTGGACCCTACTGACTTTTCTGGGCCACCAAGAGTCCTGGCAGCTTTGCTCAAAATATCGTGTGCTCTTATAAGTTGTCACTTCCAGTCCAGTGTTTAAATCACTAAGTCAGCTAATTGTCTTTCAGAACTTCCTTTATGAAATAGCAATAGTTATTCACTTATTAAGCCCCTAATATCTGCTGGGCATATTCTCCAAAGTCTTTCTTTAAATTAAGGTGGCTATAATCACTGTGCT